>NW_024609882.1:40502910-41102910 GCF_016920785.2 Ixodes scapularis
TTCCTGGCATCTGCGGCAAGCAGTATGTGGGCCAGAGCAGCACACCTTTCCAATTGAGATTTAACAATCAAAGAGCACATTTAAAATCATTTCCCGAATCTCAAAACATATTGCTTTACCAAAACTTCAAAACATATTGCTTTACCAAAACTTCAAAACATATTGCTTTACCAAAACACAGATTTGACGAACTGGACGTTCGATTTTTACAATCTAATTTCAAAAGCGACCTTGGTCGCGAGCAGAGAGAATCCTGTATAATTTACAAATTTATTTCACGCCGTGCTGGGATTAAAAAAAGATTCCGGTATAATGTGATCCATGAATGCAATAACCACCATCGATCCACCTGTAACCGTGTAAATGTGGATGATTCAATCCTATCATTTGAACCCTTGCCTTTTCCCATGTAACTTTGGGTATACGCGTTGACGACTTAGTGTCGTCGGGTCAACGGGCCATGAACTTCGACAGGCATATGCCACCTGTTGTTTGTCTTTGACTGGTCTGAGACTTCCGGTTAATTTGCCCACTGTGTGCGCTTTCCTTTTTTCTTTAAGTAAGGAGATTATCTTTGAGCGTTCTCCGAGGGTTTATCTTGTAAACTCTGTGCCCACTTTTTTTTTATCTAATCAGGTTATTTCTTAGAGTTTGCAGAGCGTTATCGGTAGTCGTTGACTAGCAGGGTTGTGGACTTATGCCGTCTGACACGCGATGCGACACGTGTTGTGACCCAGGTGTGTAAACCTAAAGCAATTTTGTAACTAATTTTGGCGACCAGCGTTCAAGAAGGCTTGACTCTGGCGAAAACGTCAACTCACTAAATGATTTAAAACAGCTATAACGCTCTGAGGTCTGACATCATTGTAATATATATATATATATATATATATATATATATATATATATATATATATATATATATATATATATATATATATATATATATATATATATATATATATATATATATATATATATATATATATATATATATATATATATACGGAAGTAAACACACTTGCCGTGGTTGTTGGAGTTTTTAAAATATTTTATAGCTAAAGTTGGTCGCCGTTTCGGCCTGAGACTGACCAGCCTCGAAAAAGGTCTGTCTCAGGCCGAAACGTCGCCCAACTTTACCAATAATATGCTTTAAAAACACCAACAACCGTCTTAAGTGCGTTTTCTTCCGCATATACTTTTCGTCATCCTGCGCTACGTTTTCTCTTTCTCTCTCTCTTTTCCTCTCTCTCTCTCTCTCTATGTGTATATATAAATACAAGACTGGGGTTACATAGGAGGCGGAAAAATCGCGCGGGCGCCTACCGCAACCGCTAGCCTTGTACCTGTTCCACGCGTGGTAACTTTAGTACGCTACTACTCTTCTCACGCGCTCAAAGTCTTTCTGAAGATGACTGATTTAGTGGTTTTCGATAACGCCCAGCGACTTTATGATTGGAACCAAGTGTCTATTTTACTCATTAAAAAGTTAATTTACAAGTTTTTATAATATCTAGCTTATTAGTATTTTTTTTACAATTCCTGACGTCTGATGTGGCTGGTAGTTTGTTCCCGAAGACAGTATCTTTTTCTTTCAAACGCCCTAATATTTAGGATTTTTCAGTCTTCGTAAAAACACCCGGTATATACAGTATGTATATATATTAAAATGCACGCGTGCACGCACACAAACACAAACACACAACCCGCACACTTCCACACGCACGCACACACAGAAGAACGCGCACACGCATACACAAGAACGCGCGCACACACAAGCATATACGCACACACGTAAACGAACACATACGCACATTCACTCACACACACACACACACATGCGCGCGAGCGCACGCACACGCATGCAAACAAACACATAAACTAAAAACAATACACACGCACACGCAAGAAGGGTCAAACTAAACAACGAAGGCGGAAGCGGGTAAGGTCGCAAAACGCCCCCTCCCCCCTGCTCCCCCCCCTCCCCCCCTTTACGAAACAAGAAAAAAAGAAGAACGCAAACTGTGTAGGATGGCACCAAAGGGCACAAAAAATGCGCCCGCGTGAGACAACGTGTCACCCACCGCGGCTCCATCAAGCGCGTTTCACAGCGCGTGCCTCTCCATCGTGTCCGCACGATTGGCACAGCCGCCGGACACTGCAACTCCCCCTCCAACGCGCATTTTTTTACCCCAAAATTCCTCTCCCGCTCCTTTTATTTATAGTGCCTACTTCTCCCGACTTCTTCTTCCCTACTCTCTGTAGCATTTTCGTTTCTTTTTCGCTTTCTGGCACATCTGTCGCACCTCCTCCTTTTATTTGTATTTTCTCCTTTATTTTCGGCGTGCCGAATTTAAAACCTCTTCTTGCCGCTTTTTTCTGAAGCGCGGGGGTCAGCGTCGAGTCAAAAGCCGGCGGCCGCTTCGGTTTCTGTTCCCGTCTCAAAGAGAAAGAATGGCTTTATCGAAGGTCTGATACGCGCCTTCCAAACCGTCCAAACTGAGCTATTTTGTCTTCCCGAAGAAAAGGTCGGATGTATTATAGATACTTTTTTTTTTTAACTTAAATTGAATGTGCTCGGTCAGAACACGAATAAGACATTTACGTCCATAATTTATCGTAAACGTGTCATCCAATGTTGGCACGAGGCCGTTAAAAAAAAAGATTGACAATCTGTAACGTAATTTTTTCCCTAGATTTTCTCCCACGAATTTATGATACCTTGGACGTGTCACGCCAACGGCTTTTAAGAATCAGCAACTAGAAGAAAAAGGGTATGTGTCTTTCCTGGAGTGCTTGAGCTCAAAGAAATTGTCGCGTTGTAAAGCACGCACCAAAATCTTCGGTATAAATAAATGTCTCGGGGAAACTAATGCACAAAATTGTTCCCGATTTTTGGTATCCACGAAACGTATAGGCCTTCAACCCGTCCTTTGCACGTTGTAGCATCGCTGTATTTTTTTAAACATCGACTCTATGCTTCAGAGAAACGAACGGAAGAGAGAACCTTGTCTCGTCTCTTGTACGAATAGTGTTGGCCGGCAACTTCACACAACATACTACAACTCGACTACGACGCAGTTTGTTTCCCACAGTCGACGAGAAATCGCGACGAACACTAAACTGTGTTCGCAAACGCCACCGCGAAGCCCTTCGTAACTTGAACTGTGACTCGCATACCCGGTTACCATATTGGCGTCGGTTTTGTAACCCACGAAAAGCACTCAGGACTCTGCACAAAATCAATAAAGATGCAGCAAGATGCTCGACAATATCTCGGCCAGCACAGAGGCAGAAAGACGACGCGAAACCGAGACTTATCGCCGAGGCCATGCATGCCGCACAGAGAATTTATTTCTTTTAGATAAATGTCCGACCGCAAGCAACACTTTAATGCGGTAGGGGCGATCAGACAGCGCGAAAAGTGCACCGTCACGGCGCTCTTTTTTTTTGTAGGTTTCTGTCACCGTCATAACCATTAATGCACAAAAAAAGTGCAGGATCATGGGGCATTTAATGTGAGTAATCGGACTAGCTGTTGATAGAAAAGGCACAAGGAATGACAAGCATTGCAGGAAGCAACAGCGCACGTCCAGAGTCCTGAGCGTCATCTTGTTTAGGTGGCGTTGCTCGCTTTCATACACAGCGTACTATAACTTTACGATAACGCAATATTTTCAATATTCCGTCATCTCCTTCCGTATCGACTCAAGGAGGTGGCGGAAGGAGGTTGCAGGGTCCCTTCAAAGGGACCATGCAATCCAAAAACCTACTACTGTTTAAAGTTGCGGTAGGGTCACTCTACGACAAGGCAGCCATAAAGGCTGTCCAAACAAGACACGACAAATGCCCTACACGGCAAAGGAAAAAAAAAGAAACAGATGCAAGGAGCAAAAGTGTACAGGCGTGCCAGTTAGGTTAAGAGAAATAAACTAACGGACACGAGGACAGAAAATATCAATATTTTGTTTTGTCTTACGTGTGCGTTTGTCGTCTTGCTAGATATTTTATTTCCCCTTCTCTCAGGGTCCAGATTACGAAGCAAACGCGTAAACTTCTCAAAAGAGCGTGAACGTTCCGGGGCGCGCGTACGTTTTTAGTGAAGGCGTCAACCAGGCAGACGACAGCGTAGCTTTTTGCTTCACTTCTCGCGCTCGTTTCCTTCCTTATTTTCTGAAGATTGTGGACTGACCACAAGAAAGAACGCCTTGACGGGAGCCACGTGAGTGGCCGTCGGGCCCCACGTGATGAGCACGCTCGATGCCTCAAAGCCCGAAGTCTAAAACGTCTACCTACGGTACAGCTAATGCTCTGACTGCAGTAAACGTGCCCTTCAGCAAGTGCGAATAGTGCGTTCTTTAGTTGTTATGTGTTCTTGTATGGCACGCGGCTGTTAGTAGCGGGGGTTCAGCACACGGGCCTATATTTAATTTAATTAGCGGACAGAGTATTGGGACGCCAGACTGTTGTCTGAATTTGCTGGAAGATGGACGGGCGGGCGTTCGATCGAAATCTAATTATAAATTTAGCAAATGAAATAATTTGGTGTGTAAGTCCCGTAACGTCAGGTCATGTGACGTCATGATGACTTAAAAGGTCAAAAGCGCAAAACGAGACAAGGAAGAGGAAGAAAACACACACGACACAGACAGGCGATAACTTTCAATTGATATTTCATCCCAGCCAGCCATGCTAGCACACATGCGCGAACAAAGCTGCCACTCATGCCTCCACTTCAGATTAAAAAGTGCAAATGACAAAATTTTACAAAGCGCATGAAAATACTATGAGTCACACACGTCTAGAAGAAGCAGTACAAAAAAGAAACCTTGCTGTCATTAAGGACAATAGATGGCGTGGTGACGCAGTTGTAACCCGATGCTCTGATAAAAAAAAACAAAAAAACGCCTTATCTATTTTTCTTTCCGTCTTGTTGCGGGCTATTATAATAAACTTTGTTTGTTCTAAAAGGAGTTCACACCGTAACGGCATGCAGTGAACAGCAAGATGCCTTCTCCCCCGATATATTAAGGACCGCAAGTTGATGCTCACGCGCCCTTTTATTAAAACGTCGTCCCGTCTGTCCTATCTAAACTCCCCCGCGTGTGAGCGCTATCTTGTAAACAACATTAGATGTGCAGGATGTAAACTTTGTGACGTGCTTCTTCGAGCACTCGACACGGTTCTCCCTTTTCATCTTAGAACAAACTTTTGACAGCTTGCACAGCGCAGAAAAAACAACATTAACTTCGTATTTTACAGCTATCTTCTTCGGATTTGGTGACACCCGATGCAATAAAGAAATAACTTGGATCTTTGATTTATTCACTTTGTTTTTTTCACCATCATCTTCTCCGGCGTTACGCTTGATTTTTTTTTAGGATGCTTTCACACACACTGAATATCAAGCAGGCAGGGAAAGCTGAAATGTTTCACCGCTCTACCTCGTGATTAAAGCGGGTTGCTACCATGTGATTGCAACTTTTTGACAAGGCAGCCCGAAAGCAGGAAGAGGTTATGCCTCTTTTTACCAACTTTGAATGAGAACTGTCAAAAGGCAAAATACTTTTTTTCAGCATAGTTTGTACCACAAGTACACGTGATTCTCACAAAATGCAAGCTGTAGATCCAAAAACTGGATGAACTTCTCCCTGGGAGGTCTCCTGGTAAACGTTCGCCCGTCAAACAAAGCGGAAAAAAATTGACAATATTCGTAACTAATGAACCTATTAAATCATCATGAGCCAACTAGCTCACAAAAAAGTCTTAATTCACGTGACAGCAATTTTTCCGTTAAATTTATCGAGGAAACTGAATTGGTGTAGATCTCACCTGGTGGGAGGCCACGTGACATAAAATGTTCTGCTAAATTTAGCGGGGGAAGGGAGTTGGTGTATAGGCCACCTGACGTCAGGTCACGTGACATTATGCCGTCACGATATTTAAACGCCAAATCTGTTTTCCGCTATATTTAGCGTGAAATACACAGACGAAGAGACGGACGGACAAACAAACGTTTGAGATGGGGGGTTCCGTTAAAAGCATGTCTTTCATTGGAATGTGCAAGTGGCGCTTTTCAGCGATACCTTTAGAAGTTATCCGGATGGTCATTGGTTGCGTGCTTTATGGTTGCCAACAGAAATTTAGAATACATCATAAAAGAATGACACGACTAGAACTCGTTCACTGTGCGAGTTTTTTAAGTACCTCAGTTTCTCGAAGAAAGCAATTCATTGGCCACGTTATTTCGCCTTTTGTGTCCGTTAATTTTACGAATTAAACCACTCTGTTTATGTGTATATAGACGGAAGTTAGTCTGCCTTAGTGGACGTCTGGTGTCTCGGCTGTAGATGAGCAATTAAGCCAGTTCTCTACAAGCGCTAACCTGTTTGTTTGTTTTTTAACGTGCGTCCCACAGTGGTGATACACGACCGCAGGCCGGTACGAGGCTCATCTAGATTGAAACGTGCAGGAGTTGAGATTGAACCCAGGATCCCTGGTTTCTGCGGCACGAGCTTTCGCTCCACGAGCTCCGAGCTGGTGTGCGCTAGCCCACTCGGCCCCCGATCCCGCATTAACTTTACGGTATTAGTCCCGATACATGCTCATTTTGGCAAGATTTTATGACGCGTCCATAACGTACGCGGCATGCTGATGTATAAATTCGTCTCAAATTAATAGCAGGTAAATAAGAACGATGTATTTTAAAACGTGAAGTGAGTGCAAATCTTTACGTTACAACCCGATTGTAATCAAGGCGAGAAAATGGTGGAGTCTTCAATATACTCAAGAATATAAGCGACACCGTCTTGTCGTCAATTTGCATCACAGTAGTGAGTATTTGAATTGCCTTCCTCAAGAGCACCCACACAAAATGGTATCTATTTATATGCTAGAAATAAGCGAGCCTTCCCATTTTGATCACGTTCGAATGTACATGCGTTGGTACGGTCACGACGAAAACAAAGAAAAAAAAACGTATTTCACGTTTTTTTACTTCTTTTCTTTTGCATACGAGCATCGATTTGCGAGTTCCAGGTTGGGCTCCAACAGGCAAACCTAAGAAAGCCCAAAGTCATTCCCCACTGCTTTGAAACCAACAGCACTGGCTTCCAAAAACCATGGCACACAGTCCGCGCGGAAGCCTTAGATGATTTCCCCCCATCCTGCGAATAATAATAAAACAAACACACGCACACACGCACGCACGCACAAGCACACACACACGCGCGCGCACACACACACACACACAGACACACACACACACAAAGCGCAATACACATTGGTATCGGATGAGCCCCATATCCCTGAAATGTTGGCTCCCGTAGAAGAAATCGTATCGTATGTCGGGTTGTGCTTCGACTGTGCTGCTGTGGTTTTGGCCTTAAAACAAAGTTCTAGAGAAAGAAGGGAACCAAACAAAAAAGTGTTTATCAAGTCAAAGATCCCCACAAAAAAAAAAAAAGAAAAGAAACAAGAAAAGAAAAAGGAACGTGGGTCGAAATGCCACGACACCAAACACGCCAATCGAAATAGCTGCCAAGTTCGATCCTGGAATCCTCTTTCTCTATTTCTCTCTCTCCCTCTCTCTTTTTCTCGCTGTCTCTACTGTATTGCGTTTCACATTTCGATGGACTGTAGCTGACGCTACGAGCCAGGCCAATCCAACCCAGCAAACTGAACACATCACGTGACCAGGCACGTCGCCACACCCTCTTAAAGGTCAGGTGACACTTCCGCGGCATTCGTTCGGCTTCGAAGCCGCGTAGCTAATGAATGTGCCTAGATTACAGAGTGTATTTAAGAACTGGATAGGGGTCACGTGCTTTCTGGTCCGCGCTTGCAATGGGTCTATTGCTCTCGGGCAGGGAGTTTGAGCGCGTTCTCAAGACGTGCCCACGTAATGCTGGCTGTAGCCTCTGATAACGCACGAGCCACGTTTGAACACAAGCTCCTGTCCGCGCCTGTCTATGTGAGCTAAGCAAGCGTCTAAAAAATTATAAAAAATAAGTAGCTTGTGGAGTTAGCGTTTTATCGAAACTCGAAGAAGCCATTTTTTTTTCCAGCGGTTTCGTTTCCTTTTTTTTTTTATTTGATAGCCCCGTGAGCTACGTAAGGCAGCCTAGTGACTCGAATTGAAAATTGACCTGTAAAACTATTATATACAGGTTGTCACTCTTCCCCCAAAAAATCTGCAATTTTTTCTTTGTTTTTTTAAGGCAAAATTTAACTATGCATCGCCGAACGTTCATTCTTGGGCGAAAGGTAGCGCTGGAGGTCCTTACCAGATGCAAAAGTTCCCGCACGAACCGATGTGTTATTCAAAAGTTATATGTTATTTTTTTGAAAATTTCGATGGGAAGAAGAGGCCCATTTTCGCCCGTTCTCTGTTTCTGGCGCGATGGAGCTCCATGTATTCGAGAATTCCGAAGGCCGCCATTTTCCCATTGACAATTTTAGAAAATCACTTATAACTTTTGCATAAAATATCGGTTCGCGCTGAAACTTCGTCACCTGATACAGATTTCCAGCGCTATACCTTCGGGTGGAGAACGAGCAGTCGGTGATGCGTAGTTTATTTTTGCGGAGAAAAAAAAATTACAGTATATTTTTTTTTTCACCGGAAAATAAACTACGAATTGCCGAATGCTCGAATGGTTGAAAAGCAACCTCTGATTTCAGAAAATTTTTTTTAGATACCTTGTATATTTTTTTTTTTTTTTTTTACGGAGGCGCTTTTTAGGATTCGAGAGCTACAGATCTATACGAGCTGCGAAGAGGTGCCAAAATCGTTGATCGCCTGCAAGTGTCTCGGTTTTTCTTACCGAGTTCCTTTTCGGCTCACGGCAACACAACGCATGCGCAGTTGCAACCAACTGGTGCCCGAGGCGTCCGCCATTATGTTCCAAACGCTCTTTGTGGTTTGAGTCGCCCGCTCTGTTAAATCTAGGCTCTCTGCCGGTAGTGCTTTCTGCGGTCCATTCCAAGGTGAAACTGCGCATGGGATAAAGTATCGCGGTTCTGGCTGGTCGGGACGATGGCTGGGGACAAAACGCGAAACAAAAGGAGTTTGCGGCGCACGATAGGGAGCAAACATGGCGGACGGACATGCCAAAAAGAAGCAAAAAGGACATAACTGTGACGGCGGGCGGCGAGGAGAACAGTGAATCTGGAAGGGCTTATTCCGGACACGACTTTTGGGCGCGACAGGTTTTACGCATTTGTTTTAGGCGCGTCGTTTAATCCGAGTTTCTTGTTTCCTTTTTATTCCGCTGGTTTGTTTTGCCCCTTCCATTTTGTGTGCTCGGTAAACCCGACGTGAAATCAATCGGAAGTTGAAACGAACGTGTGTGGAAAAAGTTCTTTTGTTGTTATTGTCGTTGTTTCCTTTCTGTACGAAAAACACAACTCTTCCTCACGTAGGCATTGCGGATGGAATACAAAAGTTGTAAGTTAAGAAGAAAAAAAAAATGCCGGAAAGGTTTATGTTTAAAAAAAGAATTTGCACGACATAGGCAAACATTTGAGTAAAAATCTCCATTAGCGAAAAAAAAAAAAAAAAAACTAGGCACGTTTTGCGTGTCGTTATTTGCAAGGTACGCTGAAATGACGTGACACCACGCAATGTGATGTTAAAAGAAATATTCGAATAATAGACACTTATATTGTCACGGGTAGTGACCAAAAATAACAAATAAACAGGAAGAAATAAACGTTTAATGTGGCGAACTTGTGCCAAAAATAAAGGAGTACAAAAGATAATAATAGAGCGTCGCGGGCGTCGAAGTCGGCGTGGCGGCAGAGTCGAACGCTGGGGCGAGACTGAATCCTGCTTGCCAGGCGGAGCCGCTTTTGTACACGCGTTGGCTTCTGGAGCGTTCGATGTAGAAGGTTCGACGCGGAGAACATTCTAACCTCGAATCAGCTAGACGGTTCTCGAATTCACTAGAACATTACAGTGTAAACAAAAATGCGTAGCCGCGGCCAGGAATCGAACCCTGGCCCTTCGCGTGGGAGGTAAGCGCGATAACCGTTGTGCTACGGCCGCGGTGCCTACTTGGCGCGCGGCAATATGTATCGCCAAGTTAGAAAAATTACGTGACGTAGCTTGCGTAAGTTAATTCTTCTCGATTCATGATTCATTCTTCGACGTTCTCATCGGCTCGTGTAGTTAAAGCCGCGGGGTTCTCGGTAATAGTGGTGATAGTAATCAATGGCTGCGGAGAGGCAAAACGTAATTCCAAGAAATACCGTATTTTCCTGAATTTTAGTTCGAGGACTATACTCGTTTAAAACTTGCAATTATACCGGAACTAACCGCACGCGCGGACTAAATGGGAATTCATTATTATTTTTTTCAGATCTCTCACTTTCATAAGCCGTGAAGGATTTCATGAAATTTGGAGTATATTAATGTTTATTTATATTGGATCCAAGCTACTTTGTGAGCGAATGCAGCGGGCATTTATTGAGGTGTGTTGCGTATGATCCTTGTTGCGTTAAGATGAGGCATGAAGAGCTGACTATGCACGGCCTGTGGATTATAGACCTGCAGCGAACTATCTCGGAAAGAGAAAAAGGAAGAAGTTATTTGCGATTCCATATGTGCCCCTGCCGGTTACACACCGGGAGCGGAGTATTGTCCAGGAAAATACGTATTGACATCTTGCTGTTTTGAAAGAATTAAAGAAAACACTTCTATTGATGGTTTTAATAGCCGCCGGGTTTGTTCCAGAAAATGTGGCACAAGTATTAATTTACCCAATATTGTTGCGCACTTAAACATTCATCCAGCCTATTTTACTTAGTCTATACAGAAGTGGCTTCCCCGCACAGATATTGAGCTTACGGTGAAGCACGCTTCTGTGTGACAACACTAGACTGTATGCTTTCTGGCGATTTTCATCTTGTATCTTCGGATCTACCTCTACTGCTTCCTTTTTACAGATCCCAGCGCTGTGAATATCCCATTCGCTCTAGAAAGCTGGCAAGCAAAATAGCCGCTACAACGTTTTGTTCTAGCCTCAAGGTACCTTCGTTTTCGCTGGACTCGCCTATAATTAATGACCTTGAATATTAGCACTCTGAAAAAAATAATATCTACATTCAGAAGGTTTGAAACGAGTATTAATTTGTTTTGTGTCCCCTAAGTTTTTTTTATAATTAGACATATATGTTTTGTTTCTCAATTTGGTGTCTTCTTCAAATAAAATATTCAAATTTTAATAAAATATATATTTTTACCACTCTCAGCTTCTTTATACTTGCTTCTTTTCTTATTTTTATATGAAGATTCAAGGTACTCAAAGTATTAAGTTTCATTGATAAAAGTTCTTTTGTTGGTGTTTGAGACATGTGAATTTTCTTTTGAGAATGAAAAATTCTGCTGGTTCGTTTTGCCCGCGGTGAAATAGAGGACGACTTTCAATAAAGCAAGAACATTTAGAAGCACCGGAATATATTAAAAAAAACACACACATAATCTTTATTTAACCAATATCCACTTTAGGCACTGAAGGCGCCACCAGAAACTGTGATTTGCGTGACGAGCTCGTGACATCATTGAAAAGATAAATATTATCTTGTTGCACAGCATCATTATCTTAAGATATAATTGAAAGCACAAACATTTTGCGCTTTCATGAAGCAAGAAGTACATATCAATGTTATCTTTAGCGCATTGTGAATGAAAATCTAAAGCATAGTTCCATATACTTTTAATGCAATTAGTGTTTTAGCGCTGCGGTTCGCGCGTTGACCAAGTTTGCTAAGGTGTACACACCAAAAGCACCTGTTTAACAGTCTATTAGCGAAATCAAAATATACTTTATGTATATAATCCAGAGTGCTTCGCAAAAGTAAAAAAAGAAAGAAATTAAAACACTTTTGAAATATTAAATGTCCCAAGGGAAGTTTGGCTTATGTAATTAACTTAACTTTCCCCAGAAATCCGACATTTCGGTGGAACCCCGCACCGTAGGGAAAGCTGACACGCGGTCCAGATGCTTTGCATTACTAGTTTGGGCACTCGGCCACTCCCAGCCGAGGCGAAAACTGACATGACTCGGATCGCCAACATCGTCCCCACCGGCCGTATCTTCGGCACGTATGCTTCGAGCGGAGCACGCAAAACATGACGCGGCGCCATAGCCGCCCTTTTTCCCCCAAACTCGATTTCTCTTTCTCTCACCTCATCTCCCCCTTTTCCGTCAAGCAGCCATTTCTCATCAACGCTAGGCCTAACGTGCGCGCCCACATCCAAGTCCAAACTAATTACATCCTGCCGGCCCTTTTCCCCCCTTACCCTCAAAGCTCCCCGCTGTCGACTCCACGTTTACTACAACATCACCGCGAGTCCAGTATGCAGCCTTCTCCGCCCTCCCTTTTCCCGTTCCCTTAAACACACCTTGTCCATTCCCCCCCTTGTTTTTAATACTTGTTTGTTTGTTTTCTTATGCGAATCTTTCATACTGCGGTCCTGCCTAAGCTGACAGTGTGGTAGAAACTACGTGCTCAGCGAGTGAATCAACCTTCCTCGTTCCCACACCTGGCCCCGCTCTCGGCACGAGGGTGTAGGTGAGACAGTGATGACGCAGGGTAGCGTCAAACCCAACGCCCTCGCAGCTTCCACAGCGATGTCAGCTCAGGACGCCGTGGTGCTCAACTGGCCAGCCAACCGCCTCCCGTTCGACATTTTACCCCGCTTTGTGCGCATGGGGCTGGCCCAGACATAAACCACGTGGAGAAAGAAAGTCATATGTCTGGTCCAACGAGCATGAAGCTTCCACCACACTGTCGGCTGAGTGGTGAATGGAGTATGGTGAAACCAGTTTTCCTACTCGCGCGTGCAAAAGAAATGGAGACGCGCACCGTTCCCGGTTAACAGCGGCATTCAACGCGTTACCAGTTACGGTTTTATCAAGTTGGCCGGAGGACGTTGACGAAACAGGTTCCCTACCACGTTCAATCTCCCTTTTTTTTCCTCTTTTTTCCCGTGCACGAGCGAAATGTAATCACCTCGCGTGTCGGACGTGAGAGGAGGTAGCGCATAGTGCCTACAGCGCTGGAACGGTGTTCACCCTTTTGGAAGGAAAGCGAAAGAAAAATGGGGACTCTACGGGAAAGGTATGACGAGCTGCATAACCGCTTCGGTTTCCCGTCGAATCAATACGAGTGGGGAAAGCAAGGGAAGCTTTGGGTACGGAGCGAAGAAAATAGGTGGGGAGAGGAGGAAAACGCGATGAGGGATTGAGGCAGACTCAATGGCGTGAGCTAGGTTTGGGATGCCGCTCTCGCGACAATTTCTGTGTCGATGTAAATACACTTGCAAAGAGAGAAAGGCTTGTTCTTTTTTGTTGTTGTTGTATTTTATTGTGGAAAACAAAGTGAAACCGTTATGTCTGTCATTGGCATTTCCTCTTCGACGAAAACCGCTGGAACTTTGAGTGGCGTAGGGTGGGAGCTAATGGCGTAGCTAACACGCAACGCTTTGTTTTTTCTGTTAACGTCTTTCTTGTTTTTGTTATCAATGGCATTTCCATCATGGGTCGATATGACGGATGAGTTTTAATTGTGCTATATATGGAGTTTGGCGCGTCACTTTTTATTGTGTGAGCTTTTGTTTTAATATTATGTAGCTTATCTCGTATACGCCATGTATAAAGCTAGGCAAGATTATGCTTACATGCATTTTTTATACAATCGTGTTCCCTTCATTACGTTTTTTTCAAATATACGGTATATTTATTTGTCACAGTAATTTCCAATCACCCCAAAATACAAAAAAAGCAATAATTGTTATTATAAAAAGTGGTGGGGACTACAAGTTTATTAGACGTTACTTTGTTCATGTCTACGTGCATTGTTAGCTTGTGCTCATCCTGTGCTAATTGACGACTGGATCGATGTTATTCTAGTACGTATGTTGCATGGTGTTCAGAGAATTTTGATTTTTTTTCGTGTTTTCCCTTTTTATGTTTAGGAATTTTTTTAAGGGTATTAACCGTAAATGTTAAAATTAACATGCGACACCCTCCTGCGAACCTCAAAGTTTTGGGGGAGGACCACACTACATGCTGCTCATATGTGAGGTAGTGTTGTGTTGTTCAAAGTTTCCTTGAATTGCATTTTTTTTACTGCCTTTATTTATATCGCCTATTTAAAATATGTGGGGTTTGTAAGGTACGAGGATTTTCGCTGCGCATGAAACTAAGTGTCAACACTTCTCAAAAGACTTTATACTGTTTTGCGTGAGAATATAATGTGGTATATGAGACTATCAGGGTAAAAGATTTAAGGTAGAAACGATTGCTGCGCAATTCATATAAAGTCGCCACTCATCAGCGAAAAGAGGAATTTCGAATTCCTGAGAACTTAAAAGTCGAACAAATATTGTGATTAATTGTATTTAAGAAAATTTTGTGCTCTGACTTTTTGCGCAAAGCAAAGCAAGCTGCTTGGCACTTCTTTCACAGAGAAAAATCAAGGTAGCTATAATTGGTACAAAGACAAAATACCTTTAATTATCTAGGTACCTACACCGTGAAATTGTTCCATTCTAAGCAAGATAGCCGATGATGAGTTCCAATCACCGTATTTCTTTATTCCTTGTTCATATCCCGCGTTTATTGTTTTTGTTTCATTGTACCGCGACAAACCCAAAATGAGGTTCGCATGACACGCCAAAGAAAACTCGGACATACAAGGGAGCACACAGACAAAACAAAATAATCATTCCGATTTCGGCGGGAGATTAGGTTCTACGACGCACGGTCGTATAGTTCTCCGCTTAGTTGAAGCCAAGGTTATTAAACCACTCAGTTGGGAAACTACCATAGAGACTGCTTTGAAAGAGTGGCCGCGATTAGTCCTTGAGCACGAGTTTATGACGAACAGAACGCCACCATTTCTTCCGCAGCGGCCATTCGAGGAACCGCACGTTACTTTTATTTTGGCTATAATCGGCCATTTTGGCGCCGAAACAGATACAGTGGAAGAGGTTACAGGGGTGCCACCCCGTCTCCCCGGCGGACGCGCCGCGTGCTACTACCGAAGTTAAAATGCACCTAGGTCGGGACGCGCTTCCTGAAAGCACCGCTGAGGCATTGTTGTATAAAAACAGTATTAATTGCGCCGCAAAACCTTCCAAACTAAAGATTTTAGAAAAATCACGCGCCCTTCATTTTTTACTAAACTGCAATAAATTTAACACAGAAGAGTCTTTTCCGTTTGTTTTTACGCAAAAACAGGCTTTGTAAAAGCTCAAGGTGACCACACTACAGACAAATGATAAAGAGTGGCGCTGTTGTTGTATTTAGCTCGGTCTCGGTGGACGCCAGCGGCCCATGTTTCAAAGGCGAGTTTCCCAACTGAGTGTTTTAGCAACGTTGGTTGAAGCGCAGCCCCCATCTCAGTGTGTCCAACCTCAAACACACCGCCCCTATGGCCGTCGTTGCGACATTAACTGCCTGGAATGACGAGGAGATCTTAAAATGCCTTTCGTTCGTTTCTTCCCATGGCACAAAGATCAACAACAACAGCAAAAGGCCTCCTTTGTTCTTGTAACCTAATTAATTAAGAGACGTGGCCTAACCCAGCGACCTCGCTCAGCGCTCGGGCTTAACCGCGATGCCACGTAGCGCTCCAACCGCGGTAATCTATTGGGAGCGCGCTCTGGCGCGCGCGGTCTTGGCGCTTGAAAGTTGGGCAAAACTATTTCCAGGGGTTAAACTCGGAACAAAACATAAGCCCTCCGCTTTCTACCTCTACCGAGATTAACCTAGGACGCAGGCTTGATTAAAAGTAAAATGAGTTAAGGGGGGGGGGGGGGGGGGGGGGGGGGGGGGGAGGCACGCTTCGTGCAACTCACACGTGAGGTAGTGTTGCGTTGTTCAAAGTTTCCTATTTTTCTTTTCGATGTCTTTATTTACGTCGCTCGGTTGAAAAACGTGTGTGTTATGACGCACGACGGAACTTTCAATTTTTCCGGAAAGCCTGAGAATTAAGCGCATAAGGCCTACCGCATGTCATTATTGCTTTCTTTTTTGTTGAGGTTATTAACTTTGCGTTAGTGGCTGCTATCTGTCACTTGTATGCTTTCGCGATGATAACACGTAACATGGTTACTCCTGTAAAACACGCCACTCCTTCGCACGTACACTCGTCGTTGGGTGAACTGTTCAAAAACTCGGAAAGTTTTCTTCTTTTCTTTTTTTTTCGCCGACTTGGGGAGAGCATGACGACGATTATACGAGGGCGAGCTAACAGCTACGCGACGTGCTCGTTCTGCACGAGCACCCTTGTTGTTGTCAACCACCCCATCCTCTCCCTCCCCACCCCGATTATTAATATCTTATAATAAGCACGCGTATAGGCCTTCTTTCTCTCCGAACTCCGGGTCCACACCCTTAAGCCGAAGACACATTGCTCATACACCATGCAAAAAAAAAAGAAAAAAAAAAAGTCTGCAAATACGAGTCACCGATAAATTCGTGGTTCGAATGCCGCGTGCCAAGTTTTTTCCTTGAACTCATTGCCATGCGGCATTTGAAACACGGATCTCGCGGTGACTTGCGTTCGAATCTGTTTGCCGACTGTATCTCGTATCATGGGGGTGTAAGCAGTGTGACCTAGGCTTAATAGGATCCGTTTTCTCGGAGATCAGTCTATTCCCTTTTTGACTATGTACTTCGTTTCAGCTTGACAGAAAACTGAAGCGGTCTTTGAAAAAAATACGCTTAAATTGTCTTCATCTGGCCTCCAGGATTTCGAAAGCATTTTTCAGTTTGTGAAGGAAAGCGGCACAAAATCATTAAAAAAAAAACGCTTGTTTTAGAATCTCCGATTTCGCGCACCTTCAGAGCAAAAAAGTAGGTCAGAAAAAAAATATCACATCCTGTGTCGGTGCGGGGGAATTTACCTGCAAGCTTGCGGTCGTAAGCAATGCCCACACGAGAGACACTCGCTTGGCGGACGAAAAAGCTTGGTATCAGGTAACGACTGGTCGGTGTGTTTTCGTGCTTTCTCGCGTTTAGTTACATCTTAGGGGAAAACGAACGTGATACTCGGATTCACAAAATAAAAAAAAAAAAAACACTCTAACCCCAGCTTTAATTTAATTTTTTTTAATAAACTTTTTACTTTCCTTTTGATATCCGACACAGCCGACGCCACGAGGTAATGGTACCAATCAAGCGCACGTCAAAAGGCCAAGTCAGTAGTCATTTTTGTTTCCTTTATGATCGCTTCGGCGGTGATAGATCACGTACAGAAACACGACGAACTCCACGACGGTGCGTTTTCAACGCTGTCGTCTTGGTCTGTCCAGCTCTTAACGTTGGCAGCGTCTGAACTCGAGGCAAGATGAAGTATATACGAGCTGTCAACTTAAGAAACGAGGGGGCGTGCCGATTCCGGAGCATCTTATTTTCGCTCCTCGGCCAATGAGACTGTTTCATTAGCCGATGACGATTCCTAAGAATCGATCACGACGTAAGAAGCGAGAACATAGGAAGCCGCCCCCTGCGTTGTTTCTGAGGTTGTCAGTTCCTAAATAGTAATTGTCAACTTAAAAAACGCTGGACGTGGCTAATCTTTAAGCCTCTTTTTATCGCTCCGGACTAAATGGGATCGCAGAATTTTCCGAGAGGAAAATTCTGCGATCCCAATTCTGGGAAATCCGCTGCCGCGGGTGCGGATCTGCTGCCGCGGGAGCGGATCCGCTCCCGGCGGCGGCAGCGACGAATGGGTTGCGTTTACATCTATTTCCTTCGAGCGGCGGCGGCGGCGCCGGCTGCGGCAGCTGTTCTCGTAACATCCCATCAAATATAACGAGAAGGCGCGAGAGTTCCCACCTCGGATGTCTCTCCAGGGCGTTGCTGCTCCCGGTAGAACGCGTACTCATGACGTAGCAGCGTCACGCTGCGTAAGAATGTCACATCCGGTCAGGGGAACGCCTCGTTCAGAGGCAGAAATGGGTCCCGGACCTATACGGCTCGCCACCGCGTTTTCCGCCCAGCGTTTCGCCCCAGCGGCAAAAGCTGGGCGGATTCGCTGGCGGATCCGCCAGTGTAAACGTACCATAAGAAGTAATCACGACGGGGGGAAAAAAAAGCGCACATTTTTATTCCCCGTGCTACCAATAAGACTGCAGAGTTTATTAATTCTTTTTAGAGGAAGGATTTTTGTCAGTGAAGAACACTTGACAACAAGAAAGAAAAATGTTTTTTTTTTCCTTGCTAACGACAAGCATTCTTTACTGAAGTAGATGCTAAAGGCGCTCACAATGTCATCTTCATTTTGGTATGAGAATATTTGGGTTAGGTGGACGTGCCATAAAGAAAATTAGTTCTTGTCGATAATGTTTTGATCCAGGTAACGGCATGCCCTCTAACTTTCGCATCTTATCTTAACTGCTAGCGTCACATTTTCACGTTGTTTGCGTATTATGCGAGGCATAGTTTATTTGCCTAAAGCGAAAAACGAGGCTTTTTTTTTTTCGGGAACTCCCTAGTCCTTCCTTTTACGATAACTTGGCAAATAGTGAACGCAACGGCCACCCTCGAGCCAATCAAAGCGACATAGACGAACTACGTGACAGCCCTTATACCGAAGATGCTGGGGCAAGAGCGTAATCTAGACAGTTGGAGAATAGGAGAAGGGTAAACTCCCCTTTTACACGGCTTTTTTTTTTGTGTGTGTGTGTGTCTCAGATGTTGCTTTTATCCCTATTAAAGTTTAACCTGTCACTCAAGATTCATAAAAAAAAAAGTTTTTTTTCTAATTTTCCTGCCTGTGGCTTCGATGGCGCTGGGCGCCATTAGAGAGATAGGGTGTAATCACGTGTCTCTCTTCTCAGCGTTGATTGGTTCACTGGGATATTACCCTCCGCTGCTGTCAATTTACAGTGACGCGGAGTATAAAAATGAGACGAAATCGTGTTACTGAAGCTCAAATCTTTATTGTACATAACCCCGCACCTAATGACTTGACTCTTTTGTTGCCGTGAAAATAAAAGTGGCAGTATCTAGCCCTTTCAGCTTGCGCTATTGATGAGTTAGCCTAGGTGCAGAGACAATCCGCGGAGCAAAACATTTGATGCTCGAAAGAAACCAAGAAATACCGTATGCGTACACAGAGTATACATCCCGACTTTCTTGAACACCAACGCTTCGGTGCATGCACTATATTGAACATTTTAAATGAACAAAACAACAAACAACTCAATGATTCCCGGGCATAGTTTAGATGTCAGTCATAAAATATCAGTAAGAAGAAATGTTACTTTTGGGTGCGTAGAGCTTTTATTACACACCTCTAGAATTCGACTTGCATTGAATCCTTTGAATCGCATTATGAAAATTGTCAATTTCTGCTTTTCTTGAAAAATATATCATAATATCCCCAAAGTTTAGCATTGCCTTTGTATCATAGAATTCAAGTGAATTAAAATATTGATATTTCCTTAAAAGGATTTGATTCCGCGGAATGTCCCAGAAAGTCGGCCACGATTTTAAAAGCCAGGAGCGCCGTAGTGCTCAGAAAGCAATGTGTTGTCTACCGAATCATAATATTTTGCTCCAAATCTTGACAAATCCTGAACACTAAATCAGCGACGGGCAAAGTAAACTACTTTTTTTCTCCTAAATTTCCCCTTATTTATATACCCTTATACCAACGGATCATAACATACTACGAACTTCCATCGGAAACAAAAAATAGTATTTTGTATTCAGCAATCACATAAGCCATTACATCCCAAAGAAATATTTTCTTTTTTTTTATATCGGGATTACCATATTGAATGCATCAAAACCGTAACAAATAACCTGCTAAAAAGGAATAAAATTTTCCTCATTTTTGTTCAGCGATCGGAACGGTGATCCTGGGGGAACGCGTCCAAATCCGCGCATCTTTTTCTCCTTTCCTTCTACGTCGCGCTTCCCTTCCTCATTTCCGGCACCGTGCCCATGCGACGCCCGTCCACGTAATCCCCTCGGACTTTTCATACCACTCCCGCGTCAAGCTTCACAACAATCGTGCTTAAAAACAAAAAAAAGAAAAAGTTGCAGAGATTTGAAATAGCCTCCCTCAAAACAACAACAACCGCATCAAATTCGGAATTAAAGAAGTTTGACAAAGCACGGACGATTCGCATTATGTAAATTCACTCTGGATTTCTTTTTTCGGAACTGCTCTCAAATAACGCGAAAAGAGAGCGAAAGAAGAGACCAGGAACCAAATATGATGGTCGAAGAAGGAAGACTGCCGCATTTCCTCGGCTTATCGGAACAGCGTAGGAGGGTAGCATACGACAACCGTATTTTTACATGCATGTGTCATCTTAAACGCGTGACACTTTTAAATATATTTGTAAAAACCAGGCGTTAAAAGCGTCCGATTCGAGATACGTTTGACCCTTTTAAATTGGGCGGCGTTTGGCTCCCCCTATAGCCAAAATAATAAAAGATACTGTTTTTAAAACGAAGGCCCGTTTCGGCTGTTGTGCTTTGGGACTCTAAAATGATTTCAGTTCCTCGTGCACTAAGGAGGAAGCGGGAAGAGGAAGAATAAGGAAAAACATTTTGTTTCAGTCGCCCTCCCGTGCACTGCGCATGCGCGAGCAGATCACAAATGCGCACAACTTGCGCTGGTAATTTATTTTTTAAGTCGGCACTTTTAAATTAAAATACAACAAAAATTGAAAAAAAAAAGTGTAGCTTTGTCCTTTGTTGCTGTTTTTATACGAATCGAGCAAGCTCACAGCCAGTTTCAGCATACGCCACCGCTGCCGCCAGGCATCAGGGGATGTGTAGTCTTTCAGCACGCACGATAACACCACTGAGGGTCTGCGTGAGCAGAGCACGAGAGGCGGAACGGGCTGTCTCGTGAACTGGGTCCTGTCTCCTATGAACTACAAATGCGGCTGCGTCATGCGTACGTAGGACGTTTCGTGAGATCAGTCTATTCGAAGGATACATAAATACGTATATATCACGTGAGAAGCACTGGCTAGGTGGCGCAAGCTGCCGCCAGATTTACAGGGTTCAACGATTGGCAATTATCAGTCATATAATATACCGCACACATACATTCATGCGTACATATGTTAATTATGGACGTTTCGGTGTGATGGAGTCTAATTGAAGTGATGTAGACCTCACGTGAGTCATGGAAAAAATAAATATAAGATATCAGCCGGTTATGTTACTTTTGTTCGATTTATGGTAGAGAGCCTTTTCCGCCACTGGTCGATAATTTCACTTCCCCAAATGAAGGACCAAGTAGCAGTGTAAACAGCGGGAATTTATATATTTTTTCATAAATTTAATACTATTTTGAATGGTTACATTCCTTTTTTTTTATAAAAGAACATATAACTCTTTTTCCGTCTGATATGAATAGACACCCACGCCCGTTGCCAAAGATGAAAGAAAACACTTCTGCAATCCAGCTGCTCAGTAAAGCTTGTCTTTGTTTTGTAGGCATCTCTCAATTCGTCATGGTCAGCAAAGTAAAACGATGCAGCATATTTAGCTAAAACAAACTACCGCACTAAATCAATCAAACCACTAAAATTAAGGTCTGAGAAAAATCGTTCAGCGACTAGTGCCATATGGGACTACCAAGTGGGCAACATATCAATTTTCAACCGAATTCAAGTCTGTATACATTAAACTGAAAACAGCGATGAAGTCCACGAAACCAAAAGCGAATCTAAATGTTGTTTTAGACGTACTCGAGTCTTATACTAATTGCGCTCTACAAACGTTTCGCCACTTTTATTGTGTGTTGTTTTTGAGATGGTTTTGCATAAAGATCCAGAAAGCGTCATTTCCTTCGTTTTTCTTTGTTTTACTATCAAGTCACAAACGCGCGAACTGCCACGTAGACTGATACAATAGTCGTCGATTAAACATAATTCATGCGTAGATCGGTACTTCGACAAACGCGAGTGGTCAGTGTGATTGATCGTGTAGTTATAGAGTACTCTAAAGCCGTAAGTGTTACCGATGCGCAAACAGGTCATGCATGACCACAACTAAAACTTCATGATGCGAAATAAACTTGTTAATTTAAAATTCTAAGTGGTATTCAATCAAGACAACAATGACAGTCACGGCTTCAGTTTCTAGCCGTAGAACGTTTTGTGAATTAGTCATTCGCACAATCAAGAGATGCAGTTGCCGCCTTGTGGATGTAGCGCATGCTACAGTGAAGAGTTACTAAAAAGAGGCCCCTCTCAACTGATTCATCGTGTTTTTTTTTTTGTAGTCTTTCAAGCTACCTGCGGCAAAAAAATAAACACGCCGTAAACAATGCATCGCGCTAGGTGAACACCAGCTAAAATAACCAGTATGTGTAGTAGCGTTCGGTCGTCGACACAGGGAGATCAAGCGCGAGCACAGATTGGGCTCGCGCTACTTCTACTATTTCTACTAACTGCCCCCTACCCCCCCCCCCCTTGCCTTTCTCTCTATACGTTATCAGTAGTGTATCTACGCTGCGCCACCTAGTTTGCCTCAGCATCAACACCAGCGCGTCTTGTAGCGTCTCACAAGGTGCGTGGATGCCGAAAGGCAAAGGCATCTGCCGCTTAGCGTTGACTATCTTCGAGGTTCAGCAGTTTTGCCGCTTGGGGCGGGTTGGGGATCCACCAACGATGACCTCATGTGCACGCCTTTTCTCTTATGTCGCATTGGCACAACACTGAAAGCCACTTGCGAGGTAAAAACTTTTACAATGAACCTCTAATGTGGCGCATTATATTGTAACGTCGGCTTGAGTCATGCGTACTAAGCAGCTTTGTTTTCTTTTTTGCTCTAAAGTAAATATTAATTCTTGTAGAACCACACAAATTACGTGGCACTGCGGTGCTTGGATTCTGCAGACGAAAAGTTGGTGACGTGATAGGCCTCAATCGAACCGCCGTCTCATTGAAGTCGTTCCACAGCTCGATAGGCCCCGTACTAAATATAGGAACTTGAGCTCGATTACGCGTGTCCAAGGCACGACCACCAGGCCATCGGCTCCCCGACAGTCAAGATATGAGTCGCCCAGCCCTGAAACTTACCGACAAAGAAGATCGCCATTGAAAGAAGGCCAAGAAGATGGGAAGCCAGGCTGTGTGGTGCCCTAACCCGGACGCCAGGGGAGTCTTCCATGGGTGATGAATACGGTCGGCACTTGGCGCTTAGGCCGCGCTGTCCGGCTAGACCTGCGAGAGGAACGTCATGCCAGATGTATTATATGTAAAATGAATGAACGCGGACAGCAACACGAACGGCATAGAAGGACAAAGCACGGACTGCACCGTTCATGTGCAACTGTTTCCTTAGTTGTTAAACATTCAAATGCACTCACTTAAAAAAAAGTCCAAGCTTATGTTTTTGAGCTCAACAAAGAAATAATTGGCAATAAAAACGATAAACTAGACTTCATAATTCTGCCTATCTTGCGAGAAGAGGGGTAAATGCAGTCAGGCATTGTTAATATGTATCCTGTCAGTGTGAATACCCCGCTAATATAAATCAGATTTTTGAGGACGAAATAAATAAACACATTCACTAGGGTCTTGTTATCATGAACGACTCACATTAAAGTCAATTTTGTGGAGTACGGAGGTTTTCACTTTAACAAGACTTGACTGTGTCGCAATAGTCTTATTTCTATTAAAAACTATCAGAGCAGTAAACTTTTCAATGTGGCTGCTAATGATAAATGACATGTTTTCATCCTTTACCACAAGATCATTTTTAATGTCTAGACGGCTTTCCACCAAGCTCATAAATCTCGTAGAATCGAGAACACTGCACACTTCAATTATCCAGTTATATATTGATGCACGAATCCACCTTGTAATGAATGTTCTTTAATCGTTCAGCGTGTGACAGCCGTTGGTAATAACAGATCATTACAGGTTCGTTGCATTTTAATTTGAAGTGGTATTGGCGAATTTCAAATATTGTCACTCCCATTCGGGCCCCAAATGACATCTTCCGAGAAGATTTTCTTTTGTCAAAACTACTACACCAGTTGTTCTGACAAAAACATTATGATAGTAAAAAACTAGAACAGGTGATTGCTCCTTGTGTGAGCATTTGGTTAGCACCAGGGAGGAAAGCATAACCCTTTACCCCTCATGAATTCACCAAACGACACCAAACAACACCTGGAAAGCACTGTTTGAAGGCACCAACCTAGGCGGTAAACTTGGGTGCTCGGTAATTTCCATTCCGAATAAAACGCAAGAAAACGCCAATGTCGCGTTTGAGGTTTTGAGCTAACTGGAGTCGCAAACGTGAAGCACTAAAATTGGAATGAGTTTCCGATGGGTGTGTTAACAGAGATTTTTTTTTTTTTTTGTACCCATGCATTTTGATATGAATCGTTTATATGGCTGCGGCTGGTTTTGAATCTGGCGGTGAAGCAGACACGTAGGTATACTGCATGGACATATTTTGCAGCAACTGTCATCAGCCTAACATGATTAAAACCAGCAAAAAACATTTCAAACACCTGTTTTTTGTGTTTTTTTCTTTGCCTTGTTCTAATGATTGACGTTTTTTTCTTCTATTTTTATCAAGTTCAACCATCACCAACTAGCCAAACATACAATCTCATTTCATTCGGTCAGCTAAGAAAAACTAGAGCAGAGGCGTCTCCATCTGCATATGGTGTTCTACATTTATTTTTTATTCGGCATATAACATCAGTAATGCATGCCTTCTAAGCACTATTAGAAAGCGAAATGTTTTTTGTGAAAAAGACTTGCCGGCTCTCTGTTCGCTCCATCCGCCTGTAATTAGTCCCCTTCCGTGAGAACCCGTATAAAATTGTTTAAGTCAATTTAACATGGTTGCATGCTGCCAAACCTTAAAGCAATGCTTGATTTGCTAATGGAAAAGACGTGGAAGTTGCAAGCGTTTTGAACAACGTAGTCCTGTTTCGTTATAACGAATTTCAGAAAACAAAACTTAAGGCTTAATCGCCACGGCGTTCTTTCAAACCACCAAACTAAATGTTGTATTTTTTTATTGTTTGAATTTTCATAAACTAGATTTGTTACCCGGGACAAACCCATCACGAACAAACGCATTCATTCATGTTTCAGCTCCCACTCCGTAAAAATCGGCGTTGCCTGCGAACTACACCAGTTTTTTGTGCTCAACAATATCTGCAACTCTCCAATTCACATTTTCTTACGTAGAATTGGTGTCAATTGCTACGTTATTTATGACGTGTTCATTTCTTGTGGATTTTGTGAACCGTCGCAGAGCATACTTGCTAATACTCAAATACATTATAATATCCTTACACTCCGTTTCAACGTCTTTGAGGTCGGCCATGAATTTGTTTTCTGGACAAGGTAGCGTGCAATACACGACCATATGCAAACAGATTTTCTTTTCAAAAAACATTTTCGTGAAAAATGAAATTTACGAAAACGTGGTAAACAAGGATTCACACCATAGACAGCAGGGATTAGGAGAGCACAGCATGTTCCTTTTATTAAAACTTGCATTTTTAGCAAAGTATTTTCTAATTCCTCTGCACATTAAAATATCAAATAGAAATTTGATGGTTTGTGTAGTAATATTGAATTACACAACCTGATATATATCATTGAAACCAAATAAAACACTACACAATCACTTTTACATATGTTACATAATTCTGTACGACATTATAATAAAATATATTCAACTGCGTCTTACATAACACAAATTCTTAATCCATGCTAATCCTACAAATACGTAATTGAACTGCTAGTGCTAGTCATGAATCATCCTTGGTTTCTAGCATTGTTGATGTACTTTACTTCGACTGGATTTTAATCTAGTGTTTTATAAGAGACTGTAACAAGCGACATTGACCTGTCAATACGCTACATTTTGATTCATTCCTTAGTGGGATTAACAAACCAGGAATAACGTACACAACAGACAACATAATGGAGTATTGCAGAGTGGTAAACTAGAAAATTTAAAGCCGCTAGTGGGTTAGCGGACGTATTGGCAAGAGCCAAAAATATTTGATATAGTATCTACTTCACAGTACGCGCTATGATGCCTGTACAGATTCGACAGCTTACGACCAAGATTGACAGAAGCTTTATAGCTTAACTGCTCTTGTGACGTATTCTGTTGCCATTATACGAGCAGTTTTATGCTTGGAGGGTACGCAAATTTTCAAAATTTCTCCCCGTAGCTTAAAAATGTCGAGCCATTTGATGGTGGTCGCATGCTCAGAAAGTTTTTCCCACCGCAGTCATACAAAGATGCCAGAATGCAGAAGGTGACTACTGGAAAGTTCCATACAAATTTGCATTTGCATCGCCTATCGCTCTTGAAAAAACTGCTGAATCACCGGGTTTTGGACTGACGTGCGGCATCGTGTATCTCCAGAAAAAAGCTACTGCGCATGCTCAAAACGCGTTGCACAGCGCAACGCGGAGAGCAAGTTCGTCTACTTTTTGCACAGGGGTTGCGATGATGCCAGAACGCCGAGCTCTTATTGGCTGATTAAAAACAAACAGCGGGTCTATTAAGGTGTACCAACTATCCATTCAATCAAAGCCAACCAGAGCTCGGCGTCATTCTGACGTCACCGCAACTCCTGCGCAAGAAGCAGACGACTTGCTCTCCGCTATGTCTTTGCGGAGCGCAAGTTCGTCTGCTCCTTGTACAGGTGCACTGACGACAAAACGCCGAGCCCTGATTGACTTTTTTGGAGGAATTGCAAGTATGCCTCAATGTTTAGCTGCCTTGAGGTCTACCCACTATCCTTCTAATCGGAGCCAAACAGAGCTGGGTATTTTGACGTCACCGCAAGCCCCTGCTCATGAAGCAGACGAACTCGCGCCCCGTCTAAGGTGGAATCATGGTACGCACGTTAACTTCCGGTAGGTTGTTTTCGGACACGCTGGGACAACTGTTTTCGCCATTTGGCCTATTCGGTTGAATGTAAGCGATCCTTTATTATAGTCGTGTTGTGTTGGTCAACCGAGCATCACCTAGTTTATTCAAAGCCTCCGAACAGCCTCCAAAATCTTCGCGTAACGTCGTCACAATAACACTGCACCGACTCAGCAATTGAACCGAAGCCGGACGTCGAGCGTTCTTCGACGGATTCACTGTACAAAAAACCCAGCTTAAAGCTGACGCAGTACTCGTATTCAATCTGCTTCTACGATCGATCTCCCTCTGCTACCATCGAAATGCTAGAACACGGGCTTTGATTATCCTATATCCTAGCTAGTGTTGCTATGCCTCAAAAGTACGGCGAGTAGCTCCGTTGGCGACTGACCTCAAGAAGCGCAATTGGATACACAAATGTGTTGCATGACCCCCCCCCCCCCCCCCTTTCTTTTTTCTCCACGTTGTACCTTTTAAAGTCGCCCCGGCCACTTCCGCCGATGCCCTTTCTGGCGCCGACGAGCCATCGTTTGAATCAACGGCTCGTTGTAACTCCGAAAAATAAGCTGCAAGTTTGAAACTTCAGTGTTTTCAGCAGGAGCACCTTTATGCTTCTGACTACTCTGACGGGCGCAGTCGATCGGAACGCAAGTATCCCAAGCGAACCGAAGAACGGTACCTTAATTTATAAGGGTACACAGAGCGAAAGTTCGGCAAGATGGATTCAGGCGAGCATTTCGAGCTGGATGCACGTGACGTAAGGCCGGTCTATGGAACACTAAGCCTCGCAATTAGATACGCGTTCTAGCCACCATAGCTATAGCTGTAGCGCTTTATTGTAATAATGTTTTTTTTTGTTTCTTTACGTGCGTTAGGGATGTTTTTCTGAAAACAAAGCATCGTTCGTTTGTAATGTCTCAGCGCCTGGACCACTTAGAGAGGAAGAGAGAGATAAAGTGTTCGCCTTATAGAACTCGAAAATTATGCATTCAGCCAACAGCCTTGCACGCCTCGATGGGAGTTATCATCCTACCTCCGCCGCGTGTTCGAGCAATTATTAATGTGTTTTGAAAGCTAGAAATAAGTATCAGATTAGCAGTTGCACTGTTCTAGGCAAATGTTTCATCTACAACGTAACTACCAGAGCTCCTTGACGCGCACTAAGTTCCCGCTCTGTAAACGTTCAAGCAAAAAAAACACCCTTCTTCGATTTGGGATACTGAGTATTGCTGTGACATAGCCCGAGTACAGATTATAATGTAATCTTCTATGTAATGACACTCATGCTTGCGTTCAATGGGCTTGTTAAATAAAGGAGATGTAAACAATTAGAAGAGAAACCATCGTTTTCGGGCAATTATAACTTAGCTAAATTTTGAGAAACTGAAGTTGGTTTAAAACTGTATTTAAGCTTTAAATATAGTCATAAAAATTCAAAACAAAAAATTCTGGTACTTACTTGATATGACACTTGGGGACGTTAAAGCCCCACGACGGTTTGCTGGTGCCCCAACCATTCCAAGCCAAACGCAACTCTTGAATAGATTTTGGCGTGAGCGGTCCTAACTTCGAGCCCGCATAAGCGAAAATCCAACTTTGCCGTAGACGTCCACGTCTTCATCGACGTACACACTCATTGCAGATAGGAGCACGTACGCGTGTAGCAGTGGCGATATCACCCGAACTCACCAAGCAGTTTCCGATAAGAAACGTATTCTTGCAGACCTGTGCCTCACAAACGTACTATGCGAGGAATAGCACTCCAGCTAAACTCGTTTAACAGCTTTGCTTCACATACAAGAAAAAAAAAAGAATAACCTTCTACAATTGAAGAACATTTCTTTGAATTATTTGAGGACAAACAAAGCGCGAACGAAGAACGTTGTGACGAAGGGTCCGTCGGCAAACAACTTCCAGGCAAAACACTTGTCCATAAAAATCTTGTCAATGAAGGGTGTCGACGATAAACTTCTTATGAGTGAACGCGTCCACGAAGAGAGCGTCAGTAAATAACTTGCTGGTGAAGAAGTCGTCGACAAGGTACTTGTCACCGAAACACTTGCCGACGAAACACTTGTCGACTAAGATGTTTGTGATGAACGTGTCGACGAACACCATTCGCGACGAGCCTATCGACAACAGGCTTAGTGACGCAGTTGTGTATGGTGGAGAACACGTTACTCGGAATAGTTATCAGGATAATAGGGGATGTCTAGGTACCACGGGGCGACAGAACGCAGGCAGGCGACGCGACACCTTGAGAGCACAGGCGCCGAGTGCGCGAGGCCCGGGTTCTGAGCCCACGAAATTCGATCGAAGAGACAGGGGGCGCCAGGCTCTCCGACAACGAGCGCCGGGCGTTCTTGTTAGGTGAAGCGCGCCGTTCGAATATATTCCCATAGTGTGGACACCATGTTTACCAAGTGCCCCATTGCACATCAATATCCTTTGGGCTCTTTTTCAGTAACAATTATTCTTCACGAAAAAATACCATTACGTTTGAAAAGTTTCCAGGTTCGCGATTTTGTTCTATAAATGGGAAAACAAATATATATACAAGAAATATTTTTATAGCTTTAACATTCGATAGATGACGCTCCGCGATTTGGGACAGCCTTTGGTGACCTTAAGGTTTTAGTGTTTTCGCCAATATATCGATCAAATACTTTTATGTTTTCGAAAAGGAAAGCACTCTGATTAAAATGTTCGCTGGTATACAAAAGGCAAACATATTGACGAATGGGCTAATGTGACCAATATCAAGGGAAAGTTTAATCGCCATACACAAAAAAGAAATTCAATTCTTTGAGTTTACCTCCGACATCGTTTGAACTTCGTACGACACAGAGGTATGAAAAACTGATCTGTTTAATATCGATCTGTTGTGTTTCTTAGCAAAAGCTGAGAAAAGTTCTCTCTGAAGGATCAATGATTTAACAAGGGCAACAAGCAAAATAAAGGAAGCAATTTCTCAGAAAATTTTTGTTTACTGAGGAAGGCAATGCATTATTTTCGGTAATTTGAACTGGACTCTGCTGCGCAATATAGAAACGAGTGTTTCATAACCAGTACGACCTTTAAACTACTGAGCCCAAAGAGCGAAACATGAGGACAATTTTGTGTTAATTTTTTTTTTAACGGGAAGTGGCGATTTCTCCTGGACTGTCCCAAAGAGGACATGAGTAAAGACACGGAACACTCTCAGTAACTTGGCTCGTTCCAAGCCTCTGTCGCCTCGCTTGTCCGGTACTTCACCTCGTGCTGCGTGCTTGCAGAACAGTACGCTGATCCATTAACATTGCAGATATTGTCATGTATACCTTAAACCTAACCCGAACTGAACAAGTGAGCAGTAGGCTCGCATTCGCCACGCTACCAACCGTCAAGCCAGGTTGCATTTGCATTGGAGGTGAGGGGGAGGTACAGTCTGCGGCGCAGTTAGTACAACTACGTCGAAGGCACTTCTCTTTTATCTCCGTTCCCTTTGCTCTTGGTTTACCTCCATGCGCACCTAACTGGGAGGACTAAAACCATGTATATTTGTATCGTATCTTGACCCGACTCGTTGTGAAATAGCTTCTTGGCCAGTGCAGGAAGCTTTTCACCCATACAAAACGGATGTACCCACATCGTTATGAGCGAGGCTGCAAAACATTGAGGCGTCACTCTGCGGAGGGGTGCGCCGGAGCAGCATAAATCTCCAAACAGCAACTAATAATAGATCCTTTTTGTTAACGCCGGAGTCCGGCGTTCAAGCTCCAGGCCCTCCGCGGGGAGCAGACGACGCTCTCATAGGCTCTGCTTGGAGAGAGACCTTCCTTAGAGACAAGGTCAGCTAACCTTTAACCTACCCACTAATCCTTCCAATCAAACCTTAACGTTCTAAAGCCACCGGACGCTTCTGTCTCCTCCTCTTCTTCAGTACCTAGCCGTATGTACAAAACTGCAGTCGTGAAATGTGATACCGAGTTCAACATTTTATGTCAAAGGATCACATTTTGTCTGGAGTTAAGCTGACTGTCACGTAGACCTTCAAACTCAACCCTGAAGAGTGACTTTAGGGTGCTTGTCAGGCTGGTTGTTTCCGGTGTAAATACGTCGTTTACCGGGAAGCTCTGGATACTTTAAATACACTCAAAACTCAAGACTCAATGAGAATCATGTGATATGTACTCGTTAAACATACTTTTCTCAGGAGAAACAAACCAGAACCACCGCTCTACATTTCAGTAAAGAACATGCAAACGAACCGTAGGTACGTTTCCAATGAAACAGGAATACGAACTTTTGTGTATGCTTAGTGTGTTTGGTTTAAGCTGAAAATGTATTTTAAAAATCCACTTGATGCAAAAACAAATATTTTTTTTATAGTTTACCTTATCAGCTGCGGCAGAGGACAGGTCATGAGTGTATTTTGATTATAAGCAGATTTATTGCGGTCAATTTTTACCAATCAACTTTTAGAATATTTGTCTTACCCGGTACCTTTCCAATCAAATGCGTTTACTACATTGCTATGAAGATAGTGAGTCCGCAGCTCGCGCCGTATATTTACCGCGGACGAAGTGCAAAACACCTAATAATCAAGCGATTCCAGGAATGATTACTTCCCAATTTCAAATCAGGTACTTTTCTAGAAAACGACAATTTTGATTTTTTTTAGCTTAACCTGCACGGGACCGCTTTCTCAAATATCGAGGTTTTGCAGAAACGAGTCGCAATATCTTGCTTTTCCTTCGTTCTAATATTTATTTTCTCGTTAGCTTCATGTAGTTGGCCAACATATTTTCCTAAGATTAACTACTAAAACAGATTTTTTTTTTGTTTCCTTAGAAGCAATGGCGTTGCGGTAATGAAAAAATTACGAAACCACGTTGAAGTAGTTGGGTTGTTTCCATTCCTCATGCGAACTTTTCTTCGAAAGTGCTTTATTTGTGAGGGTTCTCGACATAGCACACCCATTTGCGTCCGGTTCTCTTTATATTCCACTTCATATTGATATTTACGTTTGTTTGGAGGAACGGCATCCAGTACAGTAGTTCTATTCAGCGGAAGTTTTGAGTCACCTGGAAGCAGACGTGTTTCTTAATGGTGGACACATTTTAATCGAGTCTAACGAAAAAGAAAAAACAACGAAACATTGCTTAAAAGTAGATATCTTTTAAAAAACCCGATCGCGATTTTTTTCATTTGTGTTCAAAACTTTTGGTGTCATAATAGCTTTGTCATATCCCAACTATTACCGGGTGGATTGTGATTGTATATTTTATTTTGTTTTACGACATTGTCAGTTTTCTACACAAGGAAGAAAGAAGGTTCAGCACTTCAGTACTTTTAGTCAATGCCAGCTTAAATCTAGAGCTGCTACTTGTTGCTCCCCGCTGAGAAACACAAGAGACTACGTCCTGTCTTTCTGAATGTAACTTTAAGTCGTCTTATCGGGCTTACTCTGGAAACGTAGTACAACAAAATGACATTTAACGAGGGCGAACGATAATGATCTTGTTTCCCGGTGAGCGGTTGCAAAACTATTTCGTCCTAAATAACTAGATGGATTTAAACCTCGATATTATTAGCAATAAGTAAAGTGACAAAGACGTGCGTAGAGTTTACGTTGGATACTCAGTACGTGATCACTTTTTTTTGTTAATCGTCACATTGAGACCGTGTGACCGATCAATAAAATATAATGGTTTCAAATTTTATAGAGGAAGGTGCCAAGTGTCTGGGCTCCAGCTAGCATCCAAGACATAAGCAACTTGTTTCGCAAGTTTAAAAGATACAATTTTGTAAACACCCTGTAATGACCCTGGACCCTAGCTTAAGGTTCAAACTACGCGTACAAGTTTTCATGCTCACGGCACCGACCCAAGTTATTTGAAACAAAGTATAAACTCAACGTTCCCGAAACGCCGATATTGTTTGCAATCAATAAAATTGGCTGTCTCCTCGCTCATTTTGTCACACTTTTGCTCTTCATTTAGGGCGAAAACTTCCGGTTCTCCGAACTAATGAGCAACCATCTCTTCACCAGTTTTGTAGCAAACATAAACACAAACATGGGAGATGACACTGCCAATATCAAAATAAGGCAAAAGTAACAATAGCGGCAACCTGAATGACAACAATAACGAGAGACACGACCAGAAAAAAATATATACCAAGTAAGTATTCTTTCCGAACAGCGACACGACCGAAGTCTGCACAGCCTTATCGACCACCCGACGGTTCACTCTTCATCCTCTTCCGAGATACAATCGCAAAAAAACGACAAATAATATTCGATCCCCATACACCCATACACGCAAACTGAGTCAACTAGACAAAAAATCTATAATCAAACTATCAGTGCAGGAAAAGAAGACTAATACCGTTTACCGAGAGGAAAAACTAGCCTGCGGGCATCCTTACTCGCTTCGCATGATTACGCCTTTCTCTCTCTCTCTGCCTCTCTTCTTCTCTTCCGTCTCTACCCCTTTCCCTTTGACTAGTCGTTGGAGCCAGTCTTGTTGGGGAAAGGCATTATCTAATCTATCTCCTTTTCATCCTTGAAGGGACGCCAGTTCCTATTGTGAAGTAGAATGAAACTGAAAAGTCGGGACGGACTGGCGCCTGCACCTTTCTGTGTTGGCCACCTGGGTATACTCCGCTCGTCCATAAGCTGACAGTGCCGCAAAATCTATGTGAGTGTGGGGCCAATCATACGTCTATCTTTCGCCACGTGATCACACCCCCGCCCGTACTCACGTGCAGAAAGCGGGGTCAGGTGACAAAAGAGGGGCCTTCGATTGGTCCTGCGAGATCGAAGCTCCTATCCTATAGCTTTAGGGGATAACGAAACATAGGGATTTCAAATATCGGTTTGCCTTTGAGGAAATCAGCTGCACGATTCGAGTCAGACGCAAACGCTCTCAGGATTGACTCTCGTGCGTTTAAATGAATTCTCAGTGAATGTTTTGTCTGTTTTCGTCGAAAATTATGAAAAAATCCTGCTAATGTATGTTTTTTTTTACTTAATGTATAACATTCATAGCGCTGTCTTGTAGCGCTTTAATGGTCGTGGCATGTAGCCACAATGGTGAAGTCCCGTTTCTGACGTGCCGGTGTTAGCGTGGTGCCATCAGCGCTCTACAATGTTCACCGCTACGTTATCACGCGAACATCATTTTGGCGTCACAGTGTTTGAGTGACGTTAGTAGCCTGACGGTCGTCACGTGATGTCGTGTCTTGACGAGACGCGATGACGTCATGGAGGATTTATGAATGCTACGTATTTAGAGAGTTTTTAGGATGTACCAGAGATGGACCGTTTTTGTTTTTATTTGTTACCATACGTTGTGTGCTCACGAAAATATGCTCAAGAACGATTGTTTCATGTCGCGTAGTATAAACGTTGGTTAAGTAAATGATTTATCTGCGCGAGTTCTTCATTTGCAAGCCATTTGTGTCAATTTTAGGGCGCTTTTTTTATAATACTGTATACAGCGCATAAGCTATCAATTCTTTTGATGACCGCACTATTGACTGAGCAAAAACGGCCCCGAACAAAGTTTTCACGGGACGGAATTGCATTGGAAGGAGAATCTGGGCTTCTGCTCTCTGCGTGAAAGGAGTACTTTGGCGACTTCTTTTAGCTACCCCAACTAAACACACTAGCGGGATCACCTCCCATTACCCTTTTACGTACTGTGTTTAGTATCGCGAAATACAAAATAGTTATTTTAAAATCGGCCAGTGAAAATGATGCCGAAATCAACATTCAATTATACCCGCGCTTTTCAGTGCGTGAAAACATCAGTGAAAGGAAGGCTTGCAGGTCGAGCAGGCAGCTTAAAACGAGAATATGTCCAACATATGTTTCGTGCAGCTGTGCGGAATCTGAAGCGACCTTCCAAGACATGCACTTGACACCATGAAACTGCATGTAATGAGTTGGGAACAAGGACTACAGTCCAAAGAGTGCAACCTACCTTCCGCTCACGTCACTTCCGCTGACAGCCGAGACTTTCACTTTCAAAAACACTGCATAAATTGAATAAATTCGCGAAAAATAATACACCTACTTTGATTTAATATTTGTTTCCTATTTCAGCGATGTTCGTTGGTGTGTTTAGAAAATTTTAAGGGAAATCAGTCACTATAAAGACAACGCCATAGTACCTTTTTAAAACGGGAACCTCAGCTATTTACTTGAAGCACATTTACCCTTACCAAAAAAAAAAAAAATCATCCGCGACGGTAACTAATGCCCGTATCCCACTAGAGCGACAGACAGAAAAAAACGACAGCGACATGCCTCAAACCAGAGTCTTTCCCGATTTGACAGATTTTGTAGACTAAAGGAGGCTATCCTCAAACACGAGCATCATGCACGCGAGAGTATCTTTGGCAGGCTTGCAATCGCCCGTGCTTACTTCACGAGCACCGAACAACTAAACGCCCGCCAAAAGTACCATCGCGAGCATGTTGCATGGGTTTGAGGCTTGTCGCCGTCTTTTGTTTCTGTCTGTCGCTCTAGTGGGACACGGGCGGTGTCCCACTAGAGCAAAGGTGAGAACGGCAGGGTGCTTCTTTCGAACGCCCTGCCTTCAGCACACGCCTACTGCCTTCCGTCGTGCTTTGACTGCGCGTGACACCGAAGCGTTATCTAAGGTTACCCCGTCTCCAGCTTGCGCTGGAGGCGGGGTAACTAACATACCTCCGTGCCGTTTTCATCCTGTTAGTGACGGCAGTTGTTTTAGTTCGAAAAGCAATCGTACTGGTTGAGTATTTATCTAGTTGGGAGGAAACGAGAAATCGGTATTATTTTTTTTGGGTCACATTATGAATTTCCGAGGTGATTTGCGCCGTATCTGCGTCAACATATTGATTCTTCGGTTAAAGAAAACATAATTATTGTCCCACAATGTGCAGACGTCAAAAATCTAATTTTATATTTTTTCCCCCTTGAGTTAATCTAGGATATCGAAATCATGGAAAATAACTGCACGTAAAAGTGGCCCAACATATTTACAATCGTGTTTCGGGATGGGGGAAGCAGAATGTGGGACGAAGCTATATATTTAAAACAGTACGAGTACACCTAAACCTTTTTTAATATATGATTGACGTTTGTGCAGTACACATATTAACGCAAACAACGTTCCGACAAAACATGCTTTGCTTAATTCAATCCTCAACCAACTGTCATAGAAATCTTCGTCACTTCCGCCCATCATGACACTTGGCTCATATCCAGCGGAGTGCTGACAGGCGACAGAACAAGCGCAAGCAGTGTGACACGCATCCCACAAAGCAAGAACGCCGAAAATAAAACAAGAGTGTGAGCGCGACAAGACAAGACCCAAACACCGGGTCATCGCCGAACACCACCCCGTTCGAGGGAAAACATTCTGTGGCGTGCATAGGCCGTCAGACGAACTCGTTGTCGCTCCAAATTGTGCCCCCCAAAAACATCCGCACGAGTCACCCAAGAATGGAGGCCACCCCAAGTTAGCAATCAATCGCAGCTGCTTTGTTCATTTTACGCTCAGCTCTCTCTCTGGCTCCCGCCCGAACGGACTTCGGGCGATGCTCGTATATTTCGCGAGCCGCTGCCAGTGTCAGCGTAAGTAATGGCTGCAAGTGACAAAAACTTCATTAATTGGTTCGCAGTAATTAAACGAAGGTTCGGCGTGTGTGGGTCGTCTTTTCTCCGCGTCCCCACTTTCCCACCTCGCTCCCGATCCGCCATTATCGTCTGCTCCGTCTCTCTTATATTCTTCGTGAGTCGGCCAAAGAAAGAAGTTCTTTGTTCCCCACTTTGCAAAGTTTTCCTCTCCGATTTTTCGAACACCGCCAGTTGGCATCGACCAGTTTCGCGCCTGCGGATTAGCCGTTCGCCGATTTGCGTCCCTGTAGTTTGGCTTGGACCCACGAAGGCCGGCCGAGGGGTGCGTCTTTATGGAACAGTATTTATAACACGACTCATAAGTAATGGCCGCTCGCCATCGTCGCTTTCCCTTTGTATCGTCACTTACAGCTTAAGATGCGTAAGGCGTGGCTTCCTATGACCATGCCTTTTGTTTGGTAATTCCGTCTTTGGCAGGCTTGTCAACTGATGCATCGATCTCGTTGACTGCGTATCAGCAATCGGATATCTGAACTCTTAGGAACCTAGAACACGGATGCTGAATGCGACAGCTTAAACTCTACTGGGTGCTCCATTTCATTCCGAACAGATTTATTACAAAACATTCGTAAACGATGCACTACTACGATTTGTGCAGGCAAGTTCTACGGCTAGGGGGACATTATGTGGCTGCCTAATCTTTGCGGTAAGACGGATAATTAACTAAACTTTCTGAATTAGTTTTTGAATTAGTAAAAATAATCATATGGTTTTAATTAGAGACATGCTGATCATAATCGAGAACCACTATATCAGTAAATTTGAGAACGACTTGAAGCTCTTGGGAAACTTGGGGAGCACCAAAGTTACCCCTCGTGTAGCAGGCGCAAAGCTAGCAGTGGCAAAACGCGGAGGATAAGATTATCATCGCCTTCTGCTACTGCTAGCTTTGCGCCTGATGCACGAGTGGTTACTTTGGTGCGCTCCCGAGTTTCACACGAGCTTCAAGTCGTTCTAAAATTGACTGATATAGTGGTTCGATTATGCTCAGCGTGTTTCTAATTGAAACCACAAGATTACTTTTCCTAACTAAAAGTTAATTATCCGACTTATCGCAAAAAAAAAATAGCCCGCCGCATGATGTCCCCCTGGCCGTATAACTCACCTGCACAAACCGCATTATTGCATCTTTTACGAATGTCTTGTATTAAATTTTTTCAAATTAAAATGGAACTCCCGGTATATGTATACAGGGTACGTTTCACGAAAGGTGGACGAATTCGATGTTGCAAAAACTACGCATCGCACCAAAAAAAGCCTTGTGTCGTTTTGGTCTTCGGCCAGGTGCCTCGTTAGGAAAATTATTTAAGTTCGGGATAATTAAGGTGTTAATTATTTTCGCGTAATTAATTTTCAGATATTGAGTTTAAGGGCACGGTTTCAAGTAGAATCTTGCCGAGTATCATCGAAAAACACTAAATCAACAAATTGCAAAACGATAGAAGGCACGCGCGGTATTTTACGGCTTTCTGGAAAACCGCACAACTTCGACGGGTTTTTAAGTTTTGGTTGTGCAATCCGAGCGCTTCTCGGCACCGACGGCACCGCACCCCGTGGAGAAATAGTGCAACCAACTTCTGATTTTATATATATACATATATATATATATTGCTACAGGCTCACTGGAGTCAACTTCAGTTCCGGCTGATGGAATGCCACTTAACGTTCACAAGGACACCATTCTACTCCTCGTCCTCTTCTTCGTCTACGTCTAACAATATATATATATATGTTCAGCTTCGACGCCCGACGAACCCCTTCTGTAGATTCCGGCCATTGAGTTTCCCAAGTACTATAACGGAATGTAGGCGCTCAAGGTTTCTTAGAGTGCATACTTGGCTTATTTTGATCTCCGGCCGATATCCGCATCTTACTGTAGTAGTAGAATGTGTGGGCAACGATTTTTATCTAGCACAATCTTTGCGGCAGATTTTTTTTTCTCAAGTGAAAGAGAAAAAGACTTGATTCATGAAGCTCTTTAATGGAACAAGATTGGAGTTTTATGCCTTCCCTCCGAACGCTGTTATAAGCCGGCGGCAGGTGTTTCGCTTTGAAGTACGCGTTATTAATATCTCCTTCCTCAACGAACGTTCGGAAGCCACCGGCTGCTTCGAGAACGCATAAAGGGCGTTCGCCGTCGCTGAGTCAGATATATTATTTTTTACGCTCTTGAATGGATGATTGGGCTTGAGCATCCCTTTGTAGTGGTGCGCTGAAATTTTGGATTCCCTCGCTTGCTCAGTTGCAGTTCGCGTTTTGCTGCTTTCGTCGTTTTGACAGGTACCACATGTAAGCATGTTAACAAACAATGAAGCAAACATTGAGTGCTTTAAACCTTATGAAACAATGATAGAATTTTTTTGATATTCAATGGGGGCCAAGATGACAGGACGGCGAGCTGAGTGTCAAACTTGAGCATGAATATTACATTTTCTTAGCAATCGTTAAAGCCCTTTTGGATTTGTTAATTTGGTTGAATGTTGATGTGACGTTTATTTATTCAGGTGACATGTCTTGTTTGAATGTGTGCGTTTTAGGACATTAAACATTGTTGAGCACACTCTATGATACTAATCTTATCCTTTCGGTGACTTTTTAGCTCACCTGAACCTAATTCGAGCCCTATTGTAGTAGGTATTGTGTTTTCTACTGATGTTGTTTCTCTTTATTTTATTCAGTTTCAACTTTAAACCCTACTGCGCGTGGGTCAAATGTCGACCACAGCGAGGGCTAAAAGCGCGACATTTTTACTTTATAAAGCCGATCGGCTGTACGTATTTTTTAACGAGTTCCTACGAGCTTATTTTTCTACCCTTCACGGTATCCTACGCAAACATAAAATTGGCTCACCCATACACAGCGTCCCCCCCCCCCCGCCCTCCGCCCCCTACCTCCCCCCTCCCCCCCCCACCCCCACAAAAATATTACAATGTTTGTTTTGAAGCAAGAAGAAACTACGCAACGCCGAACGCTCATTTTTTGCCCAAATGTAACCGTAATGGTCGGAAAAAATGCCTAAAGTTTTGGCACTAACCTTAAGTGATTTTCTAATACTTTCAAATAAAAAAATAAGGTCAATTACTGCCCATTTTAAGTTACTAGTACCATAGAGCTTCAAGCATTCAAAAGCTCCGTTGACCGCCATCTTCCAATTGAAATTTTCAGAAAATCACTTATTACGTTTTAATAAATTAACGGTTAATGCTCAAACCTTGTCATCTAATTCAAACCACAAGCGCTGCATTTGGCCGGAGAATAAGCGTAGATTATTTTTGAGGTAAACAACAAGAGCAAAAGTAACTTTATAAAATAATTTGGTGACACCAAGTCACAAAATAGTATTGGGTAGTTGGAAGTGTTTCCCTAGAAATAAAGTTACCCGCTTCATATATTGAACGTGACAGATCTTTACAAAGAGACGTAAACCCGAATACAGCAAGAACTTTCATGTCGAGTTAACGGAATATAACTGTATTTACCCGGTAATCATTCGACGAATGCTCCGCAAATTATTTCCTAATATTCAAACTCTAAGAAAAATAAAAAAATAAGGTTTTTTTTGCTTTACTATTTTGCACAACACGGAGACGGAAAATAATTGCGAACATTAAAAGCTTCCTAGCGAATGGAGAAGCTAGAAACACGATTAGACAAAACAAACAACCGGAGTGGAGGGACGTTGAGCGTGACCTTTCACATGCTCGCTGTTTCCGCGAATAATGCAATTTTTAGATTTTACAGCATTCAGAGATTTGTCCTTCTCTGGGAGCCTGCTAATGTTCGACGCGAATGGCTGTCTCCGTGTTCCGCAGGAAAGCAAACTCACAGGCTTTTCTAAGAGTGCAGAGTCAGTGCTCCAGCGACAGCAACCGTGACAGCGGGGCAACGGACAGAAGATGGCTATACAGAAGGGCGACGCCGATTGTATGTGTGTGCATGCACGACCGAGAAAAATTGTGGCACGACACTTCTCGGCAGGGCTCAAGAGGTCATCATCCGTCCCGACTGACAGACGATGGAGCGTCGCCAAGCACACTCAGGTTTCCTCGATGGTGCTCTCTTAACCGCAACTCGAACGACGTTTTCGAGTGGGTGGCACAATGGCGTCCGGACAACAATGCATCCAGAATACCCTTTGAAAAAAAAAGAAAAGAACGTGAATCCCGGAAGTGAGAGGACGGTGCTTGCAATGCGTCTCCGACTGGTGTATTTACCGTATGAAAAAAAGAAAAAAAGAAAAAAGGGGGTGCCTATATAATTGTTTGATGACGTCATCTTGGTGTCATTCTGTCGCAGGCCGCTGTCCTGGTGGTGTGTATGGCAGACCCCTGGTGTGCTGCAGGTCACTCTTCAGCTTGACAGACCAAGAAAGCTACGGCGGTCAGTAGTTCAGACGCCGCAAACACAGCAACGCTTGTGTTAGTTTGTACTTTTTGTCGTGACTTCCAGCACCGACCGCCAGGATCGCGATATCAGACAACATGGGATTTGACTTTTGTGACGTCATATCTTTCTGCTTCGGGATCATATCTGTGTTTGGTCGGGATGGGACGCTAAAAACACGCTTCAGAGACGCGTTCCGGGCACCCTAGTAAGAGGGACAAGAAGCTAGTCTCATACGAACATTATGTTCCCCCGTCCTTTTATGTTTTTTTTTTTTTTTTTTGGGGGGGGGGGGAGGGGGCGGGATTTTCAGAGCAAAAACAATGCAGTTAAAAACAAATAATGTAGATTCACTGCTCAGCGTAGCGCTGACCAGTGAATCTACCCCTTTTACAATGTATCCCCGAACTAAATTTACAGTTTTTTTTTCTCTACAAAAATCAACTACGCATTGCCGAACGCTGATTTCCCGCTCTAAGGTAGCGCAAGAGGTCCGAACAAGAAGCCAAAGTTTCAACGCGAACCGATATTTCATTCAAACGTTATAAACTACTTTCTGAAAATGTCAATGGGAAAATGGTAGCCGGCGGCATGCTGCTCTATAAAGCCAGAAACCGAAAACGGGCGAAAACGGGCCCCATATTCCCATTAAAACGTTCAGAAAATCACTGATAACTTTTGAATAACATATCGGTTCACGCAACGTTCACAACTTTGCCACCTGGTTCGTACCTCTAGCGCTACCATTCGGCGGAGAATGAGCGTTCAGCTTATTTTTGTGGTGCAAAAAAACACTTCCAATTTTTTTTAAACCCCCTGCATATGGATAGTACATAGAGTCATCGTTCAGATCAATTCAAATCGAAAAAGGAACATTTAAAGAAAAAGTGTTGTGTTGTTTTTAGACCGTTATTACTGTCTTCAACATTGTGATTCTAGTAGTCGATCTACATGAAGATCGCTGAATATTGCGGCAACTTTTAGAGCAATTACGAGTCTGCTGGATTTTGACTGTTAAGTTGTCTTAAACATGAATACAATGCGGAGAGCACGTTGTCTGCTTCTTGCATAGGTGTTCCGATGATGTCAAAACGACGAGTTCTTATTGGCTGATTGTAAAACAAAACACTGGGTAGACCGCAAGGCATCTAGCATTATGCTCTACCCACTATCCATCCAGACAAAACCAATCAGAGCTCGGCGTCAAACTGACGTCACCTCAACCCCTGAGCGTGAAACAGACGACATTCTTTCCGCATAGTCTATGATTGACTATGGAGTCATAACATAATTCACGGAACGCGCTACGCCCTCCGTTTCTCAAGTTTTCAATTCCCTTAGGCAAAACACTTAAAAAAAAGCTAAAGTTAAAAAAAATAACTGCGCGATTAGTAGTTGCTTTTATGTATGCTAAAACATAAAACTACTGGGAGAGATTCAAAGAATAATAAATAATATTAACATTCTAAAACATGTTTGGTAAAGCGTAGGGTAAGACAATGATTTCTTTTTTTTTCACAGAGTCCTGCCAACGACATGTCAGGTTCACCCTAATAAGTCAGAAGCGTATACTTTGCCACACAACGCTTTGATTGGAGAAATTGCTCGAATATAGAGTATGAGCTCGTTGAATGTCAGGGCTAGAACTATGTTCGAATCTAAAAGAAAAGAAAAAAATTAAAGAACTGCGTTGTTTCGCAGTGCATGGTGAAACGCCATGCTAATTATTTCAGGAGTGTAGAGAGTTTCTTTATATTTTAATGTAAGCTCACCCTGGTTATTCGGTGAAACTATGTGAATTACGGCGATTGGCTTTTGTAACTTTCATACGGTCTCTGCGTGAAAGTAAACGCTCAAGATTCCTTAGAGTATAATGATATAATCCGTTGCGTTAAATAACAAATCTACGTCTAGAAAAACTTGCTCGTAATATGGTTCATATTTTTATGTATTTATTATCACTGTTTTAAAGATTATAGGTATGACTAATTGTGTACTAAAACAGACACGAAAGCAGAATAAAAAATAAGTATGCGTTTTTACAAATAGCGAAACAAAATGAAAAGTGGTGATGATTAATCTTTTTTAAACCGCCAGGAATTTTTAAGTGGAACTTGTTTCTCTCCTACGAGGCACCTACTTCATTAAGAATATTTCAGATATCCCGCATTGAGGAAAATTTGTCTTAGAGAAATCTCATTTGTTGTCGCCGTTTAGTATTGTCCGTATAGAGCTATAATGAGTACCCAAAAATTCCTTTTATTTTCTCTCTTCGATAAAGGAGAGCCCGGTAGTAACACCTCGCTTGTTTTTGCAACATCAGTAGTGATTCCTAACCTGGATAATTTAGCGCCATTATTTGTTTCGATAGAATGCCTCGATTATACAGTGTGCGTTCCACACCCCCACATTTTTAAAACATTCGCGCTTTGTGTCAACTCATAAACGCGCCAAAGAAACACGTAGGTTTTAACTCGTAAGTCATTCTCGTGTGGGCGCACTTTGTTACGCTGATGCCGGTAATGGTAATGTCAAACTTATAAACGCGTAAGCGTGTGAGAGAAAAAAAAACAGAACGCCAATCACGCGTTTTGGACAAACTACTCCGTAATCTGATCCGCCATAGCCACAAGCAGCTGATTAAAAGTGGGGTATAACCTATCGTGATAATGCCTCTTGCCTCGTGATTCGTTCTATGGCGTCCTTAGAGGCTGGAGCAGAAATACTATCAGCTGCAGAGGGACAGTCTAAGGATTGTCCCTCTGCAACTCCGCAGACGCCTAAAGTTTTTTTGCCCTCCACGTTACAGGCAATTCAGCTACACTACTTCGCCGCCCTGATAGCTGTACACGCGCCAAGATCAAGCGTAGTCATCGTAGCAAGTCAAAAGAACCCTCTTATTGGCTGCGGCAAACTAAGTTGCAGTGACGGCAACGCAGGAAACTAAAAAAAAAAAAAAAAGTCGCGACGGTCAAGGGCAGGTTTAGAAACACTCAGAAGCAGCGATAGCACGTTGCTCCGCAGACGCCTAAAGGTTTGTTGCCCTCGATGTTATAGGTTGGTATAGACGCTTGATGTTTGAGGTGTCGCTATCGCTGCTGCCGCTGTTGCTACTGTTTATTAGTTGATATTAGAAAGAGGCTAAGGAAGGCAGAGGCAGACGAATGTTAGCCTTATTATGAAGTCTTGCCAGATGGGGTTTGCCTGACTTATACTGAGTGTGGTTTCAACTATCACATGTATAAATGTTTGGGTGTGACAAAATGTGCAAAAAAATGTCCGAAGAAACAAGTGAGTTATGGCAATGTCCAACATGCAACATTTCAAAAGGAAAAGGACAAACCTCATCAAAATATCTAGGAGAAAAAACCGAGAACCAGTTGACCGATATAACAAGGACACTGGACGTCTTCATGTCAATCGGGGCGAAAGGGGACAGGCTTCTTTCAGTGAAAGAAACAGTAGACAAAGATCGTGCTGTCTGTGCAGCACATGTCAGTCCAAAATGATGAGATACTTGAGGAAATGAAAAAGCAAAAGCAGGATATTGAAGAACTGACGGAAGGTGTTGAAACACTAGAGAAGAGCGAAATCCAAAGAGAAGTCGAAGCTCTAAAACAGGAAGTAAATGAGCTTCAACAATGCATGCAGTCGCGGACAGAATCTGGAGGTGCACGGGCTCCCATGTCTACCAAACAGAAACTTGTAGCACAAATTAAGATATATATTAAACCGGCTAGGTTTTTTCTTAATTGAGTGTAAACGATGTCGAAGCGTTGCACAGGATCCCCGGAAAGCCACATAAGGTTCCTCCGATTCCTGTTCGTTTCACGTCCCGGCTTACTAGATATCGATGATACCAGGCTCTACTCAAAAATAAAACGTCGGGTATCTGGTTAGTGGACTTCCTAACAGAACAAAAAAAAAACTGTTTTGGCAAGCAAAAACGAAGGCAGCTACTTCCTTCTCCCGGAATTATTTTCGTAATTCTTGTCCAGCTCGCTTGCATTTTTACATTTAATTGTATTATCAACATAATCTTATAATTGCAAAGTTTTAATTGCAAGTCTAACACCACCTTCGGTGGTGTTAGACTGGCGGCAGCTGATAAAACCGATTTGGTCTACTGACGTTTAACTCCTGGTTAGCTCAGTTGGTAGAGCGCTCCGCTGGAAATGGAGAGGTCCCTGGTTCGATATCAGGGCGAGGCGTATTTTTTCGGTCGTGCACCAGTCACCTACCTGTGTTTGGGAATTCGTGTCGGTCCTTTGTCCCCCTGTGCTCTCCTTCTCGAGGGAAAGACGTTATCAGTTTGCTTGGCAGAAGGGCAGAAGGAGTTTTGACAGGAAGAAACACGGCGACCGCCCTCTTTGAATTGAGAATGGCAGTGATCTGGCAAAAATACCGTAAACATTCCGGGAGTATAAAGCTACTAAATAAATAAAAGTAACAATGTCGCGCGATTATAATGAAACTACGTACTATGACAGCGCGTTATTCAATTGGTGCATTCCTAATAAAGCAGTAACTGCAGCAACACTAAAACTGTTTCACTTAAACGCATAAGTCTGTGGAATAAATCTGACGACGCATGTTTTTTTCTAGATTCCCTCGGCTCTCTTTTACGTTTTTGCATTTGCCAAAACGTAGTACACAAGGGAATCGGACTTTGTGCAATTTCAAGATTGTAAATGTGAAAATATCTCCCTCGAATCTTGTCGTGGGGGCGGTGTTGCCTTGTACTTTCAAAACAAACTAAACTATTCTGTACTGCATGGTTTCTCTTGTGGTAAAAATGGTTTTGAATCTTTGGTTGTGTGTTACAGAGGTTGTATAATAGCTGAGGTTTACATTTAGCCCTCAAATGCTTTAAATGTTTTTTTTTAAAGAATTACTTCAATATGTTTTGTCAATAAATCTGAAAGTAGATTTAGTTGGAGAAATGAACATTGATCTGGTGACTAATGAACCTTCTAGTGTAGCATTAATAGAGATCACTCAAGCAAGAGGATGCGAAAATATAATCAGTGTTCCGACGCGCATTACTGGACGTACACAATCACTAATTGATATTTGTTCAAGAAATTACCAAAAAAACTTAGGTATTCTCTGGAATTCTACCTGCAGATCTGAGTGACTACTTACCATTTTTTTTGGGCTTCTTTTCTCAACACAACTCACAACACAAGCTCTTCTACAAAAATCCAATATTTTCCAGACTCATAAACGCAACCACTTTAGAAGATTTCTATAATCTCGTTTTGACAGAAAAATGGGATGATGTTATTAAGGAATTTAACCTGACAAAATCGTATAAAACGTTTATATCAAAGCTTCAAGAATACTATAATAAAGCTTTCATAAAATCGGAAGTAAAGAAACATGAAAAGTTAAGGAAGCCGGGGGTAACGCTGGAACTTTACAACCAAATCAAAGCACGTGATCAGATGTTTGCACCATTTGTCAAAACTAACAGTAAGAGTTTACTTACTGAATACAAAAAGTGAAAGCCGTTTACAAATCCCTGTAACGCCGAATTGGAGCGCAGCTCTTGAGGAGGAGTGAAGGGTACTGAGGGGAGGGTAGACCCCTCCCCCTTCTCCTCCTCCCCTCATTCTTTAATATGCTCCGGGGGGGGGGTGTCACGTGACTTCGGGGAGGGGGTCACGTGACCTCGGGGAGGCGTGACCTGGGGGTGACCTCAAGGTCACGTGACCCCAAAGGTGACCCCCACGTGACCTTGGGGTCACGTGACCTGGAGGGGTCACGTGACCTCGGGGGGTCACGTGACCTCAGAGGGGTCACGTGACCTCACAGGGGACACGTGACCTGGGGGTCACGTGTGGTCACGTGACCTTGGAAGGGGTCACGTGACCTTGGGGGTCACGTGACCTCGGGGGTCACGTGACCTTGGGGAGGCGACCACGTGACCTCGGGGGTCACGTGACCTCAGAGGGGTCACGTGACTTGGGGGTCACGTGGCCTTCAAAGGGTCACGTGGGGTCATCTTGGGGTCACGTGACCTTGAGATGACCTTGGAAGGGGTCACGTGACATCGAGGGGTCACGTGACCTTCAGGGGGTCACGTGACCTTGAGATGACCTTGGGAGGGGTCACGTGACCTTGGGGGTCACGTGACCTTGGGATGACCTTGGTTACGCCGACGCCGACGCCGACGCCGACGCCGACGGCGACGCCAACGCCGACGGCGACGCCGCTCAAGCCGGGAACGGGCCCCTAAGAGCTGCGCTCTAAAAATTGCAGAAACAAACATGCCTTGGACATTAAAAAGGCGGTGATGAACTTTTATAAGTTTACGTTTTCTTAGCTTTATAAAAAAAAATGAAAGCCGTTTACAACTCCCTGTAACGCCGAATTAGAGCGCAGCTCTTGAGGAGGAGGAGGGAAGGGTACTGTGGGGTGGGTCAAGTGACCTCGGAGGGCGGGGGGGGTCACGTGACCTTGGGGGTCACGTGACCTTGTGGGAGTCACGTGACCTTGGGGCGTCACGTGACGTCAAGGGGGGTCACGTGACCTGGGGCCACGTGACGATGCCGATGACGTCATCAGTGACGTCACTGATGACGCCATCAGTGATGATGATGATGATGACAATGCGGATGCCGGTAACGTCATTAGTGACGTCACTGATGACGTCATCAGTGATGATGACGATGGGGATGCCGGTGACGTCATTAGGGACGTCACTGATGACGTCATCAGTGGCGATGACGTCAACAGAGGGTCACGTGACCTCGGGGGGTATCCCCAGGTCACGTGACCCCGGGGGGGGGGTCACGTGACCTGGGTAGCCATCGTGACCCTCGTGAGGGTAACCCTAGTAACCCTTGTGAGGGCAACTCTCGTGACCCTCGTGAGGGTAACTCTCGTGACCCTGTAAGGGTAACTCTCATAACCCTCGTGACCCTCGTGAGGGTAACTAACCCTCGTAACCCTCGTGAGGGTTACGAGGGTGAGTAACCCTCGTGAGGGTAACTCTCATAACCCTCGTGACCCTCGTGAGGGTAACCCTCGTGAAGGTTACCCTCACGAGGGTTACTAACCCTCGTAACCCTCAAAAGGGTTACCTTCACGAGGGTTACCCTCACGAGGGTTACTAACCCTCGTAACCCTCGTGAGGGTTACAAGGGTAAGTAACCCTCGTGAGGGTAACCCTCGTGAAGGTAACCCTTTTGAGGGTAACTAACCCTCGTAACCCTCGTGAGGGTAACGAGGGTAAGTAACCCTCGTGAGGGTAACCCTCGTGAAGGTAACCCTTTTGAGGGTAACTAACCCTCGTAACCCTCGTGAGGGTTACGAGGGTAAGTAACCCTCGTGGCCCTCGTGATCCTCGGGAGGGTAACCCTCATGAGATTAACCCTCGTAACCCTCACGAGGGTTACGAGGGTTGCGGTTACGCCGACGCCGACGGCGACGCCGACGCCGACGGCGACGCCGCTCAAGCCAGGAACGGGCGCCTAAGAGCTGCGCTCTAAAAACCAGCTAAGCTGCGGAATGTTATGAAAAAATGAATGCCAATGAGTTCAGTCTTCATCCCCGAAGAGATTTAAATAGATGGTGCTGTATATACGCAAATTTATAGGTAGGTAAACTTAATACACATTTTTTGTCATCTGCTGCTTGCGAATCGATGAACGTAAATTATGACCATTACTCATCTGTTCCGGTATTAAGCTCAATATTTTAGAACCGAGAGATGAAACAGAAGTTCGCAACATACTAAAGTTTCCTAAGAAATAACTGCTCATGTGGTGTTGATGGTATCAAGGTTACCCTAGCTATTAACAGTAATGGAGTTAGTGTTGCCTGCTCTTGTTCATCTTCATAATAAAATAAAGGCTTCATGGTATATTCTCAGAAAACAAATTATAATTGCTAAGGTCAGTGTTATCCACAAGGGTGGCACATGGGAGAACCTTAGTAATTACAGGTTTACATCAGTACTGCCAGTTTTTTCTAAGTTTGCAGAAACAATTAGTTTAAGTTTTTAAAAGTTATTTTTACAGTTAATAATGTTATAACTGACAAACAGTCTGGTTTTTAGAAAGGGAAATCAAGTGAATCAACCCTAATATATATCAAAGATAAAATAATTACTAATATAAAAAAACAGGCATATACCATTAGAAACAAAGATCAAAGAGCGTGTTAGTGGAAATACAAGAGTCAAAGAAAGAAGAAAAACACTTAGAGACAAGGACAGACAGCACAGTTGTCCTGTCTGTCCTTGTCCCTAAGTGTTTTTATTCTTTCTTTGACTCTTGTAGCATTGGAATTTTCCTAGATTCCAGAAAGGCGTTTGATTCAATCAAATACAAAAATTTAGCGAGAAAAATATCGGCGTACGGAATTTGAGGTAATGTAAAATAATTATTTCGCCGCTATTTATATTCGCGTTCTCAATAATGGCTTTCGTAATGGATTTTAATCTCAACTCGCAATAATAACATATCCCGTTCCGCAAGGTTCCATACTGGGGCCTCTATTATTTTTAATTTATATAAGCAATATTGTGAATATACCTGAATTTTGTAATATTATTTTATATGCTGATGAGACCATTGTCTTTTTTAAAGTGAAACTCTGGATCAGCTCGAGGAATTTGCAGATAGTTGGCTCAGTACATTACTATTGTAGATAAAGTGGAAACAGCTTAATCTTAACGCAAGTAAAACAAAATATGTATTGTTCAGATAAAAAAAAAAAAAAACATTTCGCGTAAAATAAACATCTTTTTCGACGGGAAAAAATTGAGGGCGTTAAATATTACAAGTTCCTTGGGGTGTGGTTTGACGAAACACTCAGTTGGACTGTACGCATGTGCAATAGGATCGTTAAACAAATTCCGACAATTACTACCAACAAACTTAAAACTGCAATTATATTATTCGCTTATCTACTCACGCTAACAGCACTGTATGTTAGTATGGGGAACCACTACACAAACAAATAGCGCAAGCTCTTTATTTTGCAAATGAAGGCTGTTCGATTTATTAAGAACCTTAAGAGGTACGAACACTCAATCGGGGTATTTCAAAAGTAAAATATATTAAATATAGAACTAATCCTTCTTCTTATATTATCGATTTTTAATTTTAACGTACCTAGACAGAACACAGCACCCTTCTTTTATATCTACGATCAAACCTCGGCAAAGTACGCACAGTCTCAGAAGCGCACAGTATACGAAACCTAGGGTTCGAACTAATTACAGTAAACGTCACCTTACATATCTTGTACCAGACCTACAAGCACACACCCAACCTTAGCAGAAATGGCCCAATTACACATTTCGTTTTTTTTTCTATTATACAAAGAGAATCTTAGTTTACATACTAAGCCTCTCATGATCTGCAGTTAGTACGAAGTTGACAGGTATGTGCTATTGTGTCTGTTGTTGATCTTGAAATTGCTTTATCTCTGTATATTTATTCTGCTTATATCACTGTTTCTCCTTCGAGTGCTGTAAAAAGGGGCTGGCGCCTTGTTGGGAGACAACCTGTATACTTTTGCCGCAGCTTCCCAGACCCTTTTGTGTATGAAACAAAAGATACATACATACGTACATTTTTAGGATAATCAGGTGATTGGGACTTGACGCGCCATCCGCATCTTATTCGGCCGGTCATGATGTAGTCATTTAAATTTAATTCAAAGGATCTTTCTTCGAATAGCTTCCTCAAGATTCCAAATGCCAAAAGAAGTTGTTAAAATTTAAAAAAAAAAAAAAACTTTATAATGAGGGGTTTGAAATTTTAACTTCTGTCTCGACACTGCTCTTGTTCGGAAACAGCAAAGCCCCAGCCACCGTCAAGCACACACGACGTGCTGCCGAGCTGCAGCTTGCTTAATCCACAGAGCCAAACTTATTTACCAGCTCGTCTGGCGCAACTTGTTCTCAACTTAGGAATAAGTATATATATAGAAAATAACTCTCCGATCTAGAACTACTTTTAGTTCGTTCCCAAATTCACCTTCTGGCACGTCAAATGCAGCCCACTAAAGCCAATCAAGCAAGCGTAATCATCTTCTGTATCATTTTGTTTTCGTACGCTAGCTTCTTTTTTTTTTCTTTGATTATGTTTCTTTCTCGCTGCTGAACATTGATTAGATTTTTATCGCGGTGAACACGCTTTGCGCGCTCTCTACGCTTTTGTTACAACACTTAGTATATGCTACAGACAGTCCGCTAGTTGTTTGGTTGCGACACCGCTCCGCTTGTGGGATTAGACCCAATAATTATACATTTTTTATATTTAAAGATTTTGTGGGGATAAATTATAACTATTTTTATTCCGTTATTTTCTTTTGTTTGCGCGGTACACGTACCAGCTGAAACCTATACTATGCGGCACGTTGTGTTAATGGAGTATAAAATGTATGATGACGATATGTGTTTAATGGCGCTTCAGAAACAAAGTTTCTACTACGTCGAAGGAGATTATATAAAATAAATTACTCTGCTGCAGGGCTCAATGAGAGAAGGCGCACCTTGACTGCGACTCACACCAATACATGCGTTGAACGTGACGTCATTCAAAGAGCGCTCCGATAACCACCATAGACGAGGGCAAGAAGGAGAACGCTTCTTATCAGGACCCTCTTTTGTGCCTCCCGGATTTGCACAGGCGTCGCTATTCTCTTCCCAGAAGATTATAGAAGATAAACCCGTCACTCAAAATTCTTACAAAAGCAGCTTCGCTCTCCTCCTCTTACATGGTGGTCAAAAGTATGCGATGTTACGTCAGTGCAACCCATGTCTCGGTTTATATGAAGCACAAGACAACTAGCGTGAACAACGAATCTCCTGTTCCTAATGTATGTTTCCTTCTAACAACTAAAAGGCTGTAATCAAAACTACTCTTTTGTTTAATTGTTGTCAGCCTGAGAACCTGAAGTAGGCGGTAGTGCCAGTGTCATGTTTACGCTGTGTCGTGAAATTTACCTACATTGTTATAAAATACGAAATACAGTAATGCGTATTGTATTAAGGAGGTCGTCGTTTACAAACCATGTCACAGGCCATTTACAAAATAATGACTGCAACACACGGACGCCTAGTGTGCCTCCTGTCGGTGGCGACATGGGTGGCACGCCGGCTTCAGTTATAAAATGCCAATTCTACTCCAGCAATATTTGGCCAGATTTACTTTGATGTGTTTCCCACAAGAAAGAGATCTTAAAGATTACTGTACAAAAGACCGTGCTCTCTGCTAAGTGTAGATGGGGCGCTGCTATTTTAATAGTGGAAGACACGCCTGCTTTGCTTGAGAACAAACCTGTCTGCTCCGGAAAAACATTTTAAAAGATCTTTATTGTGTCCAGCTAAAATGGTAGTAGAAAAAAACAGGCTAAAATTGCTGGTTCATAAGGCTAGAGGCGTTTCAGTTGCAGTAGCCACACCGACACGGTCGTATGTCCAAATTAATCACACCGCCACCTTGCGGTTCGCCACTCGGTCACAAGCCTGAGTTATTGGATTTTGTGATACGTCACTCGAGTCCAGCCTTTATCTTGCTAGGCATTCCATGTGAGCTGATACAATATTAAATAACCTTAAGATAAGAAGAAATAAAACGGTGATGTCTAAAACGGAAAAAAAAAACTATAAATATTTCAATTGATAAATTCTAGACTTTAACGGAGGCTTTTTTAGCGTGGCGCAAATTGATGTGCATTGTTAGTTAATTAGAAGACAAGAGTGCTCCGCCACAAGTGCTGCACGTCCTCTTTAAGTGCCTCCGCTGTGGAAAAAGATAAAATAGATGCGTCGCTTTGTGTAGTCCGGTTCACGACGTCGGTTTAGTGTGCCTAGATTTCAGAGTGTTTCCTAATAGTCGATGGGCCACGTCTGCAGGTCAAGTGTCGAAGATGAGGCGGAAGCGTCAATCCTCTGGAAGCGTCTGCAAGCTTGACTCAGACTCTTCGCTTTCTATAGGCGTCTTGCGTTGCCCGGGGGGAAGCAGCAAAAAGGTACTTATTAGGGCATGTTTTGGGTATTACGAGCTTGAGCGTCTCAGACTGTCACATATGTCGAAGCGTCGTTGCTCAGATGCGAAACGCAAGATCACGAGAAAAATACAAAGAAACAACAAAAATTTGAAGGCCATGGCAGTACAACTTAAATCTATAGTCACTGAGTCAAAGCTAGCACGCAAAGAGCGTGAACCAAGAGACGCCGTTGCACGCATTCCAATGTAAAAAAAAAAAAAAAGTATGTGTCGGGACGTTAGATGTTATGAAGTCACCACCCAGGGATAAGAGACGCGTACCCTAGCGGTGGTGGCGTGAATCTGCCACTTTCGATTGTCTTGCGGCGTTGAATTCAGCAAATTTCGGACGTCGAGAGATGATTTTGCGTTCTTCAGCCCTACATAAAAACAAAAACAAAAAAAGAACAATAAAAACTTAGCGAACGTGCCATAAGTAGTGCGAGGCCCAATTCAATGGGCTTGCACTACACAATTGATGGCGGCACAGTTTTGTTCAAAGCTTCAGAGCAGGCGGCCTATCGCTACGCACATGTTAACGCATGCGGATGAGCAAACAATCTTCACAGCAGATATCCCAACGAGGTAGAGGGGCTTAGAGCGATAAACTGGTATCCCGTTCACCGTGCAAAAATAACCCCACCCTCTCCCTCGGCTGCCACCATGTTGTACAATTTTTATCACTGGACACGTGAATGCTCCAAATCCTGAGGCGTCTACGCAAAACTGAGTCGAGATTTGTATTGCGATTGTTCTAAAACAACATAATAGACTATTTCTAAATAACCCAAAATACAGCACCGCCGCTGACGGTGCTGTATGTTTACGATGTCGTAAAAACACATTTTGGACTTAAAAGAAGCGAAACATAAGTTATCTCGGCGGTACTGTTATAAAAGGGACACTGACAGGGTATTTATGCTCGCCGAGGTTTTTAGTTGCACGTGACATATGAGAGCCCAACTACCCACAGCAGAATTTGCGGCTCGGAATTCGGCTCCTTCCCGCCCGAAAACCGCCGATCGAGAACTGGCCAGTTTGAGTCGCGCTCACTCTCTTCTCCGTGATCACGGGTCGTTTTCTACGGTTCGGACACAACCACCAAATCTAATCAAAGCGGTAGGTCATGGAATGCACAAACACAATATTAAAAATAGAAAAGAAATATAATGCCCATTTTTCGTGGCTTCTAAAAAGCTTGAAATGCGTTGTTTGGGGGCAAAAAAGTATCACAACCACGCGACTTCCGCTACCTCTCTTCTCGTCTATGTTTCTTCTTCCTCCCCAGACCAGTTTCGTTTTCGGTTTTGAGTAGTTGCATTATTTTTTACTTTATTAAAATATACGTAACGCTGTAGAAAAATATTCATAAAGTAGACTGGCAAAAAAAAAAATTATATATCTTGGGGGGTGTCAGTGTACCTTCAAAAACCAATAAGCAGTTATTTAGGCGCGGTACTTGATGAAATCAAGACCTAAAACGATAAGGTAACATGTCTAGTGGTCCAAAATGTACAATATAGCGGCGGCCGGGTGGGGTTCACTTTCAGCTGCTAGTTTATAGCTCTAAGCGAGGAAATTGGAAACGCTTTTTATGCTTTGAGTTGCTCCTTATGTCAATTGTAGTCTGCCTACATCAAGATGAAGAGAGACAAAGCTCACCGGTATCAAGCTGGAAAACATAGACCCATGGCAGCACAGATACCTGTGTGGCATGACACGACACAATAAAAAAGAAAGGCGGGGAAACTTTGTGTATTGACGAAACGTGGGTGATGGCAGGATAAACTTTTTCAAACATGTCGTAGGACACGAATGTGACTTAGCCACACGTGGCCCTTGTTCCTGATGGGACCAGGTCGCTCTAGTATTGACTCCCTTTCGTTCATTGTTTACTACGCGAGTGATCGCTGCGACGAGACCTTGCTGTTACACCACGCCTGAAAGGTGAATAGATACTTTTTGAAGACGTCATTTGAGACCAGCAGGACCTTTTTAATTAAACTCGACAGCTGGCTTCAGAGAAGAAGAGGGCATCCGATGGAGCTCGTGCAAGAACAGAAATCTTATTCATCGTAAATGCTTCGACGTTGAAGGCCTCACGACTTTCATTTTGTTCGACAGAAACCAACGCAACAAACGCTGAGATCATCGTGACCTTATGACGCAACATGAGTCCATAACCCCCCCCCACACACACACACACACACACACGCAAACACACACACACAGACGCAACAAAACATAACGAGGGAAAAAGAGCAAGCGACTTCCTACCAAGCGTCCGAGTTGATCGTTTTGATGGCGGTATACGGTTACTGGACTCTTAAGTCGATGCACAAAAACTTCGTACCAAACAGCAGTGGACAGAAGCACAACTTGGCGGCATAAACCCGGAATGGTAAAGGAGCAAAAAAAAAGCTGGTGCGAGAAGTCGGCATTGAGAGCTGCCTGACCTAGCGCGCTAAAATAGTGCTGAAAGAAACATCTTGCAGCGCGTGTTGGTAGGTCCTGATCAAACTTTAGTTGCAGTAGATGTCAGTAGCTCTGGGTCGAGTGGTGATGCCACACAACGTCACGTGATATAAGAGTCAGCGTCAGTCGATCTTTTTTTACAAGGTGGTACCCCTATGAAGTATTCCAAATTAAATGGCCACTAAACTGGTTTCTGAGCACGTTTATCCGTCGTCAGAGCTATATCCACGGGATCCAAGGATACTGAAAAAACTGCTATTATATTGATGCACGGTCTATTTCCTTATTAAAACCAGGAACAAAAATAGCGGCACGTCCGTTGTGGTTTTCGGTTCGGCACAGGCACCACGGGGCGCCGTCTGACTTGCGACAGCCAATCGCGAGCAATAGCTTTCCGCGCGGCAAGGCGGCCAACAAAGGGCGATCTGATTTTCAAATGTTTGTGATTCGCGCGAGATAAGCGATCACTCGCGCATAAAAACGGTCGCGTTGCAATCTGTGATCTTGTTTTCAATAGCAAAATCAGGAACCTATCAATCTAGCCTTGGATATCTGTAATATTTATTTTCTGTATAATGTGTTATGGCCATACAAAGAAGATCTTAGAAAACACGTTAAGGATCCTTCGAAGTTTGTTCGTAAGGCTGCGATTTTAAAAGAGTGGAAATGTAAGGCAGGAGAATCGATATTAATATCTTTGAGGGGCATTTACCGTCGAATCCTTTACTTTTGCCTCTTCATTGAAAAGGAAGTAGTGACTCGCTGTAGCCACATTCGGTAAGATTTATGATCTCAAAGTGGTGTGAATTTTGACGTTTGTGTGCGATAAAATACACGACCCTTTTACAACGGTTTTAAAAGTGGTAATACACGAACAACAGTTTCGACCCTTTTCAGAATTCATGCCCAGCTTTCTGGGACATTCGATCAGCGCCAGCGGAATAAAAATGTTTTGAATACATATCGAGATTATATTTAAATCGGGTTATATAATACTCAGGTAATTGCAATCAGGTCGGACATTGCCATATTTTGTGGAGAAATGCAGAAATTTATAATTTAGTGAATGCGGCCCATAAAAGTCAATGGAAACTATATTTTAGAGCCGTGGAATAAAAACGATACGCGTGCAAATTTTTAAATACTACTTATTGATATTCTATGACTGTCATCTCAAACATTTCCGGGGAACATTACGATGTTCTCAGTTGTTTCGTTTAAATTCTCGCTTTAGTTCATACGGCAAGGCGTCGTTCAAGAAAGTTGGGAGTGAACGTCTCACGAAGCGATACCGCCATCAATGGAACTCTTAAATGCACTCTCATAAATAATTATGTCGAGCAAGTACTGCGCAATTTAAAGCCTATCTTCACTTCACTTCTCCTTTAAAGAGTAGCACAATTATATTTTGCATCACAACAAAAAGAAAAGAAAACTTCTCAGGATTATGGAAGCTTATTGTCTTCCGAATCCAATTTTCCCGTTTAATTGGACACCGCAAACCAGCTGTGTTCTCCTTTATCGCCGTCTCGACAAAATGACGCTCGTGGAAGGCCCTGAGTCCAAACAGACAGTCACTCTTTTATCCCCGAAGGAACGCGAAGAAGATTCTGATGCGGGTCTCGTTTCTGGGATAGATTGACCGGCAGCTGCGCTGCCTCAACACTAAGTCAGGTCAAAGCAGTTATTTGTCTTCGTCCTCCTTCCTAATATTTTCTTGACCCATCCCGAATTTCTTCTCTGTTTATCCAATCTCACTTCATGTGGGTGACCTCATCAATTCTGCACAACAAGAGGTACTTTAAAAAGAAATAATAAAAAAAAGAAGTTTGCAAATCTATGTAACGTGAAAATAGAGCGCAGCTCTTTAGGAGGAGGAGGGGAACGTGCGGAGGGAGAGTATGCCCCTCCTCCTCATCTGTATTCTCCCCTCCTCCTTTCTTCCTTCTTCTTTTCTCCTCCTCTCTCCTCTTCCTCCTCCTGCTCCCATTCTCCTCCCTCCTCCTCCCCCTTTCCTCCTCCTCTCGTTTTCCCGCTAAATTTAGCGTGATAAGTTTCCCAGCCAAACTTAGTGTCGAAACTGACGTCACGTGACTTCCACACCAATTCAGTTTTCCCGCTAAAGTAGTGGGGAAAATGAGGTCACATGACTTCCTGTCACATTACTCATGAACAAATTTAGTTTCCCCGCTAGATTTAAAGGGAAAATTTACGTCAGGTGACGTCAATTCAATTTCCCGCTAAATTTAGCGGGGCGATTACGCCGCTTGCGACACCGCGAAACGCAGAAACGGACACCTAAGAGCTGCGATCTAAAAATCACTGGTGACGACCAGATTGCTTTGGTGTTCATCATAGTCGTAAGAATCGTATGTGATTTGTGTGCATGATTTTTTAGTGAAACTTGGACTCCAAAATAGGAATGCAAATGCTACTCAAACGGAGGTTCAATGGCTTTACCAAAGGGAATGGTAGAAAGTAGGATCGTTTATGGTTTAGGCAATTAAAATGTGGCCGTTTACATAGCGAGCGAATGACGACTGTGCGAATCCCGACGAAGCTGTCGTCATCACGACGATCGCACAATTTAAGTAAATGTTTTTTTGTTTTTTTTTTTTATTGTCCGAGAAAATAACAGTTTTCTGGAGCCTTCAGTGTTCCAAATAAAACGTAATCTTAAAGTATAAATGGCCTCTATCTAGTTCACTAAAACGAGAAACACTCAAAGTTGTAAGGAATATATATGACAGTTTTGCCTGTCTTCAGTTTGACATCCTGTAATATTTAAAAAGAATGCGGACAAATGGCACTAGGTTCACCCCGCATATCAATACTATATGTTAATTCACCTTTCAAAATGTTCGTTTCATAGAATAAAACTTAGGCTAGCATTACTTTCAACAGGCAGTACCGCCATTAAAGCCCATGTCAGACCGAAATTTGAACGTCCGAGTGCAGTTTATGAACCTCGTACTAACGTCGATTGTTCAAATAGTCAGCGCGGTCAAACCCAGAATCTACGACTTCTGCGTGACAGATAGAAAAACATGCATTCCATCACTCACTTGATTTTATTGTCGAATGGTAATTTTTTTCGGCGTCAGGCGTAAGTTATTGAGGCCCAGGCTTTTGTATTGTGTTGTGAAGAAGAAAGAGAAGAAACAGAACACGGGCAATGGAACTTTAATGTATATATATATATATCCTTCAGGCACTGTAGCAGAATTAACAACTGGCGCTGCATTAAAACCTGTATATTGGTTTCCCATTTGTTCTCGTACCCAGAAAAGTAGATAATGGAAACTGTTTACAGAATGAGACTGTGGAATGTAGATCTATTGAAAAATGTGACACGTTGCAACTTCTTTATGTTTTTTTGTGCAATTGTGCATAGCCTTCGTGTTAAATGCATGTCTTATTTAAAAAAAAAGAATATATATATATATATATATATATCATCCTGCTCTATACTTCGTTTTACTTTAAGACGCAGCTGCGTCTTGACTTAAACAGCGTAAAAGGCGCCAGTCACTAGATCTACCCTGGACATAATTGATTCAGCGACGACAGCACGTAGAGACACTTGACAATCAACATGGCGTTTCACTTTTGACGCTGTTTGACTGTTCGCATCGTCTTCGAGAATTGGCTGCGTCTTGACTTAACCTAGAACGAAGTACAGTGACAGATTTAAAGGCGCCAGAGCGCAATCCAGGGATTTTGCTGTTGTTTGGCGCATTGCTTAAAAATATTACTTAGGCTGTGTTCCAAATCTCGCCCAAATGAATGAGTTACTCCGGCGGGTCGTGTCACCTGACAACACAGATTGAAAAGTGCTGGACGCGAGTAGGTTTTAGAACGCCAAGGTACAAAACTCTTAGCCTGGAGTAAGATCGAGTAAATTTTGGAACACAGCCTTAGTGGCACTCTGCGAGAGGATCAACGAGGTAGGGGGGCTTGGAGCGGTAAACTGGTATCCCTTTTACCAGGCAAAAGTGGTCCCCTATTGAAAATTCCATCAAGCTACGTAATTTGGGACACTGACTGCCAGTCAGCAGCGTTGGTGGAACGTGATGGACCACCAGACGTCATCTGATGGTCCATCAGATGACGTCTGACTGCCACTGCCAAGGGAATTTCAACAACAAGGGCAGCATTTATATAAGAGTAAAGCTATACGCACTCATAATTATCGCCAAATGCCTCGATAAAACAAAATGTTGGAGAAAAAAAAAAAGAAAAAAAAAGCAGCACCACCGCGCATCGAACCCGCGACCACAAGCGTACAAATCGGACGTCTTAACCACTGTGCTACGACACCGTTAGAGAAACTCGATTTCACTATTCGTTTTATACGAAATACTTTGGCTGCAAATGCAGTTAAGTCGTCAGCATGTTATGCAAAGCACTCGTACATCACTCGCCGTACTTCAGTTCTACTCACCTGCCATGTAGAGTACTTTCGCGTCGTAGAACGATCCTTTTGTTCGCGCATCACCGGCCCAGTAGACCTGGTACACCCTGTCGTCTTCAGCTACACCGCTGAAGTCCCTTACATCGTCGGAACTCACAACAGGCTGGGTCTTGTCGAGTAGAAATTCTACTAAAACATAAGACATTGTAGAGCCCGGGCAGGATCGACAGGTTGGAGCGAGCGGGCAAACAAAACGAGTCGAGAGCGATCGTTCATGAAAGCTCGGCGAAGCCTCTATGGGCGAAGCGAAGTGCGAAGTGTCGTGTTCGGCGCTCCGGCGGGCTTCCGATCAAGGTTGTCGGTCGGTTGCGTGTCATATCTCTAACGTCAGCGGTTTTATGGGCTCACGTCCCAAAATCGTTTTCTCGTGCATAGATTAGTTTTCGTATTCATAGATTTGACGAAATAGTGGTATCCGAACGAACTTTACGTCCTTTGACCGTACGTCTGTCTGCACGTCAAAGCTTTCTGACGTACAGTCAGAGACAATCGATGTACAGTCAGAATCACCACCAAGACATCCTGATGGCATTTCGCGGCGGCCGACTGCCACCAGGAAACCATCAGAAAGCCGACAAGCGGGGTCTGACTGGAGTTTGCCTGTCGGTCAGAGTAACTTGTTGGACAGTCAGACATGCTTGACGTACAGTCAGGCACAGTCAGCGGTCCACTAGAAAACATTGACTGCCAAACAGGGTTACATTGATGGATTTTTCCTTCGGGTCCCCACTTGGCTGCCGCCATGTTGTACAATTTTGACCCCTAGACATGTGACCGTACCAAATCATGAGACTTTTACGCAAAACTGAGCCAAGATTTGTATCGCGACCGCTGAAAAATAGACGACAAACTATTCTTCAATATTTTTAGCCCCAGAGATCAGTGTCTAGCTCCGTTCGAAAACTCCGAAATTACAGCACCGCGACTTGCGACATCTAGCGGAGGCATTGCGAAACTGCCCGAGTGTTTGCCGTAAAAGCCCATTTTGGACTTCACACAAACGAAACATAACTTACCTTGTCGGCATTGTCATTAAAGATCAATAATTCAATTACTTGTGCGCGGCACTTTGTTAAAATCTGGACGTAAAACTATAAGGTCACGTGTCTAGTGCTCAAAAATGTTCACCATGGCGCCGACCAATTGGGGGTCACTTTCTGCTTTCAGTTTATCGCTCTAAGGCCCTCAACCTCGTTGGAGAAAATGGACGTTTTGTATTTTCGTTTGTTTTATCGCGATGTTAATATGTTTAATGGGTTACTCATAGTTCTACACTATTCATGTTCATTTGCGAAATTCGAAGACATCTGCATGTGTGCTTAATCAGTGTCTTCCACAGCTCATGCCGGCGTTGGCCTCGCTGTGCGATATTGCTACTAGCAAAGAATAATATTAATTGGAATCAGAGTTGTATTCCAGAAAAGGTGCAAGAAATACGCGTCTTTAAAAATACGTATCTGCTATAAGGCTGCTCTGGATGACGACGATAAACAAATAGCAGGTGCGTCTTCATTAAAGAGCCGTCTAACATCAGAAAATTCACACACCGGGTCACAGCTGCAAACAAACAGATTTGTTCGAATCATTAAAGAATGTGTCCGAAGTGATTTTTAAATATAAATTGTGTAAATTGTTCAATTCTTACCGAACAAATGTCACATTTTTCATGTTTGTTCAATGTTATTAACAACCATATTTACAACCGTTATAATCGGGGTAGGAGAAAAGAAAAGACAGCTGCAGTGCAGAGCTTAACTAGTCCTCAGACCAGAGCTGGCCAAATTACTCATATTTTGTAATTAAATTACATTACTAATTACTGTGCTGAAAACTGCTGAAATGTAATTAAATTACATTACAAATTACCACAGCCAGAAAGTAATTAATTACCATTACAAATTACTTTTAAAAGTGATGACATTACTTTCGCATTACTTTTGTATACTTTTACAGGCTGCGCCGACACAGGCGCAGTTTCAAACACTGCTGGCGGCTAAATTCTTGTGTTTTCCCACTGCATTTTGTGTTTCATGGTGCATGTATTTTCCCGAGGACATTGGGAAGCATTGTACTACATTTGAAAAAAAAAAAAAAGCAGTAAACTATTTTTGTTGGGTACGCGCGTGACAGAACGAATGCAACTGGAATGTTAGTTGTTGTTTTTTGTTTTGTTTTTTTACGGTAAGTTTTTACGGCGCCGTTCGATTAGCCGCGTGTCAAACGACAAAGCGTTTAGCTGTCGAAATTAATTAACAACAGAAGATAGCCGAAAGGAATGCATTTTTCACGCTCACAAATAACATGTTTACCGATAGACAAAGGAACGCACGCGAATGATCCGTTTCCCACCCCAACCCGGACAACTATTTTTGGAGATGTTTGAGGATCCTACGCGGATTATCTCTGGGAGGGGGGAGAACAATTGTCATTGTTCGCAAAATTGCGTCGAGGGCCGTTCCACCAGGGGCCTTAGTTCGACCTACTTCCCCTCCTTCGTTTCCCGAGAATGTCGAGCAGAAAAGCTCGAATGGCAGAAACTTACCAGCCCTATTTCTCACAGTGGAAGATAACACAGAGAGGGTACGCAGCATGCATCAGAAAAAGTAAGCGGACACTTTTAAGAGGGGCCAAAAAACGTTGAATGCAAAACCGCAAAACATAGGTAGAGAATCGCGCTGAGCGGGTTTTTACAGTTCAAAAGAGTGGCAGAAAATGTCTAGCTGATAGCGGGCGCGGGAGTCGCACCAGCCGCATTAGCATCAGCAACATAGCGGCGGCCAAAGAGCGTTTTTTGGAAAGGTGTAGAGGAAAAATAAAAAGTAAAATAAAAAGAAAAGCGCTCTTGTGTATTGTGGACACAAAAATATGCCTGGTGCGAAAAAGTAATTAGGTAATTTAATTACAATTACCGTCGCTGGAGTAATTCATTACATTACTAAATTACCTGCTACAAAAAGTAATGAATTACATTACTAATTACTGGAACAAGTAATTAAATTACTGTAATTTTATTACAGTAATTGCATTACTGCCAGCTCTGCCTCAGACCCAGACACTGGTCAGCTGCAAGCGTGCATCGGTAACAGGACAAAATGTGCCATCGGACACCGAAGTAAAACGCGCAAGTTTTCTTCTTTTAACTGAAACTAAACAGACCCTTCAGAAACACATTACCATGTGACCTCGCTAAAATAAGGCATCAAAATTTCTAAAAGTAAACGACGCACCAAGAGCAGGGAAGACGTAGACACCTTGCACAACTTTTTGTTCTCCGTAAGAAAAATTAAGAGAGACCAACCCCTAAAACCACACCATTACACAAAACTTTGTCTCCGCCATTAGCTTCCCCAGCTACTGGCGATTACACACCCGGCTCAGAAAAGCGAACATTGTAACAAGCTGCGGTCAGCGTTTTGTTTTTTGTTTTTTTTTCTTTTTTATTTACGGAAGTTAGCAACGACGCCAGTAAACCATACTTTCCTCCTCATAAAGCACGGCACTAAACATTTCCCGAGAACACAGCGAGGTCTTCCGCCGCGACGAACAAAGGACCCACGGTCTGCGCGCAGGTAAGCCGACGAACCGAATTCCACGTTCCCCGCGGAAGACAAATGACGCGAACGCCTCGCCCGACGCGACCGAGTCCACCGCAGGCTACAATCGTGGTCGGCCCGACCGCTGGACAGATTACAGCCGCACAGGAAGCTGGACACCGGTCGAAGCCCGAGTCAGAGCCGGGATAAGACGCAGGAGGAGGGAGAGCAAAGGAACGAATCCACAACGAATCCAAAGCCGAGACGAGACCTCCACTGAGCGCGCGCGGCCCTGGGCATTCCTGGCATCCTTGGATGCTGTTGTCTTGCAATTGTTGTGCGGTATTTTTTTTTTGTGGGGGAAGGTTGTTTGGGGGAATGGGTTAGTGGAAGGGTACAATTCATTCCATGGAGCGTAATTAGATGTTCGCCGAGGTGAAAACAATGTCCTTTTTTTTTTGTTTATAAAGGCATAAGTTTTTTTTTTTTTTTTTTTCTTACCAGGCAATCGCGAAGTAGGCCCGAGCGAAAAAATGCCGGTAGAAGACATTATACTTTCAGCAAGCTTTTCTGAAAGTGCCGCCGGTCTCAGGGTGAACTTCGGGGGAAAACATAATTGTCTATCAGCCTTTCCTAAATTATGTTTAATATCACTGTTCGGTGGGGATTGCCGCAGGTGAGTAAGGCTAAGTTGGACATAGTAATTCTCGTTTCGTTCACTTTTATATCAAATTTGAAGGTGTAAAAATAAAATAATCTTAAGGCTGGAGCTCTGGCAAGCCGGTAGGGTCCTAGAAAACATAAGAAACGCAGAGCGCTGCTTAGCATGGCCACGGTTCTTGCTTTTCGATTGGTTATTTGGCCTTCCAATAGGCTAAGGCCGCAATCTGATCGTCTGCTTAGCTATAATATTGGCCAATGCCGCAATCTGATTGGTTGCTGTGTTAAAATATAAGCCAAGGCCACACTCTGATTGGCTGCTGAGTAATAATATTGTCTAATCCCACAATCTGATTGGCTGCCGAGCTATAATATCGGCCAATGCCGCAATCTGATTGGCTGCTGAGCTATAATATCGGCCAATGCCACAATCTGATTGGCTGATGAGCTTAAATATCGGCCAATGCCGCAATCTGATTGGCTGCTGCGTGATAATATTGGTAAAACCACTATCTGATTGGCTGATGAGCTATATTATCGTCTAATCCCACTATCTGATTGGCTGCTAAGCTATACTGTCAGCCAATGATACAATCTGATTGGCTGCTAAGCTAAAATATAGGCCAATGCCACAATATGATTCTCTGAAGAGCTATTATATCGGCCAATGCCACCATCTGATTGGCTGATGAGCTTTAATATCGGCCAATGCCGCAATCTGATTGGCTGCTGCGTGATAATATCGGTAAAAGCACAATCTGATTGGCTGATGAGCTATATTATCGTCTAATCCCACAATCTGATTGGCTGCTAAGCTATACTGTCGGCCAATGACACAATCTGATTGGCTGCTAAGCTAAAATATAGGCCAATGCCACAATATGATTCTCTGAAGAGCTATAATATCGGCCAATGCCACAATCTGATTGGTTGCGGCGTGATAATATCGGCCAAGGCCGCAATCTGATTGGCTGCTGAGCTATAATATCGCCCAATGCCATAATGTGATTGGCTGATGAGCTATAATATCGGCCATGCTGCAATCTGATAGGCTGCGCGTTATAATATTGGCCAATGCCGCAATTTGATTGACTGCTGCGCTATAGTATAGGCCATTGCCACAGTCTGATTGGCTGCTGAGCTGTAATATCGGCCAATGCCGCAATCTGATTGGCTGCTGTATGATAATATCGGCCAAGGCCTCAATTTGATTGGCTGCTGAGCGGAGTCACCGCGCCCTGCGTTTCATAGCTGTAAGTGACTATAGTGGTTTTACAAACAGAAATGGCAGCGACCCTTACATGCAAAGACCTGTAATGCATTGCATGAAATGCATAATTGGAAACTTGATCATTGTGATGCGACGTGGCATATATATATATAGGTTTTTTTGTTTTTTTTTTTTAAGCTTAACAGAATTTAAAAAAAAAACATGAAAGCTAGAATAATGCGGTCTCCGCAGGTGAGTTATACGGCCAGGGGGACATAACATAGGAGGTTATTCGTAACGATCAGTCGGCTAATTGGTTCAAATTTGTTATTTACTTTTTAATTAATTAAAATAGACATACAGTTTCAATTATAAACTTGTTGGGCGTCATCGAAAACCCCTAAATCTGTCATTTTCAGAAAGATTTTGAGCGCGTGAGAAGCGTAGTAGTGCACTAAACTTAGCACTCGTGGAGCACGTACAAACCTAGCGGTTGCGATAAGGCGCCCGCGCAATTTTTCCGTCTCTTATCTAGCCCCAGCCTTGTACCTGCTCCAGGAGTGGTAACTTTAGTACGCTTCTCATGCGCTAAAAGTCTTTTTGAAAATTACTGATTTAGTGGTTTCCGATGAGCTGAGCAAGTTTCTAATTGGAACTCTATGTCTATTTTCTTTAATTAAAAAGTTAATTAATGAATTTTAACTAATTGTCCGATTGATCGTTACGATTAGCCGCCTATACTATGTCCCCCTGGCCGTATAACTCACCTGCGCAGACCGCATTAACCTAGCGTTCATGGTTGCTTTTTAAAAATTCTGTTAATCTTAAAAAAAAAAAACACCCTGTCTCTATATATATATATATATATACCAGGTGTTTTTGCGCATACTTTCAGAAATCCTAAAAATTAGGGCGTTTGAAAAAAGAAGAAACTGTCTTCGGGAACAAACTACCAGCCACGGCGGACGTCAGGGATTGCCAAAAACATACTATTTAGCCAGCTAATTAATTAAAATTTGTAATTAACTTTTTAATTAGGGGAAATAGACACATGGTTCCAATTAGAAAGTTGCTGAGCGTTATTGAAAACCAGTAAATCAGTCGTTTTAGAAAGACTTTGAGCGCGTGAGAAGCGTAGTAGTGCACTAAAGTTACCGCTCTTTGAGCAGGTACAAAGCTAGCGGTTGCGATAAGGCGCCCGTGCGATTTTTCCGTCTCTTATCTAGCCCCAGCCTTGTACCTGCTCCACAAGCGGTAACTTTAGTGCAATACTACGCTTCTCACGCGCCGAAAGTCTTTTTGAAAATGACTGATTTAGTGGTTTTCGATAACGCTCAGCAACTTTCTAATTAGAACCATATGTCTATTTCCACTAATTAAAAAGTTAATTAACAAATTTTAATTAATTAGTTGGCTACCCGAAGGAAAAATCCATCAATGTAATCCTATTTGGCAGTCAATGTTTTCTAGTGGATCGCTGACTGTGCCTGACCGTACGTCAAGCATGTCTGATTGGCCAACAAGTTACTCTGACCGACAGTCAAACTCCAGTCAGACTCCGCTTGTCGGCTTTCTGATGGTTTTCTGGTGGCAGTCGGCCGCCGCGAAATGCCATCAGGATGTCTTGGTGGCGATTCTGACTGTACGTCGATTGTCTCTGACTGTACGTCAAAAAGCTTTGACGTGCAGACAGACGTACGGTCAAAGGACGTAAAGTTCGTTCGGATACCACTATTTCGTCAAATCTATGAATACGAAAAGTAATCTATGCACGAGAAAACGATTTCGGGACGTGAGCCCATAAAACCGCTGACGTTAGAGATATGACACGCAACCGACCGACAACCTTGATCAAAAGCCCGCCGAAGCGCCGAACACAACACTTCGCTTCGCCCATAGAGGCTTCGCCGAGCTTTCATGTACGATCGCTCTCGACTCGTTTTGTTTGCCCGCTTGCTCCAACCTGTCGATCCTGCCCGGGCTCTACAATGTCTTATGTTTTAGTAGAATTTCTACTCGACAAGACCCAGCCTGTTGTGAGTTCCGACGATGTAAGGGACTTTAGCGGTGTAGTTGAAGACGACAAGGTGTACCAGGTCTACTGGGCCGGAGACGCGCGAACAAAAGGATTGTTCTACGACGCAAAAGTGCTCTACATGGCAGGTGAGTAGAACTGAAGTGCGGCGAGTGATGTACGAGTGCTTTGCATAACATGCTGACGGCTTAACTGCATGTGCAGCCGAAGCATCTCGTATAAAACGAATAGTGAAATCGAGTTTCCAAAGCGGTGGCGTAGCATAGCGGTTAGGGTGCCCGATTTGTACGCAAGTGGTCGCGGGTTCGATGCGCGGTGGCCCAGCTTTTTTTTTTCTTTTTTTTGTCGAACATTTTCTTTTATCGAGGCATTTGGCGATATTTATGAGTGCGTATAGCTTTACTCCTATATAAATGCTGCCCTTGTTGATGAAATTTCCTTGGCAGTGGCAGTCAGACGTCATCTGATGGACCATCAGATGACGTCTGATGGTCCATCACGTTCCATCAAGGCTGCTGACTGGCAGTCAGTGTCCCAAATTACGTACCTTGATGGAATTTTCAATAGGGTAATTACTATGTTTTTGGCAGTTCCTGACGTCCACAGAAACACCCGGTATATATATATATATATATATATATATACGAGTTCTTTCACTAGGGTCAGGTTTACGCGGGGGGGGGGGGGGGGGGGGGGGGACGCCTGCGTCGGCGGTACCGTCAACTCTTGTGCGAAACCAGTTGTTTGGAATGCCACGTGACGTGGTCAAGGAGCGTCAATCTGACCTCTCATGTGCCAATCTTGAAAAAGGTCTGTCTCAGGCCGAAACATCGACCAACTTTACCAATAATATGTTTTAAAAACTCCAACAACCGTCTCAGGTGCGTTTTCTTCCGTATATACTTTTCGTCATCCTGCGCTTCGTTTTTCTCTCTCTCTCTCTCTCTCTCTCTCTCTATATATATATATATATATATATATATATATATATATACGAGTTCGATATTCGAAAACTACGAGTCGCAACAAAAAAGGCTTGTGTCGTTTTGGTCCTGGGCCACAGGCCTCTTTAGGAAAATTCTTAAAGTTCGGGATAATTAGATTTTTAATAATTTAGCGTAATTAACTTTTTCAATATTGTGTTTAAGGGCTGGGCTTCAATTAGAAACTTGCTGAGTATAAACAAAAACAGTAAATAAATGAACTGCACAACGATAGAAGGCACACGCGGCATTTTACGGCTTTACGAAAAACCGCACAACTTCGACGGGTTTTTAAGTTTCGGTTTGCAATCGGGGAACTTCTCGGCCACGGCGGCACCGCGCCCCATGGAGAAATAGCGCAATCAACCTCTGCTGTGTTAAGCGAGGACCCAACACAATTGTGAAAGAGTTATTAAGCAAAAACAATTAACATCTTAATTATTCAAAACTTTAATAATTTTCCTGAATGGGCCTCTGGCTCAAGACCAAAGCGACACAAGCGTATTTTTTTTCTTTTTCTGTTTCGACGAGTTGTTTTCGCATTATTTCATTTGTCCACTTTTCGAGAAACACACTGTATATATACCTTACCCCCCCCCCCCCCCCCCCTCTCCCCACTGTGAACCGTCCCCTCCAGGCCGTCGCGCCACCGTTCCCTTAATAAAGTTTAACTATAACAACACTTTGTACAGGGTGTTTCATGAGGAAGGACAAATTAGATATTGCAAAAAACTACGCATCGGACCAAAAAAAAAGGCGTGCGCCGTTTGTTCCCAGGCCAGGGGCATATTTAGAAAATAAATTATTAAAGCCCGGTATAATTAATATTTTCAATTATTCTTGCGTAATTATTTTTTTAACTATTGAGGTTCAGGGTATAATTTCATTTGGAAACTTAGTGAGCATCATTGAAAAACACTGACAAAAATTGGATTACAGTAGAAGTCGCGCGCTGCATTCTACAGTTTTCTGAAAAACACCACAACTTCGTCGGGCTTTTAAGTTTCGGTTTGCAATCGGAGCGCTTCTCGGCATCGACGATACCGCGGCCCTTAGAGAAATAGTGCAACCAACATCTGCTTCGCTGTCCTCGCGCAATGCAGCACAGGCAGGTTGCACTATTTCTCAACGGGACGCGGTGCCGTCGGTGCCGAGTAGCGCTCCGATTGCAAACCGAAACTCGAAAACTTGTCGAAGTCGTGCTGTTTTTCAGAAAGCTGTAAAATGCAGTGCGTGCCTTCTATCGAGCTCTAATGTTTTTATTTAGTGTTTTTCGATGATACTCAGCAGGTTTCCATATGAAGCCATGCCCTTGAACTCAATATTTGAAGAAAAAAAATATTTACGGGAAAATATTTAACGATTGAATTATCCAGAAGTTTAGTAATTTGCCTACATAGGCGCCTGACCTAAGACCAAAACGAGGCGAGCCTATTTTGGTGCGATGCGTTGTTTTCGCTATATCGCAATATATGGTGTTTTCGTCAGAGTGCAAAATATTCCTGCATTTAGTGCATTCCAGCCTCCAGGTATAAATTTAATTTTCTCTCCACCGCATTACTCGCGGTGGCAGAGGTCGGAAAAAGCGCTATACTTGCTTATGAGTTCACTAATTTTTGAACTTGACTAATTAACTTTTAATTCGTGAAAATATACATATGGTTCCACTTGCAGAAAGTCAACAGTAATTTTCACAATTACTTTGAGCGCGTGAGAAGGGTAGTAACGCACTAAAGTTACCACTCGTGGACCAAGTACAAGGCTAGCGGTTTCGGTAAGGCGCCCACACGATTTGTCGGTCTTTTATGAGTGCCCCAGCCTTGTACCCGCTCCACGAGTGTGTAACTTTAGCGCACTACTACGCTCCTCATGCGCTAAAAATCTTCCTGAATATTTGATTGAGTGGTTTTCAATACGACGCTGAGCAAGCTTCTAGTTGGAACCATAGGTCTTTTTTCACTAATAAAAAAGTTAATTATTTTTTTTATTAATTAACGAAGTATCGTTAATTAATAAGTAAGTATCGAGCATTTTATAAGGTCCTGCACCACGAATAATGCGGTCCCGAAAAAATTATCTTCTCACCTGGAATTCACTAATCTTAGACATTTTCGCTACTCTTACGTGAGGCACCCTGTATATATATACACATAAATTAAGTAGACTTCAGATTCCGCGTGGTCACGCGACATCAATCCCCTCGCTAAATTCAAATAAAAAAATACATTGGTTTATAGTTCACGCGACGTAACGTCACGTGACATCCATTTTCCCGCCAAATATAACGGCAAAACTGAATTGGTGTATTGGTCATGTAACGTCAATGTTTCCGCTAAATTTAACGGGGAAACTGAATTTGTCTCTTGGTCACGTGACGTCAGTTCACACGACATCAAATGCATGGACGGACAAAGGAACGGACAAAATTTTTTAGATTGGCGGGTAGCGTTAAAAGGAATTTCATGCTTTAAAATGCAACTATCTCGACTCTGCAGCACCACCCGCTCCGCTGACAATTCCAGCCAAGATTTGCCCCCGCACGTTTCGGGAAATTCGACGGACTCGGGAACTAGAACTCGCATTGATTGATTGGCCACATCCATAACGATGCCAACGAACCATGGTGACTGGATGGTGGCAAGTTGACCGATCGTGAGCAGTGTTTTTATATCTTGCCGTGAATTTCTTTCTACTTGATAACGCCTGCATGCGGTTGACGGTACCGCTGCTTTTGTGTTTGTAGACGTTATATATATATATATATGTTTTTTTACTCTTTGTACGGTATATTGTTTACACAAATTGACTCTATTGCCTTGTATTAGCGTTAATGATTTTAGTTATTTTTTGCGTGCAATTATATTTACCAAGGAAACGCTTCGGCTCTCGAGATATGATAGCGCTGTGCTATTTTAAATGTCGTAAACGAAAAAGAAAGGTATGCATGTGAGCGGTAGGCTTTAGTCGACTTTGGTTGCTGTGAACAGTTAGAACAATTTGGACGAATTAATTGAGGTAAACAAAAGTCGAATTCTCGTTGGTAATTTCTTTTACCTTCGCGTATTTGTCTATAGTCGATGGTTGGCTTAGATTCACACTGGGCGTTCGAAGCTCAACCGCGAAGCGGATACGTTCGTTTTCGTCATCAAGTGCATGTGAAAATAGACTAAACCTTTAAGCAACCGCGTTCGAAACCGCTTGGCGATTGCTGTGCAACCGCCATAGTGGATGGTGCATTAGAGTCCGCTCTACGTGCTCTGCCTCCAGCACGGCATTTCTGTCGTTTAGAGTACTTCGTAGCACGCGCGGCCGAAGCCCGGGTTAGCGAACTAGCACGAGCTAAAGGTGAAACTTCTTCTGCATTCTTAGCCTGTCATCAATTGTAAATCGCTTAAGCTATATAAATTAACAGATGCATACTTCGCTCCAAAACGCTCCATTTTTTCCACGTTTTAAAAATATTTTTACTTTTTTCCTGGTTTCGTTTTTGCAAAAATTGCTTCGAACCCCCCAAACGTAATGCCGCCCCACAATGAAAGACACTGGCTATGCTCCATTCAAACCTAAGCGGACATGTTGGAGGGTGAGCAAACGTGTTTGTCACACCAGTCAACAGCCTTCCTTTCTTCACCTGACACAACTTTCTGTGGGTGATCCTTGAAAAAAATTCTGGAGCAAGTAATCCCCCCTCAAAGCAGGTAGGAGAACCGATAGACACATTCTCAAGAAGTCCGTCGAGCAACATTGGCCGTCGTCATTGTTCGTACACGAAGCTTGCTATTAGATGCGAGTCATCACCGAACCCGAACGCAGCAATCGTTGCCAATACGTGCTCAGAGTACCTGTGCCCCAACAATGCCGGACTCGAATGATTGTCGCAACAACCGCTAAACCGCGCGCGGCATTCCTTTTTCTCTTTTTTTCTTACATGCCTATTGCTGCGATTTAGGGAAAAATTTCGGCGAATAAGGGGGCTGAACATCTGTTTAGACCTCTACAAACGGGCTTTGTTGTGGCAAGGGGCCTAGTGAAACGTAATGCTTAGTTAGTGTCACAGTGCAGGTTTTTTTTGGGGAGGTGAAAGCATATTTTTGACATTGTTATTCCCCTAGCCTCCTTCGTGAATAGCAGGAATTGGCTTTCCCAACTGCTTTGCGGGAGAGTATAGTCTCTCCAAATGTATTACAATCTGGTTGCATGGGCTTGGGCGTGACCATGTGGCGGAAGATTGACGTAGGACTAGTAAAACGCGAGCACGGAGCTTCCACCACACTGTCGGCAGCGGGTGGAACGGGGCGTATACATTGAAGCAGCTGAAACGGCCGACGCCTTTGGTGGCAGATAGGGGCCGCGCCAACAACGGCGAAACGAGGGAAAAGACGATAGTCTTGGGAGCTGCTTCTCTAATAAGATGCAGTCTCCGGGGAAGATCCGGCCGGTAATTGCACGGTCATTAGGACGATCGTTGCTGCCATGCCTTCTGGCATTTTTGTCGACTTGGAAGCGCTGCGCTAGGCTACGCCGCGCTCGCGCAACTTGGGCGAATTTATACGAAGATGCCCGGAAAACGTTTGCCCGTTAGTGTGGTCGTTAAGCCCTGCTAATGCCGACTTGCCTATTCCGTCTCTGTAGCCTCTCCCCTACGGCTTTCTTTCTGTTGCCCTTTTCTTCCATTTTGGGGAGTCCGTTTCGTTTCTTTAACATTCCCTTTCTTGGTTATCTTTTGAATGTTTGTTTTAACAGTTTGAACTTTCCGGGGATTTATCATTTGAATTATTTCGAAAGGCTCAAGCACGCACCTACAGGAAAAATGGGAAGTAAATGTGTCTTTGTTTGTCCTCTTTAAACTGGATCTGGGTCAGTAATTAGAAAGCGTTCTCCCCGCGTAATCTGCGCGTATGTTTTTATGCACTAAATAGTTTATACAAAATTTTAAGTAAGAACGCAAGAGGGCTTGAAAGATGCAGTCATGCGTTCTCTGAATTTGTTTCAAGAAAATGTGTCTGGGCTCATATCTCTTATCGTGCCTCACTAAAGCGAGAAAAAAGGAAGAGATCTCGCGGACCTGTCTTCATTCCCTACCCATTAACTTCATCCTGCTGTAAATGATTGACCTCGCTGTAACATTGTTGTGATAGGAATTGTAGCCAGCGTTTACAAGTTCTCGTACCTTATAGTGCAAATTGTTTGAACCAAGAAATATTGGTCCCTGGGAACTTCTGTAGTGATTAGGTTGTTGATCATCTCCAGCGTTATTGATAAATACGAACAAATATCCTTGCTCTTTCTAATAAAAAAAACTGGTTAATTGAGTTAGTTCCTAGACGCTTGCATATGAATTACTTTAGTTTTATCAGACGCCTTAATGGAACTTTGAGAAACCCTAAACCAAAAACTTTAAAGTGTTTTAAACCACGCCCATTAATTGGTAGATATAATCAGTGACATATCATAAATGTCGAGGTAATGAAAGTTTTATTCTACTGTTACAAATATCTGCTATATACTACCAAGCTAAAATCGAATACGTAATTGTGCAATGAAACTTACACCAAAAACAAAAACCTCAGAAAAACTATGATTTTTCTCTTAAAACGCGTACATCATGCAAACACATATTATTCCAGTGAATGTCAACGAGATCACATCTAAATATCAATGTGAATTTTTTTTAGTACAAAGCACGTTTTGTTTTTGGAACGGTAGTTATTTCTACTAACATCGAGGTGTTTTATTCATTTACTCATTGAATCTATTAATATATGCCTTAAGGCATTAACGCCATTCGTGTTGCACAATTGCAAAAATGTTGCGCATATGCCAAGCTGAAAACCTACGCGGAGAACAAGTTCGTCTGCTCCTTTCAAAGGGGTTGCACTGAAACCAGAATGCCGAGCTGCGATTGGCTCTGACGGAAGGATAACGAGTAGGTCTAAACGCTAGCTGCCTTGAGGTAGACCCACTTTCTTTTTTAACGGAGCCAATCGGAGCTTGGCGTTTTGACGTGACCCCAAGCGCCTGCTCAAAACGCAGACGAACTTGCCCTCCGTATAGTCAGTGACACGCAGGGCGTAACCTATTATGTTACCACTTACTGCTTCGTGATTGTTTCTTCGGCGTTCGTACCTACTAATACTGCAACCTGATTGGTTGTGGAGCGGTAATGAGATGCACGGGAAAGGTCACATTCTGTGTTTCATTAAATTGTTGGGGGCTACACAATTTTAAAACATGGGGCCGCGTGCCGCGCCGAAACCGCAGACACTTAAGCTAATGCTTTATGTTCACGGTACGGACGCGACGCGCCTATTTTTCATAACGGCGAAAACCTATAGTATATAAGCGCATCAAGCGGAACGAGTTTGTTCAGACCACGATTGATTGGAGTCTGAACGAAATCGTTCCGCTTCTTGCGCTTACGTTTCCGTCTGTTATGAAAAACCGGCGCGTTTTGTTTGTATAGTGTAAACATAGCGTTAGGGTTAAAGAAATAAAATGTAGTTCTACGAAAAAAAAAAGCGATTAGCTTTTTTGGGAGTTAGTTTTTCTAGGAAGTCGCAAATTTATGCAAATACGATCGATATCACTATTACACCTCATGTAAATGCTTTTGAGGCACTTTAGACGGCCCCAAAAAATAGGTTTCTCAACGTATCGTGCCGCTATCTACTACGGAAGCGTGAAGAGTATACGGTAATTTACGGTAAAAAAAACACACACACACACACAAAAAAACAGCATATATTTAAGGAATTAAGTTGCTTCGTTAAAAAAAAAACTTTTTTTTTTCTTTTATACAGAAAAATCTTGCGTCGACGCGAGCCATTATTGCAGGGGGTGGTTTGCATACGAACTTTTTTAAGAACACAAGTAGTACACACACACACACACACACACAAGCACTTTTGTATGGAGCAAATATAAAATAAAATAAAATAAAATAAAGCATACTGTCTATGAAAAACATTACCCAAATGAAGAATTAAAAACAAACATCTACCTCAAGCACATTTTTTGGTAACCCATTGCATTTTTCGGTGGTTTTCGAAAAAAAGAAAAAAGAAATGTTGTCGGTGCGACAGCAGTATGGTCTGATTTTCTTGGCGTGATCTGCTCTTTCGGACACATAGAACGGTTCATGTAAAAAGGTGTCTTTGTTAGTTAATAGTCTATTGTTGTAAATATCATTTAAAAATTTCAACCTAAACAACTTTGTATACGCTCAATCAGTTTCTCCCAATGTAGGGCCTCTGTCATGGTAGTGACACTCGCTCCAAGTTCGTAATAGTTTAATACTAATCTAGCACATTAATTTTGTGCCTTTTCAAGTTTGACTATTAAGTAATATCGGTGTGGATCCCAGATAACTGATGCGTACTCCATATATGGACGGATATATGTCAATTGTAAAGTTTCTCTGATTTCCATCGAGGCGTGCCGAAAACGTTTCCGTAAAAAAATAAGCACGGTGAAATGATAGCCTTTAGGGCTATCATTTCAACGTGTTCCGCCCACGTTAAATTACAAGTTAACATGACACCTAAGTATTTTACATTTGAGCTAGGTTTATTAATTTTATTATTTATCTTGTAGACCGAAGTAGTGGAATTTCTTTTTGTCAGTAACTTTGACATGCACGCACGTTTTAACATTTAGCTTCATTTTTCAATAGTTACACCATACCGAAATTGTTCCTAGATCACTCTGTAAAGTATTAATATCATTGAAATCATTAATTAATCTATAAATAACGCAATAATCTGTAATTAATCGAATATATGATTGTTTGCCATTAATAATGTCGTTTATGGCATACAAGAAGAGCAGAGAACCCAGTACCGAGCTCTGCAAACACCAGACTCGACTTTTACATACTCACAGTTTTCACCACCGAGCACGACACATTGCCCCGTCCACTTAGGTAACCTTTCGATCCAAGCCAGCACGTTGCTATCCAGTGGCAGTAAGCTAAGTTTAGAAAATAACGGATTACGATCTAGAACAGGGGTGGCCAGAATGATCCGGCCTAAGAGCCGGAAGCAAAACTACGAAACTTCCAAGAGCCGCGGGGTGGGGGGGGGGGGGGGGGACGTTTGTTTATAGCAGAAAATGAAACCCGAACTATTCTCTATCTATCCGAGTCAAAGGCAGTTTAACTGTGCTTGAAATTGCAGTATCACACGACTACTAAACCGCAACCTGTCTTTCGATTTAAAACGCGTCCCATTTCACTTTTTGGGGGGAGCGCTCGTGTGACCGGGAGGTCACACGTCACGGCGCTGCGGTGACGCTACTGTCGACAAGGCTCATTGTCAGACGCTTAACGTAGCACGAATCAGGGTTCCGCGCCCGCGCAGAGCCCAGACCTGGTCTGGGCAAACACTGGCTCGTTTGCAAACAGACTGCTGGCATAATAAGGCGAAGTAGAATATGTAAAGTACGGAATGCATAGTGTGTACCCAGCATGAGCTAACTGCGGTCCTATTGTATTTTAAAAAAATACCGATGTGCGCATTTCTTTATGTCTGGACAACAATAGCTACAACTGAAAAAAAAAAGAGAAATGGAACGATGTAACAAAAGACGCACCTCGCAAACCAGCGTAAACGGTGCTTCGAATTTCAAGCCTATCGTTCTCACAAAGGAAAATACAAGCCCCCATGGACGTCACGCGCAGGTACAGAATCTTTTTTTGTTTTTGTTTATTTTTATTTTTCAAGTTGTTAGAGAAGGAACTACATAAAATTCAAGAGGGTACGAAAGACGCGAAAGTACGGTAAGGTAATAGAAATCGCGTGTTTATGTTTTAGAACCCGCTCTACTCGGTTTTGTCAGAAATAAATTGACTTTCTTCGGTTCTTGGCCCCAGTCTCGTCGCAATTTCACCAATGCGAAGACCGGCATCGCCATTTTATTCCTTTGCTTTCTTTAATATAAAGAGAGATTTTCTTGGTCTTTCTTTCGTAACATTTTTAACATATCTAGCTGAATAAAAACAAATCATTTTCGGCCCCATAGAGTGTTCTCTCTTTCTCCCAGATGGCGGGTGTGACAGACACACGAACGCCTTCCTAGACAGCTACAACAACAACAAATAAAGAAACAACAAAAACGCGATATCAACATAACAAAAGAAGTCTTACGAGCAAAAAAATACCAGCGAGATAAGAAAGAGCTGGAAGGAAGACGACAAACACAATGCTACACTTGGTTCACCCCTAACCTGACAGCGCAGTGGACGCTACGTGCTCGTTGAACTAGTCAAATGTGCATATTTCGCCGCCTGATCCCACTGTCGCCCGTACCTAGGCGCATGGGGAGGGGTCAGGCGATGAAAGGGATGTTTGTGATCAGTCCGCCGAGCGCATAGCTCCCCCCGCACTATCAACTGAGGGATGAACTGATCGTAGCAGATGAGAAGGCCGGGCGAAAGATAGGAAAGGAAGAAAAAGGATTTCATGGCGCAAAAAAACAAAAACTATTCGGTTTTCTGCAAATCATATTGCCGGGAAACGACTGCAGACGGCGTGGGGAAAGAAAAAGGAACTCAGATGGCGCAATGGAATTGAAACGAGAGGAATGTGGAACCTCATTCACGGGGCAAAAAAAAAAAAAAGGCCTGGGCAAGTGCTCATGGACAGCATCTTCTTCTGAGGTGCCCGGCGTCACCACCCATGGCCGAAAGGACAGGTAATGGAGGAAGAAACGGACTGCAGGCTGGGGTCTGCCGTGTGCTGTAAATGGATGGTCGCCCTGGCCGAGACGGTGCACGTTGCTGCACGCAGTCACACTACCGGTTTAAACTTAACGACCCTACGCCCCACGAATTTTGTAGGATGGTGTTCACGCGACAGTGTGACGCCACATAATGCAGCGACATTACGTGACCTTGGGCTCTAAGCTCGTTAAACACAAAGTTGGGTCCGAAGTTCACGGAAAGCACCGATTGGGTTATAACGACGATGACTTCGGACTTTCGTCACCAGCGTCCAATCTGCGCGTTGCGCGAGCTTTCGGCTTGAAGTTTGTGTTTGACGAGTTTAGGACGTCAGGTTGTGCGGTGACGAGACGTGCGATAGCATATTCCCGCTAACTTTAGCGTAGATATTTCGCCGCAACATATAGCGAAAATGACGGCATATCACGCGAGGTCATGGTGTTACAACTCTGGCTTCCTGCTAAATTTAGAGGAAAAAATCGTAAGTTAAATTTAGCGGGAATGGTGTGATGCCACCCGATGTCAGAGTGTCAGGTGACATGACGTCAGGTAACAGCGCGCCGTCACTGGGTCGCATCACCGATGAAGAGCTAGCGCCAGAGGAATTATTTGTCTCCTTGGAAATGACGTCACATCACGTGACGTTATGATGTCGCGACTGCGTTACTTCACGCAACACTACGACGTTAGTGTCTCAACACTGGTTCCCAGCTAAATGTAGAGGGAAGTTTTGCACGCAAAGTTTACCGGGCTACGACGAACTCAAACGAAACATGCGGGATCCGCTGCGAAACCGTGCCACAAACAACTCTCACCGTAAATTTGAAAAAAAAACGAAACAAAAACAACACCGAAGCACAGAAGGTAACGCAATAAAACGGGAAAGACCTGAGCTTGCAGTCGTATTCACACGCGCACTTGTAAAAGCGTTTGAGAGACGCCATGCGAGAGAGGGAGCGTATTACCGATAAGGATGCAGCGATAGAACGGAACGAACTACTCGAACATGCCGCAGCAAACGAATCTTGCTGAAGAGTCGACGGATTTTTATCGAAAGTGGCGAGTGCGCGCCGTACGTTTTTATTAGCAAAAGCTACGCGTGGGTTTATAAAACTAAGATGACACGGCTGCATGACTTCCTGTAAGAAAAAAAAACATGTACCGTACGTTACGGTCAAGAGGCAGCACCGTTGTATAAGTCGCACCCCGATATCAATAACTGTTTCACGAAAACAGAAAAAAAAGTAAAAACCTATATTTTTGCTAAGTCGCCATTATATCGGGTGGTCCAAGTCACCAGGCTCGATCTAAAATGGACCGTAAAAATCGACGCCTGTACGTAGTAATCTAAACTTTTCGTCAAGGGTGTATTTAACAGGTCGGTTTTTTTTTCTTTTAAAATTACAACGCGTAGTTCTCTTTCTGTTAAACACAAGGCCAAGAAACTTGCCAGGGTCTACGGCGGGCAGCGGCGCAGATGACAAAGGTTTAGTAGCGGGGTGTGTTTGGCGTTCGTATTGATAGATGGCGATACCTCTTTATCGCGACGGCTCGCGACCACCGTGGTTTATAAAAATGAACATAATGCTTTTTGAAATGTAGCTTCGGTTAAAAAATAAATGCGGACAATAAAAGCAACGCTTGAAGTAAAAACAAAAACGCGTCTGCATAACGGCGGCGCTTTTGCTGCCAGCGGATTTCATCAGCGTGTCGTGTGCTTTCTTCCGCTGGTCAGCTGCACCTTCGGACGCTGCTCCTGACGCCATCTATCAATGCGAACGCAAACACACCCCGCTACTGGACCCCTGTCGTCTGCGTCGCTGCCCGCCGTAGACCCTAGCAAGTTTCCTGGCCTTATTTTTTAAAGAAAGAGAACTACGCTTTGTAATTTTTCAAGAAAAAAAAACAACCTATGAAATACACCTTTGACGAAAAGTTTAAATTGCTACGTGCAGGCGTCGATTTTCACGGTCCATTTTAGATCGAGCCTTGTGACTTGGACCACCCTATATATTTGTACTGTCGGCGCGGTGAAACGGCATTTACAAGTCTGCTGATATGCATTGTGATCGCGATGCATGCACAGGCGGGAGTCAGTTTTAAGATTATCTTCATCAAAACGAACGAGAAATACAACGCCATCGATATATTGACCCAACTTAACTCCATACTTAAAACTCATTTAATTTTGGAAATTGTAAAGAAACTTGTGTTGCGGAATGGGCACCCCCATTCCATTCCAATTCCATTCTGGGGAATTAGAGTTTTCGATAATTCCATTCCTTTCAACTCCTAGGAATGGGGACATTGGGCCCATTCCCACTCCTGGAATGGCTGAGTCGCTCCATTCCATTCCTCCAATTCCTAAACTTTAAAAGTGTCACTTGACAGCTGCTATACGTTGCAGGGTTGGGCAGAAATGTTCAGAAATGTATTTGGAAATACAAATACTGGGATGGATGAAAATAGTTGCTAAGATACTGATTCTCAAGTCTCAAATATATTTATAAAAATGTATCGTGATACGTATCGGAAATACATTTTAAAGAGTCAAAAAAGTCTTTATAAATACAAATACAAGAATACATTTTAGGGAGGGCAGAAATATAAATACTGATAATACAATACATTTTTCAAATTTCTTTGAGACGCCAACTGAGATGAGGCTTTAAGTTTGAAGTAGAAGTTTCTTCTCTTTTTTTTGGTCCCGAAATTCCTTCTCCGCAGGCTTGGCACTTCGCCTTGAAGGTAGTGGTTCCGGACGAAGAGTCCTAAATGGGTTTAAAAAAAGTTCCATCAAGGATTGACCGCGGTCCCTTCCCTAGCATCCTGTCTGACTGACTGACCAGCGATGCGAAGAGACTTCGACCTCTAAAATAAATTCCATCAAAACATCACCACTTCCCTGTCCAATAAGGGCGCCCCTGTCAGCACTGATCACATCACGTTACGGTGGGATGAACTAGTATTCTTGAATCTGTAGGTGTTGCCTTGAACATGAAACTTTACCCACGCTGGTGTATGAAAGGACAATACATACTTTCGTTGTAGCTGACCTCGTTGAAGACCATGCAGGCAGTTGCATTTAGAATTTTTGAGAAAAGTGGACCACGTGAAGCATCCTGAAGCACATGTATTATCTTCTGTTACGGTTGAAAAAAACGATACGGTGGCCTCCCTGTTGTGACGGTCCTTCCTGCCCACTCTCCGCCTCCAACGCATGAATGGCAGTCTTCAAGTTTCGCCTAGCATCATTCAAACAGAGACCTCGTGGATTGCGATCTGAGATGGCCAGCACAGGTGCGAGCTCTTCGAGAAACAGCGCGCTCGAGACGACTCGAAAGTGTACGAAGCCTTGGTCCGCACAGCGAGGCCAGCGAGGCCACTTCTGGCCTCCTTCCTGGGTATCGGATCACCAGAGCAGCAGGTCACGTTCACGTCGGCTGATGACGTACCAGCCGTGCAATATTACAGGCGCAGACGCATTCGGATATGTGTTGACCTTCACTGGTGAAAGGCGCCACCGCCCCCTCCCCCCTCCCATCCCCCCTCAGTTCTTTGCTTTGACGCTTGTATTTTGTATTGTTTTTTTTTTTTTTAAATAAATAAATAAATAAATAAAATATAAAGAACTTGGCCCCATTCCATTCCCATTCCATTCCGGGCAAAAGGCATCTAATTCCATTCCCATTCCATTCCCCTGAACGTTGCCGCCATTCCATTCCCATTCCATCCCGGGGTCGCGAAAATGCGGAATAATTCCGGAATCATTCCAACTCCGGAGTGGCAACTCCGCAACACTGGTTATAACCACCAATGAAATTATTGAGGAAAAAAAAACACCACTACTCATACATTAGATAATGCGATATACGTATGTATTCAATTAACCCCAACGTCGCGGCCGTCAGTTCTCACTTTACCAAGAACGCTTTAGGGAAACAAAAAACGGTAAAAAACGAAAACACTTTGAATGTTTATGCGTTCGAGTAGTAAGCAAGCGTCGCAGCACCACTGCTGTATTTCCAACCAGTCGTTTTTTTTTCTCTTTCTTGTGTGAAATTTTAACGTAAGGGAATGAACCATAATTTGCCTGAGAATGAACCATAATTTGCTCATTTATCTCCGCAATGCAAATATGTGCAATTAAAAAAAAATGTATATACTATTTATTTTTTATTTTGCCGTCAACATTGTGTCGTCGTTGACTAGATAACTTCTGGATAGATACACACTACGAAAGGTTCCAGCAAAGTTATGCACCAAGGTTCAAAGTGTTAGCATAGAGTAGCGCTTCAGTCTTTTCTTTTTTCAAAAAAGTTTGTCCACTGCGATATAGCATCAGTAGTTCGCTCAACGCTTAAATACGCCGCCCGCTGTCCTAAAAATATAATTAAAATATGTAGCAAGTTGATGGACTATTAAGTCTGTTACACGCGAAGCCTTGTGGTATCGCTCCGAAACGTTACGGAGCCCTGTGCCTAGGCTCACGGCGCTCATTAGATAACTTAGCACGTGGCATATAAACTTGACAGCAGTTCCTACAATAAAAATAGCGTTAGCCCGGGGGGGGGGGGGGGGGGGAAGAGGGGTGCCTTGTTTTTTTCTTCTTTTCGCCTTTTTTTTTTGGTTATGTTATCTCTCCCATTAGCCAATCAGCATCGAGCTTCGCGGCTTCACCTTTATTCGGGCCTCACTTTTAAGTTTCGTCACAATCTGACGATAAAAAATAAACGTATCAAGCTATAAAAAAAAAAAAAAAAGGTTTTAAATACTGCCGGTGAACGTCGGCAAGAACGCATTTCTGTAGAGACCTCCTCCGACCGCTCCCGTCGGCACTAACAGCTTTAGAAACGAGGGGGCGTGGCTTATTACGGCCACGCCTCCGGCTTCGGGATTGGTCCTATGTCAATAGTATCGGATAATGTCGCAATCTGATTGGCTGATGAGCGATAATAAGCTGCTGGGGTCTCGCCGCGCCTTGCGCTTCTAGAGTATGGAATTCTTTTTAAACTGAACCCCCAATACCAAAGATTTTTTCGTCCGTTTGTCCGTCCGGTATTTCTCGCTAAATTCATCTGGGAAAAACTGAATTGGTGTTGAGGTCATGTGATCTATACTCCAATCAAATTTCCTAGCCAGACTGGGCGGAAAATTGACGTCAGGTGACGTCACGTGATCTACACTAATTCGGTTTCCTCTCAAAACTTAGAGGGACAAGTGACGTAACGTGACCCAACGTCACGTGACCTAAACACCAAGTCATGTTTACAAACAAACCGAAGCGCCTCTAGCGGCGCGCCACCGGCACCACGCGTGCGCGATGGGGTGTTGGCACGAATACACGCCGCGCCCCGCATCAACTAACCATCAAAGTTCGATGTTGTTGGCGTCGGTGTGAATTCACGCGCACTTTTTTCTTTTTGGGATTGTTGATTCTACGTCTTCGTAGCGATGTCTAACTACTTTAGCGTCTTGAGCGAAATTAACGAGGCTTGCTACAGAGCAAAAACCATGTGTCAAGGATGTGGCGTGCAGCGGATCGTTCCGCGTGAACGCCATAGAAATGACGCTAAAGCGTGATTCACATGATGAGATTCTGCTCGTCATTTTCAGTCGCTATGTCGCTCGGGCTCCAAAAGTGTGCACGATAGCTAGGACGCTCGACGTCGATAGTGAAAATTACAAATAAAATCAGTAACAATGCTCAACACCTCATTGTATCTACTGTTTGCAGAGAACCTGCATAACCCAAGACACCTTCACACTCAAAAGTGTTTTGAAGCCTACACTTCTTATCGCAACGTGTGTTCTACTGGGCGCTGTCGTTTGAACGAGAGTACGACAGTTTAAAGAAGTCTGAAAGAATCGACGGCATTTTCAACGATCAGGCTGCCGTTTGAACGTGAAGAACCACTGAACGTGGTCCGTTGGTGATCCGGACAGCTTGACGGTTTTCACCCATTCACGTTGAAACAAGAAAACAAACAAACAAATAAGTCGAGTCAGTTTTTATTTTTACCTTGTACAACTACGGAAAAAAAAATCCGTGAAAACGAAAAAAAAAAAAAGCTACAGCAGCGCAGCTTTACGAGTCCGCGGTCCACCACCACAATGATTCCTAAAATCAATCAAAATGTTTCATGCACGAGCAATCGCTATCAGACAGTGTTCACTTTACTTTCCCCGCTAACTTTAGCGGGAAATTGGATGTCACACGACCCCAGATGAAGAAACCTATCGACCTTTCTCGCTTACCCCTTACTTAGTCACCTGATAGGCATATCCGGTGTGGGGGACACAAAACGAATAAAGCATTTCAACCTGCATATAATAAAAAGATTAGAGGGGAGACCAAACGGGAATGTGCGACGGTTACGCCTATATCCTAAATATGTCCTATAGCCCTTTTGCGAAATCCCCCAAGCGCCCCGGCCCGCGCGCGAGGAATTGTGGGAGAGACTGTCCCTCGCCTGGCCGCTCTGCCTTGAGGTCGCATTACGTTGTCGCTTGCCTCCTCTTAATCCTAGGTTTTTCGATTCCATTACCTATTTTTATCTAGTCCAGTGTATTTTTTAAAGCTTGTAAGTGTTTCTGTTTTCTTCTGCGCGCGATATTTCTTGTATGTATATATATATATAGTATTTGTGCTTTTATTTTCCCTTTTTCGACGGGAGTGCCGACGGACAAAACGCCGCTTCGCGCGTCGTTCCCCGGGTGAGTACTACCGTTGCTACCGATTCCTATCGCGAGGTTAGCTGTTCATTTTGGTTCATTTGACCCAGGTGCAGTCGAGAAGAGCCGTTTATGAACACCCGCGCACATGTCATAGGGGTAAGCAGAGCTCTGAGTCAACAATTGCGACGCGAGAGCGGAGTGCGCTGTGATTTGGCCGCCCGCGCTCGCTTCGTTGACTCGCACTGTAGCGTATGCCTTCGAGTGCCGCTTACTTAACCAAGATACAGCAGGCCGCTTTGTCGCCACGAACCATTTCTCCGAATGTTTGCGAAGCTGAGGCATATGCGACGCTGCGGCGCCTGACAACTGCGCTCTGCGGCGCGATCCCCTCGCAAACGCCGACGACTCAATGTCGCGGCTTGAATGCGCCTATGGCACGCACGCCTTCGTAATCTATCTGCTAAGCGGATGTCAGGTGCCAACGCCCTTTTTCAAGTGCAGAGATGTATTGCCGCGAATCATTTGTCCGAAGGCCTGCGAAGCCGTAACACCGTTCGTCATATCCAACGTGCCGTGCCTGACAAACTGCGCGCAGCTGCGCGAGCCCTTCGCAAGCGCCGGTGGCCCAACGTCGCGGCTTGTGTGCGCTTATGGTAGGCTTTCTAAATCTATCTGCTAAGCGGTTTCAGTTGCAAACACCCTTTTTCAAGTGCTGAGATGTGCTGTCACCCAGGCAGTCATCTTGAAACTCGCAGTTTCTTCGATAATTTTATTTCTCGAGTCAAGATGTCAGCTGATGCTCGAGTCAAGATGTCAGCAACCGACAACCGCCGAGCAGACTGATCATGAATGCATGCCAAAGGCGTATACAAGCCGCGACGATGAAGCGCCGGCGCTTGTTAGGGGATCGCGCCGCTACGTGCAGTTGTCATGATAACTGCGCGCAGCGTTTGACATGCCGAACGGTGTTTCAGTTTCGCAGGCATTCGAACAAATAATTCGCGACGGCAAAGCGGCGTGCTGTATCTTGGTCAAGTAAGCGGCACACGAAGGCATACGCTACAGTGCGAGTCAACGGAGCGAGCGCGGGCGGCCAAATCACAGCGTACTCGGCTCTCGCGTCGCGATTGTTGATTCAGAGCTCTGCCTACCCCTATGACATGTGCGCGGGTGTTCATAAACGGCTCCTCTCGACGGCACGCGGGTCAAATGAACCAAAATGAACAGCTAACAGCGCGATAGGAATCGGTAGCAGCGATAGTACTCACCCGGGGAACGACGCGCGAAGCGGCGTGTTGTCAGTCGGCACTCCCGTCGAAAAAGACAAACTAAAGACACAAGTTATATGTATATATACAAGAAATGTCACACGCAAAAGAGAATAGAAATACTTTGAAGCAATAAAAATACACTGGAATAGATAAAAAGAGGTAAGGGTTTCGGAAAACGGTGGATTAAGAGTAGGCAAACGACATGGCAATGCGATCTTAAGATAGAGCAGCCATGCGAGCGACAGTCTCTCCCACAATTCCTCGCGCGTCGGCTGGGACGGTTGGGAAAATTTCAAATCGTCTATTGGCGTGGTGACGGCAAAACAATGTTTTTTTCTTATACTGAAAGTGACGATATTTCAAGATGGCGGCTTCCTTGTGAAAAAGGTCTATACACTAATTTAGTTTCCATGTTATATTTAGAAGGAAAGTATTGACACAACGTGTCGTATGCACCCAGTCCTCTTCGCTCAATGTAGCGGAAAAATTTATAAACATTTTACGTTTTTTGTGTTTTTTCTTTCACTTCCTGAAACCATTATTTAATACGTTGTGTTACATTCTACCTACCATACCTTGAATACTTCATATCCCGCATTATGAACATTGAAAGAAAAAGGTCGCCTCCAATTTTAAGCTTTCGGCAAGCATAGTTACCGGAAACACCCCTCCACTATATCTGCGATAACAAGGCCGTATGGCTAAATTGTACACATCGCACTCAAGAGGCCAACGCAGCACACGCGGATTGGACACGACTTCTGGGTCAGCGTTTGGTCCGGACTCAGGCCTCGCTCATTGAACACGAGTCCAAGCTGAGCGCTGACGCTGCACTCGTGTCTAATCCGAGCTCCGCGTCGGCCTTTTGTATGCGACGTATCAGCCATCCGGTCTTGTTATTGTTCGCCTAACCCCGCAACTTTCCTTTTATTTTCTCTCTCTCTCTCGCTCGAGGGATAGGGGGGATTTCACTACCAGAAAGGCGTTAGTAAAATATTGATCCATATTGCGAAAGACACGCTCACCTTGGCTTAAGACTGTTTCCTGCCAATCTGAATAATTATGTGTCTACCTCATTACGCAGCAAGCATTAGCGCCAACGCTCCCTATGGCTGCCGAAGTAAAACAAAAAAAATCATAAAATTATTTGGTCAAAAAATAATGAACGTGCGAATATTTGATAAAGTTTTTGCGCGGCAGAGGGTGCCCGTGCTTTAATTTGCATCCGGAGGCACTAATGACCTGCGTATTAATTGAGCAGGAAGCGAGTAAAAAACAAAATAACAATCCGAAAGACTCTGTTTGAATATGTTTTCGTTTTCTTTAATTTGCAATAAAATTTTGAAAGGTGAATACTGCTTAAAGCGCATCCAACTTTTTGTAGATGATGAATTTGATTTGCGACATTCGCTAATTGCTGCCACGCGTTCGAGAGTTTTTACATATTTCTTCAACGGTTCTCACACAAACCTAGAAAATAAAGAGATAATATACACTTACTCTTATCATAATAAAAAAAGATCAATAAATATAGGTCGAAAAATATTAAAACATACTCGCTAAATAAATCATGAAGGAAGGAAAACCCCGACCACTGTCAACAGAAGTAAATTAATTGGAAGCACTATGTAAACAATGTACAAAACGTACAGGAGTCCATCGATCGAGACACGTTACCGTGACGCTTCCTGGAGACCGTTATCGCATCACGTGACTGCAATTTCGACCGGAAGACTCCTGATGACTTTGCCGATTCCGGTGAGAGCAATGAATTGCGCCACCACAGTGCGGCGCCACATGGAAGAGATATGGCGGACCACACATCGACCGTCTGGTAAAGTCACCGACCTCGCTGTCTTCCCCTTTTGCTCTCCCTATGGACTCGGTGATCTCCAGCCTCGTGCGCCTCTTTTGCCAACTGAAGGAAAACACGAAGAAATCGGTTGGTTTTGAAGTAACTGTGGTATTTTTCGTAGTGAGGGCCGGTGCGCCATTGGTAGTTTCTGTAGGTGACAAAGCTTCAGTTTTGTTGGTTCTGGTGTTCAGCTTGGAAGTTAGTACACTCTAAAAAATTCCTGCGCGTCTACTTACCCGCAAAACACTCGAAAAGGTATTCTCTGCGATCTACGAAGTTAGTTTAGCGAATGATGAGGCGGAACGTTTGTGTAGACCTCAAAAAATAAGTCTGCGTTGTGGCATTACGGAAGGCAAGCATGACGCTTTGCATTGCGTAATGCCACAGAGCAGACTTCATTTCTAAGTCCAAACGGATGTTCCAGCTGATCATTCGCTGATATGATTTCGTAGGTCACAGAGATTCGCTCTTTGAGTAGTGTGCGGGTATGTAGGCGCGCAGGCATTCCTTAGAGTGTACAAAGAGTTCCCGAGAAAAGAGAGCCATGTTTTGGCCAGTGTAAATAAACAATGCTTTGCAGAATGCTCAGAATCACTCAGAATGGTATGCCAACGGTAGGGATAGAACATGACGCTACCTGGATCAAAAAATAATTGAGACGAAGGAACTTTCTCTGTGGGCCGACGTCCACCTAAGCCTAAGTTCGTCAAAACAAAAATATTGCACTGTGGGCTCCTGAAGAATATATCTCAGTGAAAGAACCTTGGCGGCAAAAAAGAAAACAATATTCTATTATCGCCGACAGATATTTTTTTTCACTTTTCAAAAAACCCCAGGAACGTTGAAATGTTATCCATTGTTTTGATTATATTAGGCTTAAGCGGACATTGGCTCATACAGAAATTTAGTATTTTCTCCATTATCTTTTCATCCATGCTACGTCATATTTTCAAATTTACATGTTTTATCCCAACCACTAGCTTCACATCCTCACGGAGTTTGAGCTTTTTGTTATGCATAGTTTATACATTTGAACCCCAAAACACAATTCCCTCTTCTCGAAAACTTTCTGTATATGCCCTTACAAAAACGGGTCTCAACATTCTTTTTAATTTTTTTAGACTTCTTATTGACTTTCCGCGTTCCTACTGAATTCCTTTATAAACGCACTTTGTTTTGACTATTGTCAAAAAACTTTCAAAAGAAAAAATATTGAATTTTTTTGTAGACTTATTTATAAAAAAATTAAAAAGAACTTGTAAAGACGTTTTTCTATAGGATATTTTCTAAACAAATTCAAAAGGAAAAACAATAGATTTTGTTTTGTAGACTTATTTACAAAAAAATTAAAAAGAACTCGTAAAGACGTTTTTCTGTAGATTATTTTCTAAAAAAATTCAAAAGGAAAAACAATAGATTTTGTTTTGTAGACTTATAAAAAAATAAAAAGTTGTAACAACGTTTTTTGCAGGTTATTTTCTAAAAAAATAAAAAGAAACCTATTGACATTATTTCTTTATAATATTTTATAAAAAGAGACATTTTTTATTATTTTATTTGGTCTGCGGTCGTGTGCGGGGTCCGATATGACGGATGTTTTCTTTTTTTTTTTTACTTTTTATTGAAAATGTGTTGACTTCTTGTTCACTTTGATTACTTTATTTCGACTGACTTCCTGTTGACATGGGCAACAAAAAGTTTGTTTATTTTGTGTTGAAACTTTTTTTATGATTTTCTATTTACTTTCTATTAACTCTACGTTGGATCTTTTTTCTGTTGACTTCCTGTTGAAACTGTTATCAGAAATACTGCAGACGTTCTATTTACTTCGTGTTTAAATTATTCAGTTGACTTTCTGTAGCCAGTGTCAAAAGAAAAGCTACAGACTTTCTGTTCACTTTTTATTGAACATAATACATCTTGACTAAATGTCAAAAGTCACTAAGTTTCTCAATAGTCTCTGACAAGTTGAGAACCATAGGGAGAAGCTTCCGTTCTCCTGCCTCCAGCGCGAGCCTTCTATCCTTGACAACTCTTCGACGTCTCGCGCCCCTCGAGCTCGACTGCGCAGTCAAAGCACGACGGAAGGCATGGGGCGCGTGCTGGAGGCCAGGCGTTCGAAAAACACGCCCTGCCGTTCTCACTTTGTAAATGACAATCGTTGCATTATTGACCATATTCAACCAGTAAAGAAGAGCAAAATAACTATTTTAAAGTGGAGCAACCGCCTTGACTGGCTTCGTCCCGAGTGGTGGTATGCAGAGAAGCGATAAACATTTGTGATATGAGCCGTTTTTGCGGATGTTGTTTTAGCGACTACACGAAATTATTATTAGTTGTACCAATGCTTTTTAGTAAGAGATAGAGTCCAGGAACTTCGAAACACTGTCTTTCCTTTGGCAGACTTTCGAGAATTAGACCGGAGACTTGGAAACTTAGTAAGTGCTGAGGTGGTCACCGGCCAAATGATTACCTTCAATATGTAGGCTATATAAGGCTCTGGTGCTATCAACAGGACTGTGTTTCTGGTGTTGAGTGCTTGATGGTGTTTGTGTTTGTTTACATTGCTCATTTGTGGGATGTGTATGTATCAAAAAGACACTATTTTCTAACGAAATCAAAAATATATTAAAAATTTAGTGTTTTTTTTAAACGTTAATCTGCGGTTTTGTCGAAAGGAATTCAACAAAATTTATGTAAGAAGGAATTCAAAAGAATGTATGTAAGAAGGAATTCTAAAAAATTTAAGCGGCCAATTTTAACTAGGAGTTAAATAAGTTGTCAAAACAAAGTCTAAAAAACATCAAAAAAGTTTAAAAAGAAATTCAATAGGACTCCAGAAAATTTTCAACAAAAATTCAAAAGAATTTAACTACAGATTTTTATAAGGGTGTAACACACTAAATGAAATACAGTTTCCTAAAAGTTTTGCATCCGGGAGACAAGAGTAAACCGATCATTTGTAGTAATAAAAAAAAAAACGAAACCAAGACATGTCAGATAGTTTCAAGCTCGCATATAACCGTCAGAATGTTTATTCGAAGGACAGATCCTAGCTGTAGAAGTCAGCATATGTGTCGGTTTTACGGTGTATTTTGAACAAAATATCGATAAAACCAGGGAGACGCAGTTTCCACATTTTAAAGTTAGAGACTTTCCGTCTGAGAGACGCATTCTAAGTTGGCAAGAAAACAAAAAAAAAAAAAAACATCGGCAAACGATGCGACACAAAACGGCGTTAGGAAGAAACAACAACATCGAAGTAGCAAACACTCTACAGCAAAGACTAGGAGACAACTACTCTTTCGCGGGGCTCCGAGTGGCAGATAGTCATTACTTTGTTTCTGAAGTGTATGCCTCACAGTCCTTGTTTGCATTGTGCACTTTGTTTATAAAAGTTTATTCACACTCCCAACGCCACCGCGAACAAGATCTTAGAGTCAGTCTCTTGAAGATCTAAGCGACATTCAGATTGAAATAGTCAGAAAGAAACGCGCACATAAAACGGCTAAAATGCCTTCTGCTCCCGATAAAAAAAAAAAAGAAGGAAATTCACGAATGGCGCTGACGTCGACGCAAAAAAGACAGTTCTTGTCAACCATTCTGCTGCCCCTAAAACCGTTTAGTTTTCTTCGCATTCTCTTATTTATATATATATGGCATGCTACTTTTGAGATCCTATTGCTTACATCAAGATTCTCTATCTTTTACTCTCTCTCTCTCTCTTTGTTTTGGTTCCCCCGAAATGTCCACTCCCGAGAGAAGATGGACTCGCCCTCGGCAACCGCGACTGACGGCCGACCAAGCGCAAAACGACAATCTGTCTCCCATTCTTTCTTTATCTTTCCCGAATGTCCTTTTACTCATTTTTCCCTGCCTTCTCTTTCCACCTTACCCTTACGCCCACTCTCTCTCTCTCTCTCTCTCTCTTTATCTCCTTTCCTAGAGCCAGGGGAGCAGCGTCTCACAGGCGCCACACCCGGCAGAAACCCCAAACAAACAGACCCCCAAGTGTGTCTTGTTCGCTTTTGTCGCAAATCGCTTTTCACTCCTGGACACGACTCCGAGAGGCTCGTTAATAGAGCAGGCTTCATAAATCAAGACCGCCTCCTTCACCGTCTCCGTTCCCCAACTCGGCAGCTCAGAATTTGGAGACACAATCACCGTTCGCAGACTCTTGGGACTTCAAGCCTCCTAGTGTGTTTGTGTGTTCCCAGCTCCTCCAAGTCAAACAACCCGGCTTCCTGTCACAGACGTTCCGGCCTATAGCCCGACTCGTCGCTAATGAATGATGAACGTCTTTGAAATTGCTAACTCCTCATGTTGAATGGGGTAGTAAAACATATATTTACTTTTATCCGGTTACATTAGTTCACCCTAACAAATAGCTAAATAGGCCGAAGGCACGTAAGGCTTCTTTCAAAGACGTCAGTGCTCATTGGCTGACTGTTAGAGCTCAGCATCGACTTAGGAGGTAAAGATAACGGTTTGTTTGGAGTAAGGTGCTGCCTATATAGGGCATTCCGCACATTGTTTTTAATTATCAAAGGACTGAATCTGTCAATTTGAATAACATACCGGGTGTTTGTGAGAAATCCGAACCCGCCTTCTCGCCCCGCAAAAATAAACTATACATCACGGAGAGCTGGAACTCCACCAGAATGTAGCCCCAGCTGTTCGAGCAAGATGTCAAAGCTTCAGCACCAAACGTTATCTTATTCGAAAGTTATGTGATTTTTTTTTTAATTTTCAATGGGAAAACGGGGCCCATTTTCGCTCGTTTTTGGTTTTGGCGCCATAGAGCTATATGTATTTGAGAACTCCGTCGGCCACCAGTTTTCATTGAAGTTTTCAGAAAATCGCTTATACCATTTGATTAAGATAACGGTTGGTGTTGAAACTTTGGCATATTGCTCGAACGGCTGGGGCTACGTTCTGACGGAGTTTAAGCTCCCCGAAATGTCTAGTCTTATTTTTCAGGTGCAAAACGCCAGGTTCGGATTTCTCACAAACACCCTCTATGTTGTGTAGGAGCTGCTAAACGTATTAGGGACAATGTAAGGCGCACTTGCCAGAAAAAAAAATGTTGATTATAATCCGGAGAAAGATTGGTTATATGCTAGCAATCATGCGGTCGGTAAGTTCATGATCCACAAAAAATCAAATTACGTTTTGAAAACACTATGTTTATCTGATTAAGCGTTTTTAAACTAACACAAATCGGAAATAACACATAAGGACCCACCATAATGTAACAAAATTGTAACCAGTTAAATAACGTGAATGCTCCCTTAGTTTCACGACGTATAAAAAAAAAACTATAATGAATGCTTCATAATTTTTTTCACATTATAGTGCCACTGAGGTAGTGAAGGAATCGAAAGGATACGAGAGCTGCACGAGTCCAATAAATTCTCCGTGGTATTATTTTTTTTGTTTAAGTCGCACTGCTCACGTACATGCAACAGAGTAATCTATAACATTTTCGTTATCAAGAGCAAAGGACCGCAGCCATTTCTTTTTGGAAAGTCGCATTACGGTCAGTGTTACACTGGGTGACCTTCCAAGTTACGGTTGACCATGGAACGCTTCGGAGTTGGGTGATTGGGAACATAAAATAAATACATACTGATGTATTAAAAAGTTCGTTAAACAATGATAACGTCCCCCGCCTGCAAGCGAAACGCGAAAATCTTTGCATTTCAAATTAAATCAAATCGTGTCTTTATTCACATCACAAAACTATTAGGGGCGCAGAAAATTAGCATTTAGAAGGCTTGACTAAGGGTCTGCACCCCTTTGTCAAAGCTTAAAAAAGAATAAAAATAACTCGATTGATATATCTTCCTTCATAAGCCGATATATTTCTACAAAGGTATTAGAGCAGTTGATTGAACTAATATACCCAAACATATTCTCTTAAAGAAATCAGCTTAGGGTACCACCCTCCATGATAACTAAAAAAAAAAACACGGGAATGAAGCGTACCTCTATATATTTAGGAATACTCATAACAGAAACCTTTATATATATATATTTTTTTTTTGCATTGATAGTAAACGTTTCCTTCGCTCACCTTCCTCCCAGCGCACTAACTAAAACTCGGCCTTATCGTTGAGTCAAGGAAGTAGTTAGGAGGGCGGTGCACTTATCAGGTCCTTCGCGTGATATAAATCACAGGAACTTCATTCTCTATCATACACCGTTATTAAGAGTGAAGTCGTGAACGCGGAAGTTTTAGAAGATGCATCCATTGTTTACGTAGGCGGGAGAACACTTTGTTTTTAATATAACCACCGTAATTATTCCACGAGCAATACACGAACTCATTATGAACAATGACCTGGCAAGTCGTTTCCTGCAGAATGTACGTATAACCAATTATCGTTTCCTGAGTAAAGATCATAGCGAGTAACGAGGAGGAGAACACAATTTTTCGTAAAGTTGAATATACACAGACTGCATTGTCCCGTTAAGCAGTTATCTCTGTCCCGTAAATCGCCGACTTCTCTTGTGATTGGCTATCCACGTGCTCTGATGAAACACGTACTCACAGGTTTTCTTAGGAACAGTGCGTGTATTGTTCGAGTAAATATACGGTACACTCTCCTCGCCAGTACGTTGTTAGCACGGCTCATCAAATTGGTAGATGGTGGGCATCATTGCAGATAAATTTCAAACACCAGTGTGGAGGCGGCAGATGCTCTGCAGTAACTCAGGAACAAATAACGCAGCTTGAACTGATTAAACGGGACCCGCGTTTATTCGAAGTACAAATATATGATCGAGATGCATCTAGTTTATAGTACACCAAAACTGCTATGCTTTCAATTTTAAAGCTTTAACTGTTCAGGTTTGTCTTTTTACCCCAGACGTTGATTGATTGGAACCGCCTTGCCGATTCGATTACATAATGACTTACATTACTTTTTTTTTAATAACTATTTCATAAACGTGTTCATGTTTATCGGGTTTTTGTGACTATTGTCTCCACCTTGTATATACTCTGCAGAAGCAAATCTTGGTAAAAATGTTTTCTTTCGTAGCATGCACCTGGGTGCATACTCCGCATATAAAGAGTTTTTTACACAACCCACCTACAAAAAAATGCCTTCTCTATCAGCGTGAAACAAAGCTGCTATTATAGAACAATTGTCCTTTACATACTCGGCCTTTCACGAAATTCGTGACGTCTCGTAATAACAAACGATCGTGAAAAGCATATCCTTGTATAGTCCGCGCCTGTAGATATTCCGCGCCGCGTTAAATTTAAACTTTTTAACATTACAGTACCCGTAAATTATAATCTGGGAATAAAAAGTAACGTGTTTCTTGAGTTCAATCGCATCTTGAATGGCTTAAACTAAGGTTCTTTTAATTAAATAACAAAAAGTTCTTGCCTGATAATCGCTAATGTATTTCATATAATTCCTAAGTTACGTACATTGGCTCAGACGTTAAGCTTGGGATATTCATTTTTAACATTTCTTATACAAATCTGAGTGGAATAACGCAACTGGATTGAACACTCAGTGTGATTGCCAAAGGTATAGTGCTGCTATTCGTCTTTTACTGTGAATCCGACCTGTTACTCGGGCTGCGCGATTACATACACTTATTTGTCGCTGTACCCCATTCCTAATTCTCATTCTGTAGTGTAAAGAAGTTCAAAACGAGAGACAGTTAACTAAAAAAAAATGCCGATGGGCCGCTTGTTTTTAGTTTAGAATTGAATTATTTTAATTGAAACCAGTAGTGCAGGAGAGGTAATGATGTCCGAGTGTGTAGACGAACCGCAGCTCTGAACACATATGGTGAAAGCTCGCATTAAAGAACCCAGGAATCTTGATATCAATCCCATACCTTCTAGTTTCGATATCAATGAGTATCGTACGGCCATGCGGTCTCGTATTACTACTGCGTTGATGAAGATCCCAGGCCAGCCGCGCTACTCCATTTTCTATCTTTCTAATCTACAGCGGAGACAAGGGAGACCAATTGGGGCTGAAACAATTTCCTCTTTCTAAACAAACACACAGCGCAATTACATTTTTTCTAGTAGTGGCGGTAGAATGCGTTCATGCCGTGCACAAACCAAGACAGTAAAATTTGGTTTTCCTCAATAGCCTCTCCGAACGAGAAGTAAACAAACACTCCGACATCGTTCTCGCGTTTACTATCGCGCGGTGTACGGAATGTCCCAGTCGTAGTAAACAGAGCAGTCGCTACCAGGTTTACTTACTTTACAAGTGTTACCGTTTTCGTCAAATTGCTATACAGGCCGACTAAACAGCCGCTAAGCCTATCCAGACACAAAGTCAAGCGCCTGCGCTTGGCACAGATCTTACGACGTCTCTTGGCGCCTGCTGCATATCAACACAAAGAAGTCTAGCAAAAGGAACCGCTGTAAAGACGGGGCACGCGGGTCGAGCGTTCGCGTAAAGCCACGCAACCCGCTGTCGGCCCAGAGCGGACTCGTTCGGAGGGGTGAGGGAGACTTGACGACGCTGTCGCAGCGAATGTCGGAACCAGCTGTCGGGTCCTAACCGACGCTGTATTAACCTCGCGCGCCAAGGTTTCTTTGGCCGGGCGAACCGAGTGAGGAAGTCTTTGAGAGAACGTGGCCTCGGGACACTAAGTATATCGGCAAAAAAAAAAAAAAAAGTGCCAGACTCGGCGTCGGAGCTGCCCGAATGGTCCACACTAAGTTGAAGGAATGTATCTAGCCTTATAATCCAAACCCCAAGGCATGGATAAATTAATAAAGGAACAAGACAGCAGAAAGACTCAAACGCAGCAGAAGCGATGTATGAATAATAATAAAAAGATAAAATAAGCCTGCAAAAAAAAAAGTGAAAACTTTTGTTTTAATTTTTTTTTAGGAGAGAGAGTTTGTAGTGTGTTAAAGCGATGCCAAATTGGTTAAGGATTTTTTTTCTTTTGTGTGTGGATATAATTCAATCTACATGCGCAATAACATTCTTCGGTTCATTTTTGTTTGCTGCTACCGCGCTTAGGGGCAAAGATAAAGCAGTGGACAAAGATCAAGCCTTACTCCCCTAAAGTTTAGCAGCACACGGAAATTACACAGCGTAATGAGAACGCGTCAGCCCTGCAAAACGAATCCAAGCATTAGGGGAAAGTAAGCAGGCTGCAAATTCTTTTTCTAGAAGACGTCGGAGCGTCTAGAAATATAAGTAGTCTTACAAACATTAAATGAAACGGGAGGGTAAGCCCCTCCTTCTTCTCCGTGCCCTCTCCTCCTCCCATCCTCCCCTCCTTTCCTCCTCTCCACCTCCTCCTTTCCTTCCCTCCTCCTCCTCCATTCCTCCTCCACCTCTGTATTTTTCCCCTCCTCCTCCTCCGCACCTGAGGTATTTATCGCTAAATCTAGAGAAAAAGTTGAATTTGTTCATAGGTGACGTGACACCAAGTCATGTGACGTCATGATCCCCGCTAAATTTAGTTTGGAAACTGAATTTCTTAATATGTGACGTGACACCAAGTCATGTGACGTCATTTGCCCTCCTACATTTCGCGGGGAAGCTGAATTTGTGTTGATGTTATGTGACGTCGATTTTCCTGCCAAATTTAGCGTGGCAACTCCGACGCCAACGCCGACGGCGACGCCGACGCTGCTAAGCACGGAAATGGGCGCCTATGAGCTGCGCTCTAAAAATACGTATATATTATAGAATAATGAAAAAAGCGCCCGCCACAAAACTTAACATGATGTTGAATAAATTACCACAACGGCCAGCTTATTTTTTCTTAGAGCGCAGCTCCTAGGCGCCCGTCTCCGTGTTTTGCGGCGTCGGTGACGGCGTTGCTATCGGCGTCGGCGTAACCATGCTAAGTTTAGCGGGGAAAATGACGTCGCGTGACTTGGTGTCACGTCACCTATGAACAAATTCAGTTTTTCCGCTAGATTTAGCGCGAAAATTGACGTCACGCTACTTCAACAGCAATTTAATTCCTCGCTTAATTTCGCGGGGAATCGAATTGCTGTTAAAGTGACGGGGCGTCAATTTTTTAGATAAATTTAGCGTGGAAACTGTGAGAGGAGGGGAGGGTATGGAGGAGGCGGAGGGAGGGGTACGGAGGAGGAGGATGGGAGGGTACACAGGAGGAGGAGGGAGAGCATGGAGGAGGAAAGGAGGAGGAGAGGGAGACAGGGTAAGGAGTAGAAAGAGGGGCATACCCTCCCCTCAGTACCAATATTCTCCTCTTCCTCGAGAGCTGCACTCTAATTTTTGTGTTACAGAGATATGTAAACATCTCTCATTTTTTAGTTTAAAATCCGACTCGAAATTGTGTCACGCTCCTTTTCTGAGTTTACGTTATTCGAACCAAAGTTGAAAGCTGGTCTAGTTGGTGTAGGCTAAACATAATGTAGGTCCCCCAGTGGCCATAAAGCGGTCGCGAAATCAACAATAAGCAAAGAAATGAACGAAAAAATACGTAAAGTAACACTAAGTGCTTAAGGCACAAAGACGCGACAAAAAAAAAGTGTCTTACCTGTCCGGGATGCTACGAGCTGCAGAAACACCCCCCTCTGCCCGGTTCCCGCATGTACTCAATAGACACTCACTGTTACAATAAGTTACCACTGAAAGTACTAAGGTTCTTGGTAGGCACAGCCTGGCACATTTCGTTGCGTCGCGCATTATTGCAGCAAAAGCATACATCGTTCTCTATTAAAAAAGAAAAGAAAAAAAGGCTTACCGCGTTTGGGAACTCTCCCCAGATCGATGCTTTTCTCCAGAGAGATGCTCTTTGCTGGATATAGCATGTCGGAGTTCACGCGCGTAAGAAAAAGACGTTGAGGTTGTTCACGCGCGGTGAGACTCTCGCGGGCTTGTGCATGGCTTGGCATGGCGGACTGGTTGGTGTTCTTTTTGTACATACTTTGCTGACCTTAGTGTAAGATAAACCCTTTTGTCCTGCTAGTCTACAGCGACTATGTCTCTTTCATTCTGCACCCCGCAGAATAAAACATGTTGTCAGAAGTGGTGTCAGAAGTGAGCCAGCCTGATGATGATGTATCCTCCCGGTAACCTGCGAACGTCCAAGGTCAGCAATGTCAACGTCTCAAGCTGGAGTTCCTGATTCGTCAAATGCTGACAGCGCCGATACACCCGGCCACAGCCAAGCTTCAGGTCCGCAGCTGGGATACAAAACGCCCGTGACCATGACGTCGTTCCAGATTACGCCGCCGGAGCCGTTTGCCTTCGCGAATCCCAATGATCGGCCTACGTGGAAGAAACGATTTCTTCGCTACCACACGGCATCGGGACTGAGCGACAGGCCAGAAGCCAGCCAAGTAGACACACTAGTTTACCTGATGGGTACACAGGCTGAAGAGGTGTTCCACACGTTCAAGCTCAGCGATGCTGAACAGAAGAAATTCGATCTAGTCCTGAGCAAGTTCGACGCCTACTTCATTCCCCGTCGGAACGTCATCTTTCAAAGGGCACGTTTCAACACATGAATTCAGCAGGACGGTGAGTCTGTCAAAGATTTCGTTACGGCTTTACATGCTCTGGCAGGGACCTGCAACTACGGAGTCCTTCTAGAAGAGCTAATCCGAGATATGCTCGTCGTTGGCCTCAAAGACAGGAAGGTTTCTGAAAAACTGCAGCTCGATGCGGATCTAAGTTATACAAACGCATTGACTGTGGCATGCCAACACGAGGCCGTCCATCTGCAACAAGCAGTAATGCACAAGGAGCCACTAAGCGAAGTCACAATAGACAACGTGCGAACCGGGAAACATCGACCGTCCTCACGGTAGACCCTCGCAAAAAACCCCGCTGGTGCATCGAGCCCTCAACCGTCAACGACTGCAAAGGTCCCAAAAGGAAAGAACCAGACAAGCTCTTGCGGCTGGTGTGGTCGCGAACGACATTCAAAGAATGCATGTCCGGCAAAATACGCTACTTGCAGACAGTGCTCAAAAAAAGGACACTTCGCCACCGTCTGTCGGTCGGCGCCAGCTGTACGCAGCGTTCAAGAGCACGAACCAGGCTTCCTGGGTCTCACAAGCCACGGAAGGTTTTCAAACTGGGACGTCACAGTGGTCGTCAATAACAAGGAAGTTGTATTCAAAGCCAACACAAGAGCGGATGAAACAGTGCTTCCAGAAGGCCTTTTCCGCCATCTGTTCGAAGGTGTACAGCTCCAGCCAGCGAAACGGCCCTTCGACGGCCCCAACGGTAAGCCACTTATCGTTGTCGGCACGGCCCAGATGCACATGAATTTCAACGGACGAACAAGCATTGAAGAAGTTTACGTACTTCAGAGCCTGAAGTCACCGCTTCTAGGCAAGCCTGCCATCGAGAAGCTTGATGTTCTAACTGAACTCGTTACACGCATCGGCGTTATCGAAAAAGGAAACGTCGAATCCGAGTACCCTCACCTTTTCCAAAGTCTAGGAACCTTGAAAGATTTATACGATGCCAAGCTATAGCCAGAAGCTAAGCCTTTCGCGCTGACGTCTCCTCGGAGGGTGCCGTTGTACGAGAAAACAAAGCAGGAACTTCGACGCATGCAGAACGAAGGAGTGATTTCACCAGTAACGGAGCCAACATCTTGGTGCGCGCCAATGGTAGTTGTGCCAAAATCATGTGGGGCACTCCGCATTTGCGTGGGCTTCACAGAACTAAGCAGGTACATACTGCGAGAATGGCATCCAATACCTGCCGTGGAACACACTCTGGGTATGCTACAAGGTGCAAAAATGTTCTCCAAGATAGACGCAAATTCTGGGTTCTGGGAAATCCCAATCAGCGAAAACAGCAAGCTCCTTACTACGTTCATTACGCCATTCGGACGCTTCTGCTTTAACCGTTTGCCGTTTGGCATCTTTTCCGCCCCCGAACACTTCCAGCGACGCATGGCTCAGATCCTGGAAGGTCTAGATGGAGTCGTCTGCCATATAGATGATGTACTCATCTGGGGGTCGACAAGACAGCAGCACGGCCAACGACTACGACAAGTGATGGATCGTCTCAGAGCAGCCGGAGTTACCCTGAACAAGGACAAATGCGAGTTCAGCAAGCGCAGCATATCGTTTTTTGGGCACATCCTTGAAAACGACGAGGTGCGGCCCGACAGGGAAAAACTTCGTGCTATTGCCGAGATGCCCCACCCTGCCTCTAAAAAAGGGCTGAGGCGCGTGATGGGGATGGCAACATATCTAGCAAGATTTGTGCCCAACATGGCTGAAGTGTTGCGGCCATTGTCGTCAATGATGTCGTCGAAGCAGAACTTCGTCTGGGAAAGCCCCCAAGAAGAAGCCTTCAAAAAGTGGAAGGCTCTCCTGTCATCGGATCCTGTACTCGGCATCTACGACCCCAACAAACAGACAGTTCTCACGGCTGACGCGTCGTCGTACGGCCTTGGTGCCGTCCTGAGACAAAAGCAGGAAAACGGACACTTCAAGATCGTCGCGTATGCATCCAGAGTCCTTACCGACACCGAGCGCCCCTACGCGCAAATTGAAAAGCAAGGCCTCGCCCTAATTTGGGCATGTGAAAAGTTCCGAGACTTCCTGATTGGGAGAAGTTTCCAACTCGAAACTGACCAAAAACCCCTGGTTTCAATTTTCGAATCCAGAACACTCGACGACTTAACGCCACGGCTCCAGAGGATGCGAATGCGTCTCATGAGATACACCTATACCATTTCCTACTTTCCAGGAAAGGATCTCACCGCGGCTGACGCCCTGTCTAGGTCTTCAGTTCAACGGCCTGGAACGACGGAGCTCGCCGAGGAGATCCGAAGCTTCGTAGACCACGTGACTTTATCTCTGCCGGTGACTCCGCCAAGCCTTAAGCAAATCTCTGCTGAGCAGAAAGTGGACAAAGAATGCCAACGTATCACCACATTTTGTGCGACTGGATGGCCAAGTCGCCGAGATATAGAAGCCGACCTTAAAGACTATTGGATTCACAGATCCGACGTTGCTATGGGCGGAGACGTCCTGATGTGCAGAACCAGGATCCTCATTCCTCAAAGATTCCGAAAGTCAGTCCTCGTCCAACTTCCTGAAGGACATTTCGGCATATAAAAGTGCCGAGCAAAAGCCAGAAGTTCTGTATGGTGGCCCAACATCGACGCAGACGTAAAAATCTTGTTAAAAAGTGCCACATCTGCCTAAAACACAGCCAAAACAGACAAATGCCACTGAAGCCAATGGAGTTCCCTGAAAGACCATGGCAACAGGTAGGAATAGACCTCTTTTACCTCAGTGGTCAGTGGTGGCTGATTGTGGTTGACTACTACTCGCGTTACCCAGAGCTAGTCCGCCTGAGCAGCCTTACCGGAGCCTCGGTAGTCAACCACTGCAAGTCTCTTTTCGCCAGACATGAAATTCCGGAAGTGGTTATCTCAGATAACGGAACACAGTTTTCTAAGACATGCCATTCTGAATTTGCGAAGTTTGCACAAGAGTATAACTTTCGCCATGTGACCTCGAGTCCGCACTACCCTTAGAGCAACGGGCTCGCCGAAGAGGCGATAAAAATAATAAAAGGGTCCTTAGGCAAATGAAAAGATCCCTACGATACTCTGCTTGCATATAGGGGAAGCCCCCTCAAGAACGGGCACAGCCCCTCCGAACTCTTGATCGGAAGGGAGCTTCGTACGACTCTCCCAATGGCCTCCGAGAGTCTTCGTCCTCATACTCCCGACGAGAAACAGCTGAGGCTATTCGAGAGAGAAAGTCGTCGAAAACAGAAGCAAGACTTCGATCGGCGTCACGGCGTCCGGGACCTGTCCCCACTAGGCGATGGTACAGACGTCTGGCTGGTAGACCTCCAGCGCCAAGGCGTCGTCAGGGGTCAGGCCGATGAGCCCAGACCCTACTGGGTAGAAACTGAGAGAGAGTCCGTGCGTCGTAACCGCACTCACTTAGTACCGCTTCCCGAGTAGTCTTCGCCTGCTATGGATGACAGTGGAGACACATCTACAAGCACAAAAGTCCCTGCGTCGTTTTACGACCCAACACACGAGCACACTAGGAGTGGGAGGTGCATAATTCCTCCGAAACGTTTTCAGCCATCGTGAAGAGAGGTTTGGAGCAATTCTTGTGTCCAGAGCTGTGAACTCGCGGAACTCAAGAAAGGCTTGTAGAACTGTATACAGTCCAGCTATGTCCCCTCTGTCCTAATAAAGGGGGATGTTGGATATAGCATGTCGGAGTTCACGCGCGTAAGAAAAAGACACGCGCGGTGAGACTCTCGCGGGCTTGTGCATGGCTTGGCATGGCGGACTGGTTGGTGTTCTTTTGTACATACGTTGCTGACCTTAGTGAAAGATAAACCCTTTTGTCCTGCTAGTCCACAGCGACTATGTCTCTTTCATTCTGCGCCCCGCAGAATAAAACACTCTTTCGTGTAGGGACTGGGTACACAGAATTTGTGAGATTGTCACACACTATAGTGAGTTAGAGCTGAAGAAAAGCAGGGCGAGGCGTATTGCGTTTACATTTCTTAGGTTTTGTCGAATACTACAGGCAGTCTACCGTAGCCGGTTTGATACGGGAAATAGACCTGTTAGCTGTCATGTTTTGAACAGCGCCCCTGGTGATCAACATCAGACTTTTTTTTCTTGTTTTTTTTTTTTTGTCGCGTTTCTACAGTGCGGAGCGTTCCGTGTTAATAAAAGCTTTGTTAGTTCGCGTAAACCATGAACAGACGCTGATGTACGTTGAAAGACACTAGTTCACGTCCGTGGAAGGTACACGATGGAACGCTAAGACGCCGCTTTCTGTCAGCATTACGAAATGGTCGCGTCTCGCTGATGCTAGCGGAGGCGCCTCCTTGGTGGTCGCTTCTCGTGGACGCTACAGCGCCCTCTGTCCGAGAGAAACAGGTCCATTCGCGTTCATTTTCTGCTTGTCCCTTGGGTTCGGTGACTGTTCAGGTGAAAAAATGTGATTGGGCCGTAGCGTATGTTTTTCTATAATAAAAAAAAGCAAAAGAAAACAACAAAAACAAAAACAAGATAGTCAGCAGATACGCCAAAAAATATGTAATATAAAGCGTAGACTTATCGCAGAAACAACTCAATATGACATAAATTACGATGTGTCGAAAGATGATGAGTATTTCCAAATGAACTCATTTTCTACTCTTCGTGCTTAGAACATTATGTTCGCTGGAAGCCTAAGAGGCGCACGGTTTGCTCCTTGTAATGTTCACGCGTCTTTTTTTTCGTGGTGTGTTTTTTGCGCTATTGTTGGCTAATACCGCAAACCCATTGACTGTGGATTGATAGCTGTAGAATTGTAGTTGTAGATTTGTATAGGCTGTGTGCCATTATTTTTCCAGAATAATTGTGGAAGTCTGTCTGATATTTTCAGCCCTATTACCGTATATTTATTTCTTCGTTCAATTGACCTCCCGTAATGTGTTCGTTTTTGATACGCGTTTATGTCATCATGACATACCTAGCAGTTCCGAAACTTGACTTAATGTATTTATTAACTTTACTCTTTGTACTATAGGTATTTTTATTTAGAAAAAAGTTCAAACATTAAGACGAGTACATTGCTTCATTAAAAGTCATATTGGGCCTACTTTCAATCACCGTTAAACTACGGAAAGCTTTACAAGTATATCTTGAGGCAAGTGAATAATTTTCAAAACAATACAGTGAATTGCTTAACTTTTCTTTATCTTGCTCAAAATAAAATAGTGCTCGCGAAGAAAAACAAATTCGGCACTAATAATTACAATTAGTGTTGCCTCTCATCTGATTATTCCATTCATTAAATAAACAAATTAATGTTTTAGAGCTTGTTTTTCTTATTTCATTTATATAGGCAGCACGTTTTCCAAATAAATGGCAGCAAATCATATACTCTCTCAGGGCTCCCAAAAAGAGGGTGTGACGTATAATATTTACACTTTTTACCTCATGATTCGTTCTATGTCCTTGCATTTCTTAACGTAATAAGAATCTTCTGCATCACCATGTGTTGACTGTCCAAGTGGAAATAAAAAGCAATTTCGATGCTTCGTTTCACTTCAAATTCGTACGCAGCCGATGACAAGAGATGAGAGCATGAACCAAACGGGTGTCAAACACGCACCAAAATGGTATTTGGCCTGTTCCTGTAGATGCTTTATTATTTCTGACCGAATCGTGTATGCAAAAAAGGCCCAGTGATTTGCGGTTTTGAAGCTGTTTGATTGGTCCCTTTAGCTTCAAGCGTCAGCTGCGTACATACTTGAAGTAAAACAAAATGTAGAGCAACTCTAACTTTTCTCTAAGACGCCTTTATTAAAAGCATTTTTAAACATGTTTTTTTATCGTTGTCAACTCGCCCCTTTTGAAGCCTAAGCACCACCTGACTTCTCTGATTGAATGCCATTGTCGAGTGTTAAGGGTTCTTTTCACAGATTCACTTATTTGATTAAAGATCTGCAAGAAACTGGGTTTTCGATTGTAAGAGCTGGAATCTAAGTCCTAATGCGTAAGAAAAATATGCAGCGTTGACGAAAGACGGGAAGAAAGCGGCATAGTCGAGGAAGAGGCAAGGCAGAGTGGAATAACATTAGCGAATTTTGCGCTGGCGCTCGCAGCGCGCTTTGATGCTACCCAGGCATGAACAGAAATTTCGCAGGTGTAAGCGCCAATAAAGAATCGAAGACAAAAAAGTCTTTTCTCCGCGCTTTAGGGCGCTTTCCTTCAATATTACTTTGCCTTTTCCATTAATTTTGTATTGTTAGTTCTCCCCTTAACTCTTTGTGCACACGTTGCTTGGAATATGTTATTCTTTGCTTTGCTGGTTGTATCGTACTTTTTAATTTGTTCAATTCAGGCCCAAACTTCTGCAATACGAAGATATATTGCACCGTATTCGACAAGAGATGTATTTTATTTTAAAAGAAAATAATAATGCGATGTTGTTTTTTTGCGTTTGAATCCCATCGATTGTTGCACCGTGTTTTGGTCTAAAACTCTTCTAATGAAATTCGTGAGTGTAATATGACGTCTCATAACGTTTCTCCAATAAATTAATCTGCGCTTTGATGTATTTTTTGTCCGCGGTGCGTCCGAAGAGTTATAAGGCTAACTCTGTAACAGTGGAAGATAGCAGAAACATTAAAAAAACATAACTGTAGGACGAAGAAAGGTCTGGGAAAGTCGCCCTAACACACGACTTTGTTTTCCAGAGATGTTTTTCTACTCTTAATTGCGAGCGCTGCACAAAACACCTCACGTGACTCGTAGCTTTTTAAAGCAATTGGCTTTCTCAGGATCTTTCTGTCACTTTGAGGTGTTTCTTGCCGCTTATTTTCCCACTAAATTTAGCAGGGACAATGGTGTCACATGACCTGATGTCAAGAGATCCGTACGCAAATTCACTTTCCCTGATAGATTTAGTGGAAACATTGACTTCACAACCTCAACACCAACCCAATTTCTCCTCTAGATGTAGCAGGGAAATTAACGTCACATGATTTTATGTCAGTGGCCTGTGCACAAATTCGGTTTCCCTTCTAAATATAGGGAAAATACTTGGTGTAAAGTTGAGTTCAGTTGGTATAATGGTCACGTGACCTTTACACCAACTCAGTTTCGCTGCTAAATGTAGCGAGAAAAATGAAGTCACAGGACCATGTCACGTGACCTATACACCAATGCAGTTTTCCCGCTAAATTTGTCGGTTAAAACGACTGCATATTGTCACGTGACTTATACACAAATTCAGTTTACCCGCAGAATTAAGCGGGAAGATTGACTCGCACCTACTACAGGCTCTTTCAATTATGTCTGTAGCTAATCGCCTAATTTGACAGCGACACTTTTAGTTCTAAGCAATCTTTATTTTTATTATTAGTTTGCCGGTTTATTTTACGAGTCTCTGTTCCGAATTGGCCGATTTGGACAGATGATATTTGTTCGCCTTTCGCTCTGGTTGCAGTCCCTGCTGAAATCGCCGATGCGCTCGTACAAGTGGTCACAAAAAAGCTCAGATAATGCTCCTCCAAATGTTTACGAAACGACGCCCTTCCGCGTAATGGAATACAAAGGTCGGTACCTTTGCGAGTTGGGCACGCCTCATCGGACTGCCATACCATTGTTTACTCTTCGGAATTAGTCTCGAAAATTTTTGATCGTACCTCGTTTCACGAACGAACTGCGACAAACTCGATCGAAGCTAACTCGGGTCAAGGGCAAAAGGGGAGGGGGAGGGGGGGAGAGGCCCGGCGCTGTGTACGTGGGTAGGCTGCAAATGCCTGGCTCTACAATCAACACCTCCTGGGTACCACATATTAGTGACAAGTTTTCGCCGTTAGATAAAGAAGGTCAACGCGGAGAACAGATTGCACGCAACGGCTGCGCATCCTATGGCTCGAGCACGTGTTTTGAGACGTAGCCAAATGTTGACGCAGCTTTTGATTCGAAAGTCGAAACTTCCCTCTGTCTTCTCCGTTTTAATGTGACGTTGAAAATGAAGTGATGCAACTTTGTTTGGTAAGAGGTTTTTGTGCAGGTAATTGCTGATGTATGGCGCACAAGTAAAGAAGAGGTGGATTATAATACGAGAAGGTGTACTAGGGGAAGAATTAGAAATGTTTGAATATATAAGTCCAGATTCGGTGTGCGGATGGTTGATAGAGAGAGGGGTAGACAATAAAAGGAACCACATCTTAAACAAATCGACAAAACAAAGTCTTATTGCAAATTACGTTGTATTCCTGAGGTGGGTACAGCTGAGGATTGTTGGAGATCTGCCGTTTTGTATGTGTGTGTGCGCATTTTCTTCGGAGGGAGTCAAGAATTGTGCGCAGTATACCGAAGTTCGTCACCGGCCCCCCGGTAGAAGAAACAAGGCGAGTTGTTGTAGGGAACCATCGCCGCGCCTTTCAAATGATTTTAAGGATCGTCTTTCTGACTGCATTTTACCACTCACAGGCTCGCAGCAGGTGGGCGATGTCTTTGGGGTCACTGCGAACTGTTCTGTCGGGTCCACGTGCTACTGAAGTAATATATTTGTGCCACTGTTGAACTGAAACAGAGGGCCGAGATTTCACCGTAGGTGAGTCAGTGTGTCGGTTTTTTATATATCATCTAGGAAGATGTGTCTAAATGAAAATGACCGAAGTCGTAAGTTTAAAAACCTGCATGCGCGTGTTTTTTTTTCTTCTAAACATTAGTTCATTTATTACCGGGACGCCAGAGCGACCTGCCACCAGCTGAAATGTCAGCGGCCACCTGCAGTCCACAAGAGTTGTCGCAAGGTGAGCTCCTTCCTGGGAAAGTGGAGGCATCGACATCGGCTGTGTTCTGCAAACGTCGCAAGATTTTCGGTGAGTATCATCGCTCCTTTAATCTAGTAAAAGTCTAGTATACCATGCAATGCTTAACATAGGTCTGACACCATCCTCTGCAAATTAATACAAAACAAATACAAATGTACTTGTTTTCCTTAGCTTTCCAAATATACAAACCTAAATGAAAGATACTTTTTTGCGTGATAAAAAGTTGAGTTTCATGTAAACGTGAGTTGTATTGCTAGATTAGAAGCTTTATCACCTTCAGCCTTGAGCCTGAAAAGCTAAATAAGTGCAGGGCACCTCTATAAAAAAGCTAGTTCAAAGAGTGACTTATGAGCAACCCTACCTCATCGGTTACAACATTCCTACATTTCCTTTCAAAAATATTGCAACAGATATATTGTATGTTTAATCACGCTACAAGTTTTTATACAGAAGAATAGGGGCCACGCGCGATACATAGGCATTCTGCAAACAACGCATCTTCTCAAGAAAGACCTGCACCATCCAGTGCCCTAGCTTATTCCACTTTATCTACTAACCAATCATCATGCGCTTAGACTTGCTGGTAGCAAGTTTGTGTCTTAAAGGTACTGTTCATATTATTAATAAATTATATTTTGTTCTAAATTAACAACAGCGGCATGGTTTGCCGGTCAAAACACACGAAAGGTTTTGTTCTTTGCTCACGCTTTTTAGAAGTTACCGACTTTCTTAACACTGAACACTAAATATCATTAGTGGCAGTTTATAGCTCGATCAAAATTTGGTATGAACCAACAAAATGAACACAAGTAACAAAATAATCTTTGAACAACGAAAAACCATGATCTGCGTTTTGGAAAGACGCCTTAAAGATATGTCGTGTTGATTACTTTACACTCAGAAATCCCTTTACACACAATGACGCAAACACAAAGTTTCTTGATTACACGGAGCATTAGAACATCCGCACCCGCCATTCAAAACGCGAAAAAATGGCCGCATTAATAAAACAAGTTTTGTCGGCCGCATTACTGAGGGCACTGTTGGTTTCTCGAAAAGGCCCCTTTTGCTGAACTTTCGTCTCTTTTTTCTTTTGCAGGATAGTTCATCACGGGCATTCAACAGCCATTATAAAACTAAGCGACACTTTTCTTTTTTCTTGTTCGGATAAGAGACGATCCATTGCCCTCCGTCACTTTTCGCCGTCAGATTTTTTTTTTTTTTTTGCGACTTGGCTTGCGTCGTTTTTGGCTTGTGGCCTCTCGTCATTAATCAAAGTGGCCGCTCTGAAGCGACCTGATGTTAAGAAATGCACCGGACATCCGTCATTAATAAAACGATGAGGCGGTTTAGGCGGCTTTAACAAAATCGAACAGGCGTCAGTTTTGTAAAACGAACACCACATGTTTCCAGCGAATTGTGATGTATTCACACCATGGAATTTCTGTAGAGTGTGCAGAAGTTTATTTTGAAGTTCTTTTTATGCATACTCGTCCTCGTTGTGGGCAGGTGATTCATACGAACGGTAAAACATTACTATGACCCGTTGTTCATGGCAATATCGTTACCATGGTACGAGCACTAACGAGATAATACTGTATCGTTGTTTTATTGTTTTTTGCACTGGATACGTGCGTGATTGTTTTTGTTGTACATATACGCACTAAGATATACCTGCGCGTCTACTTACCCGCAAGACACTCAAAGAGCCAATCTCTGCGATCTACGAAATCAGCTCAGCGAATGATGAGGCGAACCATCCGTTTAGAGCTAGAAATAAAGTCAGCGTTGTGAAATTACGCGATGCAAAGCGTCATGCTTGCATTGCGTAATGACACCGATAATATTTTTGTAAAAAAAATAAAATAACACCACGCTGCAGATACACTGAAAAGAAAAATACTACCTCATTTTACACTTATTACTTCGCGGTCTGGCATATTATTCAGTTTTCGACCGCAGCCGTACTTTATAGAGAGGCACTATATATGAATCTTATATGTTATATAGCGTTGAGTAATGAAATGAGAGCGTATTACGCTTCAGGCGCGGTCGGCTGGCTCAGCCTGAAATATGCGGTAGTATGCCAAATATAAAGTTCCAAACGTTAAACTTTAAATGAGATTGAAGGAAAAAATATTAATCTGGCTTGCTATATTCAAAGCTTGACCCAGGTTTGAGACAGAATAATGGGATATGATAGATGATGTTCAGCGAGAGCAGCGGAATGTTTGACAATTCATATCGTGAAGGGATGTGGGGTTTATTTATAGCGGTATGGTCGCACTCGTTTTTTTACGCGTGTTTCGTTGGAGGCTCACTGGAACTGTACACAAAATCACATGACCAGCTTTTAGAGCGCAGCTCTTAGGGGCCCATTTCCGGCTTGAGCGGCGTCGCCGTCGCCGTCGGTGTAACCGCGCGTTGCATAATGGGACGTTTCCCGTAATGGCGTCACACTTGACGTCACGAAGGTTACTCGTGAAGGTCACGACGAAGGTCTTTACCTTCACAGCGACCTTCACGAGGCCTTCAAGAGTGACCTTCGTGACATCACGAGTGATGACAGGAAGGTCACTCGTGAAGGCCCCAACGAAGGTCGCGAGTGACGTCACAAGGGTGAAGTGACGTCACGAGGATCACAAGTGTCACGAGTGACGTCACGAGGGAGGAGGAAGAGAAGGGAGGGGGAAGGAGGGGAAGAGTGGAGGAGAAGAAAGGGAGGAGGAAGGCAGGAGGAGGGAGAGAAGGAGAGGAGGAGGTAGGATGGGGAGGAGGAGTAAAGGAGGAAGAGGGAGGAGAGGAAAAGAGGGTACGAAGGAGGAGGAGGGGCATACCATATACTCCATTCCCTCCCCTGCTCCTCCTCAAAATCTGCGCTCTAATTCGGCGTTACAGGGAATTGCAAACGTCTTTCATTTTAGAGCGCAGCTCTTAGGGGCCCGTTTCCGGCTTGAGCGGCGTCGCCGTCGGCGTAACCGCGAGGTCACGTGACCCACCCAGGCCACGTGACCCCCCGAGGTCACGTGACCTCAAGATGGTCACGTGACCCACCCAGGTCACGTGACCCCTGAGGTCACGTGACCCCCAGAAGTCACGTGACCCCCTGAGGTCACGTGACCCCCTGAAGTCCCGTGACCCCCCTAAGGTCACGTGACCCCCAAAGGTCACGTGAGCCCCTGAGGTCACGTGACCCCCAAAGGTCACGTAAGCCCCTGAGTTCACGTGACCCCTTTGAGGTCACGTGACCCCCGATGTCACGTGACCCCCAAAGGTCACGTGAGCCCCTGAGGTCACGTGACCCCCTAAGGTCACGTGACCACCATGAGGTCATGTTACCTCAAGGAGTCACCTATCCGTCAGTACGCTTCCATCTTCCTCCTCAAGAGCTGCGCTCTAACCGGCGTTACAGGGAATTGTAAACGGCTTTCGTTTTTTTTTTTGGCGAGTTTTTAAGAGCCCGAGCCTTTCGAGTGTAGGTAATGTTTTTTTTATTTTATTTTAATGTCTTACGAAAAAAGTTTATAATGCGCGATACTCGCCCAGAGAGCACGCCATAGAAATTCCCAATTTATCCCAAGCTTGGCAAACCTAAAGGCAAAATTTGAGCAATATAAGTTTGCTCCATCTCGTTACGTAACCCCAAAGTAAAATTATTTTGTTTTCATAGGGCTTTTTATTTTGGTTTGCCACATAATTGCCATATTTCCAGACATAAGTGAACTATGCCGTGCATCAACCGAACAACCCGCAGCGAATACTAATTTTGCCATTTGCTTGGGAACTGAGCCAGTTGGCAACCAAATATCTATGCAGTGAAGCCTAACTTCGGCACTTGTTTGGCAATTTTGGACCAAAACACCCACACTTAAGAAAAAGAATATCAAGCTTGGTGGTATCTTGGCAAGAATCAAAGAAAGAAAACAAAAAAAAAGCTTATGGACAAGGGCAGACAGCACGGTTGTTTCAACTAGCATATACTGATATCTCCTTGAATGTGTACAATTTCCCTCCTAACTTACTAAACTGAAGAAGGTACATGATAAACGCACGAGAAATATAAAAAAACACCAAAATAAGAGAACGATCAACTATAAGATAAAAAAGAAAAAAAAAGCAAGAAGAAAGAAGAAAAAGCAGTGACGAATTTAGATAGATGAGCCCAATGACTAATTCAATTCGCGCTTCAGGTAGTTCATCTCAACCTTGGATAACCAAAGAGAAAGGACAGCGATGTTGTGTTCGCCAACAGCTATTCTGTAGACTTCAATGATCTCTCGGCTGAGCTTGTTCTTGTGTTTCCCAATACACCTATCTCACTAAGCGCCCCCGTATGCGTGGCGCCGCTATAACTTTAGTTCTCAGGAGGCAGGCGTTAGTCCACAAGACTGTTCGTGCCGTCTCGGGCTCTGGACGCGCAGAGCTCCAGCGGGGTTTTCGCACGTGCAGAAAGACTGAAGTTCCCTCGATGCATCTCGGCAGCGGTGGCGTAGCAGAAGTGGCTGGTGAGATCGGTGTAGTATGCTGGTGTCCTAGAAACGAGTTTCACAGTTTGTGCAGAGGCTTTTGCGCGCCAACAATTGGATGATAAGATTCGCTTGAAGCATGGGAAACCTCGAGGATGTTCTCTCTTATTAAGCGGGTAATCAGACAACGCCCTGTCTGACCAATGTATCGATCACTTCATGAAAAGAGGATAGAGTATACCACCCGCTCTTCAAAGGGAACGGTCTGATTTTCATGTTTGATAGCACATCTTTTTGGTGCTTCGTTGCCGTTAACCCTTCTGCAAGGTTGTTTTAGGCGAACCTTTCACAAGAAGACAATTGAAATATTGAAACGCTCTGCTATTCCCTTCAGTCTCTGTGCAGAGTTGTGCACATATGTTATAGAGATAGCTGGTGAAGCCTTACCACGTCGAGCACGGTGCCTTTGGATAGCTGAAATTAGCTAAACAAAAATGGTGCTTAGTAGATGTAGCGGATATCCAGCTTTGAGAAGTCGTTGTTATTGTTTTGCAATACTTCAGCCAACAAAGTGAAAGCAGGATTTGACGCAAAGATGAAAGGAGGGATCGGATGAGTCCATGTTTGACCTTAAGAAAGCATATCCTCAAAGTTTTCTGTGCTTCAAGCGAGTCTTATCATCCAATAGTGGTACATAAACACCTCTGCACGAACTGTGAAACTCGTTCCCAGGACACAAGCATAATTCAGAAACACAAGAACCAGCTCGGCCGAGAGATTATTAAAGCCTACAGGATAGCTGGTGACGAACACAATATCTCTGCTCTTTCGTTTGGTTTGTCAAATATTGAGATGTAGTACCTGAAGCCAGAGCTGAATTAGCCAACGAACTCCCCTATCTGAATTTTCCAATTGTTTTTCTTTTTTACTTTTTCCCTGTCTTTTATATTTTCTGGTTTATTGTCTTTAATATTTTAGGGAATTTTCGTTTTTTTTCAGGGTGCCTTTTTTGTGTATCTCCTCCTTCAGTTTAATATATTGGCTGGGAGATAGTACAGAGTGAAGGAGACATCACTAAACGTTTATTAATAGTTGAAAGAACTGCGTTGTTTTTCCTTGTCCACAAGTTTTTTTCTTGCTTCTTTTATTCTTCAATTTTCACCAATCCGCTCTGTGTTCTTAGTCTTTGACATCTTGGCTTCTTGAAGTGTGCAGGGTCTCAACATTCCCCGATGAAAAAACAATTTTGGCCTAAAAATTAGCGCTATTTAGGACAAATTTCAACATCTAAAGAATTAGAACTATATTTTTAACGATTTCGGTTTGACCGAAGAAACCTGGCGATGGTAATATATTTTCCACGTGCCTAGGGGCGTAAAGAAAATTATGGCGGCTAAAGAATAGTATATATTAGAGTTATAATTTTGCCGGGCTAAGTTAGCAGCTATTTAAATGAAAACATCAATTGCATTGAGGCTGAAAACTTAACACCTTGTTGCTCTCCAAACAAAAAGCTGCCAGTTTCAGACGGCGAAACTATACATTTTAAAAGATATCGCAGCGCAAACTCGACGAAAAGTAACGCCAATCATATCCTCATATTGCTTAGTGAAATAAAAAAGACACGGACCTCCACACGCAAGCCGCATTATATCAACACAAAAACAATTCCTGATACAAGATATAAAAATATAGCAGCATAAAGTTCAGACAACTTGTCACCGACGCTAGTACATGAATTCGAAATATTCTGGTTTCCTTATTGCTTACGCGAGACGCGCTCAACTCTTTAATTCCATCGCGCACGCGCACCTTCAAAGAAACTTTTATAATTATATTTTTTTTCAAGTTTTTATGATATAAATGTTTAATATATGCCCAATCCAGTATCAAACATACAGGTTGGATAAAAACAAATTATACATTTCATGCTTTTGATTGTCACATGTACACAGCGTTCTTTAAAGATGGTCTCCCGCATTTTGACACCCTCAAAACGTTTCAAAAGTCGAAGAAAAAAATTTTTTTTTTTTGAGAAAAGAGTAATGACAGCGCTCAACGGCGCCTTTTTTACCTTTTATTAAAAGATTTACTTTTTATAGTCCCCATCTGTTCATATCCACGCGGCTTTCAACCCGGGTTTTACATTGCAAAATTACGTAAATGTCATTCAACATGCTCTGGGCGACTGCTTCTCCTTTTCACCTGAGCCGTCAAGTTCTTCGACAATCCCTTCTTTAATAACGAGTCGTTTAACACGACAGGTGTCTGGCTTCAGGACCGAATCTAATACCCATCCGAAGAGTCGCATGCCACGGATCCGCAAATTAAGCTGGTATTTAAACAACAAATAGAAAAGAAAGAAAAAAACGAATCGTTCACCCTTAAATTTTGGGCCTGTCAAACATTACTTCTTTCTCAACGCATATCGATGCCTCTTTTTTTTTTTTTGTCTATAATCGCAAGTTTATAAGCTTATAAGAGGCTCGAAAAATTAAGCAGCGTGGGACGAGAACATTCTACAGCGAATAATCGCGTAATTCGATCAACGTTGTATAACTGAAAAAAAAAAAAAAAACTTCTGTAAAATAGTATCGTATTTTTTAACTTTTCACACAAAAAAAATGCATAATCCGATGCACACAATATGGTCAAGGGGAGCGACAAGAAAATTAAAATAAAACGCCATGAGCACTCGTAAAATGCCAAACCGAAATAATGTATTTCCTTGTCATAAAACAATCGCATGAGTAACACACACAAAAAAAAAAAAAAAAAACTTTTAAGTGGAGACAATAGGTTACTGGATTGATGAAATATGTAAGTTTTAACTTTATTAATACAACTTATGTACGAGTTATATAACTTTTAATTTTCCGTTCGAAGTCTCACACCAAACGCCTTAGTGGAGCACCTTGTAGCTAAGCTGCCAGCGTGGCCGCTTTCCCTCTCCAGCGAGGTGTCGGTGTGTTCAAATATTTTTACGCTTCATATGGCAGTGCAGCTCTCCTCTATCCCTTTCTTAAGTGCCCATGCCTGCAGGTCTTTGTGTTAACCGACACAAGACAAACGCACGCACGAGCCCCAAAGTAAAAATGTCTGGATACGTCGGCGTATAAAACGCAAAGACAATATTGCAAATAAGAATAAAGGAAGGAACTGTCGTAACATTTTTTTTTAAACAAAGGGGAAGATTAAGTTTTTGGTGAAGAGAGACGAGGAAACCCATAGAAAAATGTTGGAATTGCTTCGTTTAATTTTTTTTATGCCTCTCAGTGTTTCCTTCGAAGCAACCGTGTGTTTTGAAACTATAATCCGTCTTACTTGAGGTCCGACCCAAGCCAACGCTGCCATCTGATAGAGCCAATGCAGCAGTGCCAAAAGTGCGTAATCACGGCGCTCATTAGTTTTGTGGGTTCTCTATAGCACTGGCTAAATCAGTCGCGCACACGCAAAAAAAGCGTAGCTTCGCGGCGCGTCCACCGTGCGTAATACGGAGCGCAAGTTTGTCTGCTTATTTTGCAAGGGTTGTGGTGACGTCAGAACGACGCCGAGTTTTGATTGGCTCTGGTTGAAGGATGGTGGGGGAGACCTCGAACCAAGCTGCTTTGAGCTCTACCCCTTATGTTTTAGTTAGAGCCAATCAGAGCTCGACGTCGTTCTGACGCCACCACAACCTTTGTAAAAGAAGCAGACGAACTTGAGCTCCGGACTGGTTCAGACGGTTATAGCGAATACATAAACGCGATGAGCGCCATGACGATGCACTTTTGGTCCTGCTCTGACTTGCTCCATTGAACTGTGGCCTCGGCCACCTTAGTCTAGTCGATGGTGTGACCGCTATAAGGAAAGTTAATTAAAACTATATTTTACACAAACTATGAGCGAGGCGTATGAAATATGAGGATGCGTAAAGAACGATGCAACCGCACGTTTCAAACGAAAAGAAAAATACATGACACAATTAACGATCGAGAAACTAGTCCTCTTTCTAAGCAAACAATATTATTTCAACAAAAAGTTAGGGTGCAAACGAGCTGGTGAAGGTTCAACATAATTCAAGACAAACCCCAAAACTAAGTAAAAAAAACAAAAACGAACGAAGGTGTGTTGTGTTGTTCATCGTTCTTGTTATGTTTTTTGTTTTTATTTTTTTCAGTCTCGGCGTTTGGTTTTAGATGATGGTGAAATATTTATTCTTTGTGCCCGCCAAAACATTTTCTTTAGTTTTAGGGTTATGATAACATTCTTCATCACATACTTGGAGTAAACAAAATACGATTCTTGTTTATATTTTCCTTCGTTACAGGTCGACGGTCTTATTACTTTTCTTTTCGGTTCTCTTAGTTTCGACGCCATATGTGCCAAGCGATGCAGTACAAAATAATAAGGTGATGTTCGTTAGGACTTGTTGATTAGGACACACACTGCAGTACAATAAGTGGCAAGGGGGCTCAGATGCCAGAAGTACCACGCTACGTATAGTTATTTAGCGCAGACGAAACACAAATACGACAGCAACTATGCCGAAACGCCACATCGAAGGATCTTATGAGATCGAAAATAAACTCTACAGAATAAGCAGTGAGCCTAATTTTATTTGACGACCGTCGAATGTTTTGGTACGGTCCACTCATTGCAAAAGTAAACATGGGAATACCCGGTTAGCCCGCGGGAAGTTCTGTTTCTGCCTTAGACTTTCACTGGGGTTAAGTCGGTTAGGACACGATCAAGCAACCACAACTACAACTGTAAACAAAAATGTGCAGTTTGATTCATGTTCTCTCGGTCTGTGGAAAGCGCTGTGTGGCAAGTAATGTTTAGCAGATGAAGGTGTCAGCTAGGGCCATCTTCGATTAACTCTATCCTAACAACCTAAAGTTTGAGACAAAATTTCGATATAAAAATGTGTACACTTCAAGAACATAGTGGGCTTTTAGCTTTTTCTGAACATGATCATACATTCAAATTTGAAAGAGAAATTATTACGTACATGGTGCAGGCAATTCGAGCATCTGCATGCTCTAAAATGTATGTTCACGCGTTTATGTGTATACTTAAGAAGACCTCTGTGCTGCTAAGAGGGAGAACAAAAGTTTTGAGGCGATATGCAACACAAATTTAAAGCTTATTCGCTATTCTAAAGTTTAAACAATTTTCCCAAACATTTAAGTTTGTTTTGTCGGATGAGATAGAATCGACAATCTGGAAATTCTCAGCAGGATTAAGTACGTTTTTTTTTCTCTTTGTTGTACTGCAGCAAAAGAAGAGTTCCCATATTCAGTTCCTGAACGGCCAAATTAATCGTGCGTGTGCTTTTTGAAAACCATAAAAAAGTACATATATATAATTCCCAAAATAACTTCTATAACGTACGCTATGCATAGGCACATGAACATATGATTCAGTTCTCAAAGTCGTTCCGTGTAATTTTGGCATTTCGTGATCATACCACATTTCCGGAGGCTTTACCTTAATGGGGGTGTTTTCGGAAAGAGCCGTATTTATTATGGTTCAGATGTATTACGTTTTGGTGCGTTTTTCTTTCCTTATAATAATAAGGTGAGAGTTTTCTTTTTCACGGGCGTTTTAGAAAGGAGTTAGTTTTCGACCTCCAGAGGCTTGTTAAATTGTTTGTATATAATGCCAAGATATATAAACTAGGACACACAATTTCTATGCGGAGCGCAAGTTTGTCTGCTTCTTTTACAGGGGTTGTGGTAACGTCAAAATCCCGACCTCTGATTGGATATGGTTGAAGGATAGTGGGGAGAGCTCAAAGGAAGCTGCTTTGAAGTGTACCCATTATTCTTCAATCAGAGCCAATCAGAGCACGGCGTTCTGACGTCACGACAACCACCGCAAAAATAAGCAGACGAACTTCCGATCCCCATAGCTATCTGATTATGACTTTATAACGATAAATTAAATATAAATTCAAATTTGATTGAATTTTGGTCTGTAAATTTCACAGCAGAAAAAAACAAACGCACAGTGGGCGACACGCATGCCGGAACACAGCATCGGATAATTTAGAGTTTAAATTTTATTCATAGTTGTTAAAGCAAACACCAAGATTTACCTCCATAATTAGTGTTTTTCTAAATACCCAGAATTACTATCTTTATTATTTCAGTTATTTTGAGCGGAAAAATACGGTCGCATGTAAGTGCGAATTGTGTCGCCATATTAACTTTAACACTGACGCAGCCTCACACGTGCAGTCAGGCATGTACAAGATAGCACGCCAACACATGCTCATGATGTTACTGCAATTGTGGTTTTTAAAATGGGGAGGGGGTGTGATTGTGTGTGTGTTTATACAGCCTAGAACTTGGTCTTCCTCAAAAGGCGGCGAGACTCCCAGCTGTAGATGAGACATTTAGCCAGTTCAGTACGACCGCTAGGCTGGGGTCTTTAACGTGCACCACGCAGTAGTGATACACGACTGCACGCCGGTACGATGTTCATCGAGATCAAAACGGGCAGGGGTGGGGATTGAGCCCAGGATGCTGTGTTCTGCAGCGCGAGCTTTCGCTCCACGCGCAACGAGCTCGTGTGCGATAGCCCACCCGGTCACCGATACCCCCTAGGTTTGTGAAATAAAACACTGCCAATAGCATAGTATTGCACTCAACGGCAAGCAAACCAAGAAATGTAGTTTTTGGTCACTTATTTCAATTATATCTAATTTATGACTTAGGGGTCTAGCTGACGTTGACTTCCTGCAACGGTGTTCATACGGGTTTTCATGTGTGCTGTAGCGCACCGCTTTCTGTTATAAAATAAAGTACAAGTGGCTAAAATATTATTCACATCGTTCTTTCGTCATGAAGTTTGCTATATAACTTTATCTGGCATCTATGATAGCATTTTAATCGTTCAGTACAAATCGATATAGGAAACGAACAAAAAATATTTCACTGCCAAATAGATATTTATGGTGTGAGTCACTTGTTAGCGAGAAATCAGAAAAACTTCACTTACATCGCTCTATAAAAAAAAAACTGGTTTCAAAATTTTGAACATGGTTTTTGCGTCAAACCCCACTCTACCAAAAAATATTTTCGGAATTCCATAAAAAAAAAAACAAAAAAAAACAAGATTACCTTTCCATAAAGAAAAGAAAAAATACGTGGACTACACCCACATTATACTTCCATTTTTGCTTAAGTTTGAAGCTAAAATTTATTCTAGCAAAAATACAGAGAACACTAAATTGTAAGTGCTGAAACAGAAGCATCGCACACTTCGTACCAGCGCTCTTGCGAACGATCCATCGGTCGGAAACCTGCAAAGGTTTCGCTCCGCGTGGACTAAGTGCTATTCGATCGCCCAACGACGCGTCCCTAGATCCTCCCAGTCGGCTTTCGTTGTCGTCCGAACGAAGTGGCAGGTCCCAGCCAGCGTCCGCGTCGACATCTGGGTACGGTCCCATTGGGAATTCGCATTGATTGGGCAGCGTCAGCTCCACCCCCCTCCCCTCTTCCCTAGACAGGACACACACGCAGCGCAGTCAGCGGGAATGAACACAGAAACATACAGAGGGGGGGGGGGGGGGGGGGGGGGGCAGGAGTCGGACACACGGATAAGTTCTCGTTTCAACCTTATTTGTTCTTTAAACTTATTTCTCTAGGGATAGCTCGTTGGGAGATGTATGCAACTTCGATACGGGGTTGGGTGAATCGCCTTTTGCGACTTTGCATTAATAACGGAAAAGAAAAAAAGATGTTTAAATATGAACGAGATAGCTCCAAGCGTAATAAATTTATGCGAGACGCTCGGTCTATAAGGTTTCTAAACTACTCAGGAAAAAAAAAGAAGTTACTTTAAAGGAGCGAGTTTAGTCGGATTTTGGGAAATTAAGCACACAGGTTCCTTGCATCTAGATGTTATTTGCATTTTATTGACTCATTACAAAAATATTGTTTATATCGACCCTTAAACCAGTCACAATACTCAAAGCTCTTTAGGTCTTGGAGCTGGTTCTCCGAGACCTCTTTAACACATCACATATAGTCGAAGAGTTCTCTAAAAAAAGCGCGCGCTACCTTGAATATTGGCTTCGCCTCACATCTATCTTTGGTGGGGGGTGCACCCTTCACAGGAGCACACCGAATTTTTCTTGTGAATTCGACGTGATCGTCTATGCAGAAGCAGGCTGAGGTTTTAATTTGATTATATTTGTCCTTATATGCTAATACGACTACAGTAATTGAGTTACACGAGTTAAGCACTTTTGGTGTTAATATTTTTGTAATGTATTACTTCCGATTAAACGGTGATGTAGTTGTAATCCTGTTATTTTTTGGCATGAGTTTTTGCACACACATGCAAACGGCATTGAATTTTAAATTTCAACACTTATATTTTAATATTTAATAAAACGAGGTTGCTGTTCATTTGTGCACACCAGTAAACTTCTAGCGATGCAGTGTTTATTTTAAGAAGAAATTTAATGACGTGATAAATTATGCCATTATCCCATATTAGAGAAACTAAAAAGTAACACAACCGATTTTGCGGTGTCAAACTTACATCGCTCAAATGGAAAGCTTCGTGCATATATTAATCGACTAGTTATTTGGGCACAACGTGACGGTTCAAGTAATATGAATAAGTCATATCATCACGCGGTTCGAAAATAATAATCGCGAAAACGAAAAAGACGCTAGAAAGGATATAGGGTACGTCATAAACGAAGATACATGAAAGAAAAAAAAATTAACTTAGGTTACGCAAATGAGTTATTTTTAGCGAGTCGTATATTATACGTAACTTTCAGTCTCATATACAAAAGGAAGATTAAACGCATAGGACGGAGCACAGGCCACTACATCTTTCGATCTCTTAGGATTTTCCGTCTGAATACACTTTTCAACGCTTTAGTCGTATGCTTGGCGCGTGTACAGGACACACAAAGCCTGAAAATAAAACTGTGATATTGGACGGGGCGCATTAGTGTAGAGAGCCGTCAGACGTCAAGATGTCTTTCCTGATGCTGCCAACACATCAGTTAACTTCGATAGAGTTCGGTTAACACAAAACTTCCACCTGCATTCCTGCTTTTGACGATACTAATATGGTTAATGGCATCAAATTTTTGTTTACACTCTTTATGCCTGCCTGACATTTCGGCCTGCCGTTTGGCTGATTAATATTCCGCCTCAGTAAGCGCCAAACGGTGTAAGCAGTCAAAATCAATCACTCCTCCTTCCACCGTCCCATAATTCACCTCATGCATTCGGCTTTCGTGCCGAATAATTGAATAGCATTTAGTGTAACGCCGGATTCTCTCTACGATAGCTTTATGTTTTACGGCGGATCCCGGTGTGCTTACGGGACACTGTGTAGCCTGATGAAATTATTAAGAAACGCTTATGGATAAATTTAGCGGGGAATGCCAACGCTTCCTAGATGGGAGCCTAAGCACTGAATGTTCGTGCTTCACTAGAGAAGGCCGCCGTATGCCATAAATGGAACACGACGATGGCGGCGGCGTTCGGCTAGTAGTCGTGTTATCACGAATAGGACACGACTTCCAACCAAACGCTGACGCTGTAGTGATTTCCAATCTCCGGCTTGCGTTGGCCTTCTTTATAGACGCGGAAAAATCCAGCGCTTACATTTTCTTGTCTAGGATCTGTTGGGAATGCGTGTCACATCATGCTGTGACGTGAGGCGAAACGTTCACACCCATTAAAATCCGAACCGAAATTTTCCTACTAAATTTAGCATGAACATGTTGTTGCGTCACGTCATGCGGAGTTCTTCGCGCTTAAGTTAGTGGGGAAATAGTTATATCACGTGTCGTCAAGTGACTCTGTGAAGTCGTGTAAAGCGATCCACCTCTAAATGGTATCCGAAAAGTATCTCTGCTGTTACAATCGGCGTTTGATTTACGCCTGTGATCAGGCTGAAGAGAACTCAAGCTGTCGTGGACGCACGGCTTTCGCAAAACTCTCCCATTGGTGTGTGATGAGTTTCCTAAAACTGCCGTCGTCTTACGCTACCATAGCTGCTCGATCGACCTCCTCGAACTTTGATCTGTGCAAAGTCATTTGACCGGCGTCGTACACTTGTGGTGTAGTCTTCACCCGCCCGAACGCAGGAAACTTTTAGGATGGGGTTACCTGAGCTGCCCGGTCAAGGAGAGTGGCGTCCAGGCAATGAGAGCACCCAAATATCTGCGAGAGAATGTGTGAGATCGTCTTACGTCTGCGCGTGACAACCTGATGGGGCAGAAACAGTGGTGTAGCAACAACACTACTCCACGGGGATTGATTGCCTTTTGACGACATAGGGGCCTCTATTTGGGGGCCCAGGAAAAATGGGTTATCTAAATAGAGCTCACTAACGATGCGAGCAGTCTCTCGGCTCTCGGCAACCTTACTTTTACATAACATGAAAGGAAATGGGAGTCGTACGAGAGACACCCGGCCTCCTGACGCTCCTGCTATAGACCCGGTTTGGCTACTGAATACCACAGCCGAGTTCATTCAGCCTGGGAACCCATCGGTCGCTTCATCACTAAATTTCGCAGGGGAAATGTGGCACCACGTTATGTCACTTACTGCTGCGATGTGATATCATGTTAAATTATCTTGCGCCGTCACAGTCCTGTGATGTAACAGTGTCACACGACGCTGTGGCGTCACCTCTAATTTTAACGGTAAACGTCGCGACGCCACGTGTCCATGTATTCTTTGCACTTTTGACAAAATTTGAATGATGGAGGAGAACAATCTTCCGTTAGCCTGTGTGCACAAAAGTATACAAAGCCTCCGCTTTCGCCTTAATTTATAAGCAACACAAGAAAAAAACCGGCAATTTTTTTTTTCGTATTACTTGTCAGTACAGAAAAGCGTCGATCGTTATTGAAAGCGAGCGTTAACGAGTTTTTGTTTTTGTGTTGACGATTTCAATTAAGAGATAAGGAAAATTAAGAAAAAGATGTTACAGTCTGAGATAGGGATAGAGATGGAAGTAGGAAGGAGAGGTTTTCTTAGACTACTTTTTTTCTGTATTTGAAACAATAAAAATAAGTAAAATCAAAAACAAACATGTTAAGTCGACCACAAAGCCCAGACAAGGAGCAATTTCGTCTACACGTTGCGCAGATAGACACTGACTTCAAGGAGCCAAGTTCTTGTTGGAAGACACAAGAGCCAAGTTCTTGTTGGAAGACACAAGAGCCAAGTTCTTGTTGGAGTCAAAAAAGGCGCTTTTGTGTCTACCCGCTCTACTCTCCGAGCAGAGCGAGGTTCCTGCTCCGGCCGCCGCGCTCGGCCGTCGTCTTTCGGAGTCACCGACAGCTCACGGCTGGCAAGGCGTGGTCTTATTGACTGTTGAGCGATAGTAAGATGCCCTGGAGTCGCCCCGACCTAGCGTTTTTTTCTTTTTTTTATGAACACCGGAAATATTACCGGTTCTCCACAAACGAGGACCTGGCCTTCTATAAAGGAAAGAGGAAATCGACCGAAGGATAAAGGCTGAAGTTGTCGACTCAAGTGCGTTTCACTTTAATTTCGACCGCAGCCGCGGTCCCGATTGCATGGTGCCAGTTAAAACTTCAAACACGACGGGACATGCTGACTGCTGAAGAGGGATACGTCGCAAAAACACGAGAACGGTTCGGGATTTGACGCGCCTGAACAAGGTAATAAAATGACCATTACATGGTTCTTCTTTCTATTCGCCGTGATGAATGTCACAGTCACCCTTTCGACAGTGTGTGTACCACATTTTTGAAAATGAGTTATCAAGCTGAGCAGCTGCGCAGTTTCTGTCGGCACGGCGGCTTATGTGTTCCTCAATGGTCTACTAGACTCTGTTCACTGTTTTATTCTTCTAATTCACATCGAGCAGAACCTATGGCTCCGTTACGATTGATATATAGCCATATTGAACAGATCGCTGTGAGAACTATACCTGACACTTATTATGACATGCGTAGTTTTTGACAGTGTATTAATTCCTTTGTTTTGTTTTAAGTCTAGTGTCTTCATGTTTGTGCTTTTTTAATATTAGTTCAAGATGTGCTAACTAGGCGTAAGGTTGTTTATGGACACTAAACATTAGTAGATGAATGAATAAATGAAGCGGTGCCAAAAGTGCATCGTCATGGTGCTCTTTGAGTTTAAGGTTTCTATTTATAACTAGGGTTCTGTTTTTTTTTTAATAACTTCGATAAACTCCGGAAATCAGTCACCAGTACAATTTTGGACTATTCAAATTCATTCGAAAAACTCCTACTGCAAAGTGACGATGGCAAAAAGAAACAAAAAAACAATAAAGCACACGTTTTTGAGAATAAAGTTTGCAAAACAAAGTGTTTGTGGTCTTTCCAACAAAAAGGATCGTTTTTTTTTTTCTAAATATATTTTGGTCTTTTTACAACAGAGAGTTTTCCGTTCATCTCGTCAAGGATCGCTCGGTAGAATGAGCAAATGTACTTCTGGGCTACGACAAAAGTCAGTGTTCTGCTTTCCACTTTCAACCATACTATTTGTGATTTTTAAACGGAGAAGAGGCTGCTTTTTTATAACAGGGAAAAATCTGAACCTGTAGATTTTATAGGATAAAGATGGAAGCTGAATATTTCATGCGATCTGGGTTTTGGCTATTTCAAAGGTACCAACGTTTATTAAAGAACACATTTTTTTAAGATTTATATTAGGACAGTAAGTAGCGAGAATTGCAAGGTCGGAAATGCCACATGCAGCTACAAAACTGTATTTCGATACCGGTGAATTTATTCGTTGTGAAGTTAGTGTACGTCTTCGTGAAGACAATCTTCATTTTAGTAAAACAAATAAGAAAAAAGTAAAATTAAAATTCAAATTTCGGAAAACGGGAAATATAGCAAAAATAAACTCAGAACAAACCCGATTTTCCAGTGAACATACCAATTAAAAAAAACACCCCGAATTTCACAAAAAATACACTCCGAAAAAAGGGAATCCTACCTAGTTATAAACAGATTTTTACGTTACAAGTAACGATTAAAAAATTACTTGTAATCAATTGTATATTTCTAACGTTTCAATTACGTCCTTTCTGCGGTAACGCTTTAACTTTCGCCGTAATTGAATTATTATATTTTTGTACTCCATTACATTTGAAAGTAATGAATTGTAGGTTTCCCAAAGAGCTAAATTAAGTGAGTTAAATTTTTTCGAGAAAAAAAAAAACGCTCTGTGTGCCGGTGCGTTAGTCGTCTATGTTTCACCAACGTCGGGTACTTTCCTTTTCCCCCTAAACATCTAAAATAATATACCAAGACAGCAGAAGAATTAGAATTCTCCGGAGTGTCCGCTCCGGGGAAAGCCGTCTCCGGGCAATTTTTTCAGCTTTTCGATGCCTCCACTCGAAACGCTATCAACAGGCGGTCGCAACAGCAAAGCGCTTCGCTTCCTAGAGGACTCGAAAGCGTCCGTCGAAGCACCGCGCGACCACGACCTGGTAGGCAAAGTGTTTGTAACTACAACACCGCTATTCCCTCAAGCGCATCTGCCGAGAGGGTCTTCAGCGTCAAGGTGGATATCTTCACAAAAAAGACGTGGGAAGATGACTGACCAGAACTTCGAATTACAACTGCCGTTGGAGCAAAATGTAACCACTTTAAACATACGTATGCCTCTCCGGTTTCGTAATGAAAAAATAAAAGAAAGGAACGTAAAAAGTAATCAATTACTTTCTGGTAATTTTAATTACCTTTGGAATGCGGTAATTGATTACTGCAACCATTTACGTTTTCCAATAATGTACTTGTAATTGTAATCTGTTACTTTTTGTTTGAGAAACACTGGCAAGACTGGTTAGAAGCGGCTAAACCAATCATTCACAGCGAATTAGCCGTGACCCTGCGCTGTTTTATGCGTGATTATTTTAGAAGTTCACAGGCAACCCACTAAAGACAACAAGCGCCGTGACGATGCACTTTTGGCTGTGCTTGATTCGCTCCATCGGATCCCAGGGTCGGCTGCGGCCGAACTTAAATGGAAACGAAGTATAGACCAACTCAACACATTGACGTCACACCACTGCGGTGGCGCTGCTGTCAATACTTTGCATTGGCAGACGCTCCACTCCTCCTGAATGTGAATTCTGCGCAAGCGCAGTGCCTACACATGATGTGGGCAAAGCGGGCTTGCCTCTAGGCACTGCCTTGGTGTATAGAAAGCATCGGACGCGGTGCAACGAACAAGTAATTCGCGGCCGAGATGTACTATCGTGGACACTGTTAGCTATAACACCGCAGCGGCGGCCGTCCCGTACCCCCAGCGCCTCATAGCAGGCGCCGTCCGAAACTCCGCGCATGCGCCGTGTGGCGGACTCGCTCTTCTCGTTTGCGAGCACACCCTCGCTTTGTCGTTTGCTAGGCGCAGAGCAGGCGATGCCACAGTGCTGCCCGTCTGGTACCCTGGCCCTAGCGAACTGGTCTCAAACTCATTATAAACCGGCGATTTTGATTGGGGGAGATTGCAGAGTCATTGGGGGACCCTGTCTACGCGTTTTTTTTTTTTTTTGCTTTTTCAGAAACAGGATTTCGCAATGCATCTTTCACAATATGCGCTCGCAAATCAGTATGAGCGCAGCAGGTGTGATACAGAAATAGACTTATACTCCGTTTCACCTAAAGTCTGAATGCAGCGTACGCTGCAAAACGACATAGCCAATCAAATAGCGCAAAGGTGCAATGTTACGGAGTGCATCACCGGGGGACACAATAAGGTGCAAAAAGTGAGCTTTGTCGCTTTTGGTTGGCCCTATCGTCTCGTAACGTCCGCTGCGCTTATACCTAAAGTGAAACGGAGTATAACTGCAAGTTTGTCCGATAAAAAAAGAAAAAAGTAATCTACCGTGATATTGCAATTAGGGGCGATGATCATCCTTAGCCAGCGGAGTCAGGGAATCAGCCCTGGACACCTCTTACGCGGTGGTTTGCGGAACCGTGTTCAGGGAAAATTGGCAAGCGCTGTGGCGTCGTCTGCTCTGTGCCTAGCAGACGACAAAGCGAGGGTGTGCTCGCAAACGGGAAGAGCGAGTCCGCCACACGGCGCACGCGCGGAGTTTCGGACGGCGCCTGCTATGAGGCGCTGGGGGTACGGGACGGCCGCCGCTGTCGTGTTATAGCTAACAGTGTCCACGATAGTACTCCGCTACCCACCCAAGCGTCTGCTGCGGCGGGGAATTGTTGTTGACGTTACGGCTACCCTTCACTTGTTCGCGCTTTCTCTCATATGAGCAGTCTAGTTTTATTATTTTACGCTATTTTACATACAGCAGCCCCGTTGGGGTTATGCGGAGAGCAAGTTCGACCGCTTTTTGCACAGGGGTTGCAACGATGTCAAAACGCCGAGCTCTTATTGGCTCATTGAAAAAAAAATAGTGGGTTGACATCGAGGTGTCTAGCATTGAGGTCCATTCACTATCCTTTCAATCGAAGCCAATCGGAACTCGGTGTCGTTCCGACGTCCCCGCAAACCTTGCGGAGCAAGCGAGGCGACTCGCTCTCCGCATTGCAGAGAGTGCACTTGTGAAAAACGCAAAAAAAGGCAGGCAACATAGACATTAGCATCAACAAAACAACATCAACATCAACATCAAAATCCTCACTATTTTGTAACTCCAATTTTTCGCTGAAAAAAAGGAGTGTCTTGGTTGACTCACTCGTCGTAAAACACGGTTAGTAAAGGAAAAGGCAAACGCGAGTGTATTTGCGCTGCCCCGTAAGGTGTACCACAGCGAGAGCTGCGCGCTTTAACCGAATGTAGCGTTCGCGGGACCTATTACGGGTTTGCTACGGTCTTCCCTCATGGCACGTAACTTCATCTCTTGCTCTGCACCCGTCCTGCGCTTGTTTACCCGCCAAATGTTGCCACCTGCTTTTGCCCCTCCCCCCGCCTGAACAGCGAGCGCCGAAGCAGGAGAGGTGTTGCGAGTCTCATTTCGTCATGCGCGGGCAAAACGGCATGCCAAGAACAGCTGCTTCGGGCGCAGCAGGGAGTCCATGGTGCGGCGACGACGTCACCAGCAGGTTCGGTGGTGGAATCCACCGCCATTCCCCGGAAAGCTTCCCACTATACTTTGCTTCAAACTAAGCCCGACCGCAGCTGATGTTACCCTCCGATGGAGCCAGTGGAATACCGCTAAAACGGCAACATCAAGACGATATTTGTCCTTGTGCGTTTGCTTTAACCGGCTGCGCTAAACATGCGCACAGTAAATGCTAAGTGGTCTTAATTTTCTTTTGTGAACCTGATTAGTTCAAGGGGCGGTGTAACAATATTCAATCAAAATATTTTTTATATTACACGAGCTTACTGACACTAGTGAAACTCAAGGATACTCGAACGCAAAGCCACTGGCCAAGAAACTCCTTTTTCGTGGTGTAATTTCAAGGACAAAAGCGAGAGTTTTCATTCAAGCTCCCCTTCCCGAAACTAATGACGTAGTTGGGAGGTCGCAAGACGACACAGTCACAATATTTGAATGCGGCTCATAGAATGGACTCCATCATCACGCGAGCACTCGATTTGGGCTCGTCATAATCGATAGCTGGAGAAGTATTCGGATAGTGGCCCGTGTCCAATATCTGCAATGACGACAATAGCCGAACATAACAATGTTCAGAACTCAGTGCGTGTCCTATGCAATGCCAACCCTAGCGCGGGGCTTTCATCAATATTGGCGGCATGTAATGGGCTCCAGATAACAATACACGACCGCACGCCGGTACAATGTGCATCGTACCGGCGTCTGGTCGTGTATCACTATTGCGTGGTGCACGTTAAAAACCCTAGGCTTGCGGGTTTTACCACAATTGGTAAATTTCTCATCTACAGCTTGCGGATTCGGCGCCTTTTAAGGCAGACCAAGTTCTAGGCTGTATAAACATACACACAACCCAATTTCTTTCAGACCACGTGACTGTTTGTTCTGGCTGCGAGTGGAGGGGGTGAAAGCTGCACGTTTTTTTTTTTAACTTTTTCTGCTACTTCAATTGCTTGGGGTGAAAAACGAACGGGTGTTTTTCAGGTCATTAATGTCAGGGATTCATTTTAAGCGGTATTTGCGCAAACTACAAAAAATCGTTTCATCGGCCCTTTATTGGCTAAACCATCGCATAGTCGAGTCGACTGTAGACGGGCTTATAGTGAAAAAAAGTATAACAACTGTTTCTCTAAAAAAAAAAGAAGTATTTAACAGTGACAAAACGAAAAAAAGCTTGTTTATTTAGTAGGCACGCTGATAAAAGAACTGTTTGTACAGTGACCCAATTTTGTTTTAATAATATCAAGCGAGCGTAGACCGCCGGGACGGCCAGTGCCGTGCCGCGGAGACGTGCGGTGATATGGGAATGATTAAGCGCGTGCGCACACAGTCCTTTATGCTGGGAGCGTCGTCTGCTAGGCTATTCCGTTGATCCAACAGAGCCCCTGCTCCCTAGCAAGGGAGGACAGGGCGCTTGAAATGTTTGGGTGCATCGTCAATACGCCCCTCCACCTGAAATGCGTTCACAATCCGATTCACTCTAGCCTGTGTAACCCCGACAGTTGTTGCTAAATCCCTTTGCGTCATGCCACCCATCGACATTCTCACAACACGTTCCCGTGTTTCTATGGGCACTCAAGGGGGCATAAATATGTGCGCGCGCCCGCTGGTCAAAGAAATGTGGAACTACCAGGCTACATAGGCTAGATGAAGACAGCAACAACGCAGTTGATAATACAAAACACCATGCGGAAACCCTGTCCATACTCCGTTTCACTTCGTGTTGTACCGCAGCGGATGATGCGAGCCATCTTGGCCAGTACATCACTAAAGGTGTGTCACGTGGCCATCCTGTCGGAAAGAAGTGCACGTGGAAGCACGATTTCAGGTGGCATGGTGAAAGCACTGGATTGGTTTTGGTGGCTTGTAGCATTGGCTGCGATATATGGTTTAGTGCACCGTTGCATTTAGTTTGTCGCGTCACCGTATTTTTCGTTTTTGTTGGTGCTCACAAATGAAACAAAAACATAAAATGGGAAAAAAATCTAAGTTAAACTCGAAATGACGAGCAGTTTATGCCACACCTGAGCAGTATTACGCAAGCTAGCGCTGTTCAGATCTTTGTTTAATGGCGGTCAGCTCTGCCAGCAGTTAATGAACAAGGGCTTTGTACGGTCAACAAAATAGCCTAGCAGACGACGCTCGCACCGGAAAGAGCTTTGTGCGCACGCGCCTAGTCTCTCCCGTATCGCCGCATTCCTCCGCCGCACGGCGCCGGCCGCCCCGGCGGTCGACGCTCGCTTCATATTATTAAAAGCTTGGGCCACTGTACAGGTTAAGTAAAACCAATTAAAATTAACGGAAAGAGGATCGATGGCCGAGTGGGTTAGCGCACCTCAGCTCGAAGCACGTGGAGCGAAAGCTCGCGCTTAAGATCCTAGGGGCCCTAGGCTCAATCCCCACCCTTGCCTGTTTCTACCTGGATGAGCATCGTACCGGCGTGCGGTCGTGTATCCTTACTGCGTCGTGCACGTTAAAGACCCCAGGACGAACGGTTTAACCGCACCGGCTAAATTGCTCCTTTACAGCTGAGACACTAGACGCCCACTAGGGCAGACTAATTTCTGGTGTTATTAACGTAGATACAACACAATTTATACTAATGATAAACTTACTTATTTTTCCGCGGAAGAATATTGAAAGCATGACTTGGCAACTGTATAGAGGGTGTTTTAGCTAAGGCTTTAAAAAAACAACTAAAATATAGGTGATTGACAAATAAACTTTTTCTGGGAACCAACTTTCAGCAACGTCGGACATTAAGGATTGCAAGAATACTAATTCAATACAAAGTTCCTAAAACTGACTAAGAATACTTTTAATTAGTTAAAATTAAAAAGAAACAATTCCAAAGAAAAACGTTTAGAGCATAATCGAAAACCATAAAGTCAACTCATTTTAGAAAGATATAAGGCAGGGGCAACATATTACGGCGTTTTAAAAACAAAAGCTCATTTTATACGCGATTCTAGGTATTGCTTTCTTATCGGAGCAAATCTTTGCGCCAGCAGTTCGGACCGCAGTAACTGAGGCTCGAATCTACCACCTCGCCTATTTCGTGGAATCGAGGGAAGTGTGGCGTGCGTGCGTTGCGCGTCTCGGCCACCAGGGACCAGGACCTCTGGCGCGAAGATACGCTGCAATAGAAAACCAAAACCAAAAAGCAAGTTGAAATTAAGATTTTTTTAACGCCGTAAATCGCTGCCCCGGTCATATATTTCTAAAATGAATTGATTTAGTGGTTTTGGGATCATGCTTTGAGAGTTATGAATTGTAACCATTGGCTTATTTTTACTAATTAAAAATTTCTCAGATTTCAGGTAATTATTTTGTCAATTAGTATGTCCTGCACATCTCGACGTCCGCCGTTGCTGACAGTTTGTTCTAGGAAAGTGTTTTTTTTTTCTTTTTTTTTCTTTGAACCATCCGTTTTTTTCCAACTTTTTTTTTTAAACTGTCGATGAAACACCGGTTATAGCTTAAAGATATTGCAAAAATTCTATTTTAAGGATGCGAGCGAGCGTTTTGACATGTCTCTTGAACCCCCCCCCCCCCCCCCCCCCCCCCCCCCCCCAAGGCGATCCTATACTTCACTGTAACGGCCACCTGCGCGATCGTGCTACACAGCGACATTAGGGAGTTTCGGTAGATAATTTTGCTGTCCCGCAACGTTCTCCCAAAGCCGCTACGCGATCCGGGACTCTACAGACAAGGCTAGCGCCGCGCATGCGCAGTAGTGGCGTCTTCGTTGCGTAGAGCGTAGCGGAGGTGGGAAAACGGTCTTCGAAAACTCTCTGTTACGTCGACGAAAACCAGACACCTAAGCGGCGTCCCTTCGAAGCCGACGGGACCGACAGTCTTCGGTGCGTATGAATGTCACCAGCGCCAAATGGGTCTGAAGTTACCTCGCACCGGTTGCGACAAAACGCCGGACCGGGCTTGCATGCGCGCGCGTAAAGGACTGTCCGAACAGGACAATTCAAGCGCGCGTGAAGCGATACCTCTACGCCATATGCAGTGCGGCAAACCTTTTCCGTCGGTCTTTTTTTGCCGAAAAAAGTGCTTTCCTCCTCAACGTCCGCTTGTGTCCTTCACTGAGGCGTAGAGCATGCTCATCACATGGGTACAAACAGTCACTCATACGCTCTGTTGGCTGTCAGTCAATCGCTCAAGGTCTCCGCTGCTGTTCAAGTACCGAAAAGGGGAAAACGAAGGCGCGGCTGAAGAGACGTAGAGGCAACAGGTACCCTAATGGCAGGTGGCGTGTGACGTCAAGTCTGACAAACACCGCGGTCACAGAAATGCAGGAGGCGTGGAGGCGAGCCGCGATGTTTGCCTGGAAAATGTCGATACAGAAAACAGACTGCCGGACTTAAGCTTTCCCTTCATATGACGCAGAACCGTAGTCTCACGCGTTCTAAAGTACCTTGCTTGGACACCCATTTAAAAAAGAAGAAAAGCTAAAACACTCGCAATTTCTTTTTGGCCAGGCGATTCGATTTAATACGGTGTCAGTAGACTACCCAGTCAATATTTTACTGCAGAGTCTAGTCTGTTGGTCATAAATGTAAAAAAAAAAACGCAATTCCTTGAAAAAGAGGTCACTCACGGCCGGAAATCACGTGACTACACCCGACCGCGCTTTTGAAGAGACAGCGATATTTAGCTACTGCTCATGATTTTCACCTGTGTGTGTTCTTGCCTCGATTACTTTTCCCCACTAAATTTAGCGGGAAATTTAAGTCAGGTGACCTATGCACAAATTTTACTTCCCCCGCTATATTTACCGGAAATGTTACGTCACGTCACCTATGCACCAATTTAGTATCCCCGCTAAATTTAGTAAAAAATTTACCTCACTGACTTCTGTAACAATCCAGTTTGCCAGCTAAATTTAGCTGAAAATTAACGTCGGTGACCAATGCACCCCCCAGTTCAGATTCCCTGCTATACTTAGTGGAAAATTTACGTCACGTGTCCGAGGCACCAGGTCAGTTTACCCGCTAAATTTAGTGAAAATTTACGTCAGGTGACCCATACACAAAATTCAATTTCCCAACTGAGTTAAGCGGAAAATTTACATCACGTGACCTATGCACAATTCAGTTTCCCCCGCTAAACTTGGCGGGAAAATTTACGTCATAACCTGTACCCCAATTCAGGTTCCCCGTTAAATTTAGCGGGAGACACCCCACAGGGTACACAACAGATCACGCTCAGGACGCTTCCACACAGAAGCATTATAGAGATACTATAACGAAATTTCGGTTGTTATTTCTTGGTGTATTTGTGTTCAAGGAAGAAGCATTACATCAGACACACCAATCTCTTCCTGAAAAAGACAAGAAAAGGTATTATAAACGAATTAAACGATTAGCAAAGAGCACCTGGTAGATGTCGCTAACGCCTCGTTTGTGATGCCCGTCAAGGAACCTTGACAGGTACTGACGATAACTGTCTCGCCTCCACCCACCATGAGAGAAGAGGAGGAGGAGTAACTCTGCTCTCCCCGAGACTCTTTTTTGTGTGTCCCGGACGTCGCTGTTGTCCCTCTGCAAGACTATAGACTATTAACCTGACACTCAAGATTCGCACAAAAGCAGCGTTGGGGTTAGTTGCGGGGGCCCGATTGCTTGCGTGCTTCGGCCACTTCGGTGACTGGAACGGCTAGGACATCCTCTCTACGTCAGCCTCGCCGCAGCTTTGCTCGTCCCGAAAAAAACTACGTCCCGATTGCGGCGGATGTCACGTGCTCTCAGTTGGCTGCTCTCCAAGCACTTGCCAGAGTAGGCGGATTATAACAAAAAATACAGCTATAAGGCTCATAATACAAAACGTGCAATTGCAATTTACGAATATTGTGGATCATCTTCAGCTTATTTCTGAACACAACGGGTATTACTTTAGTTTTGTTGAAGTATCCCTTTAAAGAGAAGACAATTCAACTTACCACATTTGCTCCTTTGGCTCGCAATATGAGCAAGAACAATGAAGTGCGACGAGTTCGAAGAGCTATGGAGCTCAACGACTTTATGCGAAAGTACAAAAGAGAGCTCACCAACTTATACAAAGAGCAAGATGCAGCACTGAGCGCAAATGGGCAAGGAGCCATTGGAGGGTTCACTCTCATCGACGAGACTGCAGACAACAAAGCGCTCCAAGGTGAACGTAGCCTCACAGTCACACAGCACAAAAAGACGCAATCCCTCTACAGACACGCGTGCGTCTTCACTGAAAGAAGGGAGGCTCACGCAGAATGCAAAAAAGTCAAAAAAAGATAACAGTATCGTCCGGCAGTTGAGAAAAGTATGCCAGAAACTCGCATGTCAAGGGCGCATACTACGAATGAGATGGGTGCCGAGACACCCCGGTATCTACGGTAGCGAAGAGGCCAATAATACAGTCAGAACGGCGCTACAAGCTGAGCCCGCGCATCCAGACCAGGATCGTCAGAAAGTTACGAAGGCAATATTAATATCCTGCCCTTCAATCCAGACGAATTCCTGTCCCTGGGACAGATAAGGCGGCGGAGGGTCCTAGCAGCATGATACCTCAAGACCCGTATGGAGAACTTCCAGCCGAACACAGTCGGGGCGACCGATTTATACTCCACCGCATCTGCACAAACTCGGCAGTAAACCCAACCCTGAAAGTCTAACTGGGCAGTATAAGGCGGATCCGACACCCAGACGAACCAGGACCCGTTATTACGGTTAACTGCACTCGATTTAAGCCCGCGAACTTAGCCACCACGGAGCATCTTTTCTGTAAACGTCCAGCTACTATACGAACAAGACGGGCCATAATATATGACCTTCCCGCTCAGCATCGCCCCAAGACCCTCTCAGAGTGGATAAGGCCAGTTGGCGAAGCCCAGCAGAGGAAGATGATACTCGGGGGACTCTCTCTTAAAATTTGTCGGAAAACCAGCATCAGAAATTACATTTAAAAAGTTAAACTCTCCATATATCCTATCCTATCCCCTCCTCCCCTCCTGCACAAACACACACACATGCAATAATGAACTCAGGTCAAGGTGGTGAGGATGAAAATAATAAATTACATTTCAAAGAAACAAGACACAATTGCCTCCTCCATCAATTATTTTTCTTACGCGTCTCCTGTTTCTTAAGCAGACGACAACAACGACGGACTTGTGTGTATCGTTTGTCATGGGGTTGGGGTTTCGCGCTTGAAGATCGATTGGCCGGTACTACATCGCGTAGTCTAGCCAGTGGTACGTTGCCATCTTAAAAATAATGTGTAAATGTAATTCCTGTGATCTGTGCAACTTTCTTTTTGATCAACATATGTGCAGCTTGTTGTAAACCACAAACGATAGCGTTCATACTACTTCAAATATATATATATATTTTTAATCTCGAATCTGTGTATTTGATAATACACTACTTTGAACATATTTAGGGCACATAGTTTCAACGCCACGTGACTGTGGAAATGAGAGTGAGGGCGACTGAAACTGGCCAATTTTCGATCGGCTCCTTTCGAGCAGAATGAATACTGATTTCGAGCCGGAAATTGCGTTATGGGTAGTTGGGCTCTTATAGGTCATCTTCAAACAGAAGCGTCGGCAAGCATAGATACTCTGTCAGTCTCCCTTTCAGTCGGCCGGATATGGCACTTCGCAAACAACGACGCCTCGCAGAAAGAAAGAAAAAAATAAAAGACAGCGCGCGCTCGAGGGAAGATCTGCGCATGCATCCCGGTGGCAGCGTGCGGTCGAGAAGTTGAAGAAGGTTGAAGTGTAGACGCGAGCGTTTTTTGACGTGCGTGGCGTAAGCGGCGCGATGCAGCTGACGTCAGCTTGCGCTCGCTTGCGCGCGGGATTCGCCGGAGTATGACAGCGCCATCTATATTTTTCACACAGAATGTGTTTATGCGATAGGTTTTATGGGGAATGTGTCTGGCTCATGTGTGACACAAAAGCGGTACGTGCACGCCAAGGCATCATAAAGCATGCATAGCCCATATCAGGCAACGCAGAAGCATCCAAAGCACATATAAGGCATATCTAGTAGCAATCATTATTACGTAGTCATAACTAGGTAATCTCGCTGACTGCAATCAATCTGAGCCAGCGAGATTAAGCAAAAAGATCAGCGTGAATCAAAGCCCGCAACACGCGATCTGCAGTCCCATGTCTTTGCCGGGCGCCACAAGAAGGTGAATCAGAGCGCAAGCTGCTTGACCAAGTAGTACTTACCCCGGACGGTTAGCTGCGAGAGCACGCAACAGTCCGCGGCAAGTAATACTTAGTCCATCTCAGCCCACTTAGTCCGCAGACGACCGTCGGCGGCGAATCATTGTCCAGCATGTGTACCTAGTCCGCAGGCAATCGTCGGCAGTGAGACATACTTAGTTTAGAATAGTTAGTCGTCAGGCATGTGTTCGCACACGCAGCTGACACCCGGATGACAAAGCGTTGCTTCCCACGTGAACTCACGATTTCATGGGGTGAATCATAACGTACCAAGGGATGCCTCAGCGGGCGCATAGCACAGCGGGCGCATGGCGTCAGAAGGACAGACGGCGGTCAGTAGACAGCGTAAAGTGCGCGATAAACCCATTCTCTTCACGATTTCATCCGTTACCACAAGAGGTTCTTCGCAATCTAAGATCGCGGAGAATTCAGGGCCCCACGCGCACCTACAACAAAGCACAAGCTTTGGCAAACGTCTATTTGAAGCATGATCATTTAGGAAATTTAATCTTGTCTCAATCAATGTAATAAACTCTTGTCGGTAGCGCATTTGAAACCCTTGAAGTCTGGCCGTTACCAAGCGCAGCAAACCATAACAAACACGTAGTGCCCGCACGACCCCAATCTGTGCTCTCCAGGTTTCTCAAATTGATCAAGGCAACTTTACTTTTTGCAACAACTGTCGTCACCTTAAATCCTATACTTCGTCTCATCCTACGATGGACTAAAGGCCAAAGCCACGGGCCGCCAGGTCCAATCACGTTCCACGCTAAACTATGACACGCTTAGCATTGCATATAACTTTGGACGAATAATGCTACGAATCCAAAAACGCTGCGTCATTTTTATAGCTTGGACACTGCAAAGGGCCAGTACGTCGTGGCTTTCTTTGCAATGTAAAATTGTTGAGTCACTCATTGCTCGATCCGATTCATTGTCTGCCCATTCCCATCAGTGATCCAAGATGCGGGTACCGATACGTGCATCGAAGCGAAATACCACGCAATGTCTAAGTGGCTCGTGATTGGATCTGGTGGTTCGTCGTAGGGTGACACGAAGTATAGAGCGCTGTAAATTTGAAAGAAAAACTAGTTCATACACGAAGACCGGAAACGCGAAGTCACTGCGCACTATCTGCACTTGGTAGGATCCGCCGGCGGATGATAAAGCAAGAAAAAAGTTGCGCTTTCGGCACTGCTTGCCTGGCCCCTCTCCTCGTACCGTCGGCTACGCTCGTCATTAAAGTAAAATGAGGTACAGATATCGGGAACATGGCGAGGATGATGCAATCTTTTTTTCTTTTTTTTTTTAACTTCACTAGATCTTGCTGTCTTGTAAAAACGACTGAATTTCAGAGACGCTTGACTAAGCGCTTCTGAGCCTCGAGTTATCAATAGCTCATTTCGGCACCCCTCTTTCCGTTTTGATCGGCCTATCTACTCGAAGCGTTTCACGCTCAAATAAAATAACGAAATAGATAAAATCACAAAAAATACCCAGCCATCGTCTACACACGCGTCAGTCATCAATCACACTAGCAATCTACGAAGACAGCTTCCACTCATCCCATTTAGTAACGTCGTTCGACGGCAACAGCATCGATCTCATTTTACCGCCAAGACGCTCCGACAGTTTTCGCCGAAATGAAGACCCTTCTGTTTCTCGTTTCCTTAACACTCGTTTCTGCGGCCGATGTTCCCGTGGAAGACTTTAGAACGTTCCCTGGAGCCCTTTTTCTGCCAACAGTCCTCCTACCATACGCCGCGGCCGTTACAGCTGTGGTCATACCATTGGCGAAGACCTTCCTTGTCCACGCCCTCAAAGTGCTTAATCTTCCGTTCGAAGTACTCGTTGTACTTTACTTGGTCTTTTACGCGATGGTCTTCGCATTTCCCGGGATTGCTTCTCTGCTGACTGTCACCGGAACCCTGTCTGCTAGGTCCTTAGAAGACAGTTCTTCTTTCGGGGCCGCGGGCATGTCAGCCTGGTTACAGAGTATTCTGCCTTCCTGGACCTCGGAGTTGAGCGCTACTACCCTGGAAACTTCGACGACGACTACGCCGTTGTGGTCCTCGTTGGACACTCGAACGACGAGCACAACGCTTCCCACGTTCACGAGTTCGACCACTGCGCCAGCGTCCCGTTCGTCCAGTGCTGAAGAAGTCCGAACACCGAGCCCGGTGTGCTCTTCGTACCGGGTTTGCGTGTCTGTGGCCAAGCTCGTCAAGGACTATCCCGTCAGCGTGATGCTGATGACTTACTTGGGGTGAGTGGGAGCTGGTATGGCTCGTCTTGTATTCCCCAGCTCTCAATTTATCGTGGCTTGTATTGCTCAGTTATTTTACAAAAATGGATTTTGAATCGGCAAACATATATTTTATAGATAGTGAAACCATAGTTTTGCAGGCGAGTGCTAAAAATGCTCTAGAAATGACCACTCCCTATTGATTCGTGCTTGTTCCGCCAAATGTTTAACCTCGTTGAGTGTAGCGTAATGTTGATGGCTCCTCAAAAAATGTTTTTGTACAAAAAAATTGGGAACGATTCGGGATATAGACGTATTCAGCGCTGGAGGAACTGAACGCTGGCGCCATGGTCAAACTCGTGAATGTAGCAAGCGTCGTTCTCGTAAAAATTTTTGAAAAGTGGGCAGTTTCATTATAGTGTTAACCAACACTTCGCACGACGCCCTGCCACTTCGAGAATACGCCATAAAGCTTCAGTAACATTCTAAGTGGCAAGGTATTTAACATAAACGTGTCAGGACTTTTATACTCCCCGCTAATTTAGACAATTTAGAAAATCCGTCAGCGGCTTGCGTCTAAAAAATAAACCTCTTTGCGGCTGCTAAACACTTCCTTTTTCTTACTCTTGCTAAATTAGCGGAAGATGACTCTACAGATAAAGGTATGTATTGTAAAGCGTTGCTGAGTCACTGCGATTGACTCGGTAATATTTTATTCAAACCACCATTGTAACCCCTCAATGTAAAACACGCTTATAGTTAAGATTTGGATCGCCCTAAAAATACTGTAGCTAGCGGTTTTTTTTCCCGCTTTTTTATGTTTCCCATTCTGCTGCAGCGACTACCTCCAAGGTCTTCAGTACGAACGTCCAGTTCGGGAAGGCATGGCCGGCATGGACTGCAGTCTCGCCTACCCTGGCTGCAGAGAGTAGCCTGAATCGCTCATAGACTGTTACTTTTCACGGATAAATGTAAACGTATTTTACACAGTGCACCCGGTGAGACTCATTTCGGTGATCGTCATGAATGACACAGCGTGTTCCCATATCATTATGTACGCCAAGAATAAAACCTGTTCATGACCCACCATTCGACTTCTGTTGAGTTTCACGCAATAAATTCGCGGTCGTCGAAACAATGGGCAGCATTTCGCGTTCTGGTTAAATATTTGCTCTCAGAGAACCAAGAAAGACGAAGAAACGATCATGGAGCAAGATGCGCGAACATAAGGTATGCCCTACATGTCTTAAAGCTCTGGATGAATATGGAAACTTTAGATATAAATGCTGAGTCATTCATAGCCTCAATAGCGCCCAGGCGAATTTCGTTTGATAGACATGCGGATAGTTGCTTTAAATTAACAATGTTATATCTTCGCTCTAACTTGGAAATAGCCAGGGATTACCTTTCACAAGTTGAAGCTGCACAAGGCTGGAAGATGGTAATCTAACGCAGCACTTCAATTATAATTGCCATGAAAACAATGCATGCCAGTAAAGCAGCTTGAAATTATAAGCTTCAATTTGTGCTCCACACTGGGATAAGGGTCGGTGACTGAGTAAACACAACTTACACGCACGAGAATCCATCCCGCTGGAACAAAAGGACCTTTGACTTCATTCAGCTGCTCTATTCCGCAATTCGCTTTTCGACGCTTCAATGATTTACGTTGTTTGTAGGAATATCGAAGTCAGGCTTTAATCGGGGAACATCAGGCGGCTCGAGCTTGGCAGCTCGTGCCGGCGCAACGAAAGATCAGGCTTACTCAGCACGTTTCTAGATCTACCGCCACGGCGACTGGCTAGGCGACGAGCAAATTGTTCGCTGCCTCCGCAGTTCAAAGAAGGGAAACTTCTCATCCGCGTTTTGCACGGCGGAGGCTGGGAATGACGACGCACCAAATGAGTCGCGCTGGATCTCTCAATCGTCAGACACAAAGTTGGGGCCGAAGTTGACGGACCGCACCGCACGACGATGACTTCGCGCTTTTGTCGCCAGCGTCCAATCGGCGCGCTCCCCGAACTTTCGGTTCCAACTTTGTGTTTGACGAGTTTAGGGCCCCTGGGGCCCTAAACTCGTGAAACACAAAGTTGGAGCCGAAAGTTCGCGGAGCGCGCCGACTGGACGTCGGCGAAAAAAGCGCGAAGTCATTGTCGCGATAGGCCAATCAATGCTCTCAGTCAACTTCGGTCCCAACTTTGGTTTTGTCGAGTTTAGAGGCCTTGGTATCAACGGGTCGCTGGCAGTCGCGTCTGTGGTGGGGTTCGTTCGTGTTAAGAAAACAGTCTGTGCTTGCACGCGATCTATGTATACTCCTAAAGCAGCATTTTGGTGTTGCCGTACGAAGAACACTGTTAAGCTGTGCTTGCGGAACGCCGTCATTTGTGTAGCACGGAATGTGAATGGTGGCGTTCCCAACGGCTGCTCAACGCTCATCACGGAACTAGTGCAGCATCGCTGGAAAGACTAGACACGTGTGAGTACCAAAGCTCATATTTGTATTTTGCTTACTACGCAAGTAGCCGCTGTGACTTAAAGCTCTTCGTTTAACTTCTCGAGTAGCTCGAATGAATGTCACCTTCACCTGGGGGCCGGGTGTGCAGATATTAAGTTTCATGTCTTCTCAAGAGCAGGTTTATTTGGTTTGTGTGATAGCTTTACACTTAGCTACTGAGAAAGGTTTCATTTTTTCTTCATTTGTTTTACTCTGGCAATTTGCAGTTATTGTTTACCGTAATCTCCCGAGGGAAAATCCGCTCCCATATTTGGCATGATTAGCTCTCTATTAACAATAGCGAAATATAGCCCGCTTTTAGTAACTGCATGGCCCTGGCCAATGGTGACCTGGGCAGAAATGGTGTTACTTTGACACGACGGGTTATAAGCGAACATTGCTGACTGTCAAATTTGGTTTATCTCTCCTTCCTGAGATCACAAATATCGCTGGTCACAAAATCTAAAACTAGCATTTACATTTCTCTTTTGTGGCACACCAAAAATTAGCCAACTCACTATTTTCACCCGATTTGCTTTGGATTTTCGGTGGGCCATTGCAGAATATTACGGTAGGTTGTTTTTTTTTAAATTTTACGGTAGTATTTTTTTATTGATTAAATAATTTGAATGATCTATATTTTGTTTTATTATAAGTAAGTACATAGCCGACTCTACGAGCTGACGGAACCAATCAATTTCGAAAGCGCACGTACATGATTGGTTCAGCAATTGTATAACACGTACGGAAACATTACGAACGTAATATTGGTGCACCCTTGACGTTGTTTGGTTGGTCACATTAATGGCGTCAGTGGCGTCTGAGCTTCAGTACGTACAAATTATAGTAGCGGGTCTAACGTTTTGGGTCCGGAAGTGTATACGAGTCAAGTCTACACAAACTCGGAAAACATATCCTTCGTTCTTCACGACATTTTTCGTTTCTACTTCGAGCTGCCATGTAGCCCGTTAAACTTATAATTTCACTAGAGTCATTGTTAGTTTTAAGACTGCGCTTCCCATGTAATTTAGCGTTTCATTAACAATGCGGGAAATTCTAGTCCCGTGCGAGAATTATTAGATCTTTTAACGCGGGCCGGAACGCTGACTGTTGATCCGCCTATTTTTTCGACTCCGGGTGCATGTCGAATTTATGGCGGATACAAGTCGCACAGATGTAATGGACCTCTTTCGAGAGTCGTGTGCCAATTATTGCAAGGTCGGAATCATTGCACAATGGAGAGAAAACAGACGTGGTGGAACATACAAGTCGTTTCATAAGATAGCGAAAGTAGGAGTGCGTCCAACGTAGGTGCCGACGAGCCAATTAAACAACGTCGAAAGTGCAACGTTGCTGCACTCATCACATTTCTTCTTTTTCTCTTTTGTTGCTGTTTCTGCCTTTTATTCTAACCAAGCGAATCAACTGTGCTGTGATGTTGCGGTTTTAGTTCTCCATTGTGCAGGTATTTCACAGCTGCCAACGGGGGGGCAGTTTTTCGAAAGCGGTCTATTCTCAGGAAAGGGGGGGGGGGATGTTTACATGACAAGCCGGCTTTTTACGTCACGAAAATTGCCACTCGTCATTTTCAATTTATGTAATATAGCCTGGTAAATATGTTTTCGTATTTTTAAGTCACAGTAAGTGACACCAAGTGGTAAGATTTTAGATATGTTTTGTATGCTTTTGGCTCGTAAACCAATTAAATATTTGGTTTCTTTAATTATATCTTATTGTAAGCCTGTTGGGATATTGGTTTGTTTATTTGATCGCGTTCTATTGACCGTTTATGTGAACATCTACATATAAATGTCAACTTCTGCCAAATGGCTGTCACAGACCCTGTTATAAGTTAAATTTTCATAAATAAAAAAATACAAAAATAAAAACCTCAGCGTATATTGTCTTTAAACTTCCATCATGCATGAAATGCAGTAAATTCGATCGTTTAAAATTAAACCGTCGTTTCGAGGAGTGAAAAATATCATTTATTTTTTTATTGGTTTCCTGGGTACAATGAAAGGGAAACTGTGTGCATAGGTAGATAGTGTGGCGTCAATCTTCCCGGCAAATATTGCGGGGAATGAAAATCCTCTAGAGGTCACGTAACGTCCTCACTGCCAATTTTCTAAATAAATTTAGCGAGAAAACTGAAAGGGTGTATAGGTCGCGTGACGTCACGAAAAATGACATCTATTTCCCGCGAAATTCTGCGACGAAAGTGAATTGCTGCATAGATTACGTTATGTTAGGCCACGTTATGTCAACTCTCTGAATAAATTTGTCGGGGAAACGAAAGCAGTGTATAGTTCAAGCGACGTAAGTTCACGTGATATCAATGTTTCCGCCCGCCTTGGCGGGGAAACTTAATTGGGGTATATATCACGTGATGTCAGGTCACGTCATATCAAATGAAGTCACATGACCTAAATACCGATTTAGTTTCCAAGATAAATTTAGTTAAAGATCACGTACGGAGGCATAAATATTTGGGTTAAGGCGGTTCCGTTAAATAGCGTTTCATGCTAAGTAGGCGACTGTTGATCAAATGTATATACGTATATACTTGGGTTGTGTTTTTATACTTTATACAATTTCCCGACCAAAAACATGGATGTTTTAGGCGATAAAGGAACTTCACCTTGATTGCTAATTTTGTAAAACGAAACAAACAAACATGTTCATTATTCAGTTGCGCATTCTCCAACTAATGCACACTGACTAAAACGCCTCAAAGCTAGTACAAACCAGCAAGGTTGTATAATCTTGGAGGGCAGAATGGACGACCATTTGGATCTTCGGCACTCCATAAAAATGCAACATTCCGTCGAGGAAGATTCGTTCATGCACTCTTGATTCAGTCGACATTTCCATAATAAAAAGAAAGAAAAGATAACGCGACATGCAAAATGATAAATTGTCACGATTATTCGCCAGCAACGCACTTTCAGAGCCGAACTGACAGCGCAAAACGAACGTCAAGTTGTTGCGAAATCTTTCGCTAGATTCGGCTGTCGCGCGATGCCTTTTCTGTCCTGTGGTCCCCCCTTCCCCCATCCCTCCCCATCCCTCCCCATCCCGTTAACTCCGCATTCGTATTGCCGTTATTTTGTGGGACCCGCGACTGCTGACGTCGTCATGTCGGAAACGGTGGTTTCCGCTCATTTGCACGCGTTTTCCTAACCTCACGACGTGACTGTCGCAGGCGTGGAAGGTCTTTGACGACTCTGCACCTGACTATTTTTTCCCCCCATCTTTATTTCTTTTCCACGTTCCTGGGTCGGCTTTCTGGATCGAGTTGTGAGGCCGGAAATTACGGTAGTTTCCTTTATGGCGCCTGCGTTGGGGCCGTCCCGATTTTCCCTCTATGCAAGGACAGGGATTTGACGAGCAGGCACGCGCTCGAGTGGAAGGTTGGAGACAAGTTTTCGCAGTTCCTTGCATGCTTTTTTTTATCTAATATTTTCTCTGTTTATTTATGCGGCTGAGATTTGTGAGCTCTCCACAGACTGCTTTGTGGCAATCCACCCGAGCCTCTTGGTAAAACGGGTGTTCTTCGGAAGCGTGTGAACGTCTTGTTTTTGTTGTCGGTGCACTTCGTTTCACGTCGCGTTGGGTCGCAGAAGGCGCTAAAGCCATCGAAGCTAATCGCATACTATCACGTGAACTCGGAGAGGGAAACGACGACGCGCGGTGGTCGTAGTCACGTGTTCCCAGCGCTGGATTGGCTCGGATGTTTCGTAGCGTGCACTATGGTCTACCCAACACACCCTAAAATATCGGAGGCGTCTACTTTCCCGCAAACCACTTGGGGGAGTAAATAGTGCCTTTTTTTTTTCAATTGTGTGCGCCATCTAGTGGCAGCTGTGACAATTATACGTGTCGGCCATTGTTTGAGCACCCACTCTGAGCGTTAATTGGGCACGAGGGTTGCGTCAATACTCGGAGTGAGCTCGGCTCTGCTCGCACCGAAAACGTGTGCTGCGTTAGCGTGTATCCAATCACACGCTTCGGCAGCCAAGATAACGGCGACGGCTAATATTGCTTGATGGGCGTTTCAAAAGGGTATCTTGCTGCATTGTGCAAAGCAAGCTTGATAAATGGCGACACTGATAATATGCTTAGACTTAAAAATCATCAGTCTGCCTTCTGGTACGAAGCATGATGAAAAAATATCATAATCGTTGCCAGTGCGCAGGCTGCTTCTTTGGGTGTAAATGTATTTTTGACCTCGTCATGAGCCGTCGTCTTAACGCTTTGCCATGATGCAGGCCTTCAGAATCATGAACATTTTTTTTATGCAAATAAACCTTCTTACAGGCATTTTCCGACCGCCCTCCGCACAATTCAGCGATTCGCTCCCCCGAGTGTATTTCTGGGAAGTAGAGAATCCGGAAATTTTTTGAGTGTAAATTAAAACGAAAGAGGAATTTGCTTTTTGTTTTTGTCTTCATTGTTATTTTTGGTAACTCGCAGTTGCTCTTAGGCTCTCTCATTATTAGATATAAAACCGTCCGTGCCGCAATAAAGAAACAAGAAAATAATGGCCTTACGCGTTGATCATTCAACTTTCGAAACAAAATACTTGGCATTCAATTCAAACCTTGAAGGTGCAGTCTGGCAATTATCATATAGCTGCTAAGGAGTTTCATCTGTATACCACCAAACAAAAGAAAGAAACCCGGATAATCAGTAGGCAATGTAGGCGCCAACGGTCACCGATACGCGAGCAACGAACGGCGGCTTCTCGGTTTTTTGTTTTTTTTTTTCTTTTCTCATCTAACTACACGGTCATCGATCAGGTGACGTCTCGTGGGAAATCTCTTTTCGGGAAGGCAATTGGACTGCAAAAAGAAGAAGAAAAAACGGGTTTGAGCGTGACTTGTTCTTGCCAAACCGCGAGCTGCTCCATCCGTCAAAATATTAGTTCTCTCGATCAACCGCAGAGCGTGTGGTGTCGGACAGTCGTCCGATCCAGATATGGTCTGGTCGATTTATCGGAAGGTGTGTCCGCCACTCTATCCGGTGATCAACTTCGGCGGACCGGGATATTGGACAGACCAACGCTAGTGCCGTTTTAGTTTCCTTTTTTTGTTTTTACGTTAAGTTTAGGTTTGACGCACGTCGTCCCGTGTCATGGCATCAAGAGTATCCTGAAGGAGTTTTATTACGATTTCTTAGAGTAGTCTGTTTCAGTTTTGCTTGGCAGAGGGCGAATGCAAGGTATTCGTGAGCTAGGTATAGACACGCTACTTCGAAGCATGTGGGAGTTTATGCGTAGCATTTATAAATTCTCTTGGGGATTTTTTTTCCGGTTTAGAAACGCGTCTGATATGACACTGTTTGAGTTCAGGTATTGCTACCAACAAGCGCTCACTGTGGAGGCTCCAGACGTAATTGCGCAAATATTTTCTTTTTAATAATTTGTAACGTAATTAATCTAACTTTAACTAAAGTCTAACGCAAAAGAATTCAATGCATCAAAAAAAAAAAGAAAAAAAAAAGAAACGGATAGTGAGTGCGTCTCGTAACCAACAACACAAGGTCAGAGCATAAAACTAGTGATTTTATAGTTTTTCCAAGCTAGACAAATAGCGTCGCCGATATCTTTGGTCGAGGTATAGTGTTTCGCTTCAACGCGGGGCGGAGGAGACAATTATATGCATTGTGTTTGTTTTTGAAGTAAAGAAAAAAAAAGCGACCGCCCCAAGCATGCATGCGGGACCGGACATTTCATCGAGCGCCGTTTCGTCGAACGCCGTTTCGTCGAACGCCGTTTCATCGAAGCCGTTTCATCGAAGCCGTTTCATCGAATGCCATTTAATCGAATGCCGTTTCATCGAACGCCGTTTCATCGAAGCCGTTTCATCGAACGCCGTTTTATCGAACACCGTCTTATAGAACGCCAGGGTGGCATTCCCACTTCCTGAAGCTGGTCGGAGGTGCCCATCCCGGGTTCTGGAAGTTTTTGACTTGCATCGCCGCAGAACATCAAATGACAGAAGACAAGCTGGAGGCGATGGTGAGTTCCCAAGAGCCTCCTCGCCAGAAGAAGGCCATAGCGGCAAGAAATGAGAAGGTCCGCCTTTTTTATGAGAACCGACGGAGCATGGTTGTGGGAAACTTTTTAGAGAAATTGCTCATCACTTGAAACGGTGAATGGCTGTCGCACGAACACATGAATCCCCGGAAGTTTTTGAATAAACTTTTTAAGTGACGTACTTACTTTCGACTTCATTGAGTCTTAGAACTTAAAAAAACAATGTTTCGTTTTAGTTTCATAAATAGCACCTCAGCTTTAGCTAAGGCAAGCTTCGGGCAGTTAGAAAGTATCAAAAGAAAGAAACGGTTAAAGTTGTTGCACCTGCGCAAAACCTAAGTCGCCTTCTGGCCTCCATGAGTTGGAGTGCGCTCTTACCGGAAGTGCGACTTTTTTATTTATTTGTTACAATAGCCTCAAGGCCCATCGGGTAATACAGGGGGGGGGGGGGGGGGGGGTGAACAGATAAACACAATACGCGAAACAAACACAAAAATCGGTACTAATATCCTCATGGGTTACTTGCATAAAAATGAAGTGTAACAGCTACAAGTTTGGACTTTAAAAAACATAAAATAACATCTTTCACACTTTTTATATAAAAGACATTCAATGAAACGGCCGTCACCGATTAGATGAAACGGCGTTCAATTAAACGTCCATTTTTTCGGTGAAACGGCGTTCGACGAAATGGCGTTCGATGAAATGTCCGGGAACCGCATGCATGTACAGGTGCTCCCCTTTTTCTCGCGGCGTGGATTTTTGAAATAATACAGTGGAACCCAATTTACTTGTCTGATTTCCGACAAAAACTTTGGCAAACGTCGACGATGGGTAACGCACCTTTAGTTGAAAGGTGCTAAATAAAGCAAATATTTTAAGAACTTTATTTTATATTCTAGCACATTCTTATGAGAAAGATTTAGTCAATTTTAGGTAAATATCTTAATAAACACTTTACACCGGTAAGTTGATGTCCTCCCAAATACTGACCTTATCACGCCAATGAACTCGTTTTATTTCAAACCTCTTTTTCCTATAACACTTCTTACCGCAGAACGAATTACCATGTTTTCCGTCCTACAAGGCGCTACTTTATATAGGTGGCACCCATATAATTGTACGATCGCCGAAGCAAAACAACATTAAATTGGTAAAAAAAGGAAACGATGAAACGCATGAACGTAAACAAGGAAAACAGGATAAAGCGCACATAAAGACGGCCAGTTTTTTTGTTTTTGTTTTTCTTCGGGGGCCGATAAGTATTTTTGTTATCTTTCTCCGAATAAACTGTGCTGTTTCTTATTCCGCCTTATTTTGCTGTTTATTAACCTCTTTGCTACACTGGACAGCCCGCCTACGTGTATTACGCTTGCAATATGTGCGCTAGCGCGGGCGAGTTCCACTGTTCTCGTGTACGAATAGAACAAGCAATATTCCCGTGGCAAATGTTTGCAGTCAAGGCCCTTTGGGTGCGGGATTTTTCGGTGGCGCCCTCGTATGATTACCTTTCTTGACGTCGTCGTCTCGAGAACCACACGTTTGATGGTGTTTGTAATTATCACGGGGGAAGCTTGAAATCATTGCGCTCTGAAAGCAACGCTGCATACACGGTCTAAATTAAAGTTCTTGCATTCATCTTATTTCCATAAAAAAAAAATCCTTTGCCGAAGTTATAGTAAGCTTTCGGCCGATCGTGGCAGCCCGACCACAGATACGCTTCTGATCGCTCGCATCGCCAATACTTATAATACGAAACAGGGATCTATATTTCACGGTTGTATGAGACGCACCGACGGTAAATTCAGAAGAAAACCGAGACTTGGGCACACTGTAAGCTGCGGTATATTCCTTATTTGGCTTTAGTAAGGTTCTAGGCATGCCGCAGAGAGCAATTATATATTCTACTTTTTATCTCGTTATATTTTAGGTTTTCTTTTTCATCTTTTGCGACACGTTTGCATTTACAATTCTAAGACTTGAATTGTTGCACGTTGCGCAAGGTTACGTAGCGCCATAAAACGTAGCCCACGTCGCAGAGCAGAAGCTCGCACAACAAACTAAGCGTGCGAGAACGAAGGAATATTAAGCAATGTGGCATTCCTGGCGTTGTAAACTCTCCTACAGGCCGCTGTAAAACTAGACGCGCGAACGAAGCACAGAAAGCCGAAAGAATATTGAGAAATGCAGCCGCGTTCTTGATGTTGTAAACTGTCGCTAGAACGACTACAGACGACCAGAAACAGTAGGATTCCTACGAAGGCGGTACTAAATATGCACGTCAAGCCTTGCGTAACCGGAGACGTTGGTCGTAAACTGCCGCCGCCCATTGACTGGTAAACGTTGCGTCCTCGAAGCCTCTTTTTTTTTTTTTTTTCTTACTTTCGCCGAGATAATACTATAATTTCATTTTGTTTATTATTCCATACATGTGAATTCTATCATTGGATTAATGTGGAGTCACACTGTTCTAGGCACTGTAAACGTTGGGCGACGTGATTTTTTGAAAAACTTATATTTTCGTAAGTCTTTCGTCAGTTCTAGAATCACGTTCTTTTTTTTTTTTATGTGTAAACGTAAACTGCCTGCGAGGCGTCAAACCAGACTTCCTATTTGCTTATTTAAAGTTTTATACCCGTCTAAAATAAGCCAATATGTTCAAGTTTGTAAATGCAACTATACATCCCTCTCCCCCCCCCCACAATTCCGTTTTCTCAAAATGTGACTAAAAATTCCAAGAGACAAATAGGTTCGCGGCGCCGCGCGCGCGAAAGTGGGAGGCAAGGGAAGCTCGCACGTGATCTGTTACTCGCCCGTTGTAACTTGAGATGCGAATAATAGTCACGTAACGGACCTTTTCCCGGTACGCTTTTTCACGTCCGCATGCTCTTTCCCTAGGCCTAACGTTCTATGCTTCGTATTTTAGTGTCCATAGTATGGGGTATAAAAAGCACTGAAAACCGATACAACGGCACGATGCCAATGCGTTCTGACGGGCGGAGGTATGTTGGGTGCCCATTATTTGTGGCTCGCAGACAACTACCCAGACAGCGCTCGTTTCTCGGAAAAGGTCAATTTACTACCTTTATATTTTTTGACCTGCCTTGTCTCCCTCGCTCTTTATCTCTCTCTCTCTCTTGTTGCTATTAGAAGGATCTCGAAGAAGTGAAGCCATGCTTGTTTCGTCAATTGTTCACTTTTCTTTTGTCGCACCGAATCTTGATGGATTCGGTTTCGTGCCCATTTCCGCCCGCCTTGTTATTTTACAATGCGGAGGGCAAGTTCGTCTGCTTCTCGCGCAGGGGGTAGCGGTGACGTCAGAACGCCGAGCCCTGATTGGCTGATGGGGCCCCCCTATCTGAGCGTCGTCTGCTCCTTTGCAACGTCGTCTGCTCGCAACGTCGTCTGCGTCTGTCTTACCTTTCCTGCGACTTTCGGAAGTGCAGAGCAATCTTACGCCAAAAATGTGCGTAATACATAACTTAAGAACAAATTCGTATTCACGGAACGAAATTTTCGTAAGTTTTGCGCAGGTTACGACGAAATCCTACGACAGCTCCAAAGCTGTCTTACGCACTTCTTACGAACAAATCAGCATGGCCGACAGCGTCGCGGTCGCGACGACCCACGGACGTTTATTTTTTTACGTGCCCTTCTCACGCGTCCCGACTTCAAGCAGCAAGAAAAAAGTAAAAAGTACTTGCAACAGACCACGACGAACAAGAACGCTGGATCCACAAACACCCGGGATAAGCTCCAACGGCCATGATTCCACCGAACGCGACCAAGCGAGCGCGGCAGTTAGGCCTAGCAGGCACTCCGTGACTCGGCGACCGTCTGCCCACGACCGGCTGGCGTGCTGAATAGAATATGCCCGCGCGACCCTTGTGAACCCTTCCCGTATTATACTTTGATCGCTGACCTCAGTTTTAGATTAAGAGGTCAATTTCTTCCTCTTGTTATGTCCTTGTTTCCCGAGGCAACGGTGACTCTCGCCGGTGAAAAAGCGGTGAATCTCCGACAGACGCAGGAAACGTAAAGCAGCCATCGCTTTGACTAGCAGACGTAAAGCAGACGACGTTAACTGCGCCAACCCGCCGACGCCGTTAAAGAATGAGGGGTCTCGCCGCACACGAAAGGAGGGAAAAAGTATTTGGGAGGGAACTTGCGTATACTAACACGCTCACTCTCGGTTCTTCAAACAAACCTCGGCGCCTCGGGACACCTCGCCAGTGAGTCCTTTGACTTCCCTCCTTGATGCACGTCTGCTAGTTGTTAGACAAAAACAACGTACCGCTCGAGTTATTTCGTCTGCCCTCTCTGAAAGGTGAAGTCGAGCTCGCTCGTAATTTCCGAAAGTCGCAGGAAAGGTAAGACAGACGCAGACGACGTTGCGAGCAGACGACGTTACAAAGGAGCAGACGACACTCAGATAGGGGGTCGCGATCAGCCAATCAGGGCTCGGCGTTCTGACGTCACCGCTACTTCCTGTCTCATGCGCAGAAGACGAAAATGAGCCCACTTGCGAGGCGTATATCAAATTTTGCAGCACTTTAGCTTCAGATAAAATCATCATACGTAGATTGAGTCTTTGAGGCGGAAACTAAATTTCAGAGCAGTCATCTGTACTCTGGTAGAAGGCGATGGAGAGGAGGAGACCGGAGAACGGCGGGGACGTCAGTACACCGAGCTCGGGTTGAAAAGATAGTGGATAGACGCTAAGTTTGCTGCCTTGGGGTCAAAGGCCGCAAACTCAGGGGTCGAAAGGAAAGGCCGAACGCTGTCGTTCGGCGTCCGAACATATTGGAAAACTGGATAGAGACAAAGGCAGCGTTTGCTGTGAGACGCTCACACCTCAAATTTTAACAGCACTGCGTCTTTGTTTTCTTCAAATGTTTGCGGGTTCGTTTTGCGTAATGGACGTTATATCTGGGTGACTTCAAGCCTCTGAGCTTAGCACAATATTGTGTTCGAGCCGGAGCGCCATTCGGTCTCGTTATGGTCATATGTTCGTATTCGCCAGCCAATGACAGTGGGGCTTGCTACAGTGGTGCCACTATAGTAGAGTAACACGCTGCTTACTAAAGGAGTGCACGCATGCGCCGTGCCGACAGTACTGCCACCGCTGCGGTCTGGCATCAGAGCCGCGTGTCTCTGTGTATTCCGGGTATCCAGATATGGTGTTCGGATATCCGGTTCTCGAACACCTGTTTTTCTGATTATCTGGCTCGTAACGCTCCGGCGGCTTGATTTGGGCGTTTCGCTCTTGCGTCTCGCTTTTGTCTCATGGTTTAGATCCTCGGTCTCGAGGCTTCCTACGGCGTCTTTCATGAGAGTCAGGGTTTGACCGAGTTACGATCATCGAAACCGCATTCTACTTTAACATGTACTTCTGAAAACGGTAAAAAAATTTGGACAGAAGCTTAGGCTCTCGAGTGAGCGAAAAACAAAAGTTTTAAGAAAGAATCTTGCGGGGTGCGGCTGGCAATAAAAAGAAGATGTTTTCACTGATAAAAGAGTAGTCTTTCCTTATATCGAGGCAGCTGTTAGATTAAGAGAGATTTCAAAGTTGTCCACGCTGACGCTTGTAGATAACGTCAATCTTAGCAGGCACTAGCATGCGTGAAAACAAAAGGAACGAGCAAACGTCCCCCTTACATAACTCTGATAAGTGCTGCGGGATTTCAGTCAGGGGATCAGGTTTATAGCCATTCATTACTAGGAATGATGTGACATCGAAATGAAGCTGTCACTCGGGCTTGGACTAGAAGTTACGAAAAAAATGAAATGAACCAAGCTTGTTTATATTTTTTTTATTACTTTGCTTAATGTTACGCGTCGTAGTTTTATCCCCAAGGAATCAATAATGCCTGAAATAGAAATTTATGACAAATCGCTCATGTAATTTGCGCAACGAAATTCGGAATGGTGTCGCCTATGTGAACGACGTTTTAATTAGTTAGCGAACCCTTCAAGACGACTACACCGGATTGTGAAAAACGGAAACATTATGCGGTCAGGGGGACATAATATAGGCGGCCAATCTTTGTGATAAGGCAAATAATTAGCGAAAATTTCTGAATTAACGTTTTAGTTAGTGAAATAATCTTATGGTTTCAATTAGGAACGTGCTGAACATAATTGAAAACCAGTATATCAGTCAGTTTTAGAACGACTTGAAGCTTGTGGGAAACTCGAAGGCGCACCAAAGTAACCACTCGTGCAGCAGGCGCAGAGCTAGCAGTGGCGAAACGAGGATGATTAGATAATCATCGCGTTTCGCCACTGCTAGCTTTGCGCCTACTTCACGAGTGGTTACTTTGGTGCGTCCCCCAGTTCCCCACGAGCTTTAAGCCGCTCTAAAATTGACTGATATAGTGGTTTTCGATTATGCTCAGCACGTTCCTAATTGAAAGCAGACGACTAGTTTCACTAATTAAAAAGTTTATTAAATAAGTTTAGTTAATTATCCGACTTATCGCAAAAATTAGCCACCTATATGATGTCCCCCTGGCCATATAACTCACGTGTCCAAACTGTATTATTGCATCGTTTACGTATTTTTTGTAATAAATGTGTTCGAAATAAAATTTAACACCCGGTAGATATATATATATATATATATATATATATATATATATATATATATATATATATATATATATATATATATATATATATATATATATATGGTTATTGGTTTATTGTGTTTCTGGGCATGATGGCCTTGTTCGCAGTTTTAAATCCGTTTTTTTTTTCGATAGTTTTCCTCGGTTGCGAAGCTACGCCACTCCGTCGCGCTCTCGGTAGGCGATTTCATCCGTCGTTTTCGGTTCTATATCATTCGTATTTCGCAAGACGCATGGCGTGTCGGAACTCCGGCTCGAACACAATCGCGCCCCCGTGCGCGAAGAAGACTGCCATGTCGACATTCTCCCGGAGGCAAAGGATACCGTCAGCGTCGAACAAGCGCGAAAATGTTTGCTAGCCCATTCATAGCCGATGGAAGGAGTGGATTGCCGTGGGGGGGCGTCACATTTAAAGAGTATCGCGAGATTTTTGCTCCCTCTCTTTCTTTTTTTATGGGTTTTCTCTAGACTAACGCCTCCCATGGGATGTCGGCCCGAGGGTTCGTAGAAATAAAACGTTTAATGTCCTTGTTTCTTTTTGTGGTATTGTTGGTGTTGAGTGGTGCCTTGACAGTATCGAAATTCGAGTGTGTTTATCCGCACAGTAGCGTGAAATTGCCAACGTTTCCGTTTTGCAATTCTTGAACCCTTTTCCGTTGAAACTACAACTCCTTGATCGAAATAATATTTATTTGCTTTTTTGCACGTGCGTGACATTTACTTTAACTGCGTGCCGCTCCCGACAATCAACTGAAGTTTCGTCAATAAACCCCCGAGAAACCAAACTAAATAAAATAAAACACGTCACAGAAGGGTACAGGAGCTTCGAGGAGATAAAAAAAAAAAAAAAAAACATGATAATTTAAAAATAATAAAATGTCTCGGGAAGCATGCCGGTAGATTGAATTAAGTCTCTACGCGGGTCTACTATTTATTTACAGCGTCGCCCGTCGGTGGCGGACGTATTGCAAATAAGGGGAGATGGACAAATAAAAGACCGGTGTTTGCGAACGGGATCGTGAGGGATAAACACAAAGATAAATAATAATAACAATATTAACAAAAGAAAATAGTCTGGGATTCGGATCGGAGCGCCCAGGCTTAATGGAAGGGTGACCGTCAACACTGCAAGATGGAAAAGCCGCGCAGAATTGAGGGAGGGAGAGAGAGAGAGAGAGAGGAGGAGGAGGAGGAGGAAAAAAGGGCCGAAAGAGAGATAGAAGATGGAAAGGGGGAAAAGGTCGTGAACGGTCGAGAAAAACATTGAACGCTGTCGTCCATGTATTGGAACCCCGTGTGTGCCAGTTTGACCGATTCTCAAGGGCCTTGCACGCCGCTCTATGTCTTTGTCCCTAAGGTAAATAGGGCATACGGCCATGTCACTTGGTAACCGGCTTCGCTGGCTCTGGCTTCTTCTTGGCTCGATCCGGCTTTCGGCTCTCCTCTTTGACTCTGTTTGCGAGCGAAGGGTCGTTGGGGGGACGTGCGGAAGGGGCTGTTTGCTGATGGAGTTTTCGGGTCGGAAATGAATAATAACAAGAAATGGATGCTGATTAATGAAAGACCGATATGGTGGACAACGGAGTGCAACTTTAGCAACGTGTTTGCTAGACGCTCCAGTTTCATTCGATTGAATTTAATTACCTTGAGGGTAATACTGATTTATTGCATTCGGATGGTATGATGACATTGAGGGTTCAAGTCGCATTTGTCGTTCGTCTTAAACACAAATTTGTCTTTGTAGCTGTTCCGTTTCGAACGTTTACGTGTAGGCGTTTTCATTGTAAAACACTTAAAAGCACATCTAGTATAAAAAATAACGAAAGCAATATTTAATTGTTTGCTTGCAGGGTTGTGACATAGACGTTATATATACGTATATATCTATATATATACCCCCCCCCCCCCCCACCCCAGAAAAAAAAAAGTCCGAAGGCATTTTTTTTTTTTTTTTTTACTTTTGAGGGCATTAGGGTCAAGGTGATACTGGGGCATTGTTACTACGCTGACTTTCCTTTCGATTCTCCGAGCTATTTTTCTATGCGTTATCTTCTTTTTTTTTTTTTTTAAGTGTTGCGTAGTCGGGGAGTCGAACCAGGTGGCATGTCAGAATCTTCTGGCGTAGGTCCTTAGGTAGGGGTTTCTTGAGTCACTGTTTCCTGGCATCCAATGCCCGCTGTTGACCGTCTCTCTTGCCTTAGCGTACACAGCACACCCAGCCGGCAACACTGACTCACAGTCCGTTGCAGCACGAGCCTGGCGGTGGTTGGTTTAAAATAGTAGGATGACACACGCACTGAAGTTCAAGTGCAGGGTTTGGCAGTATCGCGATACAAATGTATCGCGATAGTAATTCAGAAATACATTTCGTATCTGTATTGCTCTATTGCGATACATTATTTCCACCAATATCGGTATTCCTGTATCGAAATACATTTTGGAAGGTTTCTTTGTATTGCGATACAGTTAGGAGGAAATGTATTTCGTGACATCTCTTGAAAAGTATCCCTCCCCCTTCCCCCCCCCCCCTCCCCCCCCCCAAAAAAAAAAAAAAATATACAAATCTGAACGCATTTTCTTTTTTTTTTTTTACATGTTAGGACATAAGGGTTAAGGAGATGCTGGGCGCATTGTTGCTATATGCTGACGAAGGTTCCTGCCGATTCTCCATACTATTTTTCTATGCGTCCTCCTCTCTCTTGTGAGAAGTGTTGCGTAGTCGGACAATCGAACCAGGTGGCGTGCCAGGATTGGAGTCAGAGCATCTTCTGCCGCAGGTCCTTATATAGAAATTTCTTGAGTCATTGTTTGCTGGCAGCCGATGTCTGCTTATAAATGTATATCTTGCCTTAGCGTACACAGTACACCCAGCCGGCAAAGCTAATTCACACACAGTCCGTTGCAGCACGAGCCTGGCTGTGGTTGACATAAAATAGTAGTATGACTCACGCAGTGAAGTTCAACACATATTCGAATGTGTCTGCGGCTGCGCCCGTAATATTTCACGGCTCACGGGTACGTCGTCAGCCGTCGTGAACATGACCCGCTGCTCTGGAGATCTGAAACCAAGGAAGGAGGCCAGACGTAGCCTCGCTGTGCCGACAAAGACTTTGTACACCTGTTACTCGTCTCGAGCGCGCTGTTTCTCGTTGAGCTCTCACCTGTGCCGGCAATATACGGTCGCAATCCACGACGTCTCTGTTTGGTTGATGCTAGGCAAAACTTGAGGACTGCAATCTATGCGTCGGTAGCAAAGGGTCGGCAGAAAGGACATTCACAACCGGGATGCAACCGTATCGTTATTTCAACCGTAACAGACGATAAGACATGTGTTCCAAAATGCTTCAGGTCGTCCGCTATTCTTGAAAAATTCCAAATGACACTGCATGCACGATCTTCAACGAGGCAACCTACAACAAAAGTACGTATTGTTCTTTCATACAGCAGCGTGGTAAAGTTTCATGTTCAAGGCCACACCTATAGATAAAAAACACCAGTTCATTCCACCGCGACGTCATGTGATCAATGTTGATAGGGGCAGCCTTATCGGCAGGAGCGTTGTGACGTTTTGATGGGATTTAAAGTTACATCAAATTCATTTAGAGGTCGAAGTCTTTTCGCATCTCTCGTCAGAGAGACAGTTTATCAGGGGAAGGACCGCGGTTAGTAGTTAATGAAACGTTTTTTTTTTTTCCTTTTTAGAAACAAAAAAAGCCGCCCGAAACCACTATCTTCAAGGCAAAGTGTCAAGACTACGGGAAAGTAGTTTTTGGATCAAAAACTTGCACTTCAAACTTCAAGCTTCATCTCATTTGGTGTCTCAAACAAATTGGAAAAATCTATGGCAGTATCAGTATTCTGTATTTGTATTTCTGCCCTTCCTAAAATGTATTCCTGCATTTGTATCTCCCAATACGTTTTGCCTCTATTTAAAATGTATTTCCGATACGTATCGCGATACATTTTTACAGATATATTTTAGTATCAGTGTTTTAGCTACTATTTTAATGTATCCCAGTATACGTATTTCCAAATACATTTTTAAGTATATCTGCCCAACCATTATATATACATTACCACGAGCGAAGCTGACTAAGTAGGCAGCGCGCTCGTGGCCTAATGCAATAAAGAAAAAAAAAAAAAAAAAAGCGCTCGTGGCCTAATGGTCATCGCACGTGCTTTCCACGCAGAAAGCCAGGGTTCGATTCCAGCCAGCGGACTGTTCTTTTATTTACTCTTTCAACTTGCTCTTCTCGTAAGTTCAAGAACGTTATTGTCTGATCGAGTTCCGGATGTTCTATGCCGAATGATTCAGAAACCCACGAGGGTACATAAGAGACTCCGCAGGGCGAGCGCAGTCAATTTCGCGCCCGCGACGCTCTGTTGTTATCTTTTTTTTTTTTCTTTTTTTTGTTGGGCACAAGTTCGCCTCATTAAACGTTCAGTTTACTCAGTGATTCGCCGCCTCATCACAAGTAATTTGTGACATTTTGGTGGAGGTGCGGGGTACCGCATGTCCGTGCAGCGCAGCCCTCCGAGTTCCCGCAGTACAAGTCCGATCCCAAGCTCCCGAGGACCCAACGAAGACGACCAGATCGAAATTCGATCAAGTTGCCGCACTTAAGGTCTACACACCGAATACGGACTTCTGCCACCCAGGACCAACCAGTCAACGACGCCGACGATGGCCAACCAGTCTCAAGCCCCCGCCGCTTCTCCCGTCATCTACTTGCCCGCCGCACCGCGGTCGGCTGCCCCCTTCCACGGAGAACTCTACGAAAACGTGGAGGATTGAATTGACCAGTACTAACGTGTTACCCGCCACAATGGCTGGACCGACGAGCAGCGCCTGCAAAAGGCGTATTTTTCGCTCGAAGGGACTTCCAGGTACTGGTACGAAAATCACTTCTTTGACATCGTGGGATGTTTCCCAGAGCCAGCTGAAGGCAACATTTCTCAACCAACACCGCCGAGAGAGAGCCGAAGACCTACTTCAAACCCAGACCCAGGGCCCCAACGAGAGCGTCACCGGCTTCGTGGAGGACGTTCTGCGCCTGAGCGCCCACGCCGTCCCTCAGGCTATGGAAGAAGGTTGGAATCCTCATGCGGGGCGTGAGAGACAACATCTTCGGCGGCCTTGTTCGTAGCCCTCCGACAGCAGTCTAAGATTTTGTCGCTGAGGCGACAAACATCGAGCGCGCCCTGCAAGCCCGAGCCAACCACTACCATCAACCACCCGTCCTCGCTGCCTTCGCGCCGTCTAGCTGCGATCTTGGCTCCAGTATTCCGGGCATTCGCGAGGTTATTCAAGACGTTGTCCGGGAGGGGCTCCGGAAGCTGCTGCCTGCTGCCAACCAGCCGGCTTCGCTGTCGATAGCCGAAGTGGTGCCCGATGAAGTTCAGCGGGCAATTCAACCGGAGGCTCCTGCCAGCGCAGCAGCACCCGAGGAGTCCACCCTGACCTACGCCGCAGTGGCCGGATGGCCACCGCCTCCTCCTCGAGCCTATGTCGCGCCGCCCCGACGTCGGTCTCCTGCGCCGCAGCACGACCGCCGCAGCGACGACCAGGTCCAGTGCGCCACCCAAGAGCCCCGCACACCTTGGAAGACCGACGTGTGGCGAACGCCCGACCGACGCTTTCTGCATTTCCTTTGCGGGGAAGCAAACCACACCCACCGCCAATGCACATACCGACGACTCGGGCTGCAGGGGTTCCACCCGAATGACCCACGTCCCCGTTAAGGTGAACGCCCTTGGGAGATCGACGGGTACCTGCGACGACCTCAGTCCCCCGAGCCTGCGTCCCGCCGAAATTTCCGGTCGCCGTTGCCACGACGTCCAGCTTCGCCGATGCACCAACCCCGACGTGAAAGCCTGTCATTCCTCGCTCCTCGCCGGGGAAACTAGGCGCGGCAGCCTCTGGAGGTGGAGTTGCCGAAGACGACCAACGCCAAGATCCTCCACGGACGTCGGAGGGCCCCCACTCGAACGCTACCAGAGATCGGAACGACGCCCCTGCAACGGTGTCCAATAACCTAAACGTCGTCATCGACGGCCACGACGCATCAGCTCTCGTGGACACCGGAGCAGACTACTCAGTCTTGAGTGGGAGGCCGTCCCGCCGCCTTCGAAAAGTCACGACGCCGTGGGATGGACCTCAAATACGAACCGCCGGAGGGCACCTGATCACACCGGTCGGGAGATGCACTGCTCGCGTCGAGATCCACGATGAGACGTGCCCTGTCAAGTTCGTCGTTCTGCAAGACTGTTCGAGGAACGTTATCCTCGGAATGGACTTTTCCTGCGAGTATGGCGCCGTCATCGACCTTGGAGCAAACCGGCTGACGCCACAAAAAACTGCTCCACCCACGCACCTCTACCACCGCGGTCAAATGTTTCGTACCCGTCGGAGTCGATGAGACTTTCTGCAGCAAAGTTTTGCTCGAAGGAAGCCTCCAGTTCCTTCTAGAAAGAGGGATTGGCATCGCAAGAGGCGTGGCGAAGCTCCAAGATGGACACACTGTCGCACCCGTAACGAACTTCCGACAGGAGGCCCAGCACCTTACGGAAGGCACCGCCGTGGGTCACGCCGAGGAACTCCCGGACTCAGCCGCAATCGCCGGAATATCAGAAGACCTCTCTTCGTGGCCACCCAAGACAACGCCGCCTTCGCAGTTTGACATGGACCCAACGCTGCCCACCCCACAGCGACGACAACTCAGTGACCTTCTCGCCGAGTTCAATGAGTGGTTCTCCACGTCGTCATGGTGCACCAAACGACCGTTGCGAAACGCCGAATTGTCACTGAAGACAACGCGCTTCCTGTTCATATGTCACCGTACCGTGTCTCTGTCAAAGAGAGAGATGTCATCCAGAAGCAGGTTCAAGCAATGCTCGATCACGACATTGTCCAGCCCTCAAGCAGTCCGTGGGCTTCACCGGTAGTCCTGGTGAAAAAGAAAGACGGGATTCTTCGGTTCTGCGTGGACTATCGCCGACTGAACGCCGTAATAAAAAAGGACGTCTACCCGCTGCCACGCATCGACAAAACCCTGGACCGGCTGCGCCACTCCCGATACTTTTCGTCGATGTACCTGAAGAGTGAGTTCTGGCAGATCGAGGTCGACGAACGAGGTCGTGAAAAAACTTCCTTCGTCACGCCGGACGGGCTGTGCAAATTTAAAGTGATGCCGTTCGGACTATGCACAGCACCGGCGACATTCCAGCGCGTAATGGAAACCGTTCTTTCCGGCTTGAAATGGCAAAATTGTCTCGTCTATCCCGATAACATCGTGGTATTCGCCAGCGACTTCGACGAGCACCTGAGATGTTTGCGAGCCGTGCTACAGACTATCCAGAATGCCGGACTGCCACTGAAGCCGTCAAAATGTCGGTTCGCTTACGGCGAGCTAAAATTCCTGGGCCATGTCGTGAGTGCTCAGAGTGCAAGCCCTGATCCTGCCAAGACACCTGCTGTTGCAGAATTTCCGAAGCCATCAGACAAGAACGCCGTAAGAAGATTTCTTGGACTGTGCGCTTACTACAGGCGTTTTGTTCGCGATTTTGCCAAGATTTCTGCACCGCTCACACATCTGACCAAGGACGACGTGAACTCCCAGTGGGGGGAGGAGCAAGAACAAGCGTTCAACGAACTGAAGGAAAGACTCCAGTCGCCCCCTATCCTCGGACACTTCGATCCATCAGCGGAAACGGAAGTTTATACAGACGCCAGCAACGCCGGGCTAGGTGCGGTGCTCGTCCAAAGACAAGACGGAGCAGAGAGGGTGATCGCTTACGAAAGCCGGGCACTGTCCAAGGCAGAGAAAAATTACTCAACAACCGACAAGGAATGTCTCGCTGTCGTCTGGGCGTTAACCAAGTTCCGCCGGTGCCTGTACGGGATCCCGTTCCGCGTTGTCACGGACCACTACGCTCTCTGTTGGCTAGCCAACCTCAAGGACCCGTCAGGACGCCTCGCTCGCTGGAGTCTTCGACTGCAAGAATTCCATGTGACCGTTGCGCACAAGTCTGACCGCAAGCATAATGACGCCAATTGTTTGTCTAGGGCCCCAGTCAAATCTCTTCCCGACAGAACCGACAATGACGATGACGCCCGTTTTCTCGGAGCGAATACGGATACTGACATGGGAGCACTTCAAACGACGACCCCGAATTTCGCGCCGTGATCGACCACCCCGAAGGTCAAGGAAGTTCAGTTCCGCGAGTCTTGGCCCAAGACTTGCCGAGCTTCGTTCTGCGGCGAGGCGTGCTCTTCAAGAAGAACTTCAGAACAAGCAACCCTGCCTGGTTTCTGGTTGTTCCGGCTAGCCTGCGAGAAGAAATCTTTCAAGCATGATATGACGACCCGACGGCTGGGCACCTTGGCTACAGCAGGACGCTCGCCCGGATTCGTGACAAGTACTACTCGCCGAGGCTCCCGCAAACAGTCCACCTGTACACACGGTCGTGCCATGAGTGCCAACGACGTAAGAGGCCTCCGACGAAGCCAGCAGGACTCCTGCAGCCGATACCTTCGCCTACTACGCTCTTCCAGCAGGTTGGAATGGATTTACTTGGGCCGTTCCCAAAATCGACGGAAGGAAATCGGTGGATTATCGTCGCGACCGATTATCTTACACGATACGCCGAGACGAAAGCCCTGCCATCGGGAACAGCGGTGGAAGTAGCCAAGTTTTTCGTCGAGTTCATTCTCCTTCGACACGGCGCACCTGAAGTGCTGATCACGGATCGCGGGTCATCCTTCATGGCACAGATGACCCAAGAAGTTCTTCGGCTCAGTCATACCAGCCATCGACGAACAACCGCTGATCATCCGCAGACCAATGGGCTAACGGAGCGGCTCAACAAGACGATCGCCGACATGATCTACATGTGCGTCGACGTAGAGCACAAGACATGGGACGAGGTGTTGCCGTACGTCACGTTTGCGTACAACACAGCGGTTCAGGAAACCACGGGAATGACACCGTTCCAACTGGTACACGGCCGGACGGTTAGCACAATGCTCGACGCCATGCTGCCTCACGTGCCGGCCGACGATGGCAACGACGAAGCTCAACTGATCTCGCAACGCGCAAAAGAAGCTCACAAACTGGCAAGAATCAAGATTTATAACCAACGGAGAGTCGACGCACGCCGCTGTAACCTTCGTCGCCGGGGCGTCCACTTTCAACCCGGAGACCTGGTATGGGTGTGGACACCGATACGACGCCGTGGGCTCAGTGAGAAGCTCCTCAAATGCTATTTTGGACCCTACAAAATCAATCGACGCCTCGGCGATCTGAACTACGTAGTTCTACCCGACGGAACGCGCCCATCTACAAGACGCCAGCCACGACCCGAGGTGGTGCACGTCGTCCGGCTCAAGTCGTATAACGAACGATAGAACTTTGGACTCTGATCAAAGAGGGAACTGCGAACTGTAGCTCGTGACTCTGCTACCCTTTTGTTGTGTATTTGTGTTCTTGTTTTGTGCTGAATTGGGACGATGCACTTTTTTAAAGGGGGGAATATTGCCTCGAGCGCAGCTGGCTAAGTAGGCAGCGCGCTCTTGGCCTAACGGTTGTCGTGCGTGCCTTCCACGCAGAAAGCCAGGGTTCGATTCCCGCCAGCGGACTGTCCTTTTATTTACTCTTTCAACTTGCCCTCTTCGTAAGTTCGAGAACATTCTCGTCTGATCGAGTTCCGAATTTTCTACACATCGAAAGCTCGACGCCGAATGATCCAGAAACCCCCGAGGGTACATAAGGGACTCCGCAGGGCGAGCGGAGTAAGTTTCGCCTCAGCGTTCGATCCTGCTGCTTCGCCGCCTTCGACGCCCGCGACGCTCTGTTTTTTATCTTCCTTTTGCTTTTATTTTTCGGGCATAAGTTCGCCCCATTAAACGTTCATTTTACTCAGTCATTCGCCGCCTCATCACGTGTCATTCGTGAGAATATATATATCTTGTAAACTAATTTTTCGTTAGTAAAACGAACACTACAGGGCGTCGTTTTTAATGCCAATAATGCTAGTAAGTTATGAGCGATTGAACCACTTCAGTACAGCATTCCCCCCAAAAAGAAATAAGCAGAAATAGGGATCATTATACTTCGTTTCACCTTAAGTCTAGTCACAGCCGACGAGACGAGCCGATAGGACCAATCAAATGGCGTCAAAAGTGCATTGTCATGGTGTTCGTCCTGTTTCTGTACGCACTTTATCATCACTCGACCAATCATAAACAGATAACAACCAGAGACTTGAGCTCTTGGCGCTGCTTGATTGGTTTCATTAGCTCGTTGGGTCGGCTGCGTCTGAACAAAAGCTAAGAAGCATATAATGTGTGTCAAATTACTAACCAATTGCGTTGCATACGTGAAACGATCGAGCACCACAAACGTTTACACAATAGTTCAGCAGAACGTTTAGCCTGTTCACCAAGACGCCTACGTTCACGGCGCTATTCATCGGATAATTCAACGCGTGGCATCTTTACACTTGAAAGAATAAACCTGGTGATTTTCCAGAATCTTCAAACCTACTTCTCCTCTCACGCTTCGCCTCCTCGTCTTCCTCTTCTCCTCGCCCCGCACGTGGTCGCGTGACTTACCCATTAACCAATCAGCCTCGGGCACCTCACTCCTCCTCTTCCAACGATCAACCAATCGGCGTCGAGCCTCGGGGCCATGCTTGTATCGAGGCGTCACGTCTTGTCTTCACGAAATTCCATACACATAGCCAAAGAACGTTTTACGTTAATGGTTCGCTTATAGAGGGGTGAAAATAATAACAAGGTACTGCGTCGCCACTGCAATATTAAATTCCAAAAATAAATGAATAAGCGCTATCTTATCGATAAAAAATTCGGTGTCTATTTAGTTTATATGTTAAACTAATATACGGCGTAAATTTTCTCCACATTCCTTCTTTATAAAACAAAAGCGAAAGCCGTTTACAACTCCCTGTAACGTCGAATTAAAGCGCAGCTTTTGAGGAGGAGGAGGGAAAGGTACTAGGAAGGGTATACCCCTCCTCCTCCCCCTCCTTCTCCTCCTCCTCCCCTCATCCTTCAATCTCCTCCTCCTCCCTTCCTCCTGCTCCTCCCCGTCCTTCTCCTTCACGTCCTCCTCCTGCCCTCTTCCTTCAACCTCCTCCCCTCGTCTCTTCCTCTTCCCTCCTCCCCCTCCTAATTAATAAATAAATTAGTTTATTTATTTATTTAATTTTGGCGTACAGGTACCGCGTCGGGAACTGCATGAAAGGTTTGTGGTGGGAGGCCGGCAGCTTCCTTGGGAGGGGGGGGGGGAGGGGTCACTTCACTGGAGGGGGGGGGTCATGTCACGTGACCTTGGGGAGGGGGTCACGTGAACTTGGGGGTGCCACGTGACCTCCCTTTCCCAAGGTCACCGAAGGTACCCGAGATCCTCCCGAAGGATCCCGATGTCCTTCGATGTCCTTCGGGGGGGGGGGGGGGGGGGGGTCTCGCGGTTACGACGCCGCCGCTCAAGCCGGAAACGGGCGCCTGAGAGCTGCGCTCGAAAAAGCGGTCGATCCAACTGAAGTATTCTAGCATATATAGCAACTGACAACTTTAGAACCTCCGGGTGTGGCCTATAAAGCCCACGCTTTTTTCCTCGTGATTTGTGCTTTAGTACCCTTACAGGATAATTCCAAAATATTATAGACTGCGGCATAATAAACCTAAATGATCGGAACTCGCCACTCCCTGCCTTTATTAAGTTATCGATAATTACACTGCCAAAGCCAATAAGGACGACGCACCCCAATCATCTTCACCTTCGGTCTCCCCGAATCCTAAGGGAACGCACTTGAGGCGGCCGCGAGACTCTCGCGATAACCCCTCCATCCCGAATAGGCAGACTCTCCCAGTTCAATTCGGCCATCCAGACGCCTGTGCACGCGCGCTCTGCACGTGCGGGGGCTGACGAACGCGCTCTCGCCTCCTCGAGCAGTCGCCGGGACCAAACAATGGAGCGTGCCTCGGAAAGTTGTTTGAGTTGGGCACCGGCAGCGTCGGTGTGTTTGAAGCTACGCCGGTCTGTCTGGGACTCGTCCCGAATCTTAAACTCACGGTATCCCTTTGTTTGGGGAAGACGGGAGAGCTGTTTGTCTCCCCACTCCTTCGCTCCCTTATCTGCGGGCGCTGTGTGCGTCGGGCTCATCAGAGATTCGAACGGCGTGGACTGCCGAGAATTGTCTCGATCTGCGTATGCCAGTTCCGTAGGTCGGAGATTCGAACCTCTTTTTTTTTTTATTTTGCGTAGCGAGACGTGTGTGGTATATTTCTGGTAATCGATTCCTTGGTGAGAGCGTCCAATAGTTTGTTTGTGTACAAAATGATCCTAGTTTTCCGAGCGGTTACATTGGGTTGGTCACGTGTTTACGGTCGCTGAGTAGAGAAAGCGTGTGTCTAAGATCTCCGTTGTTGATTGGTGTGCGTCGGTCACGCGACAGATTCGAGTATTGTCAAACGTCGAAACAAAGTAAGCTTTTAGTGACTCTCAAGCAATTTTACGCTTTACAACTTTTTTACGAACATGTTCTTTTGTAGCGTGTTGGTGGCGCTAAAGTGTAAAAAACATTTGCTCTTAAGGCATATCTCACTTGTGAATGCATTAGTGCTTATTGCCGGTACCTCTATTTTGGTGATTCAACTGGAATCATTAGAATGCACCAGTGTTCAGTTCAAAAATTTCATTAGAAATCTGAGTGGTTGAGTGACACCGCACGCGGGCGAGAATCCATAGTTATCTCATCTATAATCGTGCGGGTTTGTTTTATCAATTGTTTTATCATTTTATCACTTCTGGTGAAAGATTACGTAAATACTGTGGCTTGATTTGAATTTGCTCCAACAAAATGGCCCGCCTACAACTCGACTGATGCGTACTTCTATCGAGAAGTTAAAAAACAAATAGAGCATTGCAACGCTTAGGTCTCCCTGTGATATAGCTTTCATCGTTTGCATAGCTAAATAACTGATTTCTCCAAGCTTATGTCAAGCGCTCGACGATGCAAAACGTTAACGAGTGTTAATCTGGAAAAGAAATTGCAGCAGCCTTGGGTCTTCAAGCGTTATGCGCGCTGAACAAAACGCTAACGAAAGCAGCCTCAGTAGATCTTGAGAAGGAAGTGGCTAATCACTTAGAGGAGAAGGATCTCGGAGGGACTTCTATGCCATCGCTGATTGGAAATCGATGACAGCGGCTTTTGGGGCCGAGGGTTCCTGGTGGCAGGGGCTCCGTAGGGTTAACGACGCGTGAGCAGGCTTTTGTCGTTTCCTTACCCACGTCAGGACGGCTGCCGTTTGCCAAGTTATCTAGAACATCTACTTGATGTTTTTCTATTTGCTTTGGATTTGCATCGATTCTGATTGGCTGCAGCTCTACTGCTGATGCTTGCTTAACATAATTATGATTCTGGTTTGCTTCGGTTTGAGTTTCATCGCGGTTTAATTAAATGTCTAAAACTATGACGCGGTTAATGGAGCGCGTGAATTAGAAATCAACGCAGAATGGATTGGCCCTAGTGTTGAAAAACTATGGATAATTAGATAGTTTGACTGGTTATGATGAGGAAAGAATGTTTTTGTTCTACCCGTTTATGTAATCTCTCGTATCTAGACTTTTTTGTGTTGATCTATTAATATCTATTATAATTCATTCTACATTAAACAGCTCAATGTATGAAAAGAAAAATTTACATCTTTCTCTTTGTTTTTATGATCAATATCTACGTGCTTGCGCCATACTCTTTGCTTTTAATGAACGAGAAGATAGCCGCAGGCAAAACCAGAGTGTCGTGACACTCGATTTCAAGCTATCAAGAAGAGACCTCATAAATCAGAGCTAATACGACTGGGTTGCCAGCCGCAGTGTACGAAGTATTAAACTATTGCGCAAATTCAGCCGGGTCAACAAGGAACGGTGAATGATGAAGTCGCTTTGGCAGGTTTCGAAACGTAGCTCGCATGACGTTTAAATAATGTTTCAATGTTAAAACAAAACTACAAAGAAAGTGCTAGCACTTCTGACGTCACGATTCTGATGCCTCGAGATGAAGCGTCCTTGGATGAAGAGCATATAGATAAAGCGACGTTTATGGAAATGTCCTTTGATAAGATGGTCGTCGAAACAACGGCCTTTCAGAAAACAGTTTTTGACAAAACTACAACCGCCGAAATATCGTTGAATCAAACGACTTCCGATTAAGTAGCATTCAAAATGCTGTCGTTTCATTAAACAGCGAACCACTATAAAAAAATCTGGTCTAAAACAACCTTGACTGGAAAGGCGTTTTGTTATTCAATTGACCAGCCTTTTATTAACCGTTGGGTTAAATTCCATTTGTTGTAATGACACATGATCAAACGTCGTTCACTAAAAGGGCGTGCCATTAAACTGCGTTTCACTAACTGGAATTCGATAAAGTGGCGTTCGATAAAACATCATTTGAAAAAATGGCTTGCGGTAAAACTTCATTCCACGATCTGGCGTTTAATTAAATAGTGTTCAATAAAGCGAACTTTCATAAAACCACGTTCGCAGAACCGGCGTTCCATTAAGCGGTATTAGATCCACCGGTATCGTGTACACCGTTCGAATGAACGGCATTTGCAGAGATGACCCACGGTGAAACGACGTTTGATAAAACGGCGTGAAACTAAACGGCGATTCGACGAACCGGCGTTCGATAAAGAGACACTTGATAAAGTGTTGTTGACCTTTCTGTGGCCCCAACTTTCATCGCTACTGAGCCGGCGGCTGTGGACGTATGTCATCAAGGACGTCGTTCTCCGTCTGGTGGAATCCGGACGTTTCTGGCGCGGTATCCCGGTTGCCGAGAATCCAAGATGGATAGTCGGACGGTCCGTGTTCCCAGGCATCCAGACGGGATCGCCGTAGACGTCGTGGTGCAGGCCTCGCTATCGTCATCTCGTATGGCAGCGAGCAAAGCCGCCTCGCTATACTGAAATAAATCAACCCGGTCGAAGCAGGGCTACCATCGCCATCGGACCGACGGCTTCTTCAAACGGAAGTTTTTCTTGCGGTGGTTGTACTGGAATGCCTGTTGGCAGACTTCATGATTGGTGTTCGGTTAATGTATTTTTGTTCAGCACATGGTCATTAATGAAACTCGACTGACGTTCGTCACGGCCTTTTTGACAGGCGTTCCTTTACATCCGGGCTCAATTTGGGAGAGGACAGTATGCTGGTGAATTTAAAATTATTAAACGCTCCTTTCAACCTTTGTTTTTGGCGAGCTTAAAGGAATGTTTGTTTGACTTTCGTAAATACTATGTTCGTGGGGATTTCACTTCCCCCCGCCATCTTGAAAACGAAGTTCCTTAAAATATTTTATTTTTAAACGAAATACGAGTAGGCGGATTAAACTACCCAGACGTGTTCGGGCAGTACTAGGTACTGTTCACTACAAGACGGAAAATACCAGACACCTCGAGATGGTTTTTTGTTTTCTGCAACTTTCACATTTTGATAACTTTATGACCACAAATATAGCATCCCCAGTCCGGCATTTCCGTCCCCCATACTATCCTGAGTTCGTTAGAACTTGCGAGCTATACTTTTGTAGCTTATAGCTTATAGCTTGTAGCTGTATATGCTTGTGTGCGCGTGTTTGTTGGTTTACTTGTGTGTCTCTATGTCTCAAAGGATAACTCAAGGCAGGCGGGACGGCCGTTCGCAAAACTGCCTGTTTGTCCAGTCCTAAACACGTTACGTTGAAAGATTGCGCCGTAACATATTTTATACTTTGACTCAACCTGCGATAAACTGCAGCCAAAGCTACGAGCATTTAGGAGCAATCACGAGCCATTTATAAAACACGTATTGCTGCGCGTCAATAATCACGTGGTTTCAAGCCGGCTCGCCATTAAACCTGATTGCACATATAGCTCTCTCTGGGATCGATACTAAGATTAGTCGATGGGCAAAATTAATGGTCTGATGTCTTTGAGCTCAACAAAAGTGGTTGCGAAGTTAGCTTTCGCGGGCAACTAGGAAATTTTTGTTTAGCTTTTTTGTACAAAAGAAAAAGGCACTTGAGCTTCTGGGGTTTAGTAAGGCTCCTCGCACTGACAAGCCCAAGTACCTGCGAAATGTAAATCCGGTCTCGACATGCGCAGGGTCGCGTATACTGCTTCGTTATTGCTCCAGGAAGACGCGCTTGAAATTGTTTCTTTCGCGTACTTCGACGTAAACTTTGAAAGCCAAACCTGTTAGTGAAGCTGCAGCGATAACAGTGAACTGGCATCAAAACATGGCTGCAGGTGCTCTTGTTATGAACGGCGTGCCGGTTAAGCTCCTAATTTAAAATCGTTGCAATCTTTTAAAACTCTTTTATGCCATTGCTAATACTGTATTTTTATTGTTAAAAAAGGCTTAACCGGCTTTCATTTTAATTTTATTCCAGCAGTCGCTTTTGGAGGAAACGTTTTTGGAAAATACAAAGTGAATTGTTGATTTCGCGTGTACTGTTTACGTAAATTCGCTGGTCGTTTAATTTTGGCTCGAACTAATAATGATATGTATACTGCTAAATTTCGCGTGTGTGCCTGGCGTTTGTTTTGTTCGCGCTTTTGAGTTTACACGGAGGGAAATATCAGAATACACGCGAGGAGCAGACGACGCTCGTCTTCACTTTATTGCGAGAGAGGCGCTGTGTTGAGAGAAGGCCAGCTAGCCTTTACGTCCACCCACTAATCTATCCAATCAGAGCTCGGTACTCTCATGTCACCACATGGTCTCATCTCATCCTTTCCAAGGGTTTCTCACCCTATTGCTACTTGTAGGGTTTGCTTTATTTTATATGATACTAGAATTTAAAGGAAACGAGTCATTAGAGTTACAATTGGCTTGTTTTGGAACACATTTTTATACGTGACCTGTAACTGAGACTCAGCAAGTGTAGACTTCTATTTCTTGCTTTATTATCGTGTGTCCTCTTCCGTGTAACTGAAAAGATCAACTGACGTAATTGATAATATCTTCTTAGCATTTAGATAAGTTGAAAAGTCAATCTACAGAAGATGCTTTGGCGTCATTGCGTGACACTAATTGCCAGAACACGGGAGGGGCGATGCTTTTCTTGTCGAGGGGTTCCCTTGTGCCTTGAACGGGCATCAAAAAGGCAACACTGAGTGAAAAAATAAGAAGCATACTATAAACCATGGACGTACCAACCGGGGGGTCAAGGGGGGCGCTTGCCCTCCCAGTGCTCAGAATGGGGGAGCAAGGCATGTGATTTGCCCTCCCCCCCCCCCCCCCCCAAAACGGCCGCCACTGGGCAGGGCAAACACTGGCCGGCGGTGCCCAAGGAATACGAAGGGCACCGCCCTCCGACACGCGCGGGCATTTTTTAACGTGATACATACCCTAGCAACGGCGCTCACGCCGGATTGTCCGGTTCGTGGAAATAGGCGCTGCCGCCATCAACATAGGCAGCGAATACAGTGCGAGTTTCATAAGCTGTAGCATAACTTGGTGGTAAGATGCCTGCCTCATTCGTATCAGACCCGGGTTCTATCCATAGTGTGGGCTTACTTCTTTTATTTTTCCCTCGAACATTTTGTTTTGTCGAGGCATTGGGCGATATTTACAACATTTTTTTTTTTTTGCAGTTAACACTGAAAAAAGAACAAATGCTGTTGACGAAACATCGCTGAACTAAATCGTATGGGACTCTTATTCACGGCAGTGCATGGGGGACAGCGAGACTTGGGTTGCCGACTGGACGCCGCAAAGGGGGGGAGGCGGCTGAGTGGGTTAACAGTTTTGTAATTAACAGCCGCACACTGTCGCCGCGAAGCACGCGCGGGCATGGGTGTGCGCGCTTCGAGTGATACACGGGCCGTCCGAATCCGAAATTTAAGTTCCCGCGCGCTGCCGAGAGCCAATCTGGCGTGAGCGTCGTTCCAGGGGAGTCTATCGCCTGCGCCGTAAAAGGAGCCAGTGACCAAAGCACCCGGTGCGCATACACAACTAACCCTCTCCTCTCCCGCACCCCCCCCCCCCCCCCTCTTTACAACGCCTACGCACACAAGCCGTAAAAGTTAGTGATGAACCGAATCTGCCGACCTTCAGATTCGGAAAAGTTCCGCACATGCCGAAATTTGGAAAGAAAGTTCGGCAAAGATTTGGCAAAAATTTGGCAAATGTCTGTGCACTTGCACGAACGCGGCGGGGCCATGGATCCCAAAGAGGCGCCGCGCAGTCGCGCGGTTACCATCGCACAGTTTAGTACAACCAGCAGTTACGGCGAGGTGTGGAGTAGGCGACACGGTAACTGTGCGTTTGTGAGCTTTTGCGAGTGTGGTTCTCTTCAATATTTTCTGCCTCAAGAACAGAAGATCGACTAGTAATTTACGCAGTCCACTGTGCAAGTGACAAATGATGCGATGCATTCTAGATAACGTGATTTTCATTTGACCTTGCCATTGATGCAATGAGGTAGTTGAAACATTGACTGACAACTGCACAATTACGCTCAGTGTGCGTAGCCCACTGCCGTCACACGGGGCAGAGTCATGGGAGCTTGCCAGAATCTATGGAATGCAACTGGCATCCTCGTCATAATGTGATACATGTTTTCTCTCTTCTTTTCTCTCCTTTTTGCTTACTTTCTGTAGTGTGTGTATTCTGTACATTTATTTGTCTCTTTTGTTTTTTTCATATGTGGCGGCGGGCTGGCAGCAGGCATGTACTTACAAGCTACTCAAAAAAGTAATTAAGTTAAGTTACTGAGTATTAGCCTCAAAGGTCATTTGAGTAGAGTAGAAATTATTGAAATGGGAAGTAATTCAGTAAATTACTAATTACCGTAAAGAAGAGCAAATTACTTTTGAAGTTGTTTTTATTTTTTTCTATGCTGACAAGGAAGTACTTACATAGGTTTTGATGGGTTAGCGAATTTCTGCTAGCCGAATATAAAGCGGATTTTGTGTTCACAGAAACGCTTTAATAGCCGGTTCTGCTTCTGCATTCCTAATTGTTGTGTACTACTTTTTGATCAAGGATGCACTGCGGATGTATAATTTCACCGTTGAAGTTTAGCTCTGCCTGAGCTTGATTTTGCAGACAGTGTTTGATTGCTTACAGTGTTGCGTAAAGTGCGTCTAAAAACTACTTCGAAGTACAAAGTAAATGAGAGCTAGGTTATGTACTTGAAGTAAAGTAGTAAGTACACCGGGTGCAACGTACTTGAAGTGAAGTGCTATAAATACAATTTACTTCTAAAGTAAAGTAGAAGTACTTTTAACACACTCTTTCAAAATACCCTTCAATTCCCTACACAGCGTTTTTTTTTTTTTTTTTGTTTTTTTAATAGGCCGGTATGCATAGCTTCAGGGGAAATCGGAGGTGCATCAGTTTTTTTCGGAAAGGGCGGCAAAATTGGAGGTGAATCAGTTTTTTATAAAATGGCGGCCATAAATACGCCATAGAGTAATTGCTTTATTTTCGCTGACGAACCATTTAACACAATCCACTTATAAGGCACTTATTTGTATCGGTCTTATATCCGCCATTTCTTCACTCAGTAAAATGACCAGATGATGTCTCGAAAGACAGCACAAGCTATACAGGAGCACCAGATCAACTTCAGAGCGGGTGCTGCACTTTGCTACCTCCTCTGAGTGAGGACGTGGTGTGTATACCTCCTGTAGTGGGCAAGAATTCCTACATTGGGGAGAAGCGGGGACAAGCCCTTTCTTCAAGTGCCTCAAGTCTACTTGAGCTTCGGGACCCAGACAAACGCCAGTCTTCGGCGCTAATCCCACAGTTGCTCGGCCTCTCTCGCGTCGTGTCTCCTCATTCCCCGCACCTCGTAGCAGAGTTGTTGCAGCGGGGGCCTCGTTAAACTTTTTGGGGGGTTTTGAACTATTCAAATTACTTTGTTCCTCCACCCCCCCCCCCCCCTTTTTACGCCACCATGCTTCCCCCTCTGCAAATATCAGCTGATCTTCTAACATCTTATCTCTGTTGATAGGCCAAGAAACAACTAAAATTCGAAAGTAATTTGTAATTTGAGTAGAAGCCACTCGGAAAAGTAGTTAAAGTAAACTACTAATTAGCAAAATAGAAATGTAATTGAAAGTTACTAAAGTACCCGGAAACGTAGTTAAACTACATTAAAGGAGCTGTGCAACGATATTCAGTTGGAATGTTTTTCACTATACACGAGCTTACTGGCGCTAGTGGGAGTCTAGGATACTCCCACGCAACGCCACTGGCCAAGAAACTGCTTTGTTGCGGTGTAATTTCAAGGACAAAAGCGATCATTTTCATTCAATCTCTCCTTTGCAAAATTTCATGATGTAACGTGGGGATCGCAGTACACCCATATGACGATATTTGAATGCGGTTCATAGATTGGACCCGAGCATTGCGTGGGCACTTGATTTGGGCTCGTGATAATTACTAGCTCGAGACGCATTCGGGTAGTCGCCCGTGTCCAATCGCTGCAACGGCGACAATAGCCGAGCCATAATAATATCTGGAACTCAGCGCGTGCCCTGTGCTTTGCTAACGCCAGCGCGTGGCTATGATCTACATTGGCGGCATATAATCGGCTCCAGATCAGGTGGCCGCTTGTTCTGGCTGCGAGTTGAGGGGGTGAACGCTGCTCGTTTTTCTTTAATTTTTTCTGGGACTTCTATTGCGTGGGGTGAAAAACGAACGCGTGTTTCATAGGTCATTAATGTCAGGGACCCGTTCTAAGCGGTATTTGCGCAAAGTACAAAAATAGTTGCATTGCCCCTTTAACTTGAGCAAAGTAGTTGAACTACGTACAAGTCTGGCTGGCAGGCGCTCTGCGTAAGGGTTTTCACCTATCTGCCTAACCCCGCACACCACCACATGGGCCCCTTCCAGTACGTGCAAATAAAATTATTAATATTAATATTATTAATAATATTATTATTATAACAATCATGTTTTCGGCTCATAAGTAGATTGTGCCAAAACCGAATATTATATATATTTATTTCGCGTTATTTTGCGATGTTCATGTATCTGCATAAAACTAAACACAGAACTATCATGCTCGACGTTGCACATCCGACATTCCTAAGTCTCCCCATCTTCCTAAACGTTCGTGTGTGTTCTAACACTAGAAACCGGAATTTTGAAGGTTAAAAACGGCAAGTTGCGAATATGGAACGCACAGTTTTCATGCAGAGCTGACGTCAAGTGACTCAAATCGAAAGACATGCATATTTACAATATTGTTATCTCTTCTGGTGAAGGCCCAGTAACCTTTGCGTTCGTTTTCGTGCACGAAACGCTGACTCCCACGAAAAGTAGGAACGCAGTGATTGCCTTTATTTTAACAAAGTAAACACACTTGCAGCCGTGCGCTGATGGAGCCTCAAAATCAAAACTCTCGTAGCGTGATTCGTGACTGCGCCGGCTGCTACCCAACCTCGTTGTCACGCCACTTTCTGCAAGCAAACACTAAACTTGCCAGTAAACACACAAAAGCGTCATCGATACAATTATCTTGTAGAATATCACCTTATTTAGTCATGACTGTGTCAATAGGCACTACATATTGTATTTATGTTAAAAAAAAAACTTTTTCGTCGGAAAAAATAAATACCAGTGTTAAGTCTGGTTACAGTGTATTCTTGCCGAATCATTGCCAATTTTTTAAAAAAGTTCGGCAAAAGTTGTGCCGAATTTTTGATTCAGCGAAAATTTGGCCCATCACTAGTAAAAATATGCCCCCCGGGGGGGGGGGGGGGGGTCTGGTTTGCCCCCCCCCCCCCCCCTCAAAAACAAGTTGGTACGCCACTACTGAAATCATTATTTTCACTTTGTTTAAGAGGTTTCCTTTCCCTCGATGTATTTTAACTTAAGTAGCTCGTGTCGCGGAAATGCGGGCGTCGGTGGCGTGATGCGAAAATCAGGATTGAAACATAGGTCATGACGTCCCAGCCGCCATCATGAAGAGTCACGACCATGACGCCACACTGTGAGCTCAACTTGCCCCTTAAACCTATATTGGGAGGAAATTAATCACACAGTAAGGGTGTTTCTTGCCGTTCCAAGTTGTAATAACTAGCACAACAAAGGCTGTGGCACCGTCTAATTTTTGTTTTGTTTGCAACTATACTTCCGTCTAGGCGCATCGTTACAGATATTTTTGTTCTATATTTTGTTATGAGTATGAGAGACCACTGTTTAGTGTCCAATATATAAAATTGTTAGCCCTTCCATTTTCATATCTATTTTTCCCTTGTCTCCTAGAAGTTCGGTATTCTCTCAAAAAAGTTCGCCAGTAAATTTCTCACAAAATAAGTGACAATAAATCTTGCTCTTTTTCATAGTCTATGGTATACATTCTTTGCATCATGTGATTGAAACATGTTGCCATTGATTTAGGAAAAGTCCTGATTGAACGCCTTATGCGAGATGGGGATATAGTGTTTGTGCCCTATTTCTTCTTTCGTGAAATAAATAGTGTGCATCTCGGAATGCTAATTTTTAATCTTGTTTTGGGGCTAATATATTTGAGTGTTGTCTGGTTTGTGTATGAGGAGCTGTAACAGTAAACAAATGTGAAATGCTATGCCCCATTAAGCGAAACACGAAGCATGCCACAGCGCGAGGTTGACCTTATCAGCAACTAAAAACAAATCCTTGACTCACAGACAATCAATAAAAACGCACATGTTTAGTAAGGTTGACGCAAAGAACAAAATATTCTCAGTAAGTATTTATGCGTGCCCTGAAAAAATGTTGACACCAAGCTCAAATTGCTAAACGTTTTTCGATAACCCATTTACAACTTTATTAGGTTTTTATAACAGTCGAGTTATCTGTTTAATTTTTTTTTAATCCTGCGTTTCTTTTCCTCACAGACAAATCTTGAACATGGACATAAAAAAATCCCCGGATCAGGCTAACAATCTTTTTTATACGCGCAAAAAAAAAAGGGCCAATTGAGTGAACATTGATTTTGCCAAAACACTGAGCTTTGCAGACATAAATAAATTATGGGACATTCGTTACAAACCAACGCTCTTATAAAATTACTGCAGTGTCTTCTTTTTTTTAACCGTTCCGTTCACTTTATTTTTAGATTATTTTCTATTTCGTGGATGGATAAAGGGACAAATGTTATCTTGTTGCACGGATTCCGTGTGCATTACTTGACTCGGTATTTCTGGGCCACGTTTGTGGCCTTATAATGTAGTATTCACAAGGTAGGTGAGGTTGTGTGTCGGCACTATTTCTGATAGTGTGCTGTCTTAGTCAGTTTTGCATGCACGATAGGACAAAAGTTGTAATGCGGTAGAGTTATCGAGGTTTGTGTAGAGATAATGGCTGGCCTGCTTTTTGCGTTTTTATTTTTTTCAACGCACGATATTGGTAATCTTACACTACGCAAATTAATGGTGGGACCAAATGATCGTTGTATGATTAGGGAAATGGGTTACAAACAAGTTACAAAAGACATATTTCAATATTCGATCGTGACAATGGCGTTTGAACTTTTATTATACACATCAATAAAAGTATTGTTTTACAAGCGCGGCATGAGGTGATCAAATTGGTCGAAGTGTTTTAAGCTGCGGAGCACCCAAAACAAATCTAGACAGGTTTTAGTTTACGCTACAGTTATACCTAGACAGGGGAATACCTGACACAAATTTTGTAAATGCTTGCTTTGGTTTGAATATAAAAATTTAAATAAAAAAACGAATGCATTTATTTTCAACAACAAAAAAATAAGGGGCGCAATACACTTTGTATTGAACGGCTTTGAGTGCCAAGGCGTACTGTCTGTGTAATGGCATTATACATAAATTAGCAGCATACATTAAAGACGGACGAAGAAGAACGCACATCAAACTATACTGTAAAACCCTTAACGTTCGCGAGCCCTCAATCTTCGCGTATTTCACGAATTGAAGAATTCGCGAAATTTAAGGGCGCGCGAAAATTTCGGTCCTTAAGATTTTCAATGCAGGCGTCTGGAATTCGCGAAATTTAGTGGTCGCGATTATGTCATCTGTGACCGATTCGCGAAAAATAGGGGCCGCGAAAATAAAGGGTTTTACAGTATTGTGCCATGAAAGCAAGATGTCAAAACGTTCTAGGACATAATTTGTGTCTCGGTTATTTTAGTGACCTTGTAATTAGAATGTCGCGTTCATCTGTCCCTGAGTGCTCGAGTTACTAATTGCGCATGAGCGCGCTTCCAGATACGTCCCACAATTACGAACCAGATGCAAATTGCAGATGTTATACACGTATCGTTAAGAATTCTGCAACAACAAATTTCATGTGCATGCCTCGGTATAAAATATAATGTATCAGATACGTGACGTTGCATTTCTAAGGAGAGCATCAATGTGGTAAGTTGATGGTCCCACCTAAAAGCACCTTACCCGAATTTAAAAATGATTCATTTATAACTCTAAAGGCATACTTATTTTACCCCTCTTATTGGAATAGTAATGGCATACGTTTTTTGTAACTTGTACAGGACTCGTGTGCAATTATTTTTAAGACCTGATAGAGAAAATTATGGAAAAGTTGCGTATCTATTAGCAGTGTATCAGGTAACTAAACACAATATGTGAGACACGAGAATTATGAAGGTAAAATAAATACTGACAATCTGATATATGTAACCTGTACAGGACGCGTGTGCAGTTATTTTTAATACCTGATAGAGAAAATTGTGGAAAAGTTGCGTTTCTATTAGCAGTGTATCAGTTAACTAAAAAGAGAAATATGTGAGACGCGAGAATTATGGAGGTAATATAAATACTTACAATGTGATATATGTGATCAGCCTAACGTAGGAGTCTCAAGTCTATAGGCTTAGGAACTGGAGAAAAGGAAAAGATATTAGCGCGTGGACACGCCATAAGAACGCTGAGTTCTAGTTGGAATGATTAGTAAATAGACGAAAAGCTTGTCTCTATTCACTGTTGCAATATATTCGAGCACCGAACCGTGGCTTCCGGTGTTCGCGTTCGAACATGCTCGAACCGTGAGCAGAGACAAATGCAACTAGCTTTTCGTCTATTTACTGATGATTCCAACCAAAGCCCGGTTTTTTTCCAACGTCCAAACAGTGTTGAGAACAACATTTCACCAGTCCTTCCTTCCTCTCAGATCCCAAGAATGAAACCACAACCCTGGCTTGATTCCTACATCCACTGTCTCTCTTCCGGTTTAACTATGACAAACAATATTTTGCGATGCTCCATGACCTGTTTGATTGTTTGCTTATTTTTTTTTAATATATTATAAAATATTGTAAATTTAGAACAGTTTTAATATTTATTTTGTGCATCTAGTTTCGCCATTGATCGTGCATTTAGGCTTTAAATGTATAATCAACAAATGGATAAATGCAAATAATGATTTATTTGGTTAGTGTCTCCAATAATCACGGCTTTTTCATGTAGTGGCAGATACACACACAGTATCAAGACACTTTAGAAAGCCCCTCAAGATACTGCTTGTTGATAGACTAATTGTTTTGTGTATATATTTAGAGTGCGAGAATTTAGTCAGCACAAATGGGTGTCTGGTGTCTTCGCTGAGACATTCAGCCAGCGCGGTACCACTGCTCTCCTGGGGGTCTTTAACGTGCACCACCAAATAAGGATACATGACCGCATGCCGGTACGATACTCATCTAGATCAAAGCGGGCTGGGATGGTGAATTCAGCCAAGAGCCCCTGAGTTCTGCAGCGCAAGCTTTCGCCTCCACGTGCTCCAAGCTGGGGGTCGCTAAAACGCTCGCCACCGATTTGTCATGTGCGCTCAACAGTTATACGTGGTTCAGTGCGCATGTAGCCTTCTTTGGGATTCAGCTAAAATTCTCTGCCAGTTTCATCTGGGAGGAAACGTAAAGCGTCGACACGGGAGCTTTCCGTCCTGAAGGGTATAACCCGTGTGCCAGTCTTCATTACGGCTGTTTCAGCTTGGTGCTTCAGAAACCGAAACTGCGAAGACAAGAGAAGAGAAAAGCGGAACAAAGCTTCCTCGGTTTCTCGATCGGCAGTGAATCAAGAAGGAAGTTCCAGGGGAGAAAAAAAGCGACATCTAATTATTCTTCTCAAATAAGCATTGACCGCTCCCGAGTTTTTTTTTTTTTTGTATATATATAGTTAGAAGTACGTGAGAAGTTGTAATGGCTTTTAATTATTTATGGCTCTAGTGTTCTGACTTCCGTTTTTTTTTGTCATTTTGTTCTTATTCACACTGCAAAGCCACGTGTTGTAATGTACGAAGGCGTTCTTGTTCTACTTTTTACCCTAGTTTTCTAACTGTTCGTTTTTTTATATATATAGACTGGTTTTCTATGGGTTCTGAGTGGTGCTTGGTTTGAATGATTAGTGAATATGTTTTCGCTCTTGCTCTAATGGCATGTTCGCTGTTTTTAGGTGCAACACGGTGTAACCAGATGCTGTAATTATTATTATTATTATTATTATTATTATTATTATTATTATTATTAGTATGTTCTGTTCTGTTCTGAATCTGTGCCGATAGACGGCCGCTTTATTAAGTGTGCTGACTGCGCAAAAGTGTTTCACCTAGGAAAGAAATGCTCCGGCATATCTGAGAACACCTTTAATTGTATGAGTGCCTCACAGGCTGAGAAATGGCGCTGTCAAGGATGCCGAGGAGGACCGCCGAAGTCTCATTCTGAAAACGACCTCACACCGCCTCAAGGCGAATCCGGTTCTTTTTCCTCAGAGCTCTCGACAGTCAACCACAAACTCGATCTCCTTCTTTCCTGGAAGGACACAATGGGCCCTCTTCACGAACTCCACCCTAAGATCGACGCTTTATTACTACTAAAGGAAACGGTCGACTCTTTGCGAACCACCATCAATGAGATGCAGACGTCACTTGATTTCTATTCGAAGGCATATGATACACTTGTGAAGTCCACTCAATCACAAGATAAACGCATCAAGGATCTGCAAAGTGAAACCAGCTCATTACGAGCTATTGTAACGGATCAATCCAATGAAATCCAAAAATTAAAATCCGACCAAAATGATTCCGACCAAGCACACCGTCCCTCTAACTTAGAGATACACGGCATACCGGTTTCGGCTGGCGAGAACATTATACATATTATGACTGACCTAGCCGAACAACTAAGCGTTGAGAGCTTTGAGCCCGTACAAGTAGTGGCTGCTCACCGCCTCCCGGCTAAGCCTGGCGCTGTGCCTCCCATCCTGGTTCGGTTCAGTTCAGTCCCGCACAAAGAACGCTGGATGGCATGTCGCAAACGCCTAGGCACCTTACCTACTAATGACTCCCATCCAAGGATATACTTCAATGATAATCTCACAGAAGCAAACCGGAAGCTATTCTGTATGGCAAGATCAAGAGGAAAAGAAAGGGGTTTCAAATTCGTATGGGTCCGACATGGTAAAATCTTTGCAAAACATAGCCAGAGCTCTCAACCCATTCGCATCATGGACGTTGGTGCATTGGATAAAATTGCGTAGGCCACGATGACTAATTGTTTCCAGCTAAAAAACTTAGAGACCTGTATAGAAACCTTCAAGCCCACCTCGTGTCATACTTTTACTTTATTCCAAGTAAATATTAGAAGTATTCGGAAGCACTGGGATGAATTTCAACTTGCTATTATTTCTATCCTCCCAATTGCTGATATTTTTGTTCTGACAGAGATCAATATTCATTAGGGTGATGTAGGGCAATTCACTTTACCAGGCTTCAAAAGTGTCTTCTACACCCGCGAAAATAAGCGCGGATGTGGCATTGCGATCTTCATTAAGAGTAAGATATCATTTACGGAACTTTGTTTAACATTCAACTCAGCAGAGTCAAAAGTTTTGCATATAATTACTTCTGCCTATGATCTCTATCTACTTACATTTTATAGACCACCTTCGGAAAAAGCTGCAGATTTTCTTTGTGACCTGCGGAACAGTCTGCAAACTTTGCCGGCAACTGCTTCTTTATGTCTGGTCGGGGACTTTAATATTGACTTGCTGAAGCCTTCAATGGCTCTAGTTTGTGAATATCTGACACTGCTAGCAGATCATGGCATTGAGCCAGCAATCACTGTCCCAACAAGAGAAGAGCTTTTAGGAAACAAACTTGTAATCGCGTCTATTGACCACATCAATCTGAGATCGGCATCCTTCAAAGCAAAAGCAGCAGTAATTACTCACAAATTATCAGACCACTATTTTGTCGCATGCCATTTAGAATTCCCTCATGATACGCCGACTTCAGTTTCTAACAAAATTCATCGGGTCGAAATTGTTGATCGACAAATGTTTGACAACTTTCTCTCTAATTTCGACTGGAATGCTTTTCAGCAAACTGTTAGACCTTCAGATATTTACCCCCGTTTTGTGCAGCTATATAAGCGGTTTTCACAATCATCAAAGAAAGTAATTCTTCGCAAACAACGAAATTTAAATTTACGTTGGTTAAATAAGGATATATTATCAGCTATACAACTTAAAGAGATAGCCTGGAGACGAAGCCGGCGCTCACCTCATAACTCTAACCTTCAAGCTGAATTCCGGACTCTTCGGAACAGAGTAAGCGCACTTATTCGCTCGGCTAAGCGTCAATATTTTCAAAAACAATTCTGCGCATCAAAGTCCAACTTTGCTAGATCCTGGTCACTGATTAATGAACTACGCGGAGTCGCACCACCTGGTTTACAGGTTGACACTTTTGGCGAATTTTTTGGACCCGATTCCCTTGCTACGGCGAATACCTTCAATGACTTCTTCGCCAAGTTTTCGGGCAAAGCCAGACGAAGCACAACACCGCCCAGTCTTTTACCCCACTCCAAATTAGCTTCTGCATTTCTTCCACTGATGACAATGATCGATCTGGAGTCTATAATATCAAGTCTCAAACCTAGAAAATCACCAGGGTATGATGGAATTCACCTCTGCGACATCCGAAGAAATTTTAGGCACATACAAGACACACCTCTACTCATGTTTAACGGAATAATAGACTCGGGTGTCATTCCTTCAAAATTAAAAACCTCAATTGTTAAACCTCTTTTCAAGGGAGGCAAACGTGACCAGGTTGAAAACTACCGACCAATATCTATTCTTCCGTGTCTTGCTCAAATCTTGGAAAAGTATATTTATATAGTTATGTCTTTTTATATAAAAAAATGTGACATAATATCGCAATCCCAACATGGTTTTGTGCCGGGACGTGGGACACAACCTCTTCTTGAAGCATTATCAGACAAGTTAAATTTTGGTTTTGATCACAACTTATTTATCTGCGCATGTTTTCTAGATGTGAGTAAGGCATTTGACACGGTGTGCCATTCTATTTTGCTTCAAAAACTTTCCTTTATCGGTTTCCGGGGACCATTCTTATCTCTGTTAAACAATTTTCTCCAAGGTCGATCGCAGCTTGTTTCCATCGATGGCATGCAAAGCCTAAAAGTTTCCTTAAAGGCGGGGGTTCCACAAGGTTCAGTTCTTTCACCATTGCTTTTCAATATTTATGTTAATGACATGAGTTTATCTGTTTCAAACTGTACCATTTATCAATACGCAGACGATACTCTTTTGCTGACGAGCCATATCTCATATGCCAGAGCAATGGGTTTGCTCCAAGACTGTACCTCAGAGCTAATGAACTGGTTTGCGAATAATCTAATTAATATAAATATTTCGAAAACTAAGCTTGTTTGTTTTCACAATCCCCTTAAAGTTGTTGACCTCAATATTCCTCTCTTGCTGCACACGTCTCACTGTGTCCCATGCCAATGTATCCCAATTTTTTGTTCATATACTGTGAAGTACCTAGGAATCACATTCGATTCAGATCTCTCCTGGAACTCATACCTATCAAAACTCTGTTCCAAATTAAGAAGCGCTTCCTGCCTATTATACCATATCAAGACATTTCTACCTTTTAATCTCAGGAAGCTTATAGCCCACTCGTTAGCTTATGGTACACTCCGATACGGCGTAACAGTCTTTGGCAAATGTTCTGGATTGTGGCAGGCCAAGATAAATTCAATTCTAAAAGGAATCTTACGGAATGTTCAGTATAAACCTGCATCCTCACATCACGATCTCTTTAAGGCTTTGTCCATGCCAAATCTGCAATCTTTGTTTTTTGAATCAGTCCTGCTTGAACACTAATGGAAGGATGATTTTAAAACTCTTCGTCCGAATATGAGACAATTACGAAAAATATCAATGTTTCTTGTTCCCGCTTACTATACACGTTATGGTAAGAACATGCGGTTGGTCTATGTGCTTCAAATTTTTAATTCCCTACCTCCTAGCATATGTGACTTTACCTCAAGAAAAAAGCTCAGAAGAGCGCTTCGACATATTGATATGACCGACGAACCTTTGTGAATATTTCATAATTAGTTATTCCGACATTTTTTTTTAACAAGTGCGTTTTTTTTACTGTTTTATGAGTTATTTTTATTATCATTATATGAAAACAAAGAAAGTCATCAAGATCTTCAGTGTCACAAAAACTGGACAACAATTTCTACTACTTTCAATGGCGAACAATGGCGAAAAGTGACGCCAGTGCATTGTGTGTGTGTGTGTTTTTAATACTTTTCTGACTTGATTTTTTTTTCTTTAGAAAGGGAAGGGGGGAGGGGGGAGCTTTAGTATGCAGTTGGAACTGCTGCAAAAACTTAGTGATAATTCTGCTTTTTCTTTTTGTATCTAGAACTGACTCTTTTATTTTTATTTCAATTTACATAGTTGGTTCTGCCGCACAAGCCCATGATGGCTTTGGCGAACCTGCACTTTTCCTCGATTATGTTCTTCCGTCACAAATAAATTTATTATTATTATTATTATTATTATTATTATTATTATTATTATTATTATTATTATTATTATTAATATTATCATCATCATCATAATCCCAGATATATCTCTTTTGAACTTTCTCATATTTATCGATGACACAGGCCGGTTGTGAACCCATGAGACACTGGCGTTCTCTAATATAAGAAAACAATTTCGCGGCGTGTGAAATATTGGAAAAATAAGTGGCTTAACATTGTCGTAATAACAGGTATTGTTTATTCATGGCACGGATTCTGATACGTATAAAAACATTTAGAAGATGACCAGAACTGTAGTTGAAAATAAAATTTACCGGTGGCTGCAACATATACAAATAAGGGTCACCATCGTAATAGCCGCAGAAAAAAAAATAATTTTAATTAAGAAAGAGTATCTGACCTCGGGAAGCTTCCGAAGCTAATCAAGACGTAGAGATTGTTACGGACGGGCCGAACCGTCGAACGTTACACCCTGGTACGACATACCCGGTTCCTGCGCATCCGTCTCCTGCGTGGAACTGGCATTAAGCGCACCGTTAATGGCGGCCATTTAGGCTGCGAACGCCACGAGCCGTGATTGGCTGTTTACGTGTGGGTCTCCCCGGACATGAAAGGAGTGAAAAAAAAAAGCCAATACTGCGATAGGGTTTTTTTCTGAGCCTGGCGCGGACGGAATCGCATTCGTCTTGATTAAGTTGAGGCTCGTGCCGTGCCCCGCCCGCTGCTAATTCTTTTTACGAGTTGGGCGTGAGCCACTGTATCGCGTGTCGCCTTACGATAGAGAGCAGTAGACCCTATGAGCCTTCCGAGCCAATCCGATGGCGTGGGAGCGTCACGTGACTTTCGGGAGGACCGCAGCGACGCGTGGGGGCACGTATGGCCACGTGGTACGTTCACAGTGGTGCATTCGCTGGAATGGCTGGTAGTGCATCCACTGTGCTCCAACTTAAGTTGAAAGAATAGGTTCAGTGGGAGTGAGGCTATAGGCCGGTCACTGCCGAGGTGACAGCGTGCTGGAAAAATTCCTTGGGCTACCCAACCGAAAAAAAAAAACAGTATAACTTTTCGCTAACTGGATTATGGAACAAAAAATCTAACTGGATTTCTTGCTGGAAACGTTAAATCCAGTGTGCAATTTTGGAACAGAATATCTAACTGGACTTTAGGTCTCCAGTAAGAAATCCAGTTATATTTTCTATTCCTTAAAGGTCAACTCCGGCCAAAACACAAAATGAAATAAATTACTGGTATCGCTGTACCGACACAAAATATGACCCCAGCCAAAATATAACGTCCGTGGGACGCCGCATTCTCAACTAATTCCGATAACAAAAATGCGATCCGCCGCGAGCCGCTGCTCCTTAGCGGGCGGACAGCGGGTTGCCGATCACTAAAGCAACATTGGGCCGTGACTTCAGTATCGTTCTCTTTTCTTTCCTTCGGTCCGGGCGTTGCGTGGAGTGCGCTTCTTTGAGCCGCTACTACCGCTACTTCGGCTTGTGATTGGCGTGTTTAGGCGTTGCTTTTATCTGTAGCCCGTGTACCTTCGGTATAGACTTTTGTTTATTTGCTTGTGAGGACTCCAAGACTCATTTTAGCGAGCAACTCGGTGCGCCCAAGACTGACCAGCTGTTCCCCGAAAGATGTCGAGTCTAACTTGCAGCGCTGTGGGATGCTCAAACAACCCGCTACGCAACCCGGAGGTGCTTTTAGAGCGCAGCTCTGACCGCTCATTCACACTGGAAGCGGATCCGCGTTCGCAAAGCGGTTGCGAACGCGGTTGTATAAAGATTCAGTACAATTGCACGCGCGTTTGATGTCATCGAGTGCGCGTGCAATTGCACTGGATCTTTATACAACCGCGTTCGCAACCGCTTTGCGAACGCGGATCCGCTTCCAGTGTGAATGAGCGGTTAGGGGCCCGTTTCCGGCTTGAGCGGCGTCGGCGTCGCCGTCGCCGTCGCCGTCGGCGTCGGCGTAACCGCGCGGTGCATCATGGGAAATATCCCATAATGCACCGCGCGAGCCCCCCACCGGGGTCACGTGACTTCGTGGGGAGGCACGTGACCCCCCCGAGGTCACGTGACCCCCCGAAGTCACGTGACTCCCCTGAGGTCACGTGACCCCCTCCTCGAGGTCACGTGACCCCCTCCTCGAGGTCACGTGACCCCCTCCTCGAGGTCACGTGACCCCCCGAGGTCACGTGACCCCCGCCGATGTCGCGTGACCCCCCGATGACGTCATTGACACTGATGACGTCACCGGCATCCACATCGTCATCGTCATCATCACTGATGACGTCATCATCAGTGATGACGATGACGATGCGGATGCCGGTGACGTCATCAGTGATGATGACGATGACGATGTGGATGCCTGTGACGTCATCAGTGATGATGACGATGACGATGATGATGCCGGTGACGTCATCAGTGATGATGACATCAATGATGATGACGTCATCAGTGACGATGACGATGTGGATGCCGGTGACGTCATCAGTGATGATGACGATGACGATGTGGATGCCGGTGACGTCATCAGTGATGATGACGTCATCAGTGATGATGACGATGACGATGCGGATGCCGGTGACGTCATCAGTGATGATGACGATGACGATGTGGATGCCGGTGACGTCATCAGTGATGATGACGATGACGATGTGGATGCCGGTGACGTCATCAGTGATGATGACGATGACGATGTGGATGACGATGTGGATGCGTTACCGACATCCTCATCGTTTTCGTCATCATCACTGATGACGTCATCAGTGACGTCACTGATGTCGTCACCGGCATCCGCATCGTCATCGTCACTGATGACGTCACCGACATTCGCATCGTCATCGCCATCATCACTGGTGAAGTCATCAGTGACGTCACTAATGACGTCATCAGTGACGTCAGTGATGACATCATCGGCATTGGGGGTCACGTGACCCCCAAGGTCACGTGACCCCCCAAGGTCACGTGACCCCCCCTGGTTAGTCGAACCCCCCCCCCCCCAGCGCCCTTCCTTCCTAATCCTCAAGAGCTGCGCTCCAATTCGGCGTTACAGGGAGTTATAAGCGGCTTTCACTTTTTTCACAAGTTTCCAACGGACCGTAAATTGGAGAAGGTGTGGGTGAACGCTGTTGGACGAGTGGACTTTGGACTTCGGGTTTTACGCGCCGAGTAAAAAAGAACGAAAAAACAGACGTGTACAGCCCAGCACACGTGTGTTCGGACGCCGCGGCCGACGCCGGAGAGCCTCAAAGCTTCTTGTCTGGGACTGAACCGTCGCGCGAAAGCGAGAGGGCCCCCAGTACTGTACGTCACTCGCAGCGCGGCGTTGAGCTACGCCCCTCCATCCGCGGAGCCCCGATGACAATTTAGGCCTAGCGACGAGTACGGAAGACCGCACGCACGGCTACAGTCGCCGAGTACGGCACCGAACGAGTTCACTCGTTTTTCAGTCGCTAGCTTTTGGGTATACAAGCGACGAGTACGGCATAGCGCACGCACGGCGGCGGCCGCCGAGTACAGCACCGAACGAGTTCGCGGGTTTTCCAGTCGCTGGTTTTTGGGTATACGCGCTAACTCTTGCTACATATCCTGGATAACTACCAGGTATACAAAATTAAAACAAAATGAGCTTACCTCCTATCTTTAGACGGCTAGCGCAACAGAGGTAGGTGCCGCTCGGCCATGCGTACTCGTTGATTGAGAACGATCCTGACGTCACGTTCACATAACGGCTGATTTCCAGTGTTGCCGGGGCCTCGAGCGGCTAGTTTCGGTTTTGTCGGTTGGGCCCCAAACAAAACTTTGAGGCGTCAATATCGTTAAAACAACGGACAATAACGAGACAAAAATTACACCTTGCAATGCAGGGACGCTGACTGCACTAAAAACAGTCATAATCCGAAAATCGAAAGTATGGACCGGAGTTGCCCTTTAATCCAGTTAGCGAAAAGTTATAGTTTTTTTTTTTCTGTAGGGTAGTCGTACGCTTCCCTTTTGTCACGGGATCACGCTCCTTTTATCTTAACACACACACATACAAAAAGCGAAGTCAGGGGATGATAGAGAGACTGTTGATTAGTCCTGTGCGGTGCTTCCACTGTGCTGTCAGATTAGCGGTGAGGACGAGGAATGCGGCACGGCGGTACGGCTAGTCGGCAAAACGCCGGGGATAATCCTCTTAACGGACTGGTTGTTAGAGCCAGATTAGGGCGGAAAGACGCAGGGTGCCAAGCTTCTGGCAGTCGGACTCGCCCGTGAGGTCAAATATGTTATAGCGCAGCTTGTGTGTGTTTGTGTGAGCCCGTGTGTGCGTGCGTGCGTGTGTGTAAGTATGTGTGTGTGAACGCGCCTGTGTGTGTAAGGTTTCCAGGGCACCCAAATTAAACAAATATTTGTAATACCAATGCCTTCCTCTTCCCGGCATATGCTAAATATTGTCACAAAAATAATATATATATATATATGATGATTAAGCAGCAAATGAATGTGATGCCCAAACCAATGTTCAAATATTCAGCCGCTCTCCAGTGAAGTGAGGTCACATATTATTCGACTTGCAAGTAGAGAAGGCAGTCTTAAACAAACAGTATTTGTTGTGGTATGTTTTTTTTTTCTATATTACTGGCATAAGTCTATTTAGTATTGATTTCACACCATGAAACTTCTTGTAACCCGTAGTGATCAACTTGTACTGCACTGCTCCCGTATTAAAACTTCTCCCGTACTAAAATGCTTTTTTATTACATCTGACTTTGTTTTGAGTGTTGCAATTAGAGCCAGCATCTCTCACCAAAGGAAGATGTTAAACTCCTCGAGAAAAAAATAAAATCTTGTGACTTCTAGCTTGTGGATACTAGTTCAGATATGTATATTAATGTGATAAATCAATTTTAAAAGAAAGCAGTAACACGCGAAAGTTAGCCTTTACCATTGGAACATTGACAATGTCGATTCCAGTGCTCTTATTATTATCTCTCGTTTTATATTGGCTACATGGGTGTGGTAGTTCGGAATATGTTAATCCGTGTGGTGATTCATAAAGTGCTAGAATCTTGTGGAAAGATACTACTGTTTTTTTTCTGTTTTTTTTTTTTTTTTGAAGTGCAACGTTTAAGGGACCATGAAACAATTTTGAAATCGAATTTCATCCACCGCATTTCGTAAAAGGTGTGAAAAGTAAACCATAAACCAAAAATAGAGAGCCAAAAACAAATTTTGCTATATAACTTTTTTTAAAAAATCGGACACTTTTATACCTTCTTTCGTTCGAAAGCTCTCTTCCTTTTCACTGCGATGTATCCGCGGTGCCAAAGCACGTCAGCCAAATCCATGTCGCTTATTGGATAAGAGTCTACCTCACCAGCACCGCGATCGTAAACAATAAATATCTAATGAATATTTTCTAAAATTTTTGTTAAAAATATTCCGGTCCACATTTTGTTGAATAACTTGCGATGTGACAAAAATCGACGAATTTTATATTGCTCGAAGTTATGCGCCATCTATCGTGTGGTAATCAAAGCAAGAGAAACATAACACTGCGCCTGCGCTTTTTCGCGGTTCCTGCTCTCTGCTGAAAAACATGGCGTCGGCGGTGATCGTTGACGTAGTCGGCATAGCTATGGTGCCTGCAACGCGTCTCCGACTGGTGTGTTTACGCTGCCAAAAAGTGGTCCATCGATTTCCGTCTGATGACGTCATAAAAGTGTCATGCTGTCGCCAGTCGCGACCCTGGCGGTGTCCCAACAGTTGTGGTACAAATAGCAGACGCCTGTTCTGCTGCAGGTCGCTCTTCACTTCGGCAGTCCACGGAAGCTCCGACAGCATGTAGTTGGGACGCCTAAAACACCGCGAGGACAGCGACACTCGCGTTCGCTCGTGCTTTTCGCCAGCATTTCTACGGCCAACCGTCAGGATCGCGAGAGGCAACAGCATGACACTCCGGCTTCTGTGACGTCATTTGTTGCCACATTGGGACCACATTTGATGTATGGGCGGGATAGGACGCTAAACACACCAAGGACGTGCTGGGCATGATCACCCAGCATGTCCTTGAAGGGAACATCCATATACTAGTGCGGCGATGCTGTGGCAGCACCATCAGGACAGTAAGAACGCTCGTGCCGTCGTCTTTGTTTACTTCAACTAAGGGGTGCTTTCTTAGCATTGTGTCCTCGAACATCGGCCGGATTTCTTATTTCGCGCATTCCGTGCATGTGCTCAAGTTCAAGGTATTTCTGGTGCGTACTTTATTTAAAGGAGTGTATGAAGTATAAAAATGTTTACGTGTTTTCGTCACCCGAGAAAAATGGTTTACTGTTAGCATTCCTGAACGATCGCAACGTCTATGGGATCACAAATTTATATTTCGGCGTCGCTATATCTCTGCTAAGGTTACGTCGTTTTTTTTTTTTTCAATCGTAGAAAAGGCGTGTGGCGAGTTTTGTACTATCGGTAAAGTCGTGTTTTAAAGTTGTGATAGTCCGAGATGGCGTACTGCATCTTTTTCTTTTCTTTTTTTATCCCCTCTGCCCTGCGAGCCTATCCTGACAAAATAAAAGTTAATAAAGCTTGAGCCGATAGGAAGCTCTGTTCATTCTCTGCTACGCCAGTAAGTGACAGTGCGTCCCTTTCATTTTAGCGATACCGTGGAAACGGCTCACGGCGCCGGGGAAGCGGCTGTCATGAAGACGCCATGCTGCGCTTGTTGCAGTGGTTGCAGGAGTATGTACGCGCGGCGCAGATTGGTTTTTCGGGTCGCTCAGGTCACAACGGATGAAGTCGTAGCTAACATGCTCGTTGCAAGTGCCCGAAACAGTTTGTGCTGTCCGGACCTTTAATAAGAGCTGCGCCCTAAAAGAAACGGCAGCAGTTTCACCGATTGCCACTTGAGGAACCAGGTCGAAGCATCTTGGTGCAGGCTAATCGGTTTGAGGGACCCCAGGTATGAGGTCATCCGTGTGTGCTCGCAACATTCCGTACATTTTAGTCGCTCCTCCTTGCCCGATTCCGACGACGAACTGGAGTGCTCGTCGGAATAGTCGCCACACTCTCCAACATGCGTACCGGCGTGTGGAACCAGCACCGTGCTGCCGTTGTAGCGCAACATATCTAATTGAATTACGCTCAGTTTCGATATGTCCATGGATATCGCGGTGATGAGAAGCGCCGATTCAGAAAATATGTCGGTGGCATCGGCGCCATCTGCTCAGTAAAACCCTGTGGTAAAACCTACTGGCACACCGCCAGCTCGCCGCTAACGCTCCCATTCTCCTACATCCAAGAGAACTTTTGGTTCCGTTTATAGAGCTCGTCACGACCGTAAAATTACGCCGCGGCTTGTTTTGCAGTGAGTTGGAGAGGCAGAAAAATCCGAAATTTGAATAATTTGTGGTGTAGAAGTTAATGAGACGAAACGAAAGCGGGTGCAGTTCGACGTGAGTGCGTTGGTGAAGTTAAATTTTAAACGAAAGAGGTGCTGCTCTGTCCGTCCCTATGTTTATTCTTTCTGTTGTTATAAAGCGGATGCCTGTTCGGCATTTTGTGAACATTAAAGGTTTAATGTAATTGTTATTTGGCAATAGCAGAAAGGTAATTTTATTGTCCTCTTAAGTGCGTTATGTAAAGGTCAGAAGAGTTTCCACATTTAAGGTATAATGTGAGATTGTGTTTTATTTAGTCATACACTGGTAACTCGGATTTTATTTCCATGTCCTCGCTGAAGAAATGATCAAAGCTAAGCGGATTAGGTCTATTATATACGGTAAAATTTTCAGACGTTATTTCTTTTCCTTATTAGATGAGTCTGTGATTTCAATATCTCGAATGCTGCAGCGATATTTTCCTAAATGTTTCTTCAACTTCAACGTTTGAACTTCTAATCCCATTTCTTGGCGTTTGTCATTTTCGGCAGGCATCTTTATTTTCGTACGATGAAAGTTCTTTGGAAGAGTGCCCCTGTCATTGAACTTTGAATTTAAACATGGAAAGAAGAAAAGAAAGAAGTTTAGAAAAAGCAAGCGGAGAAGCTGAAACGGCAGTGATTATGAATTAATTTACAACATTTTAGGAGCTGTTTACAATTTGCTTTGCGTATCCGGAACGACACAAGTCAAAATCAGTTTGAATCATACAAGCATTAATCTCGAGGGCCGCGGTGCTACCATCTTAGCCAGTTTCTTACTGTTGATTATTGAAAGGATGCATGCACACTTTAGCAGCGTATATCGTGAAATGCGGCAACTAATACATTAACCATGTCACATACACCGAGGCTTCACCTCTTCGTTTTAAGTTTGAGCTGGGCGATTGTGCAGAGAAAAATTATACAATGTTTATTTTCATCGCCGTTATTTACATTAGTGACAATTTAGAAGTTGTGGTCTTTCTAAGGTGTTGACTAACTGTCAAAATTAAAAATTACAAATATGCGTAAAGTAGCAAAACAAAAATTGAAGACTACGAGGAGCAATTTACTAGCTCGTTTCATTGCTTTTTGATACACCCATATTCTGTAGCAATATAAAATAGTTCACGAGGGTTTCATTTCACCAAGCATCAACGTTAAACACAGAATGGGGATAATATGAATTCACATTGTCAACAAAAATACTTTGCAGGGCATTACCACTACCACACTGAATATAAATTAACACTTTTCACAACCCAAAATTAAAAAGAGGTTCGTGTTTTCACAAAGCTGATTTTAATTTTTAGCGCACTAGCAAAAGTTTGTCGGGCTAGGGATATTATCTTATAAACAGTAAAGCGTTATCAAGATGGTCCGATAAATGAAGCTGAGGCAGAAATAAAAAGTACGGAACAGAAACGTCTTTTAAAACGCAACGCTTAGGCGCCCAATTCCGGGCTTCGCGGCACCACTGTCGGAGTCCACATAACCGCGCGCTTTGCATTATGAGAATAATGCAAGTGGGCGTAACCGCACGTTGCATTATGTGAAACTTTTCCCACTAAATTTGCCGAAAGAAATTCTAAATTTAGCTGGTAAATCTCCCCGCTAAATATAGAAGGAAAATTTTACCGCTGAATTTAATGGGAATTGTAGAGATACGTTTCCCGCTAAATTTAGCCAGAAATTTAGCAAAAATTTTGCTTTACATGAAAGCGGAGCAAGAGAAGAGGAGAGGAGGGTACGTAGGGGGGAGGAAGGGCATGCCCTCCCCTCCGGACCCTCCCGTCCTCCTCCTCGAAAGTGCGCTCTAATTTGGCGCTATAACAAATTCTTCACGTCTTTCATTTTTTTCTTTAAAAATATATATGTGTACGGGTTATTCTTTTATATTTCTTTTGGTCATGATGACAATGAAGACTAAGATTTGGAGTGTTTATATGTTTGTATTGTTCCTTCACTTTATTTTATTATATTTAGGTTTTGACTGCGGGCAACAGTCAGCGATACCGAGAGTGGGATATCGGTGGGATGCGGCGAGGAAACCGTCGGAATGCCTGGAACGTGACAGAACAATTTTGTCTCCGCCGAACTCCAAGTTCGGCAGAGGCAGTATTGTCTCGGCCCAACTTTCAAGCCAGAAGTAAAAAAATATAAACCATAAAGGAAAGTCTTGTGTCTGAACGAACCAAAATTCCTCCTTTGATTTCTTGAAAAGAGGGATCCGGAAAAGGTCACATCAAAATATCTATAAAAAAAAAAAAAAAAAAAAAAACTGTGGCAGACGGGTTTTGCAGTTTGTGTCATTCACATTGCCAGAGTTATTTTTGTTTTGTTCATACACAACTTTGAGAACACGCAACACATGCCGACGCAGCATGGATATACCGGGTATTTCGACGAATATTTTCAAAGAGCCATAAAAATTTAGTGGCTAAGAAAAAAAAATTTTTAGGCAACAAACTGCCAGTGAGAACGTACTTTTGAGATTGCAAAACCATACAAGTTAGCTAATAGTCAACAAAATTAACTAACTACCTTTCGGTTAGAAAAAACAAGCATAGTTTTGATTTTAAACTTGCTAAGCGTAATCAAAGACCTCAAAATTAGAAACCCATAGAAAGACTTGGAGTGTGCGCTTTAGGTATTTATTGTCACGGATGAAGGCGAAGGGACGATGAATAATGGACTGAAATAGATCATTTCCAAAGACTGCACTCCGTTGGAAGCTGCGGAGTTCCTGCCAAATGGCAGACTAAAACTACAACGTCACGGCAGACTGGATCAGATAGTTGGATTAGAAGGCAAAAACACATCCACAGTAAAATTTCACGTAGGGTTGTACGAGAAGTGGTTCGATTTGAATAGCGCTGCGTTATCCATAGCCTTGACAATGCAAGGAAAATCAGAGACGGCAATTTTATTTAACAGTGCAGATGCAAGGGATGAAGGATCGCTATTTAATTCGAACCACTATTCGCCCACCTCTAATTAATCGTGATCAGCGCAGTGACGCTGCACTTTACACGCAGTTTGATTGGCTGGTCGATCCCCAGCGATGGACACGCTCCGACGTGCGTACCTTATGAAAGGACTTGCACGGTCCACAATGTCAGTTGTCCCCCATTGTGAAGTGGTTCTGACCTTCTAACTGTAGACATGTGACTTTCGAAAGGAGTCTAAAAAAGTTGATTGGGACGAAATTGGGCCCAAAATAAACGAACAAGCGGAAGAGGTAAGTTAAGAGAACTGCAGGGGGAAAGTTGCGGGCGTCGATGTCGACGGAAACGCAGAGTAGAGACCTCGCAAAAAAGTGCGTCGTCGTCGGGAGAGTGAGACTGCACGACAATGGTCAGCTCCTGCCTACTACAATCCGTATCTCGAATGTTCGACCTGGGGCTCCAACTTGTCAAACACAAAGTTTGGGCCGAAGTTCACGGAGCGCGCCGATTGGACCATCATGACGATGATTCCGCGCTTTTGTTGCCAGCGTCCAATCGGGGCACTCCACGAACTTTCGGCTCCAACTTTGTGTTTGACGAGTTTAGGGCCCCTTGAGTGTTCGGGAGTGGGCTAGCGCGAGCCTGTTTACCAAAGATATTCTGCTATCCTTACCTCTTCCACTCGGGGTAAGGGTAAACACGAAACTTCTAGATGTATGATGAAACGTTTCTTCTCGGTCATGCACGCAGCATTACTCCCCCTTTGAAAGTGCATCGCCCCAAAGCTATATAAGATTAATTAACACAAAACTAAACCATATAACAGCAAACAGCAAATTGCGGGGTGGTCTGAACCATAAATTGTCCTCACTCCTATCCAGCATAGGACGGCTTGAGACGCACGACGTGCACCACATCGGGTCGCCTCTGGCGGAATCCTGATGCTCGGGTTCCGTCGGAGCGTATTTCGTAGCTCAGGTCTCCGAGGCGACAAAGCGCCTTATACTGTCCAAAGTGCCGATTCACAAAATTCTCGCTGGGTCCATGGCGTCGTATCAGTGTCCCCACTCACACCCTGTCTCCCGGTTCAAAACGAACGCCACGTCGCCAGAGGTCCTACCGTCTAACGTCGACACGTTGTTGGTCTTAAATACGCTGGCGGGCTAGCTGGAGCGCCTCCTCTCCTCGCTGACAAATCACATGCTCGCCTACGCTTCTGTTGTACACTTGCTCAAAAACAGCATCGAGTAGAGGATGCTCGACTCGATCGTCTTTGGTAAATGGTGTCCCTCCGGTGGTTTCTTCAATTGCTGTGTCATAGGTAAACCTGGCGTACTGCAACACTTCGTGCTCCTCGTCGACATACAGGAAAATCATGGCGGCGGGAGAGTCAATTCGACGCGTCTCGTCGCTAGGTGGGAGACCTCCGACGTTTAAGGAGGATGTTCGCTTCGATCGTCTTTGGTAATTTCACCTCCAGGAATTGCCGCACATAGTTTTCCTGGCGAGACAAACGGCAAAGGTTTTTTGACGGAACCTACGTAGAGGAGAGGCCGGGGGTCCTGGGGACGGTGAGCGAGATCCTTGATGCGAAACTGGCATCGAAAACGGTGAACAACGAAGGTACTCTATAATGGTTTTTGCGCGCTCTCCGTAGCGTGGGCGTAGGTGGTTGGGGTGGAACCTGCGCAGACCTAGCTGTCGGTAGGGGCGTCGGCGGTCGGTGTTGTCTACTTTTCGCAGTGGTGGCAAGGCGGGCGTCAGTCGGCCGTCCTCTTCACGACGGTTGTCTTGGGTGCAGGTCGTCGCGGGCAGACGTACTGGACCCGTTTTTCTCAATGTCCGGCGTACTTTGGTGCTGGAGGCTCATGGCGTGGAGGCGCCACACACGGGCGAGCAGGTGGCGGTGGTCGGCGGGTCGTTGTGGCTTAGGTCCGCGTCTGTTCCTCGGGTTCTGTCACTATGACGGGAACCTGCGGCTGGAAAGCTCGGTGTGCTTCTCGTCGAACGACCTCGGAGATTAAGAGAAAATACCGGGCGTTCGGCAGTCGGAAGCTGCTTCTTGAGCACCTCCCGGACGACGTCGCGGATAATCTCGCGGATGCCAGAGATACTGGTGCCAGTGTTGTAGATGGACGGCGTGGGACCAGCGACGACGGAAAGTCGCTTGTAGTGACTGGCTCTAGCAAGGAGAGAGCGTTCGATGTTTGACGCCTCCGTCGCGAAAGCCTCGGCGGTCGCAGGCGGGATGCGTACAATACATCCAAAGATGCTCTCGTTTACGCCGCGACTAAGGACCTTCAGCTTCTTTTCCCCCGTCGCTTGAGGGTCGGAGCATGCACTCAGTCGTAAGACGACTCCACCGTAGCTGGTGACGCTCTCATTGAGGCCTTGCGTCCTCGTCCGATGGCGGACCTTGGCTCTCTCCCGTCGGTGCTGATTGGCGAACGTCCTTCGAAGCTCCTCTCTCAGCTGGTTTTTTCGACGTAATCGAGGTTTCATGATTTTCGAATCAGTGTCGCACCATGCCTTTGAGTGCAAAGTAGATGTTCTTAAAGCTCTTTTTAAGCGTCCGTACATTTTGCCGGAGCACCCACTTGTAATGGTTGGTCGAATCCTCGATGTCGTCGTAGACGTCGCTGTAGAAGAAAGCAGAGGTCCAGGATGTGACTGGCATAACGAAAACAGATGCTGCTGTCGAAACCGGCGGCGTCATCGTCCAATTTTTCTTGGGCCTGGAATGAGGTGTCCCGCACCTCCACAATGTTTAATATTGCGCACTTGTTCCCAAAATAAGCAAACAACCAAAATGGGTAAATCAAAATAACAACAAAGCGTCGCGGACTTTGCAGTCGGCGGAAACGCTGAGTCGAGCGCTGGCGAAAGTATTTGTCGCCGTCGGGAGCGTGAGACCGCATGGCTACAATCAGCATCTTATCTACTACCTTCGGTATCTGGAATGTTCTAATTAGAATGTCCAGGAGTAAGCTAGGGAGAGACTGACTAGGTAAGGTCATTCTGACCCCCTTATATTTTAAACTCTGGGTAGCAGAAAGTACGAATATTCTATGCTTCTTCTGACCCTGCGACGTACCATAGGCAAAATCTACGGACCGCCATATCCAATCAAGGGCCACTTCGAAATTGCGCGGTATTTCTCGACGCAGGTATTGGTGCCCGCGCCTCGGATCACTGACGGGGATGGGCGGTCAATGGTTCGAATAGACCGATCTCACCAGCCAGTTTGACTACGCCACCGCTGCCGCAGTGCATCCAGGGAACTTTAGTCTTTCTGCACGTGTGACAACCTCGCTGGAGCTCTGCGCGTGTAGAGCACGAGACAGCACGAGCCCTCTCGTGCATTGCCGTTCGCCTCCTGTGAACTAAAGTTATGGCCGCGCCACGCATGCGCGGAAGGCTTGGTGAGATCGGTCTATTGAATGGCACTGAAATGCTCATCAATTTTACATTGCAAAGAAAGCCACTCTGGCTCTTTGCGGTTTTGAAGCTATAAAAATGATGCAGCGTTTTCTTATTTGAGCATTATTCGTCCACCCATAATCAATGTTAAGCATGTCATAGTTTAGTGTGGAACGTGATTGGACCTGGCGGTCAGTGGCTTTGGCCTTTAGCCCATCGTAGGATGAGACAAAGTATAGATGTTCGGAGAAGCGTTCCTTATCGGTCATGCACGCGGCATTATTTCTGATCAGACGTTCTGTCGCTTGTTTTTTCTTTTTTTTTTGTTGTTTTACAGCGACGTTGTATCAGACTTGTTTGCCGAATTTTCTTTGTGTAAGCGTCCTGGCGAGTAAAAAAAATTCACCAGCGATTAAAGCGAAAAGTGCATGCATTCCGCATACAACCTCCAGCACAGTTTAGTTTCAATGAAGACAAGCACAAAGCAAGTGTTCGAACCAGGTGTTTGATGATAAAACGCTTCTGATAACAATGCGAAGCACGTAGCACTCGCTGCATACGTTTCGTGGTAAAGATTACTGTTGCGCAAGCTGTCGCGGCGACGGCAGCTTTCGACGTAGGGAGTGACGTCACTAGCCTTTCTTATATGAAGGAACCCGCTAAGCAGCTGATTTCATTGTTGTTGTAGCACCGCTATGGGTAGGCCATGGCTATGACCTCATCAACTAAAGATTTCTGGCGATGATCTCATCAACTGAAAAATACTAAAAACTACGAAGCATGCATCATCTATGTGTTTAACCGATATATTTCGTCCATCCCTTTTGTCTATTAACGTCCCGCATGACTGGAAAATTAGCCGTGTCATCCTTATGCATATGTCCGGAAACCGAAACTCACCTTTATATTGCCGTCATATATAACTGACCAGCGTTCCTTAAACAACAAAAAATCTTGGAACATATCATATGTTCGAATGTTATTAGATTTGTCGAATCTAATAGCCTTCTAAACGTAAACATACACGCATAGCTAGGACTCCCGAGGAGCAGCGTGAATACGAGGAGCGGCAAAGGGAATAGAAACGGCAATACGGCCAGCGGCGGCGTGCTGCGACCAGTGGTGGCATCTGTTATGGACTATAGTGCAGTGGGCAATCGTTGCAGGTGATACCGCAGCTTCGCTGGCCAACACCTTCGCAGCGTGAATTGGAACCCCAAATTTATTTACTGATCGGACGTGTTTTATTAGTGATCGGATTGAACGTCGGGCGTACTTTATTATTGATCGGAAGTGACGTCACAATTTTTCGTTCTGCGTTCTTTATTTCCGAATAAGAAGGTTTTGCCAATCCTCTATTTTATGATTCGTTAGTATTTTGGTGAAAACTTGTCCTTTACTGGGTATTCTTTCTATTTTTTGTTCTCAATTTATATATCTCAAGAGAGGCCTCACCTTCTATGATGTCATTGTCACGAATTTCTTTCTTCCTATACAGATGGGACTTTCAGCTTGTGTATTACAGCAGAACCACTCAACATTTTTTTATTGATGCCGTCAAGCACAGGAACGAGTCTCATTAGATTGTTCCCGATAGATTGTTGTGTCGTGTCGCTATTGTTATTACATGTGCAGAACTTAGACATACCAAAGTATTAATGGACTGGTATGACTTTTTTAATGATCGTAACCAGAAGAAAAATTCGAAAATTCAGAAAAGTACTGCCTACCAATATGTTTACGAAATCAATAATAGATTTTAAACCTTTCGTAGAATTGAGGTAATTGCGTACTCACTTTATTTTTATGCGCGAGATAATATTAGAAACTAGGACATTGATGACAAGCATGTTGACGAATTGTTTAATACTGTGCAATTTTCATCACTACACTCAACATGAGAAAGATTTGTCAATGTATTATAGGCTTATTCCCAACGGAGTGCTTTAGAAATGAAGTTTGGTGAACCAAATTACTACTTCTGCTGCTTCAAACAAACTCGACAACGTAACTTGTCCTATGTAACAATCTGCTTTGCAGCGCTCAGTTTTGCTTCTTTTTGTGCCTTTACATACAGACTAGTTTTATCTCGTCAAGCTACCACGTTGTCACGTGCGTTCGAATAAACAGACGAAAACAAAACGTTCGTCCCGCTTTTCCTTCGGGAGAATTTGCACACGTGCCGAATGTTATTTTACTGCTACTCCCAACTTCTACGAGGAACCGCTTTCCTTTGTCTTTTTTTATGGGCGGGAATATTTTGGTTACTGGAATATTTTCAGGGGAAAACAGCGTTATATGAGAATGAAGAGAATACCCCGAAACGTGATTTAAGAAAGAAAATAAAGAATACGCATTTACAGAGAGACAACTGACGCACTCAAAAAAGTAGTCCATTATAAAGCAAAATATCGCGTATCTAAATGTTTGTTTCTGATCTTGTTTTTTACCTACAGCTACTTCTCCCAGGCGCAAGTAGCACTGTTTTAGTTATTTATTGATGTGGTGCGTTCGATTGTTTGTGTATTTTCTTAACTTATATTGCCTTTTTCCAAGGAAAGCCCTAACACACTCACATGTCAACGACAGGAACGTCGTTTCCGCGAAAGCCTTTAGCTGGTTGCGACGTTGACGGGAGCGCCAAATCTAGCTACCGAGACAGACGTAGAAAAAATGGGGAAGAAACATTGGAATATAAAAATGCTTTTTAGTTTGTCGCTGCTCATACTTGACACAATTTGCATATTCCTCGAGAAAAACAAAAATTACACACGTCTTCGGAGTACAGCCTTTTTTCGACAACTTGAAACGTCTGTTAAAACAAAAAAAGAAAAAAACGCCTTGGATGTTACAGTAGAATTTTAGATATTTCTACAACTTCTTACTGCCTTTTCACGTGCGACTTAGTTCTAAAAGAGTGTTAAGCATGAAACACATGAGGCGGTGAAACTGGGCGCAGCGCAGGATTCGCCGCTCACCGCTAGGTGCACCACAGGCGCACCGCGCTGCATTATCTATATCGACCAGATCCGAATGACGCGTAGCCACGCGGAAGTGACGTTGGAATGCAGCAACGGTTGCTATGAATACAGCTACGTGACGCTGTCTTTCATCACTCATGTGTCCCCTGCTTTAACTTGCTTGTGCAGAGGGCTGCAGCTCGTATTGATCCTTAGACGCAGATTAATACTTTCCTATTTAAAATGCATGTAATATTGCACTATATATTATTTGATTTTATTAAAATTTATTTTAATGGGAGTAGAAGAGGTTAAAAAATAAAAGGTACAAAGCTTTAAATATAGGCGCTTTGAGATTGACGGCAATGGAGATGATTTTTGATATCATCGACAGGAGCTACGTACCCTCAAATGAAAAATTTGAAGTAGCTTCGCCCACTACTGCGCGTTGAGTACAGGATAGTAAGCGTGTAGAGAGAATAGCTAGCAAACGTGACGGCATCTTCCGTGTCAGATAACCCTTTCGCCCCTCTGAGCTGGCTCGGAAATGCAGCCGATAACCTCACGACGCCTTTGACAGATAACAGGTGACAGAGAGGCTCGCCGCATGCCTTTCCGTCAACTTTTAATGTTTATGCCAATCCATGTATGATTTCATAAAGTTCATCCAGCTTCCTTTTCTAACTGGCAGCTCACGAGGCACGTTGCTTCGAGAAAAAAAAAATAAAAGCCGTATTTGAACGCCAAACAATTTCTTGCTCCCTCGGCGACCACATAGTGTTCGAGAACGAGGCCACCGAATTGCGATGTTATGGACTCGAGTCACAATGTGTACTTAAGGAATATGTACTGATTGTTGCCGCATATTAAATTAAAAGTTATTGTTGACCAACATTTTTTTTTTTAGAAAACGCATTTAATATTATTGTAGTGACAGAATTTTTTCCCTTAAAATGGTCTGCCATGTTCTCCCTTTATTTGGGATATGCGACCCTTGATACATATGAAATAGCGTTGCGTTTTTTATAGTCTTCGAAGTTCCTTTGAGAATCACGATAGCAAGTTCACTTGGCAGTCCTAAAGATAATGATTAGGTTCCGCAATTCAAATCGAAGCACCCTTTGCGTACCCCGGCTTTAAATGTGCTGGCGATTATAATAGCTTTTAATATTATTACTAGTTCAAAAATGTCTTAGTTGATTGAAAAGAGAAAGAAATCCTTTCCTATTGTCTTTTTACTCGCTGCCGCTAATTTCTTTTAAACAAAACCTTCTTTAACATCAGTTTACTTATTGAGCGATCTGCAATTTAGAATTTAAAATAACATTTTATTAAAGGCACCTTCTTATATTTTATTAGTCGTTCTTCTACATTTTTCCTTCCTGCTTAAGACGGCGTATCTGTAGCCTTCCTGCAGATCCCAGCCAAAATGGTGATGTGGGTACAGAAGAGGGTACGACCCAACAACCCTCTCGGTAAATCAAATTGCCTTGAAGTAATGAAACAATAAAGGAATCCCACTTCGGTCTGGAGCAGATAAGAAGGAGGTTGTTAATTTTTTGCTGCTTTGCTCTTTCCTGTTCACTCACGACAAGGCTCATTCATTGATGAGCGATAAGTATCAAGATAGATGGACTTTTCCGTGTTCTTAAGCTGCAGTGTTTCTCAGTGGCTCCGTGTCTTTCTTTTTTTTTCTATTCTTTCTTCAACAAAACGAATCGCCTATTGCCACTCGTTGCAGTTACCGTAAAATATTTGCCGTCTCCACGACCAGCAATTCAAGTAATGGTCTTTACGTAAAAAGTATATTTGGTACGCACACAATGAAGGATTATAGTATAGTTCATTTTAATCAAATCTTGAGGCCAATAGTTTCATTATATTAGTACAGTTAATGTGGTTAACTGATTTATTATGTTTTACGTTGCAATTAGTAAATCTTAATTTGTATAGTACCAGTTGCGTTTTAAGCACGCAACCTAAACTTCTGATAAATTGTCTCCACTTAATATGGATCCAGTTGGACGGATTATTACCCTACAAAACTGCAACGTGCGCTTGAAAACTTTTATCTAGAATATTTTGCTCTAGTTCGACATGTTCTCTATACCTCTGGCTAATAAAGGAGTATAAGAAAATAATTTTAGTTTTTCTTGCTGATTATAGAATGAACAAGTCATGCAACAAAATAGACACTTCGTGCCACTCCAATTTTGCTAATGACTACGTAAATTCTCAGGCTTGTTAATTGTAGTAAGCGTACAGATGAACGTTTTGAAACAGGTAATATAAAGTAACGGTAATGACTAATGATATTGTAGTGAGTGCGCAGGCGAGCTGCCTCAGTCTCAGGTTAACATCAGAATGGGTAATGACTACTCCTTACTTCCTTGCAGTCGTGGCGTAAACCAGACCCTCCTGATGAAATCTAAAAACATGTGGTTGCTTTCGGTTAATACGCACAGTTCCTAAGCAGGGCCAACTTCTATTCTTCTATAAAATATAAAAAAAGGGAATCCCTTTTTCATCTCCGGCTGTGGTTCGGTGATACAGCTTCGCTTTTCGATTCGTCTCGGCTCCTTCGCGCCATTGGTAGTGGAGTCTTATGTCTTTTCGTGTATGTGTTTGTGTGTTATCAGCATCTTTGGTGCCAATGTTTTTTTTTTTTTTGTCTAGAAAACTTGGAACAGATTCCATGATAAATGTCTTGCGCTGTCGGAACTTTACTCTTCGCTGAATCGCCACGATACTACCAACTGAAGATAAGCCTTGTTAGTGATTCCTAGCGGAATTTACTTGGCGGAGGATGTGAGGTGAAATTCTTAACCCCAGAGATTATAATTTGCAGTTCAGCTCGCACTTTTAGATGGCATGCTTTAGACTTATAAATATTTTTACGTTGTTTCAGTAGACAACTTATGGGATGCTGCAAAAAGTAAGATATTAGGAGACGGCTCAGCGAAGAAAGATACATGCAGGCTCTTGCAGATTATGACACTGGCACCTATACAGGTAATTTGCGAATCAATGCAGGATGAATTTATGGCTTGATATTGACTAGTCTTGTGATATATTATGTAGAGGTACGGCACCCGCGACCTTCGAGCGTTTTCGCTAAATTTAGCCAGAAAACTTCCTGATAGCTTTTATGAATTGTGTTCAAAGACGTCTCTGATGCCCCGATGTCAGTGGCAAAAACCAAGAAAAGCAAAAGTTCGGTGTTTCTTCCATTGATTGTGTTGAGTAAGATGTCATGCATAAAAGAAGTGACGGAAAAGCAAAAATATTTTGTTTTTTATTCAAAGCAGTTTTTATAAGAATGTCTGTGCCTAATGTTTCCCACTCTTACTCGCTTCTCATTGGCGCTGAAAAACAAACAAACAATCAGTTAAATAGAAATAAATCTTGCCGTGAGCCAAATAATATACAACGTCTGTAGTCTGTAGAAAAAGTATAACTAAAATTTAAAAAGGAAAGTCGCGATGCGGACGTCTAATTAAATTCGAACGCACACACAAAAGCAATAGTCTAAGAAGTACAGGAAGTTCGCGTGAAACCAGATTTAGGTTTTTTCACCCCGGTAAATAAACTACAAATCGCCGGAAACTCAATCTCCACGAGAGTGTGACGCTAGTGGTGAAGATAGAACGCTAAAGATTGAGAGCATTACGTTACCTGTATTAAGAAATAATTAAAAAAATGTCCTATGAGCCGACGTTCACCTAAACTTAATATCGTAAAAAATTATTTTGCACTTTCAACATTTGTGGGATTGATCAGTAGAAATCACGTGTCAGAAAGTAAAAGGATAGTGTTCCCTTTCTTGCTGACTGGTTTTATTTCACTGAAATTTATGCTACAGGCCCCCATAGTGCATTTCTCGCTTTTACGAAATTAGGCTTGTTTGGACTTCGCTTCATAAAGAAATTTCGTTTTGTTTCAGTTATCTTTTGATTGAGGTGACGCCATGTTGTCAAACTTTGACGTTCTGTACCAACCGTTAGCGTGACATTCTCACGTAGTTTGAGCTTTCTGCAATGCATTGTTTATTTACTTGGGGCCGAAAAACACGGTTCTCTTTTCTATGGAGCACCCTGCATATGGATGTTGCCCCATTTGGCACCTGTGTTCATAGAACGCTGCTTGCGAATTCACATGAATAGCAATTTCTAATTATTAGCAGCTTGGTTAACCTTTATCTGGCAAAGATGCCGAGTGCAGCGCGTTTAGAAGCCTCGAAGAAAAAGGCAGCGACAGTTTACTTAATGAGAATGCTTAAAGAGACATTGACAAAGCAATTACGCTTGTCGAGGTTTTGGTACTTTATAAATACGTTAGCATTAGTACCCACATGAGAAGGAAAAGCGTACGTCGTTCCTCTGCGGAGAAAACTGTGGAAAGAGAGGCGCCTTCTGTAGAAAGGAGGAGAGTAGTGAGGGACACACGCGAGAGGGAGGCGACGTCACCGGCCGGAAGCCAATGGGTGAGCGCGGATGCTGTGGCAAGTCTGAACATGCGGCAGCGTCAGGCAGCGGATGCCGTTGCTAAGTGTGCGAGTCGAGCGAACTAGACAGAGGTGCGGAAGCAGCGCCTAGCACGTCTGGCCGGAATGCGGCGCAAGAAGCGGCAAGCCGAAGAGGGTAGGCGTGTGACAGAAGCCGGAAAATGTACTAAACGAAGATCTATTGGTGGATTCTCAAATGGATGTGTTACCATGACCATTGGGAAAAGTCATTCAGGTTGCCCTTTGGGAAACACTGACACTGACCTCTTAACGAAGCCAAAAAGTGGCTCCAAGGAATAGAGGAATCAAAAGAGAAAACCACATAGAAAAGTGAAAGGGTCAGCGTTAGTGATCCGCAAAAAGGGAAGTGTGTGGCGTTTCCCAAGGGTAATGCTAACGCACTCCCTAAAAATGCACCAATGGATCTTTTTGTTTTTCTTTTTTTAGCATGGCATATAACACAATTTGGGGCTCGCAATTCGTGTTCTTTCCGCTTGGAAACAGCCTGTTGAAAATTGGCCGGTTACATTCGTGCTCACTCTCTTTTTCAGTGTTGTACGGAACGGCGTTCCAAGGAACGGCGTTCCTGGAACGCGTTCCTTTTAGGAGGAACGAAGGAACGCCGCCGTTCCATTTTGCATCCGTGGAACTGGAACGGGAACGCGTTACATTTTTACTCGAACGGAAGAAGTAAAGGCGTTCCTTTTTTTGTCCAGTGGGGTAATTTTTATTTTATTTCTCTCAGGGAAAGTATGAAAGTACAAAAACAATATCTTTACGACGTTCAGGATCTCTTTAACTTCTTGGCTACTAATATTATGGATTATATTGTGTGGTCCTCGCTTGCTAACAGTTTCGGGTGCATGAGAGCTGGTGGGCATTTATACTTTTCTGAGTGCCCGAAACTGCGGTACAAAAAGCAAAACTTTTAATTGTAGGAAAAGACAAAGAAAGAGGGTTGTTTCGAACTCAGCTACTTTCTTTGGTTCCATGAATCCTTATACACCTAGGAATCTTATTCTGACTACAGCCATTTTTGAACTTCAATAACGAGACCTGCAATTACAACAAGATCACAGATTGCCAGATATCGGACTCACCCTTGTATCCCGAACATTATTCACTTAAAAGATAGACAAAAGTAAACATTTATTCCTTCTCTTGTCCCCTACCTTCAAACTGAACAACAAATCCAACCTTCACAACGAAGTATTTGTAGCTTTCAAGACTGACTTTCCTAAAGCCCTACCCTCCCCTTTACTTGCTCGTCTTGCGGACAGCAACATCGAGAAGCAACTGTTGTTAAGTTCTAACACGGGACTCTGTTAAATTGAAGCGTGTGAGGTTGTTGTAAAACGCTCGTGCAATCTTGGATAAAAGTGCATTTGGCTCGTCTGAATTGTCCACTACAACATGGACATGGTTAATAGCTGAGATTTTGAACATGAATATATTAACAAATGAAACCCTACTTCCGCGTGTTTTCTCTCCTGGTGCCCTTCCATCACGACATACAAACTCGTATGTTGACTATTATTGGGATAGATAAAAAAACTCTGCTTGATTTAACTAAATGTGTGTGGTGATTAGCAAAAAATACAAATGTAACGTATATGTAACGATGCGTTCTATTTTTTAAACTGTAACAGAAACAAGTTCCTTTTTCACAGATGGAACTTGTAACGGGAACGCGTTCCAAAAGTCAGAAGGAACGAGGAACGACCTTTCGTTCCTTTTTCTGAGGAACGTGTTCAACACTGCTCTTTTTCATAGGCACGTAGCGTTCACACATTCAAAATTTACAAAGGAACAATGTGAACCCTATTTTTGTGGCTTCCAAAAAGTGCAAATACGTTGATAAAACAAAAAATGTTGCGCAGATCACAGGAATTACATGTATACGTGGAAAATAATCCCTGGAGAAGGGGGACACAGGCACGTAGCCAGGGCGGGGGGCCCATGGGGCCCTGGCCCCCCCCCCCCCCCCCCCCGAAATCTTCCATTTTGCTGGGACCTCCTCTCCCCCCTCCCCCTCATAAAGCATTTTGTCATGGGTGCCCCCCCCCCCCCCCCAAACAAAATCCTGGCTACGTGCCTGGGGGAACAAGAGGGACAAAGGACAAAAACAAATCTCCAAAAACTACGACAAAAATCTGACTGGTCCTTGGATCGAACCCGGGACCTCTCCATTTCAAGTGGACTGCTCAACCAACTGAGCTAACTAAAGGTCAGACGGCAGCAGAGCAAACATGTTTATCAGCTGCCACCAGATTAACGCCAACAAACGCGAAAGGCTTGCATTTTAAGGTTAGGATTATAGTGCAATTAAATGCAAAGGTGCAAGCGACCTGGACGAGAACGACGAAAATAATCCCCGAAAAATGGAACAATAGGGACAAAGGACAAGCACAAACCCGGACCAGGCGGATTTTTGCAGTCGCGCACCAGTCACCCAGCTGCGTTTGGAGACTTGTGTTTGTCCTTTGTCCCTCTTGTTCCCCTTGTCCAGGGATTTTTCTCGTCATTCTTGTCCAGCTCGCTTGCACCTTTGCATTTAATTGAATTATAATTGCTTATGCGTCATTCTCAAAATGCCGACGTACCACAAGCTGGACGACGGGACGGCGGCGCACGACTCACCAAAGTTGCGACGGACGTGGAGCCGCTACTACGGAACTGTCGTTCGTGGTACCGGCCAATCGACCTTGAAGCTCAGAACATCGAGCGGAAGGGTTATATCTGCGAAACAATCGCTGAACAAACGGTCCACGCAAATTTTTCGTCGTACTCGCCGTCCGCTTCACATTCTGGAAGAGCTGCCAGAAAAAAAAGATGCGGGGTCGGCTGTAGCCACATGATTTTCAGCCGTGATCTTCCGTGCTTGTGTCTCTGTTTTGGTCTCAAGCAGTTGAATTTTTTTCTAATTTTTTTTTGCTTTATTACAGATATGCGAAACTGCAGAAAAACTTTATTAGGTAGTCTCCTGATACCATATTAAATCGCCTGGAAAAAAATACAAATAAATAAAACATTTTGGGAGTTTTCAGTGCCTTATTAAGGAGTGCAGGGTGTGGTGAGTGCTTAACTTCTTATTATCACTCCGCAGTTCATTAAATTGCGGCGTTAAAAATAAAAACACGACGAGGCTAGAAATGTGAAGGTAAAAGCCTCCAGCTTTGATTCTTGCGCTGTCGTCTACTGTCGCTTCAGTTCAGTTTCAGTCGGGGTGTGGAATTATAATCAAGATGATTTCAAGCGCTATATGAACCATGACTTAAATCGTAATTTCAATCGCGCCGACACGGGCTTTGAGTATGATAATTCAAATCAATCTTTTTCCGCAAGAAAACTATTTAATATTTGTTTAACTATATATATTGATTACTCACGTTTTATATCATGTTATTTAAGTAAACTTGACGATTAGTTTAGTAAAAAAAATTATCGGTAAAGAAAGATCTATATGAAGCTGAAAACAGGTGAAAAGCGGTGCTCTTCAAAGCAGATACGAAAGTAAACCTTTCTTGTACCTCCCACTTTGTTTGTCAGTTACATAATGAAGCAAATGAGAATGCAAAAAATTTTATGTATGAGTAACATTTTTCAAGCAGATCAAAGAGCAAAAAAATCAAATACAGCTTTTATCACTTACTAAAAAATGAACCTGCTTCTGTTATATCATGGCAGGGTTTACATTATTAAGAGATTGTTAATGAAACGTTTAGACTTAGGTAAATTGTCCGCATCGTTTTTAGCGATTGGTCAGATTGATCAATCAATCTCTCATGTTTATAATACCTCTACTGCCAAGGAATAAATATTGCCACGCGCGCAGCTCGCCAACTAGACAGCACGCGCATGGCGTGACGGTTATTGTGCCTGCTTCCCACGCGAAGAGCCAGGGTTCGATTCCTGGGAGCGACGCATCTTTTGTTTATTTCTGCAACCTAGTATTCTGGTAAATTCGGGAATCCTGTTGCTTGTTTGAGGTCCGAATGTTCTATTCGTCGAACTTTTTACGCCGATTATTCGAGATGACAACGCATGTACATAGGTGGCGAGCCGCAGTTAGTTTTCGCCTCAGCGTTCGATTCTGCTGTGGCGCCGACTTCGTCGCCCGCGACGCTCTCCTGTTATTTTTGTTTCCTTTTTTGATCTTTGGGCACAAGTTCGCCCCATTAAACGCTTAGTTTCCTCAGTTATTCTTTGTTTTGTTAACTCTTCATTCGTGATAATATCTTATAGGTACGGCAATTTCAATCAAATAAACCTGAATTAAAGAAGTAAATCTAATTTATATCGAATAAATTTCTTTTATTTAGCTCAAACAAAACCTATTTAAATAAAATAAGCAAAATTTTAACACTAATAACTGGTGCAGGCATTACCAGAACCAATTATGCTGGAAGTTGCTGCGGATTATGAGCGCTCAAACAATGGACCATACTATGCGAAGTTGCTCGAACATCTCTCAGCGGTCTGTGCGCTGCCATCTTAATTGAGTTTAGATTCCTCTGCAGTTTTCCAATTTCGTAGCGTTGTGGGTATCAACCCTCACCGCCATCGATCCTCACCCACACTTGCGATCTAAGGGTTAGTCATGTTTTTCGCTCTTCCTCATGTACATGCTTGTCGCCCGCCGGGCGATAGTTAGATATTTCCTCAACCAACATGGCAGACGTAGAGTTCAGCTTGAAATTTGGTTTTGAGTGCCGGCAAGGGCATGAACGCGGGCGTCTGGTTTTCGAGAGCGCTTTCTCTGCACGAGTGCTTGTGCGAGCGAAGGATTCTTCAAAAATATACGCTTTCGCGCCCCGGGCTTTGCCAGCGCCTAAGCCAAATGGTGAGACGTAGCCTATTAATTCTTCGGCACCCCACTAGGTGGCGCTGTGATGGCGCATATGGTCCATTGTGCGCCATAAACTGTGTAATACGAGGTTACCCTGGAATGTGCAATCGAATTGGCCGCCGATGCACAGGGGTCGCCAAGACCTGCGTTTCTTCAACACCAAGTAAACGTATTGTCCTTACTGGTGTGCATTGTTTTGTATTGAGTGCCATTTTTATAAATACCCTAGCGTTTAAGAAGTAGCAATTGTGCCTGCGTTATTTTTAACCACAGTGCCAGTGACGTGTCTTCGACTCGTGCGTTTAGCGTCCTATCCCGGCCATACATCAAAGGCGGCTCCGAAGTGGAAATAAACGACGTTACAGAAGCCGGTGTCGTACGTTCTCTGATATGTCGCGATTCGTGCGGTTGGCCCTTAAAATCACGGGAAAAAGTACGAACGAATGCCAGTTTCGTTGTCGTCGCGGACTCCCCGACTCCTTTCTGCGGAAGCTTCCATGGACTGTGAAGCTGGAGAGCGACTTGAGGCAGAACTGTTTTCTGCGACAACATCCACCACTCCAGTGACCATGCCAAGATTGCCGCCGGCGACAGCTTTATGTTTTTTTGACGTTGTGAGGCATAAATGGAGATACCATTTTCGTAGGACGCGGGGATCATGCCATGCACCAGGTTTCCCAAATAGAACGCCACTTTCAGTCAAACGCCATATTGCCGACTTCTCGACATTATGAAGCGGCGTTTTGAGAAGTGCAGTCACTAAAATAGCTCTGCGGTAGGACACGACGCCCGTCGCCATTCTAGAAAGCTCTAATTTTACATGTTTTTAATCGACGCAATCGTTTCAAGTACTTTCAGAAATATTTTAAAAGGAAGCTCCTGCGTTGTTGTTGTTCTTGTTGCTTCGCTACACATGGTAAACATATTCGTTTAATACTCCTGCTTTACTTTTTGAGGCACGTTATTCCTTATCTCCAAATACCAAGTCGCCATTAAAAGAACGTAAGTTAGGACGAAATCAAACATTCGAATTTTATCCCTTCTCCCCTGGGATCACGTCACATGTTCAACAACTTGCGAATCGATTGGGCAGACAAAAGAACATCGTACTTTGCGCGGTGTTTTTAATTGGCTAGCTCGAGTGAGTTTCTCGAGCATTTATTTCCTACAATCAAACATCTAGAGGACAGTATAAGCCCTACTGCGCCAATATTACAATATCTGACGTCACGTTTTTAGCAAAGTGGTTAGTTGGGCGAGTTCTTCACTCTTCACTGCTCCTTTCTGTTTGTGCGCAACCTCTTCACTGTTCCTTCCTATTTGTTCGCAAGTTTAGCCATGTTCAACCACGTTTTTAGTGTTGTCAGTATTGCTGTCACCTTGTCAGGCAAAACTTGAAACTTCAAGGACTTGGCAACAAAACAAAACCTCTTGTGGCTTGCAATCTGGGTTATTAGTTCAGCTGTGTCTATTAATGCGTTGAGCCAACTTTGAGATAAATCATTGGTCATTAAAATATTGCCCTAATGCTCTCATATCATGCTGTTTGAAAAGATAGTAAAGACACAAAAGTTTTGGTATAAAAACAAATAAACGATCGTGCAGACAATACGGCGTTACACTAAACGTTATTCGAATATTCCGTACAGAGGGCTAATGCAAGAGCTAAACGAAGTTGCGTGTGGGAAGCAAAGCACTTGCATTGGGCGGCTTACACCGTTTGTCGTTTACAGAGGCGGAATATTAATCGGGCGAGCGCCGGTCCGAAGCGTGGGACAGGCGTGAGGAATTGTAAATAAAATGGAACACCATTAACCAGGCTGACATCGACAAATGGAGAGACATGGTACGAAGGGCCATTAGACTTCCGTCGCAGTTCGATAGTTCGTGGACGGCTTTAATAACTGTCTCTCTTGACGTTGGACGCTGTGGATTTTTTATGACAGTATTTAGTGCTTTTTTTTTGCCTGCACGCATGTGCTAAAACAAGGGTAAAACGTTAATAACCATAGCGACAACTAAAATTAATCCGATTCTTTTTAAATTACAAGGCAGGTTGTCCTATTTCATCGCGAGCTGTATTAATAACGTAACTGATAAAAGGTCACATCACTAAGCTACATTATACAATATATAAAAAACTAAGCAAAGAAATTGCTCTTAAATGTTTTTCTCGAAACTAAGCAGTTATAATAAATACTATTTCTCAGTCAATCCCGGGTGCCTTGGTAGGGTTAAAATTTTTGAATTCCTTGATCCTTGACTGAGAATCTCAGGAAAAGAAGCGCGAATATCGATGTCGTTTTCCCGGTAAATTTCTCGTGTACAATGATTTCGAAAAATTTAAGAATAATTCTAAATTATTAAAAGCTCAAATGAACTAGCGCTATTTTTTTTTTAAATTAGAGTATATTCCTTAATTATTACGTGATAAATTTCTTAAAGGAGCACTGGCAGGTCAATTTCATATTTTTGTATTCTTCGAAACGATTGAAAACTATGCATCGACATTACCCTCAAAACTCGAAAATTGTAAACTCAATATTTGAGGAAAAAAAAAATTCAAGAGCTGAATTTTAAGTTTTTACGCAACACGCGCCACTCCAGTGACGTCAAAAATTGAGTCGTCCTGTAACTCGATTTTATCTCCTGCCTCTGGCCGCCTCCGTACCGTCCCGAGAGGTGGCGTCATGTTCTCCCGCGTGCAGCGACCAAACGCGTTTCTCCATGCATGTCGCCAATCGCTGTGAGCAGACGACGTTTTGCTTTCGAGTTTGGATTTCTGTTAGGGACCATTCATCGATCTCAAGCTTTTTTTTAAACGGTATGAGGTCGAAGAGAGCGAGCAATGGGCTTTTGTGAGCGACCTGAGAGGACATATTGTGCCGGTGCTGCGTGAAAAACTGCCGCGGCGGAGTGACAACCGAAAGCACCCTGTACAGGCACCAAACCCAATTGTTTTGACAGTTGGACAATTTAATTTTCAAAATATAAAAAATCATCAAGCACAAAAAAAAAAAAAGTTCTTTGCTCGATGTTTTTTTTTTTTTTTATTTTCTCAGTGTCAAAGGCCGTTATGTTTTCTGAGGGAGGATAAAAAGCCAGGAGACGACATCATTTTCGGATTCCGATTTTGGATATTTCAAAAGAAGGTGCGCAGTGCGTTCGCAATTGCGTTAAAATACACGTTTTACGAATGCCGTTATAAATGTTATATAAATGTCGCTTTACATCATCTAAATTTCAAAACTGATTGGTCACAAATAAAAAGAGGCGAGGAGGTGAGAAGAGCGAGAGAAGGGCGCCAAAAATAGAAAAAGCGCACGGGAAATTTTTTTTTTTTTGCGTTGTGGTATTTTTATGCGTGTCTATGACTACAACTTGCATTGTATTACACAACGACAACAAAAATAAGACCTACCGGTCTTAGTGCCCCTTTATTTGCAGTAATATAATAATTTATTCTGGGTAAGAATATAAACAACACGAGCGCACTGCTGATATCAATCGAGTGGTTTTGTTGATATTACTTCCTTTAAAAGACCGAGAACTGCAAGGTTGCCCCAAATAAGGTGAAGATTTTTTAAGGTTTTAAGGCACTGTAATGAATGTGCCATAGCGAGAAAAGTAGTTAATTCGAAGCCCATTTCAAAATTCCGCTCGAGCCTGTAAAGGGTGCACCACCGTAGTATTTTTCTTTTTTTGTCAGGTAATGTATGCTTGCAGACCTTTGTCATTTTTCGGGAAGAGGGCTCCGTCTCATCACACCTCAAAGCAAAGGAAAACCGCGCTCTTGTCCTGCTTTAAAGGTAAACTGAAACGCTTCTGTATTAAAAAAAAAAAAAAAAACCCATTAGATCGTTTTTTTTTCGGCTTCCAGGATTACGAATATCACAATTATATTTCATGTTTATACGAAAAGTAGACACTACAGCGCTTTTAAAATAACTCTGGAGTTATTTTGTCTTTTCGTGGCGTTCAAAAAGGGGAGAGAATCATGACGTATTATACAGAGATCTCAACATTTCCGTGCTTTCGGCAAGCTTTACCCGAGCGGTCAAAAGCGCTGCACACATGTTTTCCATAAGCTACACGCCCAAGGCAGTTGAAACCTCTGGGTATGACGTTACACCCATTAGTTGGTTTCGGTTTTTTTCTACTGATACGTTCGGGTCAAATGCCCGTGATATTGAAATTCAGAAGAAAAAAAAAAAGGCACTAGAATTCACCTGGTTTTTCCTAAAAGCCACTTCAGCCTCCCTTTAAGGTATTTGCTGTACAGGCTGCTACTGTCTGTTTAACAACCGGAACGTCATGACGCAGGAAACTGCAATAACGAACCGAAGCCTCTTCGAATTTGTTGTGAGGACTGCATCTTATAATAGACGTATATGATAGGGAAAGGAGTGTTGTGGTATACTCACTCCGCCTTAATAACGGCGTCACAATCACCACTGAGTTCTTATATCACGAATAACGCCTTTATGCAAACAGACAAACTTATTTTCAATTTCACACTTTCTAGATTACGGTGCAGTGCCTGCAACGCGTGTTCTGCACGTGTGTTTGGCGTCCTATCATACTTGTCAAGGTTCTGGAGAGGACGACGGGTTCCTTGTGGGGTCAGGTGCCGGCCGTCCTGTTTAGCGGCGCGTATGCTCCGTCCCCGGTCCTTTTGTTTTGTTTTATTTGGAAGGGTAAGGCCCCCGCGCCCCTCGATGGCTCGCGAGCGATCAATAGGGAAACATTTCCTCCCCCGGAATCATCGCGCTTTGGGGGTGTGATTGCAGGGGGACGGGGGTCGTTGCTTGCTGCCGCATTCTCTCCGACCACATTGTGATTTAGCATGTGGTATTTCGGGCGGTGTGGCGCGGGCAGCTGACAGAAGCACTACCAAACTTGCAGAGGTGTGATGTCGTTTACCTGAATGGTCTGGGGCTGGCGCCTAGCAGACGCGGGCCATTTGTACAGCCGAAGGTACACAGGTGTTACTTTACCTTGATTGCCAACCTAACGAGCAAGCGAACTAACCCTTCTAATGCGATTGGACAGGGACGCTATGTGACTGCGGTTGGTTTAAATGCGTTTGGCTGGCCTTTTCCACGAAGGCAGAGGAGACGGGTGCCTCTAAAAAGTCCGCGACATAATGGGACGAGAATTCGGACCAATAAGGATTAGATATTTAAGATAGCGAAAATATGCCAGTTCCCATGTCTTGTACGTAGAATTTGTACATCGATGTTCGACTTTAAGTAAACGGTTTTTACTGGATTCGACTGAGCCCCTTCTCTTCCTGAAGTGAACTCAGCGACCGTGGGCCGGCAGATCGTTTCAGGCCAAACATCGAGCAAACAAGCAACGAAACTTTCCCGCACTCATATATCAAAATTGGTTTCAAAGAGACAAAAAATGACGTCACAGAAAACCAGCTTCTTATGTTGTCGGATGTCGCAATTCTGGAGCATGGCTGTAGAAGTCCCCTAAAAAGTGCGAGCGAACGCGAATGACGTCGCGCAGTCCCAACTCCTGCCTGGTGAAGCATCTGTGAACAGTCTAGTTTGAGAGCGACCCTCGGCAAAATTTGCGTCTGCCACCAACACCACTGCAGCTCTTACGTCGCGAGAATCACGGCCGGTGAAAACGCGGAACTTCTATGACGTCATCAGCAGGAAATAGAAGGACCAATTTATAGGATGCTGATATTACCGGGGGTGCCACAGGAATATGTGCTAGAACCTGTCAGTTTTTTGCCTATATATAAATAATTTACCTACCTGTAAGAAAATAATAGGCAATAATTTATGCAGATGGTGCAGCATTGCTAACAGCTGGAAACTCCTTGGATATACTGTAAGAGATAATTATTCAGAAGCTCCAACTTACCGAGAATGCGGTTTTCAATAATAACCTATCATTAATCCTTCAAAAACCAATGATACAGAGTTTGCTTCCATTTATAAGGTAACTCCAACAGAGATACAAGAAATAAGTATGGGGAATGAGTCCATTCAAAAGGTGGAAAGCACAAAAAATGTAGGAGTCGTTTTTTTTTTCCTTTTTTTTTTTTTTTGCTTTTAACCGCACATTTATTTAGTATGTAAACAGGACGTATATTAGGTCTAAGACTTCCTTCAAACCAGTCTGTCCTTTGATTCCAAAACTCTAATATTAATCTGCTACAGCATTTTTCGTAGTCACCGACAATATAGTGCGGAATCTTTGAGGTTCACCTAGAAAAAGAGTTTTACAACCTAAAATAACGCACCAAGACTCGAGCATTGAGGATAATTTCATTCACAAGTTATAACGCTCATCCAGCTCTTCTATTTACTAGAACAACGAATAATATAATTAACTATACCAATATACTACAAAACCGGTTCACTGCTTATTATTGAATAATACTCCATTCCCAACAAATATAGCTGTACTATAAGCTAAACTCATGAGAAATGCTCTTATAATTGTATTAGTCCGTCCTATACCAATATATACGGTCAACACTTGATATATATAGTACAGTGGTACAATACTTTGGAACTCATAAAGTCCAAACATAAAAGAAAGTTATTCATTTGTACTGACAAAAAAAAACAAAAAAAAACACATAATTTATAAAGTTTGTGAAGCGTGAAATTTTATTTATTTTTATTTGTCAATGTGCCCACGTATGGATCCAGAACTAGTCACAATGGCGCAGGATCTATACAGATTCAATTTTAGTGCTTTTGATGTGTACGGAAGATGTTTAAAGGACTTGATTGATTGATTGGGTGATCAATACATTTATTTTTTGCCGGATTAATCAGTTGTTTATTAATTATTTAATTGGTTGAATAACTAAGTAGCTACTAATTAGTTACTAGATTATTTAATTAATTGATTGGTTGAGTACTTCAGGTGGAGGCGCTTTCCAGGCACCATATTGCGGACTGACTCAAAATCGAATGTTAGGGGAATTGCTAACATCTCCTAGACGGCGTGTGCTCCTCGGTGATTTGGACATAAAACAGCAATAAAAAAAAGTATTGTTCTGGAATAGAAGGGTGACATTTTGGCGGGAAAACATGTTCGTTAAGCTGTAACACTTTAGCAGAAATTTACGCACGAATCGGTTCATGTTATGTCTGCATTACTGGTGTCCCCCATTTGGCTGCAAGTGTAACAGTAGTAATAGGTATAGACGCAAATGCAATCAAGCCTGCACCCATACTTGACCTAATCTTTCCCTACCGTGGTCAAAATCCAGGTGAACCTTCGAGCCATAAAAATTATTTTATTCTCCTTCCGTTAATGTGCGAATATTACAATAGTTATAAGCCCTCGGCCGCTTAACAGCTCAATAACTTAGTCTCTCAAATAATGCAAGGCGAGAAAGCGGAACTTGTTCAAAAATCTGCTATACATGGTTCCGCGTTCTGGCCGTCTCAAACGAGGAGCTCTAATCAGTGCAGACATTATGGCAAAGCCTCCTGCAGTGTGTGATTATCTTGGGGTGCGAGAATTACCCGAAACGCTCTGTGTGAGAACAGAACCGTATGTTCATGTGCCTCAGCTTGGCGTACGCCGGAGACATTCTCTGCTTGTGAATTATAAATCAGCTGATCGCTTGCAATTGGCGCCCGCGGGCTCCATATTAGCCGCCAGGAATCAGGAAATAAAACTGCGCTTACGGAGAATGTCTGCAAAATGATAAGAACCACAGTTAAAGAAGCAGGAAATGTTTATATCCACTAGATGCTGCAGGGTGTTCCAAATATATACTTACAAATTTGATAAAAGCAGTTCAAGTTGCACCTCGTTGATTATATTGCACCGCTGGGTTTCCAGCTACCATGGCGTTTGCTCGGTCCTGTGCTCGAAGTTATTTTCCCAGTAAATATATCTCGTAGACACAACCGTCCAATGGACTAACAAGCTCGTATTTGGACGACTGACACTCCATTCATCAACGTAGTGCCCCGTAACGAGCACACATTTGCGATGGGGGCCAATCGCAATCAGGCATGCAGCTGATACGGTGCAGCATTTTTTCTTATTTGCTAATGTTGCCTACAATAAACATATTTTTTTATTTTTTTGCTTGTTGCCATATTTATGTATTGTTTGCGTTCCAAAACTTTGTGACCGTGTTGACTGCATTCAAACTTTTCCATATTTTCTTCTTTTTTATGTTGCTTTCGTGCCAGTAAACACGTTATCACATGCCTTAACAAATTACTTAAAACGTAGTTGAAGCGATTTTCAAGATATTTGAGTTAGGAGCGGGGTTTCATCGCTTTTTGTCCCGTGAATTCGGGTTTGGCTCTTAAATTGGGCGCAACCAAACGTAAACGCAAATCATTAAAAAAAATTAACTGTAGAAATTACTGTTTTGGTTGGCTATGAATTGCGATAGCATTCGCCATGTTTACCTTCTTATTTTGTTGCAAGACCGTGGACGACGTCGAGGACGGCGTCTAGGGGGGCTATGCGAGACAGCGGGATGAAAGGACCGGCGCCTATCGCAGCGGGCGGCGATGTCCCAGTCCTTTCGTCCCGCCGTCCTGCACAGCCCCCAAGGACGACGTCGAAGACGACGTTTAGAACGACGACTAGGACGACCCATCGAGGACGACGTCCTAGATGAGGACGTCAAACACGACGTCTAGGACGACCTTTAGGTTAACCTTATTCGATTATTCGACGATATGACGATGACGATCGATTGGCATTGTGCCGATCATGCGTCCTACGGTGATCTGATATTGAAATGACGTTGCCGTAATTTAGCATCGATACGTTGTTGATGAATAAGTGATTTTAAGGTCGTGATGAGTTTTCGAGCCAAATTTAACGGGGAAACCAAATTGGCACATAGGCCACGTGACGTCAATTTTTCCGCTAAATTTACCGGAAATATAGCACACGAAGCCAGAAAGGTGTGCGGATTCCGGAGGCGGGGGAGGGGGGAGGGGGGTAGCTAAAGAATGTTATTGCATTAAAATTTGGGAGAGGCTTAAAAAAACACTGAAGTGAGAAAAAATATTTTTAAGAGGATATTTATTTTTTGCAAATGTTTCCACTAAAAGTATTCTCTTCCCCCCCCCCCCCCCCCCCCCCCCGATATTTACGTCGTTAGAGGCACCTTAGTGGGGGTAGCCCTGCTCTATGCCCCGCCCTGAGCTTGCAAGACTAAGCACCTTTTCTCGGCGCTCATTGGTTAAAGAGATGACTGACATGTGAAATGTTCATCGTAAAATTGTTTCACCGTGCCGCAGTAAGACTTATTTCGACAACATTATGTTTTAAAGACAAGCAATCTAGATATAGTAAATATAGTTTTCAAAAATATCCCGAGATTGTCTTTCTGCTGCGGCCACTTCGGCTGCAAACGAAAACAAACATAGCTGCGTTATGCGGCGTACTCAACAGGCTTAGCTCACTGATCTCGTTTATTTTTCAGTGCGAGTCGTTCTGCGTTCACCGAGGTCTTTAGAGGAAGATCTCTTCAAACTACCTACAGGGTGATTCAAGGACAGGCCAGGCTCTTTAAATCGACCGCAAAATTCGGTTTCTTAGCCTATCGCGCTACAACTTTGTGCAGCGTTGCCCACAGATGGTGCATTTTTTTTTTGTAAAATTTGCAAAGAGCGAATTTACCTGAAGAAAAAGTAAAGAAAGAAAAAGGCTTAGCTCTTATGGAAACGCAGCGACGCCACCGGTCTTCAAACATCACGGCGCCGTTTCGCACGGGAGACAAGAGATGGCGCAAGCGGTCGCGACGCCAACTGCCGCCAACGAACGAGCATACGACGCCGAGAGCCGGCGTCTTTAGCAGACAAGGAACTGCAGTTCCTTGTTGTTACCGCACTTGTTCTTGTTTCTGCGACTACAGTGGCTTAAAGGGGTAGTGTAACGAACGAAACCGAAGAAGCGGCACAGCGTTGGAAGACTGCAGTGGGTGGCGCTGGCGCTTGCAGCACCGTCGTTCTGGCTACAGCTCCGGCTTGGCCGCTTGCTCAGCTTGGCTCCGGCCAGCTCCGGCCGATTCGCAGCTGTCGACTACTCTGTCGTCTGCTAGTTTCATATTTTTATTCACCTAAGAACACAAACCATGTCCTTGGAGGCTCACTGGAAACAAATATTTCCTTTTGAGGTATTTATATTAGTTATGAAGCGTGTTAGGGTGCCGCTATCTGCCGGCCGATGGAGGCACCCTAACGGAGCTGCGGATCAAACCGCCACCTACACCGTCTTCCAAGGAGCGGCCGTTCCCGATACATGGTGGAGACTACGCGGTAACTACACTACCCCCTTTAAGCCACTGTACTGCGACTGTCGCCGCCTGCGAAACGCGCGCCGCTTTTGAGTCGAAAAGATCGTCTGCTAAAGGCGCCGGCTCTAGGCCCCGTATGCTTGTTCCTTAGTGGCGTTCGTTGCGCCATCTCTTGTCTCCCGTGCGAAACGGCGCCGTGTTGTTTGAAGACCGGTGGCGTCGCTGCGTTTTCATAAGAGCTAAGCCTTTTTCTCTCTTTACTTTTTCCTCAGGTAAGTTCGCTCTTTGCAAATTTTACAAAACAAATGCACCATCTGTGGGCAACGGTGCACGAAGTCGTAGCGCGATAGGTTAAGAAACCGAATTTTGCGGTCGATTAAACGAGCCTGGCCTCTCCTTTGAATCACCCTGTAGCTTGCAAAAAAAACAACTGTCGCAAGTTACCGCCTTTGGAAGCAGTGTGCGGGTGCTTGGGAATGGGCTAAGCCTGGCGTCCCACGCCTTCGGATGCCCTGTTCGGGCGGGTGACTGGGTTCGTGGTGGGACTGTCACCTAGCGTATTATGTTGCTTTATCTGGCTTAATTTGTTCCCTTGCGCATGTTGGTGCTGTATAAAGTTCCCCTAAAAGCGGCCCTGCGGCTTAGTGGATTGTGAGACCGTAGTGATTTCAATCGTGGTTTAATATCTAGAAGATACTTATCTACAGAGGTAAGAATTTGCGAGCAATTTTGCTGGAGATCATTAGGCGTCAGTTTGTCTATGTTTTCGTCATTTTGCTTCGAAAAGCAAGTAGCGCAAGTTCTGCAGTGCACCTATGGCCCTAAACTCGTCAAGCACAAAGTGCCGAAAGTTCTCGAAGCGCACCGATTGGACGTCGACGACAAAAGCGAGAAGTCATTGTCGTGGTAGTCGAATCGGTGCGCTCCGTGTACTTCGGCCTTCACTTTGCATTGAGGAGTTTAGAGCTCCTAGCCTATCAAAGCTAATATGTTTGCGCCGCGTTTTAATGGAGCGTCATGACACTCAATCTCCTTACTCCCGAATTCCACGTGAAAATAAAATAACAATAACACTAAACTTTGAGTGACAACATATTTATTTTGTTGATTTGTTTCGTCCGCTCAGTCGCTAATTACCCCACATCAATAAGCGCTGAGAGACTATTGTGTTTGACCATGGCTCGTGAATAATGAAACGCTATAACGCCGCTTTCATGGTCGCGTCTTCTGAATGTTGTAGAAATTTTTAGACGGGGGGCGGAATAGCAGACGCGTAAGGAGAAGACGCCGACGAGTAGCTTTCGTGCCCGCGTCTCACGGGTATTGCAGACGACGATCGATAGTAGTGATCTGACATAGCAGACGATGCCGGAGGATGCCGGAGGCTGCCGTGCGTCTGCTCGCACGACTAACAAGCCGTGCCCAGACTGGTCGCACCGGATGTCGCGAAAGGGGGACGCTGGACTTTTTAGCGTGTTCCGCCAAGTAGCCAAGCCGATCCAGTAGTAATGGGCGGGGATACTTATCTGTGGGCAGGGCTTAGAGTGTGCTGTGATTTACAACTAAATTGCGTCTAACGGCGTAAATATTAGTATATATATATATATATATATATATATATATAGTCGAAAAATTTACAAAAATAAATATTAAACTCGTAAAAAATGATTTTGTTCACTTTAGTGTCTTTTTAAGGTTTGGCTTTAAGAGTCGAACCCGATAGCGTTTTCGGGTCTCATTCGCAAAGCCTTTTCAACAAACACGCGCTCGTATCCAAGCCGTGCAAGCGTGTGTGCGAGGTCTAGTCGGTAGCGTCACGTGTCACGAGGCGTAACATAACGCGCATAACGTCACGTGTGACGTCATGTCACGCGACGCTTCACGTAACACTTGGCTGTGGTGTCATGACCCTACTGACCCGATAAATTTGGTGGAAACTTTTCCTCAAAGTGTTTCGAAAAAGTATCCACAAAACTTGGCTGGAAACTTTTCGACTAAATTTGGTGTGAAAATTTTCCGCTAAATTTAGTGGGGAAAATTTCCGCTAAATTTGCCTAAAAACAAACTGCTAAATTTAGCGGAAAACATCCCCGCCAAATTTAGCGGGTCGATAGGGTCATGATGTCACAGTGACTTGGAACGTCACACGCGTGACGTCACGTCTGACGTCACACGTGACGTCATTCGTGGCTGCGCGCGTTGCATTATTGGATCTTTTATGGTGAATTCAGCTGGTAGATCTGGATCGATTTCCAAAATCTGCGAGGGAGAAGAAAACTCTGGATCTACCAGCTGAAGATGCCATCGCGAATTTGAGTGGCCCAACGTCCAACCGACGTGAACGGAAACGGAAGGACGCTCTTCCCGTGAGCCTCTAGCAGTCTCCCTCCCGTCTCCGGTGCACGACTCACGCGTTTCTCCCTTCCGCAAACGACAGCATGGCTGATCCCGCACCTGTCAGATGCGGCCGTGCGCCAACTGCTGCTGTCCCTCCTCGGAGGACGTGGGGCAGTTGGATACAGCAATGGTGAGTTGGCAGAGGTCCGTGCTCCGAGGTCGGCGGATGACTTTCGGGCGAAACACAAAGTGCTTCCTGCGCACGAGCGCGCGTTTTGCAACCACTAAACGACATGCTTATGCTCACGTTATTATGCTCGAATTCACCTTAGGATGTGCTGCAGCAGAAGCTCTACTTCGTGTCACTTTAGCGCGGACTAACCGCAGAGGCCGTGCTAGCGCGAAGTGGTAGCCTTGACCGGCGCCCTCTCTGCGCGAACAAAGGCTTCATGAGCTCGCGCTTTTAGCACGTGTGGCCAACAGTAGTGCATGCTTAATTTTGAGACTTGTTCACCTGCAGGATGGTGCTGTGTGTAGCTCTGCTGCTTAAGCAAGCAGCTCGCGCGTATACAGGATGACCGCGGGTGTTCTTGTCGTAAAATGAACCGCGTAAATAGGCCAAATGAACGGAAAGCATTGTTGTCAGCAAACGACTCCTGTACTGCGTATTCTTGAGGACACCATTTTTTAGTTAAGCTTATTTTACTTTTCGATACTTCAAATAAACATTTCAAATGACATACCAAAATTGGGATTACCAACAAGAAAGACCTGAAAGCTTAGCCAAGCATGTGATTGGAAGGGTTGCGCCCTCTAGGAGTAAATTTGTAGACCACGTTCCTTACGCCGTTATTACATTTTATTCCCATAATGTACATTCATGAAATTGGCACATAGTAAATGCAACACTTGAAGACACCTTCAAAAACGTCACGCTCGCTAGACCATATATGAGTCATTGCTACAATAACATCCTAAGGCCGGTTGCATAGATGTATATATTCCTTAATGCACAGCTCTAGTAAGTTGTGGTCCAGAGTGACTCGGTCAATGGAACCGAAACCATTCAGCATTATCGGTCTGCAAATATCAAAACATATTTGAGCCTGATCAATCTCCAATCTGCATCCAGTTGATGATTCAGGGAAATCCTCTGGGTGTTCCTCTCCGGTGCTCGCTATTATGGTCCCTGCTCCTGTTACTCACTGGTAAAGTCTACGATCAAATTTATAAGCCGTTGCATCTCTCTCACTCAGATGCTGCCACACCTGCTGCGCTCAATGAAAATACCATGACAAACCTTGTAGATATTTTAAGCCAGGCTGATGTTGCTCGTGACAAGCAGTGCTTGCTCATAATATTCAGTGAAAATTTGGTTTTGGAGCCTGTGTTAAAATGGTGATTTTACAATGTTGTGCATAACCTTACAGGCCATATGCCTTCTCCCGTGGAAGGGTCTTTAACGCAGGAAGCCCAGGTAGCCCCAAAGAAAACAACGACAGCATGGCTGTAAGTGATGTCATTCTACTTCTTTTTTTTTTCCCCCGCTTGACTAGAGAAAGGGGGCACAACATTGAGCAGATTGAATCTTCGGGGCGATGCTGGCATAAAAAGCTATGTCCAGATTCCAGTTCAAAAATCGACTTTTCCCTAAGAAAGCCAGATCTCACTATGATGTCCTCATTTCAACTTTTTATGCAGGGCTTGCATGTTGCACGAAAGAGGAATATGGAGGGGTGGGAACATTGGGAGGGGGGGGGGGGGAGGGGGGGGGAGCTGGCACCGAAGAGTTCAGGCAGGAGCAAAAAAAAATGGCATGTGGATATCTTGAGCTGCGTTAAGCTGGTGGCACTCACTGTCGGCTCATGTTGCCACGGTGTTTGTACATATTCACAGATCCAGATAAGAAAACTGCACCAAGCATTCTATATTCGAGCCTGATCAATGAGTATGCACGTAGTGCTTAAAAGTGTTCGCTTCGCAAAAAACTAACATCAACGACAATCCTTAAGTATTGCAATAAGTTACTCAATGTCCCTCTTTCAGACGCCGAGTAGACACCAGGCAAAACAAAGCTGCTGCTTGACTATTACGAACGCTACTTTCCCCGAATTGGACCGCTCAAAAAATGTAAAAACAAGAAATGTGTATTTATTAGAATCTCTGAAAACCTGCAGACCATACTCAAGTCACAAGAAACACCAGACCAGTGCAATACCAGGCTGACGACGATTCAAAAGCGGAAGCGACAAGCGGTCAGCTATAACGGCCGTTCTGGTGTCGGACCTGTTGACTTTCCTTACGAGGACGAACTGGATAGAATCAGCATCGAGCCGGAGGTCATCAGACACGTACATGGGTCAACGCACATAAAGACTATGCGAAGCAGTCGAGCAAGGGCGGCCGCAGCAGCAGCAGCTGCAGCAGAAGCAATATCAACACCAGCCGATAGTGCCGTAGACAGAACGTGAAGGAGTTCTTCACTGAATGGCGAAGCTTGGAGAAGCAAGAGCGGTACGAAAAGCACGACAGGACGAGTTGGAGGAAGAAAGGCATGCAGCCAAAAGGAAGATAAAGGAAGAGAAGTGTGCAGCCAAAAGGAAGCTAAAGGAAGAGATGCGGCTGGGACGACAAGAAATGCACCGAGAGAAAATGCGGCTTCTCGCCATGCTTGTGACCCAGGCTGAGACGAAACAGGATTGAAAGAACTTTTTTTACAATTGCTATATTCTTGACACGAGTGCAATTAATTCATAATTTACAAGTGGGCCTTCCTTCTAATCTGAAGTGGATGCTTCAAAAGATGTTAGGTAAACTTACCTTAAAAAGTATTTGAGCATAGAAATTCTGGGATCATGGCAAGAACAGCTTAAATACTGAGAATAAAAACAAAACGCAAAAAGTGCATTTGCAAACACAAATACAGGAGTATATTTACTGGAAGCAGAAATGTTTATATTGAAATACATTGTGAATCACTCTTCGCATTGTCATGGTACAGTGAGCCGGTACTCTACTTTAAAGTTGGGTCTGAATATGGAAACCTTACCCTGTCTATTGACAGTATTTACAAAACGCCCAGATCCCATGGCTCGCTGGTCGGCGCAGCCTCGCTCTCGTACTGTAGTGCTGCTAACGTTGGGGGGTCATGCTACAAATTTATTTCACTCTGCCCCAACGATGGCAGTACCACACTATGGGAGCAAGTCCTCAGTCATGGACTCTGGACTTTTGACGGAGACTACATTTGTCTTCAATATTGGGGTGAACACATAAGCGTTGTTCGATCGCCATGACCAGCCCATCAAAGCGGTTCCAACACAATTAAAGACCACCACATGTTTCTTTTCTCTGTGCATGCGCATTCACTCATCATTATTCCTGTTGGTGCTGCTTTTAAACGTGGTAGTGGCGACCGAATGGTGCGCGAACAGAAAACCGCCTTAAGTATATGTAACTCTATGAAACGTCATTACATGTAAACGCTCTAGAGGGGTTTGATCAAATATATTCCTCTTTCACTGTGGGATGAAATAATTCCGAATAAATATATTGATTTCAATACGCTCCCGCTTTTGTTTAATTTATTTATTGTTTATTTATTTGTTTAAACACTTTAAGCACCCCGGGCGATATTTCATAAGAGATGGGTTACAATGAAAAGTGGTAACAAACTGGTAGCAGTGCGTAATGAAACACGGACGCATGTAAGAAATGGACAGGACTAGCCCTGGGCTTTAACGGAACATTTGATGAATAGAGGACACCAAGGAAAGCAACCAAATCACCAGACCGTCACTGCATATACAAGTGCTTAAACAATATATTTATTTTTATGTAAATATATTGAGGTTTTGTTGAAGCATTGCACTCCTTCCTTTCCTATCTTGTAGGCTTCCAGCAGTTCGCGTGCAGTTTTGTCAGCCCCCCTCCTCAAAATAATGATGCTCTCAAATTTCGGCACACACACGCTAGTGACGCACTGTGTAGGAAGGTGGCCTCCCAGTGTTGACTAAAGCGACAGTGCGTGGTCATATGCCAGGTCATTGACACATTAGCCAGTCTGGCCGTTGTATACACGCGACCACAGCTTAACGGGATTCGATAAACTACCCCAACTGCGCACTCAACGTACCTGTTTCTTTGTCTTACGGCACAATTGTTTCCTCTCGATCCCCTGTCAGCCACTACTCTGGGGCAGAGCTGCGACATCTTACTGGGCGCCGAAAACAGCTAGTATGTCTAAAAACACGTGGGTGCAGAGAAAACCAAACAAAAACATATAGAGGGAGAGCAATCCAGTTAAAGACATTTTGACTGTTTACAAAATCAAAGCCCGACGTGCGGTCTTCACAGCCCAGCACGTGCGTGTTCGTCACTTGAGCAAGCGAGCAAAGCATGCGCTATACGCACAGACACTAAAGATGGCACCCACCACAAGCTCTTTTTTTTTTTGGAAAGGTCTATAGACCAATATCGAAATTACGCCCTCTTCTGGCATAGTTGAAATGCTGTCCAGCTGCGTTCAAGAGACACCAGAAAAATGGAAAGCCTATCGCTTATATATATAGGTCACATAAATAACGTATTATACATGTAATATTTTTACCACATTAATGGTGTCTTTTGCGCACGCCGCAGCGCAGCGTTTTTAGATCTGTCTGAAGAGGCAGTAGTTTTGAGATGGGTCTATGGCAGATATCCCGTTCTCAGAAAAGGCTGCAGGAAGTGATCGATCAATATTCAAGGGTCGATTTAAGAACCGGTTCGAACCGGTTCGCGCTTATTAAAACTGGTAACCGGAGTGATATTATGTGCAATACCCTGAACCGGAACGAAACCGGTACAAAATACAATGCTACTGAACCCGAACCGAACCGAAATGTTGACTGGCTCGTCACCCTGATGTACATATACACTTGTGAAATTCAACACGGGATAGGGAGGGCAATGTATACACTTATGAAGTTCACGCCACCAGCAAAATCTGTCCTTAAAATACTGTCGGGGTTCTGCCCACCTCCTCTTCAAAAAAAAACTTGTTGGAGGGTGTCGAAACTCCACTACCTGTTACCAAGACTACGAAATGGGGTACTGCCAGCGCAAAAAAACTATAAAAAAATAATTGGAAGGAATGTCATACCACATTGATGGGGAGGGAAAAAGTAAGAACTCGGGCAGACGCCTTTTGTCCCCAAGACCTATATTCCACAGGCCTCCAGCGAGGTTGTGAAAAGAAGCTTGTGAGTTTACGTCTCCGGATTTTGACTCATCTCGGCCCCATTAGGGCAATGACCCTGTCCCTCTTCTCCTCTCCACGTTTGCGGAGGATGGAATCTATGGCTGTCACGGGCCCAAACTCCTACTGGGAGTCAGTGTCTGGGCATCTATTGTCCCCGACTTTGGGGTCCTCTACAACGCTATGCACTCCAGCCTCAATGCAGAGGCTGTGGAGGATGCAACAAGCAATAATGAGCCTTGCTGAGTGGTCCACAGGAATGAATTCGAGGAGATTTAGCTGCCTAAAACGCTTTCAGGTTAGCGAAAGAGTTCTCTATCAGCACACGAGTGCCTGAGAATTTCAAGTTGAAATTCCTCTGCTTTGTCGTCAGACGATCATAATCCCGGTTGGGGGTTAGCATATACACTCTCAAGGGATACGCCGCATCACCGAGGATATGGTACTGACTCCTGCGGCATATCTCTGGAAGCTTGTCTGCTTTGCTTGATGTTCCATGCTTGGGTGTCCTGTAGCCACATCCAGGAACCGCTTGTGGCGGTCACAGATTCCTTGCAGTGTCAACGACGGGTAGCCATGCCGGTTGACATAAGTTGACCGGATTGTTTTCGCTCAGGCACTCAATGGCGATGTACAATTCATCATTGCAACCAATTGTGCCATGCACACCGGATACCTGCAGCAATAAAGGTAAACAAAAGTTTCATTCGGTGTTCTGAGTTGTTTTGTCAGACGAAACGGAAGGACGGTTAGCGTCGAATTTGGTTTAATTGGTTCCACTGTTATATTTTCGGTGTCTAGTAAATTACTGACAACAAAAGAATTAAAACAAACTCGGCACGTGGGATGACGAACACATCTTTCAACTAGCAGCTGCATGAGTGAATTCTCAAGCATTCTTTGTGGACAAATTTGGCGGCAAAAATTTAGAAAGAAAAAGTGTGAAAGGGACGAAGAAAGATCGAACTACAAAAATCAAAATTAGAAAGAAAGAATTGTGCCAGAAAAAGCTATTCAATCAGCTGGAAGCTGATTTGCGGCCATGCAGCTAAGCCAGCTTTGGAGTCTGATTTTCAGACAGCAGTAGCGATGGTGCGGAAACATTATTGTTAGCTGCTCTCACGGTGAACGATTCAGTGATTTCCTTGCCGATCTGCTCTCTCGCCTTACCAAAATTTACTATGCTCATATCTCTGCTATAAGACTCCAATTAATAGCAATAAGTCTCACAGGCGGCCTTCTGGCGGTCTGTTGGAGTGATGCTACGGAAAGAAGTTTTTCCCAGTTACCTTGCAAATGGTTGAGTATTGACTGCTGATAAATTCTAATATGTTTGCTGTTTTTAGTACCACACCTTCATGTTTATCCCTCCGATCAAAATCTCGCAAAGACGAACTATGTTCCTGTCGTGACGTCACAAAAAGGGTGCAGCGACCATTCACTGGGCGGCGATCGCAGAGGCACATGTTCGTTTTCAGGGCTAGCATACCCAATAAAACGTTCCTGTAAGCTCCCTACTGTTGAGGTGCGATAATCGTCAGCACTATCTGTTTGTCCTCTGTTTATGGGGTGTTGTTTTACCCGTCTATTACTATGCCTAGATTTAACCGCGCTCTTTCTCACGAGACTTGCACAAAGTACTTTTGGCCGAACGCAAAGAACCTTGCCATGCATTGCGATATTCGTCAACATTTGAAGATGTCACCTGCAGCGCCACTTCGAGTGCTGCAACCAATGAAGGTCGCTCTTCAATTTAGACGGCGTGGTTATATATTGTTGGACCTTTATAGGCATCTCATGGATGAAGAGATGAAAATGGTTATACCCTTTGTAACGGGCGGCAGTTTGTGCCACCTAGCCTAACTCATATTTGATATATGATATATTTGGAGTTTAAGGCTACAAATATATCATATTTGCCATCGAAATCCTAACGAAATTCGTGAGGTAGTGCACACCGCACAGCCTTTTTTTATGGGATACAACTAGAATAACTGAATGATGGTACAAACCTCTTCACATTTTCTTGGCAGGCGCTCCAGATCCTCGAGGAACTTGATGAGGCACGGTCCGATGCTCAGGATGAAATCCAGAACTCGATCAATCATGCCGTGAAGTGTGCTCTCACCCAGGTTGAGACGTCCGGCAACGTCTTTGATGTCTGCTTTGTTAGCCGCGTTCCTGAGTTGTGTACATAGAATGAAAACAAAAATTAATGGGAATGAACACGGAGAAGCACGCACTCAAGCACTCACCAGAGAAATGACAGCAGGTGCTCTTCTGCGCTCTTCGCTGGCGATCCTCCGTGATCCGCAGCGGAGTACGTAGGAGACGCCGCAAACTCGTCGATCAGCTTGTAGCTCTTCGCCTCGAGATGCAAAAGTTCCGACGGAACTGGAAGTAAAGGTTTTCTTTGCTTACGCATGCTTAACTTAACACAGATAGGACGAAGTACGAAACGTATTGCTTGCCTCCTAGTCCCAGTAGACGTGAACCGTTCGCTCGATGTAATGCTTGACCTTGGGTCTCTTGTTACGAGGTCCGAAGAACTCCGTGAACTTTCGTTCGCAAAGTAGCCGCGAATACGATTCGTCGGATCTGCTGCCGGAGGCCGAACTTGAACTGCTGCTTGAGCTGGAAATGGAACTGTTCGAGCTCTCTGAATCGTCGCTTTCACACAGCAGGAGCACCGACGCACGCAAGTTCGGTACCGCCATTGATGCCATTTCGCACAACAGCGCGATCCACCCGAGGGCCTGCCGCGCAGGCGCAGCGCCGTGGAAGGAAGTGACGTAGCGCGCTGCAACCGAGCGAAAGCCGATTTCCGGAAAGCTCACCCGAATTCGGCGGATCGGTTTCGCCGCTCTTTGATGCGCTCCACGGAGCTCGCACTGCCACATATCTACGTGCTGAAGATGGCCAAGTTGATCCGAATCTGCAAGGTGAAGATGCGCGCCCCAAAAGGGGCGGGTTTTGAGCGCGCCAGGTCTACCAACTGAATTCACAATTAGTTAGAGCGACGCCGACGCCAATGCCGGATTTGCTGCGACGAGAGCTTAAAACGCTATTCCGTTAAAAATACGTGAAGCGAATTCCGCAAGGCTTGCGGCGTGCCTCTATGCCCCGTGTTATCAATTCAAAGCGTCGTGACGTCGTCGTCGGCATCCCCGATCCAACTTACGACGAATTCCACTTGTCGTTTTGTAACGCGCCGGGGTCGACTTTTCTGGAGTGCACCTATTTACCTAGGCGATAGGGTTCGGGACGGACGTGTTCCACTCGTCATTTTGGATCCGCTTCCACTTCAGATCTCGATCTGGATCCGTAAAGAGTCGCTCCGCCAATTTCGTCAGATTCGACCGGAAGCCAGCCTGACCATCTCTCAGCGCGCACAAGTGACTTTCTTTCTCGCCGGGCATCTCGCCGGGACCGCTGGAAGGGGATCCCCGGGGAGGTGAATGACGGGAAGGCATCCGCCGATCCCATAGATGCCATGTTCCACGGGGGATTCGGAGGCGGAGCAACTCCGTTTGGATCGCGTGCTCCATGACGACTGATCCCGGCGCGCTCCAAAACGACTTGTGAAATTCGCCATTCGTTGTGAGTAAAAGTCATCTAAACCCGCCGATGACTTTACTTTTGCTAGTCTTTCTCTCCGCTCTCGAGCTCTTCTTCACTGAGTGCGCCGCAAGGCGCGGGACTACGTAACTATTTTAATTTAGTGATTACGACACTCATACCAAACATATCGAAAGAAAACTTAACACACGGAAGTTTTAAGGTGCCTGCATAATGCTTTCACTATTTTTTTTTTTTTTTCATATTCAAATACCTTTTTAGCTTTTTTTTTTTTTAATGCATTCTCGCATGGTTTAGATAGGGTTTTAGAACTGAGGAAGCACAAAAGCAAATGGACACGAACAAATAGTAACAAAATGCATAAAAGTAATTTTTCAGAGGACTAAAGAAACGCACCTTTCTCAGAAAAAAAGAATGTATGCAGAGTAATCACGCAAGCTTTTCTCAAAAAAATGTATAGTTAAAAAAATATTTTTAACATGACATGTATGTTTGTCTTTCTGTTGTTTTGATCCGCACGTTTTTTTTCTAGGATTGTATTTTTGTTTAATCTTTTGTCTCGGCAAATAAACGTTTCGTGCTCTTTTTTCTCGACGTATGAACAATCAAGTAAACGCTAAACACAAGATAAAAAAATGCATTAGAGATGAATAGACGTTTGCCCAAGACGGTTGTTTACGTTCCATGCCCAAGACGGTTGTTTAGGTTCCTTTTCCCGTCTTGGTTGAAACTTTAATATCTCCGGCTTTGTTTCGACGGCAACTTAAGAAAATAAACATTACTTTCGTGCTCATAATAGCGTTCCATTCCCCATCGTAACAAAATATTTTTTTATTGTGCTTGTGTTTGAGGCTTTGTATTCATTTAAAAAAAAAACATGTCCTACAAACGTGTTGCTGCTACATGAGGCGAACGGATTTTTAACGCACCCACGCCCGCGTTAAATAACCGGGCTGCAACTTTGGTGGCTTCCATACGAGAGGCTTCTAATGCTGGCAAAAGATTACGATTTTTTACGCGTTCTTTAAAATTACGCTAGCGTCACCTTTTGGAGTTCTTTTAACTTATTTAACATGTATATAAAACGAGAATAAATTTTAAGTATAAAAAGTTAGAAGAAAAAAAGAAAAGGCCTGTAGATTTGCAAGGAAAAAGAACACGCGAGGGCATATTTTGTTTTTCTCATTTTTGTACACGTTTTGTACATATTGCTGTACATTAAATTAAGCAGCTTTTCAGGTGCGTGTGGATGACAACACAAACTAATGACTTTTGGAAGAATTTTTTTTTAGAGGTACTTACAAAACATTGATCGGATTACGCAATGATTCGCTGGTGTAAGGTTCTTTTGTCGCCTTTCTTGGGTTCGTGTGATGTAAGCCTTTGGATTAAGAACAAAATAGCCGCCGAGAGGCGTTGATAGATAATTAAAGTTGGACAAGCCCCGGGACGTTGGGGCAAGTTTAGTTTTTTTTTATTTATTTTTGGTTTGCCTGTTTTTTGTCCCAATACATTCTCGTTTCTCGAATCCGCGCCAGCATGGATTCCCCGGAAGGATATTAGATTCGGTCCCGAAGCCAGGCACCTGACGTGTTAAATGCTTCGTTATTAAAAAGGATTGTCGAAGAATCTGACGGCACAGGAAAAAACAAAAGAAAAAAAGAAGCAGCCATCCAGAGCGTTCTGAATGACAGTTACGTCATCTTGTGATATAAAATGCCTCCTGAAAACTTTGGAACTGTGAACTAAACAAAATACTGAGAGTGTATAAATAATATGAAAAGCGCAAAAAAAGTGGCGGTGCGGGATTGTGCTTAGAAAATGAAACGACATATTGCTTCTTTTTTCTTTTTTGTTTCTTTTTTTCCGGTAATCTTTTGGGGATGGCGGAAAGCCGAATACTTCAATAAAAAAAAAACATTTGGTACGCAGAAACAAATAAAAACATTTAAAAGCGTAAGATTTATTTTTAATAATCATCACGGCTTATACTGGCCTGAAAATATTGCATAGAGCGACGGAAGAGCGCGCACCGTGTTCTTATTGAAGCGATGTTTCTATGCGCTTGTTGAAATGAAGGTGCCGTGCGCGTCAGCGGAAACAACAAGAATATAATATTATTTGAGATTCACGTTTTAACACCGGCTGTGTTCTTGGCAATCTTTTGTATGGCTTTTATTTGTTTTATTGGCGCATTCTGGAGTTTCCGTAGTCTGTGGCGCGCGTGGAGGCACGCGTAAATTGAATTGAGATGGACAGGCAGGAAATGCTGTTGTCGTTGTATTCTAAAGTTTTAAATTGCTGTCTTAACTTTCAAAATTGTTTGCTTCATTGTGCCTTGCCGTTGGTTGTTTTTCGAAGCAAGTGAATATTTGGTTTGCACCAGAGCGCAAACGATATCTTCAGCTCGATGCTCATTATTCTATTTCTAGCATCAAACTCGAAAAATATAAATGCTTTATTTTTCTCGTCCTAGTCAGAATTCTTTACTTCATCTCGAAATGCTCGGAAGCTCATATTCCTAACGCTGGATCTTGCGGACAAACTTTAATCAGAACAAAAATGTTGTCAGGGAAACCAATATGATCAAATTTCAATATCTGTTTTGTTTGAAATTAGAGTACAAGTTTTTATTTTTTTATTTTATGGGAGGCAACATTAACTACAATGAAGGGCCCAGCCTTTCGTAAAGTAGAGGGCAAACTTGGCATTTTATTTTTTTCCCTCCAACTTACAACGTCACGCTTGCGCGAAACTACTGCGGATATTGCGCTATTAAGGGGCCATATATCTTTTCACCGAAACGTAATATCGAGCGTTGCGGCAGCGTTGACAACATCCATCATCTTTCATTGTTATGGCTTGAACTTTGAAAAGATCAATCAAACTTAAGAGGAATGTTTGCTACTGAACTCCTATAAAACCTTAAAAAATCTTCTGCCCAATCACCTACTGCATGCATGTTAGGGCGACCCGGGAAAAAACTGTAAGTGCACAGGCGAGCTGATGGTAGGTCGGTAATCATGTCGTTTAATACCTCAGACTGTAATGCAAAAAAAGGGTTCTTTTTTTTTCTTTTCTGCACCGGGAAGTTATCTTTACTGCTTACATTAATGCAACTTTGGGTTTAGCTCACAACGCTGGCGCTTATATACGGATATAAACTAAAGGAAGAAGAGGAGATGAGATTGCGCCAGGACTTCACAGCGGTGAGCTCTGATTCGTGGGAATGGTGGTTAGACTCCTCCCCACTCTCTCCCTCTAGTCAGAGCGAACAAAGAGCCTCGTCTGCTCCTCGCGGAGTGTCTCTCGGTTCGGTTGTAAGCCGGGCGCCGGAGTTGAGAGCTCGGACGCCTTCGAAAAGTGACTCTACCCATTTTCACCTCAAGAAAACGGCACGTTTTGCGACGTGTTCCTACGCGGCGCGAAGTAGTTCTTGCGAGATTCGGTAGTCGGAGGAAAAAGCGATGCTTTTGACGTTTAGAACTTGTCTTCATAAGGTAGCATATGTCTAATATAAGTTGCACCTGCATCTGTCTAAATCCTCAGCATGAAGAGGGAAATTAGTAATGCTCTGCTAGGTGTCGGACATTTTTTCTGCGGTTCTTCAGGTGAAAACGGGTGTGGAGACAAAGCCAACTGCTCTTCTTTAGTCTTTCATAATATAGACCAGTGTCCGAAATCCTGGTCCACGTCCCCACCCCTTTCCCCGCGGTAAAAATGGGAAATAATATTCTCAATCGCAGGTCCCTGTGAGGGGAAAGTACGCTCGTAAAGGAAAGTTTTTGCTTTCTACGGCACTCTTGGCATCGGTGTTGTTCTTGAAGCTTCGTGGTTAGGCATTTTAGCGTTCTTGCGCTGCGATATGTGCGAGGGTTTCTAAAAAAAAAAGTTTTACGAATAGCGCAGCCCCCCCTTACTGTGTCATAGCGTCAGCATAAACAAACTTGGCGGCGCCCATGGAACATTACAGACTCAGGTCTTTAGACGTCATAGAGAGTGCACAATAAAGGCTGCTTATAGTGAAAATAAAACCCTGTGTTTTATGTGTCCCTCTGGAATAAACTACGTATTGCAGAAAGCTGGAACTCAGTGTTCCAGCTTTCTGCGACGCGATGTGTGTAACTCAGTGTTCCAGCTCCACAATCACCTTTGCGGTGGTTAGGGAGGCGAAATTTTCAAAACATGACTTTACCTGGACAAAAAATAAAACAAAATAACAATAGTTTTTATAGCCGACGTTTGAAAAAAGCATAATATCCGTCTCACTGTAAAATTGAAGTGCAGTCTTCAATTTCTGAAACTTCAATTTTATTGTAAGTGCAAAAAAAAAATACAACATATATTTCTAAAAAAATAATATAGGTATATATAATGTTGAAAACGTATTTACAATTTTTTTTTCTTTGCGACATTTATCTTTTTCCTTTAATAAACGCCCTAGTCACTTACAATGACATTCTTTGGTTCTACGAATTTTAGGCATGGGTATACTCCGGCTTATAAAGTATTATTATCTTTTGTTTTGTTATTGGATCAATATAATGTCCTTTTCACACACATTCTCATTCCATAACCAAAACTAGCTTCACACTCCCACAAAGTGCCAGCTTTCTGCGAAGCGTAGTTTATTTGAACGTGCCGAAAAAGAAGGTTTCATTTGTTTTCTATCGGACTCTGTATTTTTTTTTTCGACACAACTTGGCTTAGGGCGAAAGCTACGACAGGCGTCGAGCCAATTAGAGTGGCTTAGCGAAGTCCGCGTTGCCTCTTAATTAACGCGAAGACTGCACTCTGACTTTAAGTTGTGTCTTGCTTCCACTGTCCCTCCTGTTGGCTAGAGGGAGCGGTAGCATCCGCCATTTGACAGGTTATGCTAAGGTACTGGAACGCGTCTTCGACTGACCTGTTTACCTCGTCCAAAAACTGTTGTCCCTTGATTTCCGCCTGATGACGTCATAAAAGTGTCGTTCTGTCACCGGTCACGACCTTGAAGGCGTCCCAGCAGCGGTGGTGAAAATGGCAGACGCCTCTTCTGAAGCAGGTTGCTCTCCAGTGGGAGTCCACGGAAATCTTCCGCAGCCAGAAGTTGGGACGCAGCGACGACTGCGACAGCCGCGTTCGCTCCCGCTTTTCGCCAGCTTCGTTACTATACTACCGACCGCCAGGATTGCGACATCCGACAACAACAACAACGTCATTTGTTGCTACTGTGGGACCACTTTCAATGTAGGGGTGGAATAGCACTCTAAACACACCAGTCGGAGACGCGCTCCAGTCAAAATAGTTATGGTGGACTAAAGTGTAGGGTGTATAGACCAGGGGCCCGAATCTGGACACTTGGCGAAAAAGTCGGCAAGAAATCTGGCGGCTCTGATTGTCTGGCGACGAGGTCAAGTGCGGCGTTGGCCAACCACGGCCGCCAGATTTCTCGCCAACTTTTGAGCCAAGTGTCCGGTTTCGTTGCCCAGCTGGACTCTTCACCAAAAGAAATAACAATATTATTGTAACTATGCATGTTTTTCGACTTGAGTCACTTGTCAGCTTTGCATGGAAGTGTGCATCCCATATTCGCAACGTCTAGTTTTAACCTTTAAAATGACGGTCTCTCGTTTTAGGACACACACGACATTTAGGAAGATAGGAGGAGTTAGGAATGTCGGACAACGTGGAGCACGATAGGTTTGTACCTAGTTATATGCAGGGGGGATCGGTGGCAGAGTGGGCTAGCGTACACCATTATGGAGCACGTGGAGTGAAAGCTCGCGCTGCAGAACCCAGGAATCCTGAGCTCGATCCCCACCCCAGTCCGTTTCGATCTGGATGAGCATCGTACCGGCGTGCGGTCGTGTATCACTACTGCGTGGTGCACTTTAAATGACCCCAGGTAGCAGTTGTATTGCACTCGCCCAATTGCTCATCTACAGCGAGTGACTCGACGCTACTTTGAAATGGCTGACGAACTACACGCTGTATTGTTAACTTGATGGTTCAAGAAGTCACCGTTTTTAAAGTAACGAATAAAAGAAAGACTTTATTACGGTTAGGTAAGGTTAAAACAATGACAAAGAGTACATTGGAAGGCTTCCGACGCGAACGTCTTCCATCGGTGCCTGGAAGCTGAGTGTCTTCTTTCACCCTCCCGGGCAACGCCCAGAGCTCGCGGGGGTGGTCGAGGCCCCGCGGCAGCAGACGCTCAGCAAACGATCGTCCTCCTCTCCTGTCTGAGCACCCCTCCTTGCCAGAGGTATAAATACAGCTGGCCCCCCGTCGGAGTAGTCTGGATTGCGGCCTCCCCCTCCATGTCCATGGGGTGAAAACACGTCCACAAAAAGAAAAAAAAATAAGACGCATTGTTGTATGTTATTTTAACAGTATAAATATCCAGACTACCCCAATTATTATTATCATTATTTATATGCAGATACATTAAAACTACGAAATAACGCTAATTAAAACGCAATATCCTTTTGTTTTGGCACAGATTTCTTGTGAGCCGAAAAGAGGATTGTTATCATTGCGAGGAGTGCTTTAAAGTAATTGTTAGTTAATGTTTCAACTACCTTATTACATTACTGAAAAGGTTCAAATGAAAATGACGTCATCCAGAATGTACCGCATCATTTCTCAATTGCGCCGTAAATTCCCTATTGAAAAAATCTAATTTGTATGAGAAATTTCTGTGTTCAACAAACACACATGAATCAAACAAGATATATGAAACGAACTAAAACAAAAAGTTGTCTCATGAGACGCACTACACATTTTGTCACGTTCATTTATTACATAATGGCCTTCTGACACGTTGTCGATCAGCAGCATTTTGTGTCGAATTTGCTTGTTGCATCTTCTTTGCTTTAGGGTGCACTCTCAGTTTTGGAGGACAGAAGTCCATTGTTTCTGCGCTGCTCAGAAGATTTGGTAATTGAGTTGCAACCATGGCATGGTAGGCCTTGTTATATTCTTTCGATGGACATAAAGGAATTTTATTATTAGCTTGAACCAGAAACTTTACTCAGTCGGGTTAGGTTTTTCTTGGAAAACAATCTTATCAACTTTTTATCACAGTCTGGAATCGCTCTGTTGGATTTCCTCAGAATTGTAGATTTAAACATACAGGCAACAGTAGTAAAGTACGATGATCAAACATTTTTCCAACTCAACGAAAGCCAACTCGTCGATGGCCCATTTGTCGAATAGGCCAATTTGTTATAGAGAAGCTCGTTGAAGAAAAACTGGTCAAAGAGGCCAGCTGGCTTCCGATATTTCAAAGCTAAACTATATCATTTTTGTCCTCAAACTTTAAAGCAAGTCTGCTCTACAGTAATCCGTAAAATCGCCACACGGTAATTGACCTCCAGAGTGCCCTTTCTTGTCGAAGATAAATTGCCGCTTTCGCCGCTTTTACGGTGCACTGGGGGACGGTCACTTCGTCACGCGTGTATGACTGGGGCGCATGTTAACCTACCTGGCACACCGATCACGGCGCTTCGCGGCGACAGTCTGCGGCAGCTGATGACAAAAATGGCAACCTATCTGTCGACTCGTTCAAGCCGCGAAGCGGCTTCAACGGGTTGACAGGTGTGTTTTTTTCCAGTGTACCGCGAGGTTGAGGTTTTAGTACGCCTTGTGCAGGGATTCCACAGCTGCGAACAGAGGGCAGTATTTTGAAAGTGGTCTATAGGGAGTTTCAGTAGAGCTTTCCAATAGCCCCGATGACAATACTCGACACTCCGCTGACGCCTTTGCGCGTGCATCATATCGCTATTGGTATCGTTATCATAGTAGTCAGAAGGGCCTACTAAAACTGTCTATTGTAAAACGGAGTGCATCAAACGACGCTGGAGCTTGGAGGCCTGAACGCTGACGATACTGCATGCTTTTTACGGCGAGCATATGAACTTGTTCGCTCTGAAGCTTCAAACAAACTGTGGCGCCCTCATTTTGGGTAGTACAAGCTCACCTGTTTGGGCCTCGCATTATACTTATAACACGTTTGGCGAGCGTTTTTGTTTTCTTTCTGTGTGGTGCTGAAGAACGAAAAGAAATACCTTTGGACGTCCGAAATCGGCTAGGTTCAACGCCGCCATACAATCGAAAGTGCCAGATTTATGCCACTGCCGCTAGAGTACAGGCCTCTTATCTATGGGTGGTGACGTCATAACATCGAGCGTCCCGACGCTTTTTTTTTTTTTGTCTTTTTATTCTCGAACGCGTGAAACGACATCGCTTGGCTTACACTCTTAGCTTCGTAGCTTTGACACGTGCTTCGAAGGCGCTCGAATTTTTGTCGTTTCTTTGTATTTTTTCTCGTGAGCTCGTGTTTCGCATCAAAGCAGCCTCGCTTCTACATATGTTACAGTTTGAGGAGCTCAAGTTTGTACCACCCCAAAACAAGTCCTAACGAGTCCCTTTTCGTAGCGCTCCATGGCAACCCAGAAGGCCTTTAACGGGAAGGCAAAAATGCTTCCACTTTTTTCTCTACCTACTACACTCTAAAAAAGGCCCGTGCGTCTGCTTTCCCGCAAACCACTCGGAGAGCCAATCGCCGCAACTTACGGAGGCATCTCAGCGAATGGCAATGCCGAAACATCTGTTTAGACCAAAAAACGCAGTCTGAGTTGTGACATTAAGCAATGCAAGCGTGACTTTTTGCATTGCTTAATGTCACAACTCAGACTGCGTTTTAGGTCTAAACATATGTTTTGGCAGTGTCATTCGCTGAGCTGCCTCCGTAAGTTGCGGTGATTGGCTCTCTGAGGGTTGTGTGTGTAAGTAGACGCACCAACTTTTTTTAGAGTGTATGTCCTCACATCAAAGCTCGGAGCCATGACGCCACTGCACCTCTGCGGAAGAAGAACGCGAATTTGCTCGATGCATATATGACGTAGTATGTAATACTCACATTTAAAGTACTTCTTAAAACGTACATCTGCACATTAAAACGTTTGCTACAATAAGGCAAAGAGTTCAAGTATGCAACCGCCACAAATCTCGGTGAAGCATCACGTCATCGTTAGGCTTGCAACATGGGCATAATTTGCCTCCAAACAATGTTTACAAGCATGTAGTATTTTCGTCCTTAACCAACTCGTGAACAGACTCGAAGTATTAAAAAAATAGTATTTTATTATTTCGCAATCGCTAGGGCGTAATGTTTTTTCCCCGAATTAAATTAATATTATAATTAAAAAACACCATGACGAAATACAGCCGTCAATACAGCTCCCGCCTCGCTTATGTTGGTCACGTGGTCTGAGAGCATCGCAAGTAAAAATCGAGGTGTGTTTAACGAAAGAAGCTGATGAGTTGCAGATTTCATTAAAACCGCATAAACCAGAGTATTTGTGCTTTTATTAACGAAGGATCGTGGAACACTACGTGAATCAGGATCACCGCAAAAAGCCAATTTACTCACCGATGCGGTGCCGCCAAAATACGGACCAAGTTTTGCGTTAGTCAAGCCTCAAGAAAGAAAGCTAACACGAGGGAAAAAGGCCGAGATTAATGAATAATCCTACATACGAACTAAGAAAAAACAGAAGCGAAGCGTCAAACAGTCTTATAATGGCCCATGAACGCTCCCGATAAAGTATATGGTAATAGAAAAATTAATTCCGTAACGCTAGCGGAAAATAAATTTCCAAAAAACTAACACTGCCTCGATTAAATATGAAAATCTTTCGAGGAACGTTTTTTGTGAAATATCAGCTTGTGCTCTGTGGCTCGTAGCAAAAATTAGGACGAAAAAAATTGCTTTAATGAGGGTCTTGCTTTCCCGAGTTTTGAATATGAGGCGCGAATGTAAATAGCTATGAAGAGGTTAATGCTCCGCGTAATCGCGATGCTCTATATTTGGGTGATTGCGTGTAAAGACATTGCATACGAAAACACAAAGGAATAAAAAAATGCACAGTTTCCATGCCTCTTTCCTTGTTCAAAAAGCAGTAGCCTTTGTCGTTTGGAGATTACTGCTATCTACGCTTTGAAACGCCTTTTTTCTCGCTCATGCTTCGTTTGATCGACAAAACATGTGCAAATATTCGGGAGAAAATAAGGCAGCTTTGAAGTGATGACACAGATATTACTTAAAGTGCTAAAATGTGATTAACAGATTATACAAATAAACACCTTTAAATTTTATTTACCATGAAGCTATTTTAGCGCACAGAAAAGAAAATGAAAAGAGAAGCATATTGCCGCTAAGACGTTAACGTTCTAGTTTCAACAACAAAAAACAAGAAACGTGAGATACCTAAAATACAAAGAAAAAACTTCTAAAACAGAAACACTGATTTCTAGGACTCCTTGCATCAACTGGGACTGTTTTTTGGGAAAACCCTCCCTTCCAACACTAAAGCTATAAGTTATATTTCTTTATTTTTCTTTTTTACCGACAATTACCGTTTCTAACATCCATCCAAACTTTACTACTAAAACACACCCGAAATTTGATAAAAAAAAATGTCGAATGCATTTTTGTTATAAATAAACGGCGCAAAAATCTACAGCCCTGTTAGATCGAGGTGTAGACTTGTTTGCTTGTTTCAGGTGCAGTGCTGGGCGTATTACAAAAGTAGGCCGGGCTGCACTTATGGAATGCCTTATTTTAGACCTCCAATCGGCCCGAGCTCCATCTCTGTGGTCCGTTCCATTATAGCCTCAAACGGCTCAGAGCATCATGTTCGCCCCTTCCCACATTGCTTGGCTCCATTCGGTTCCGCCATTGAGCCAAGTCATAACGCGGCCGTCTACACGTGTCATTTATTCCGCGAAATTACAATGTCTCAGCGTAATCGCGCGGCCTCTTTATAATCCCTTACAGTCCTAACAACGCAGGCGTCTCCTGTTGTCACGAATGAGAACAACTGATGATTGTAGAACTGAAGATAATGGCTAAATAAAGCAAACTTGATCCTAAAAAGAAAGAATACGATGTGCGATGGTGACCAAAGAGTAGCTGCCTTTATGTTGCCAATCTCAGCTTTCTATAGTAGAGTGAGGTCTGGTTAATTTGGATCCCTCCGTTCCCCCCAAAAAATCATCCATAATGTGGGTTGTCTATATTAGCGAGACAAAATGCATCTATTTTCCCAGTTTGTCTCCGAAAATGGGGTCCATATAGTGGGGTATCCATATTAAAAGGGTCCATATTAACGATACGTGATTTTTATATATATATATATATATATACAGACTTTGTAGTATATAAAATTGTGCACAGAAACTTGCGATAGGTTACAAGATTCGTGTAGGACGATCTATACTGCTTTGCACCTAAAGTTCAAACGCAGCCGACGCTACATAGAGATGGGCCCATTGAAGGAGCGTAAAAAGCTCAAGGTACTATCAATTATTTTTTTTTAGTTTATGATTGGTTCTGTGATGATATAACACGAACAATAACATGATGAGCACCATGATGGCGCACTTTTGTTGCTGTATGATTGGTCCCGTCAGCTCGTAGCGTCCAATTAAAAACTCGCTAAATAAAAAAAAAATGGAAAAAAAAAATTAGGATGACGGCGTTTGAACTTGGTGTCTCCGCGTGGGAGCCGCGTGCGATGCCAGCTCAGTCATGCAGGCCGCACGTATTGTGATCAACCTCCGTGCTTTTGATTTATTCTTCGACATATCTTTTCGACTAATGATGCGATGTCATTGACTATAAGGAGCGATAATAAGCTGCTGGAAACTATGCACGCCCATGCGCATCTTAAATTGTTTTTATTGAGAATAGGAAGGTTTCCCCACAAATAATCGTAACTAAAAAAAAAAAAAAAAACCGCGATGTTCGCAGTTCCCATTTGGTTACCAAAGGCGCGAGTCTTTTGTGAGGAGATGCGGTATTGGCGGAGTATTTTTATATTATCACTAAACATTTTGACGTATGACAACGTTGCAACTTTGTAGTCTATATAACTTCTGAAAGAAGACATTGGAGCGTCGTAACCAGTACAAAACTGTCAGTCATACGTCACTCTTTCAACGCGTTTTTCAATAATAGGTTCTGCTATTATTCTTGCTCAAATGGTCCATTGAAAAATTTGTGGGCGAAACTACCCACCACCCCCCAAAAAAACGATCTGTCGAGCACAGAAAATTACTTTTTGTCTCAGAAACCAAGTGCTACACATTTGCTCGTAAAAAAAAAAAAAAAAATGTTTGTTGTTTTAGAGGCCAGATGGCTTCTGTTAGATCTGCGTTTTCACAAATTCCAATGTTTTCTTTTTTTTTTTTGTTAAGAATATTTGAATGGTTTGTTTAGTGCGGGTACGTACGCCAAGCAGCGGTGGGGGGGGGGGGGGGGGGGGGAGGGGGGGACTCATGAGATTCAACTGATTTTACATATGTTTAGCAGTAAAGAATTGATTACAAAGATTTTAGGCCTCATCACGAACGGGCAAGCCGTTAGATTAAAACAGATAAACAAAAAATCAAGATTTTAATTTATAGTGCACACTGTAGTTACTGGCAGCTAAGAAATGTAAGGCGTGGCTTAGTCGTCTTATTATATGCGTTTAAGAAGAAGTAAGTTGGAAATCATATTAGAGGATAAATAATTATCAAAGCAATTTGATCACGAAAGGACAAAAAGATATATGTGCCAAAAGAGACAAAGCTAAAACAAAAAACGATTTTAGATTGCGGGGAAAATAAACCTTTTAATGCAGACCTCGTTCCTTGATTTGCACGCTCCCCCCATGAAATTTTCGCTGATGCTTTAGCGCTTTAGCAGCGCTGAAGTGCACTGCGAACGCGAGGGCAAAAGCATCTAATGTTATTCCATTTTCCCTCAATCTTCCAGTCCATCTCGCTGCTTCTTTTTTTGGTTTGCGCGGCATGTTTTTACAGCGCATTAACACATGGACACGTTGTCTTACAGTTGAAACAAAATGGCTATAGCGGATTTCTAATCGAATACGCGAAGCTGTGAAACACAAGATAAATAATCCACATTGACGTTCAATCAGTAAAGTCAGGTGGTGCGCCTTCAATTCAAAATTAAACAAAAATCTGCAACAAAAGTTTAAAAAATGCGAAGCGTTCATTGGGTGCATGCGGCTTCAAATATATTTTTTTGTTTCATGAATTACTTTCTATTCAGAATCTCATATTCAAAATTTGCGAAGCCAAATAGGATTTGCAACGCATCACTGTTTTTTGCCAAGCGTTCCAATTAAATTGCGCTAGAAGAAACAACTATTGATGTGTGAATTGTACCGTGTTGTGAATGAGTCTGTCGGATGGCGAGCACAACTCTCTACTTTCAGCAACTTTCAGCTTGTTCGTAGTGCCTGTTTGCTGCTCAACAAATCAAGAACTTACGATGTGATGGATACGCTGCGAAGGTATGTCTTCGGATGTCTAATTTAGTGCCCGAGATGAGTCAACGAAGTTTTATATTGATTTATACTGGCTTGATTGGGCATGAACAATCGAATATTGTTCAGAGTGAAACAAAAAATGTAGTGGCCATGGTTTTAAGATCGGTTTGGTGAAAGTGCCCAATGTTTTTGTTTCTATATATATTAAAAATTGTCTAGCCTTGGCATCACAGATATGTTTCAAGAATTTAAATTAACACTGCCAGATTACCTAAGCATGAGAAGGGCGTCGATATATATCCATCACTGGCCCATTAATGTGATTGCTAAAGAAAGAACAAAATAAATTTCTGCCATAGTTACTAGTTCTTTTCAGTGCCTTTTAAGATTAATTCCTATTAACAATGTGAGAAATCTACCGTCTAAAGATTTGTGTCAATTTTTTTGTTAATTAGTGCCACGAATTAGTTAATATTCTTCAAAATGGTTGTTGATACCCTGTTTTATTTTTTTTTTCAGTGAATTTATTTTCGCGTTTTCGCGTTACTTTGCGCATTATATTTTTTGGGCCTCATACTGTAGCTCATGTTATTCCCTCTAAGCCCTTTTATCCTCCGCGTCAACTAAAAATTCACTAAGCGAATGAACAAGTTGAAATTTAAAGCTATTCGGAGGATAGTCCGCCTCAGAAACCGGTGCTTTTTATATTTCTCCCTCAGCTTAAAGGGCCCATGAAACGAATTTCGGGCTGGAGTAAATCAATTTATATTGGGATTTTACTAATAGCACATCGCTCAGTGGGCCAAAAGATAAAAGGTAGAAAGTCAAAAGCCTGACTTTTGGCACGAAAATTTTGAAAACGCAGCGGACTATTTCGTATCTCCTTTCCTTCGTAAGCTCTCTGCCTTTTCATTGCGATACATCCGGGGACCCCGCACGCGTCACCGGGCACCCGCAGCGCGTCATCGGACCCAAACGCACGCCACACGGCACCGGACCTCTTATTTCTTTCACCCCTAAGCTGACATTGTTTTGGAAGCTACGCGCTTGCCGGACCGATCAGCCACCTTCCTGTCATCACCTGACCTCATTCTCTGCGCGTGGGTATGCGCGAGAGCGAGATCACGTGGCAAAAGTGTGGCTGGCCCAGCATTACCTAGCTTCCACCGCACTGTCAGCTTCGGGGTGAACGGGGTGGTGAAAGCAACTTTTGTCGGAATTTTGAGCGACGGGGGACAATGGCTGTCTCCGGCTACACAAACGAAATTCCGTGCAAGAGGGATTCCCCCCTTGCCGTCGTCTTGAACTGTTTGGCAGAATATGCGATATATGAGTTGAGGAGGAAAGCTAAGGAAAAAGTTGGAAAAGCGTTTCATGACTCCATTAAGCTGTTTTATAAATTGCGCGCGCCAAGTACCAAAGTTTTTGGTACCAATTTTCTTTCTTTTTTTTTCGTAAACAAGAACTCTAAAAACCTGAGGGGCCCATGTATAACTAATCTTCGCCATCTTCGACCAAATTATTGATAGTTTGACTATAAATTGCTGAACAGGTGCCAAGTTCGTCTCCACTGCCTATTTCTCCGGTTGCCACTTTGATTCATTGAGCCTAAGTCGCCAAACAATTGACAAAGTTTGATTTTACTGCCGGTTGCCGGGTTGTCGACAGGTATTTTTGAGCCTCATCTCCTATGCAAATGCTAGAATTAGGCTTTGCTGTTGGTGGTTCGACTGTCACGTGGTATGCTTGGCTCAAAAAAGAATAGGGAGCCAACTGGGAGTAAGACGTGCCTTCTTTCTCGTCAGAGAGCCAGTCGGACGAGTGACGCCCACCTTGACTTCGGTCGACAGGGTGCTCAAGTTGCTTGATTACAAGGTCGACCGCAACCTGGAAGACATCAATGACTGCTATCGCGAAGACCGCCGCCTAGCCAATAATGGCGCGAACCCCTGGAGCTCCATCATGGGGATGCTGGACTCCCTGCGTCAGCGAAAATTCGGTCGGCTCGTCTGCAAGCTGGGGACGCACGGAGCCCTTGCCAGGCGCTCGAGAAGAGCCTGCTACAAGTCAGCAGCCCATGGCGGCCCACCGAAGACGACTGTCACGAAGACCGCTGCTATAGGCCTAATGCTCTTCATCCTCTTCATAATCCAATAATCATCGTCACCATCCACACGATTCATTTGTAAAATACCATTTTGCCATCTTTTGAAGCGGCGCCGCAGGCCTTCTAGGTATGGCCATTTGTCTTTTTCTGGCAGCGCGGCTCTTCTGAGCAGAAATAAATATATTGTATTATATTGCCTCGTGCAAAATCGAGAAAACAGCTTCTCCGTACATCTAGAAGGTTCGCGCCAGGGCAAGGCAGTATCGCGATACAAATGTATCGCGATAGTATCTTAGAGATACTTTCCAGTATCTGTATTTCTGTTTCCAGATACATTTAAAGAATGTATTTGCATATCAGCAGGGAAACGCATTTAGTATGTAACACTTGTATAGCGATACTTTGTCATACTAACGTGTCTCGTTACATTTCTTGCCGTTGTTGCAATAAATTAAAAAGATAACGAGTTTGATGCAAGTTTCTTTAGAATTTATATTATGAACCCGCCCTTTGACATAATTCAGCACAATCACAAACGCAAAGAAAAATGTGAGGTTTAAAGAACGTTACTTGCAAGAATAACAAAATATGCTCATCTCACAAAACACTCCACTCTTCACAATTTAGTATAGGGAACGGTGTAAAGGAGTTGAGTGGAGTAGAGGTATACGGCTCTATTGGCGAATCTCCTCTCACTATGGGTGACTCAGAAGCAGATAAGACGACAGATTGAGATGCCCCCTGACCGTGAAACAGTTCGCCCCCCCCCCCCAATTTTGCGCAAATACATTTTATCAAGGATGGCACGCAATTTTTACCGTTCAGCAACAATGTGGTTTACCGGACGTGACGTGTTTCCTTTTAGCGACATTAGTTCGAGGTAAGAGACAATGCCTAAACTGACACAAAAAAGGAGCACAATCATAAATTGCCATCTGTATTGGCCACGAACGACACCCTCCCCCCCCCCCTTTCCCCCGCTTAGCACCGTTAGGGAACAAATGTATTTTTGTAAGTATCCGTATCTGTATTCCGGAATACGTTTTCGGCGTTTTTTAAAAAAGTATCTTGGGGATACCCTGTAGCATAAATGACAAATATGTCTTAGTGTCTGTATTTTGGGCCTTAAAATATACGTATCCCAGGATTTGTATTCCCGAATACTCACAAGCAGCACAGATTTGGCCAATCATTGGTCAATGGCTGGCAATAGTCAAATGGCCAGACAGTGGCCAGTCATTGGACAATGACTGGCATTTCTTTGGCCAATGGCCAAAGGCCACTGGCCATCAGTCATCGGCCAGGCGTTGGCCGGTGAATGGCCACTGTTTGGCCATCGGCCAAAAGACCTGAGAGCGCTAAATGGAATGATCTATTGGGCAGGAGATCGAACTATAGACCTTTTCCACAAGGGCGCCGCCATCTTGAATTGTCGTCACTTCCAGTATGGGCGACGAAAAAAATGTAAAACGTTTCAACCTGTAACTAGTAAAAAAATAGAGGCGAGCCAGAACAAGAATGTGTGACGGTTAGGCTTATATCCTAAATGTCTTCTATTGGCGTGGCAACGGCAAAGTTACGTTTTCGCCCATACTGGAAGTGACGTCAATTCAAGATGGCGGCGCCCTTGTGGAAAAGGTCTATAGGGGGCGCTCTGACCAGTTTGTTTTCCCCACGCTTGGTGTTTACTCAACACAAGGCCTGTGCACATGCCGACAGGCCTTATGGGCATGTCCATGTCATATTCTACAATAGAGCGCGGGGCGCAGTTTAATAAAAAAAATACTAACAATCGACGAAGCGACGTTAAGTGCCGGATATATCCTCAGAGAATGCGAGCTTGACCCACTTCGGCTTTTGTGATGAGCTGGGATCGTGCATGCTGCATTGTTCATGCAGGCCGAGTGGAAACAAAAGGGCCCCTCCTCCCCTTCGCCGGAGAACACGAACTCCAGCCGAACGCTGACGCCGCGTTCGGTTATGTCGGCCGAACGCTGCGACATTGTATTTGTTGTCCCCATCCGTGTAGTTGTTAGGTTAACCGCTTGGGGCGTCACGGTCTGTCCTCCTCCCCAATACTGAGTGACAACTTCTCTTGGCAACGCAGTGGAGAGGAGGAGAGCCCGAGCACAGCTTTATTCAGCGCTGAAAATGGGAGGGGCAACGCGTGCCACGCCTGCCTGTACCTTCCACTGCATTGTCAAGAAAACTTGTCGGCTCGCCCTAGCCCTTTCCCGTACATTCAAGGTCGCAAGGTCGTATATTCGAGATGGCGGGCATAGTGGATAAGAAGACGTGCGCTGCATTGCTGATTCATTCACTGATTCTGTCTCGCGCTAAGCAGCTGTCACATCGTCGCACCGTCGAATGCTGCTACCGCCGTCGACGCTCGCTGATGCTTCCTTGAGGTGTGTTCTTTTTTTTTTCGTTTCTGACACAAGTTCGCTATCATAAAATCTTTTTTTTTCATACCGCTTTCTCTCTCCTCATCGTATGTCATTCGTGCCAATATTATGTCTAGCATTAAACCAGTGAAGAGCCATACTTGGCATTTCTCTGGCTAGGTAGGGCCAAAGAAGAGTGCTTTCGTCTTATGTGACGCCATCGAGCAAAACTTTTTTTCGCCATAGTTAGCCCCTAGCACTTTGAAACATTGGCTAATTTAGGAATTTCCTGAAGCGTTGGCCGCAATGAGAGGCAAAAGCACGACTAAGCGGTGGTCCGCACAACTGCTTTGTTCGCAGAAGAACTCGCGCGATAAATTATTTGTTTCAACTACGTGTTCCCGGCTAACGGAATTATGTATAAAACTCTAACTCAAAAATACGGTGGGCTTCTTTGCACCGAAACTCGCAGTAAGTTCTTTGGGACCTGATAAACCGGGAGCACAGAGAGCATGAAGCGGGAACTGAATAAAGGTTTAAATTGTGTGGCTCGCCATTAGCGAGAACAGGAAACAATTTGTTTGCTCCCGCTTTTATCTCGTGAAAGTAGGGAACATTTTATGCTGTTTCATTTTTCGCTCCTTTATTTTTTTATGTTTTAGTTTCCAGAGCTTGGAGTTCCTTTGTGGCGCGCCAGTTTACAATAACGTCTAATGCCTTGTTCACACACTTGTATGGAGCGGGCAGCCAGAGCGGCTCTCATTGCATTTGCTGCGCGATTAAACACTAATTCGGCATGACACTCTGTTGGCCGCAAACGACAGCAAACACGGGGTAAAGATCAGTTCAGAATGGGAGCCACTTCGCGCTACCATACCGCCAAACGGCCAAACCGCCAGACAAAGCTGCCCGCCGAAGGCCTTCGGAACGCTCGGAGCCGGTCGGATCCTCCAGTCCCTACGACCGCAGCGCCGCCGCGTACATCCGGGACCTTTCCGTGTCGGCGCCTGATCCCACTACTGCTTTCTAGTATGCGCCTCCTTTTCCGTCGCTTGGTGGCGGATATGTCAATGGCTCATTTCTTGTTTCCGTACTTTAAAAACTGCATTTGTTTCTTTTCTGCTCTAAAATACTGAACAAAAACTACTTTTATAAATAATTGAACTGGTTCGCGCCACTTATATTTTGTATTTCGACTAAAGAGATGCTTTTAGCGGCTCTGACCAGTAGTAAACCCGTGACCAAATATGTCACATATCGCGCGTTTTCGGTACCGCGGGTCGCCCCCGTCGGTGGAGGAGGTTTCCGCGTCGTCTGGTTAAAATATGACGCACTGATATTTAGTTACTCTCTCTGTGCCCGCTGGCTTGCACGAACCCCAAGAGACGTGGAAACCGCAAATAAGGTGGACGCTTAAATATGATTGCAGGGCCCCTTGCATGTCCTTCTGTTAAGGGTGATGACATTCTTTCTGCTACCAGATGCTGACAGAACCTGCTCACAGGAAAAATACGACGAAATAGCTAGAAACAAAATGCCACCGTATCACTGTGAACGCCTAGCGCTCGTAGCAGGAAATTATTTTTCAAGCACTCTATAACAAACAAAAAAGGAAAAAGCGCACGGTACAAAATGGTCAGATGTCTCCAACCTAAGGAAAGCACACTAATCCGGATTAGAAGTTCAAGGGGAAATAATATCACGAGACATCTGTGTTACCTCGTCGCAAGAACGGTCGTTCTGTTGACACATGTCTAAAAGCATGACAGGGGAGTGATGGGTACATAGGTATACGGGTAATTATGTAGGAAAAAAGAATTTGGGAGGTAGCGAACTTGAAGTAAATTTTTTCGGTCATTATCTCTACTTAGAAGCATTTAGTTTGTGCACACAAAACTCGCATCCAATTAGTGTTTTGTTCTAGTTGGTTACACTTTTACTTAATTATTTCTAAATAAAACAAATTATAAATTTACGATTCGTTTTTTATAGACGTCGGATATAGCTCTAATTAGGAGGTTTAAAAATAGAACCCAAACTTGACTCTTAAATGTATAAACGATACAACCCCAAGATTCTGGGACAAGATCTACTTGCGCCCTCTCTTGGTAGGTGTGCAATATCGCTGAAAAACAGTCGGATCTAGCGATCCGAATAAAATCACGCAAAGTTCCCCCGGAATTATTGAGATCATTGTGATTGATAACTTCAGGAAAATTTTCACCACTTCGTCACTCTTTCTCTAGGTTCCCAGGAAATAAGAGTGATTTCCACCCATAGACTGCCATTGAAATCTCGCTTTATTTTTCACGTTCAGTGAGTTAATAAAGCAACCCCTCAATATTTCAATAAGTTTCCGCAGGTATATATTCTAGAAGATTTATGCTATCGAAATATTCAAGCAGTTTTCATGTATATTAATTATCCCAGGTTCCCAGCGAGATAATTAATTACACCTGTAGCTTCCGCCGCGTAAAGGCATCTTTCCAACAAGAAGAGGAGTGCTACGGGAAAGACTACTTTACACTCGTCAGTAAAGGCGCACTTTTTGGCGATGTGCGCCTTTGCTGGGAACCTACAGAGAACGCCTCAGACGTCTGAAAATCCTTAAGACATGTACCCTGGTAACTGTTCAATATGATTCCCGGGGAACTTTGCGAGATACGTCTTGGTTTCCGAGATACGTAGCGCTGAAGTAGGCTCTTTTGACAAGATCTCTCCCCGAAGCAGTGAACCGCGCATTTTTTGGCGAAGTGCGCCTCCGCTGGGAACCTACAGAGAACGCCTCAGACGTCTGAAAATCCTTAAAACATGTACCCTGGTAACTGTTCAATACGATTCCCGGGGAACTTTGCGAGATACGTCTTGGTTGCCGAGATACGTAGCGCTGAAGTAGGCTCCTTTGACAAGATCTCTCCCCGAAGCAGTGAACCGCGTATTTTTGGCGAAGTGCGCCTCCGCTGGGAACCTACAGTGAACGCCTCAGACGTCTGAAAATCCTTAAAACATGTACCTTGGTAACTGTTCAATATGATTCCTGGGGAACTTTGCGAGATACGTCTTGGTTGCCGAGATACGTAGTGCTGAAGTAGGCTCCTTTGACAAGATCCCTCCCCGAAGCAGTGAACCGCGTATTTTTGGCGAAGTGAGCCTCCGCTGGGAACCTACAGAGAACGCCTCAGACGTCTGAAAATTCTTACAACATGTACCCTGGTAACTGTTCAATATGATTCCCGGGGAACTTTGCGAGATACGTCTTGGTTGCTGAGGTACGTGGCACTGAAGTTGCCTACGTTTATGGAAATGATCAAACCGCTGAGTGTTTTGCCAAGGTACGGCTCAGCTGGGAACCTGTGGAAAAAATTGCATAGTCTTGGTCATGGTGACAAAGCTGAAGGGCACAGAATGTTCGTGCGCAAAGATTGGCGAAGATTGACATATGATGTGTCAATTGACGTTTTGCAGAAATACGGGATCGAGAGTAAATGCATCTGTCACCCTTTCTCTCTTCGTGCTGGCCGAGAGGAGAGGAACGAAGGCTTCTTTGTATTTACCTCAGGGCGAAAGATAATCGTAAAGATAAACAAAAGTGGTTTAGAGGGAGCTTGATCTAGGTCACCTCGACACAATAGTCTATTCACTTGCTGAGTCAGCGCCCGCAACATGGTCGCCACACGATAAAGCAACGCTTTTATTCGAGAGCTCTGTAAAAAATAAAATAAGGCAAAGCAAACTCGCCAATCGGATAACCACTTTTGCCTTCAGCGGTCATGCTTGTTTGTAGTGTAAAATTATCGCCCTCCTTACGTTAATATTAGAGGAGGAATCTTTGAACTCCGTAGCAATAATTTGTCGCTAATTATCTAATTAAATAATCTAGCTATGACTATTACATTGCTTCCTCAAATGCCCAAGAACAGTGGAAAGATGTTTGCGTAGCAACTTTTGATTCATTTTTTATACGTTGCTTTTAATAAATTAAAAACTGTTCTCTTGCCTTTCAAGATGGCCGCGGTGCGACCGCAGCCTTAATGGATTGCGCATGGAACTAGGGCTTGCACATTTGAATTTTGACACCATCATACTACAACCGGGCTAACGCACAGATTGAACAGGAGTGCTCAGCGTTGTGCATGGCTAGGTTAGGACTCGTGCTCAGTCACTGCGCGGACGTCAGGGTCAGGCTCAGTCGCTAAGTTGGTAACGTCGGAGTGTGGTGACTTCCATTAATAAAGAGGGGACAGTTAACAGGCTTTCATTAGAGCATAGGTGGTGTTTGCTCGACGCGCTATCTATAGACCTTTCCAATAAACGCCGTCTGCGAGCTGCCATTTTTCTTTGCTGGGCTGTGGAACGCCTTCTGAGCACGCGCAATAGCTCCCTTTGCGAAATATCGTACGCTGTGCCTGCGTCCACAGCCCAGTGACTCGGCATTTTTCGCCCGGGTGATAAGCGATGGAAAGGTGTATACTCTGTATCACTAAAGCCGTGCAGTGACGCCAAAGCTACAGCCTCGTATGCCAACCAGAAAATCAAACGGCACTCTGCACTATCACTCTGCGGCGCATGAGTCCGCGTTGGCGGTGTCCTCTCACATGAGCAAAAAGCAGACGATGTTCGATCTTCTGATTCGCTTACGACGGCTGTAACTTTGGCTGTATTGCGCGGGTTTAGTGAGGCGGAGTACAGTTATATAACAGCTGAATTATGGAACTGATAGCGCATGCACGATATTTTTGATGGCCGTTAATTTCTTGTCCCTTCCCTCTTGACCAATCTTTGCTGAGTCGGCGTTGTTATCGACGATGAGTTTAGATTACGCTGGCAGCTTTCCGGCACAAAAGGCTGGAGCGATCACGGCTAATGCAATCGGGTCTTCAATGCTTGTGCGTTCGGAGACAAGGTCGCGGGACAGGATCCGGACTTCAGTGAATATTTATGAAGCGGTATGAAGGCATAACTAGTTTGTGCCCATGAGCTATGCTAAAAATATTACTTTCCTTAGAACGAAGAGTTCGAGCAGTTTGTATTCCCAGTGACAGAAATTGACAATTCCGACGTTTTTTTTTTTTTTTTTTTTTTTTCTTTGTGTCTTGTTTGAGAAAATGCCTAATCCATAAATTACGCTGGCGCATTCGCAGTCAATACACTCCACAATGAGAGACAACCTCCATCGGTTTAACTATTTAACTAGCATTTTGATTAATGCCTCCCCAATTAGCGTCGAAATTGTCGTTGACTGAGTCATTGTAGGGAATCCGGGTGGAGAGCTGGCTGAAAAAAATAGATCAGCCGCTGGAATGCCGTTCGCATAGACATAATCTTATTGCGGCTGTGAGTTTTTTCTGTTTAGACATGATAGGCGCCTTTAAACCCACGTACTCGCTGTGTTTGTATCGTCCCTAATTTTTTCCCCAGTCTCGGGGTTTTGTCTAAAATGTTACTTGCTTAGTTTCATTATATTGCTCGCGATTACAGCGTAGTTACTTTACTACTGCTCTGATATTTATATAGTGAAATATCTTGAATTTTAATGAATAAATGCCTAATTTACAACTCTGTATTGTTCTTCTATTCCAAAAAAATAGCTACTTCCAGTAGTTACATGTCAAATGAAGATTGGTTAGGCATGCGCCCTTCTTTCGAGATATGTTTTTCGAGGTTATATATGTTTGCTCAACGTATTAACATAAATATGTATATTCTTTTACGTTGTGTTGTCGCACGCGGTTCCAGTGTTTGTGGTACAATATTAAAATTTGCAGAGTAGCAACACCTAAAAAGACAGACATAGAATTTTTACATATACTTTCATGCTGGCAGTAATCCAGGCACAGATTAAGCAAGAATGAATACAGTCGTGCATGTAACATAGTACGCTGGATGGGATACATAAGATCTAATGGAAAGGAGAACGACCTAAATGGGGCGCTTTCTCGAGTTTGTTGTCCATCTGTGTTTGTTTTGAGATAAGTCGTAGTACAAAATGCATTTACTGTTTCCCTGCAGTAGTAGTAGTACAATATGTATGTATCGCTTCTCAGAAAGCGATTCATGTCATCTTTTCTTGGTTAACGCCATCTGGGGTGAAAGGAAAGGAAGGGGGAGGGAAAAAGGTAACAACATATGCTTCGCCAGCCCTCATAGACGGAGAAACTCTAATAGATTCCACTATGTGTTTTCTATGAGAGCTTCCCATATTCGGGAGGGCCCATCCTTCGTATGATGTGAACCTCGTTTCCTCTTCGGGAGAGCTTATGCCACGCTTCGCGATATCGCGAGACCCCGGCCCAGTCCCTTACGAAGTGCGAACATATCGCCAGGGCCCTACAGTGTTCAATGTTGGGGGCGATTCATAGGTCGTCTGGGTCCGTAAGTCTGCAAAACCTTGTCTGCCAGAAAAGAGTGATTATAGGTGATAGCTGTCTTGGTCTGATGCCGCCTGAGAATCACCTGTTCCCACCGGCTCTAGCCCGGTGAAATTGGGTGAGAATCTGGTGGGAGGAGGGAGATTAGCCTGAGTTTGCAGGCTAACAGATCATCTCTCTATGCCTCGTCTGAGACCGCGCTATGCCGGGCCTATCTTCTCGCGGTTCGAGGAACCGCGAGTGAGTGGGTACATCCGTACTGCTGCGCAATCGCGGTGTTGTTCAACCTTTTGTTTCCCGGATTGCCTTCGTCACCCGAGATCCAGTCTATGACGACTCGGTTATTTCACGAAGCTTCGAATTTGAAGTGTGACGCCGCCCTGCCAATAGAAAAGTGTGCATTTTCTGAAGGCTTCTGGCGAATCGGTGCACATGAGTGATTTGGGTCGCTGGTGACTGTTTGTGGGTTCCCTGGCCACCTGTAATATGGCCAGCCGCTTTGCCGTCTTCTGGATGCTCGCCTTGTGTGTTTCTTCTCTCCTCGTTTGACCTGCGGGTAGGATGGTCCCGACTCTCAAGGGATGCACGTTCAGGCTCGTTTGTGTCCGCGTTGGTTTAAGGGACGTCAGCGTCATCTTTGACTTGATGAAGCTTCTTTATGTGATCCTCGCTACTGTAATGGCGCTCCTTTCTCTGGTCTTTGCCTTGGTTCGTGTAGATCGGCTTGCTTGTAGAGACGTCCCTCGTTTTCCATGGCGACTGTTGCGTCACCACGATTGTCCTTTTCAATTTTACGCAGGATAAGAACAATGGTTGCGGTACACACAACAAAAAAATTAAAACCAGATTCCACTGTGTGGGCTCGAGCTCGTCGCTCCAACCCCTATTTTGGTCACGCAAGAACTTGGACACAAATTTATTTCCTACGCTTCGCGCATCGTGAATAATCGCCTTCGGCTTCTCGGACCAATAATAAACAAGCAATTTTTGTTTGTTGCCCCCACGCATGAAGCAGCGTGGCTGTTCGATCTTGTCTCCACGACATTTTGGTTGCACGTCAAAATACCCCTAGGTTTTCTGAATAAATCATCAATCCTTCGCTGGGTTGTGCTATACTTAGTTTCACCTTCAGTCCGAGCGCAGTGGATGCTACGCGCCGTCCCAGCCAATCCAGCGCCGGGGCAGTATCGCGTGATCTCGAGCTCCGCGTGTCGCTCCGCCCAACCACAAGGTCACGTGATACTCTTTCGGCGCTGGATTGGCTGGAATGGCTCGTAGCGTCCGCTGCGCTCGGACTGAAGGTGAAACGAAGTATAGATGCTCTGCGTTGATTTGGCATGTAAACACAAAAGAATAAGGTTCCTTAAAACAGGGCCGGCTTGCTCGAACTAAGGCACCCTAGCTCGAACCATTGTCTGAGATGAGACTGTCTGAAAGAAAGCACTGCCAAAGCTAGCGCATGAGCGGAGTGGCGCGTGAAGTCGCGTCTCAAATGCTCACGCGCCCCGTGTTTGGCAGGCTTTCTTTCCTTCAAACGGTCTCATCTCAGACGCTGGTTCGAGCAAGCCGGCCCTGATGTTTCAAGGCACATTTATTGGTTTTTCCTCGCCAACACTCCTAAGCTGACAGTGTGGTGGAAGCTACGTACTTGCTGGACCAGTCACCTGTCGTTCTTGCCACACGTGATCACACTCTGGGTGAAGCGATGACAGGCAGTCGATTGATTCGTCCGATGAACATGTAGTTTACATCGCATTGTCAGCTTAGGGGTGAACCCGAGTGTAGGTAAAATGTCATAGACATTTATGTGCGCTCACGATCAACTGACGACTGGGTGTTGTTTTCCTATCACGCAACCAGCGGAGTGAACAAACTGGTACCCGGCACCACCGTGCGGGGATATGATAAATGTATGCCCTTACTCAATTTGTTTTGCTTTATTGCAAAAGGGCTGCGACGGTTTAAAAGAACACTTCCTTGCCGCGGAATAATGCCTTGTCGTCTTTCGGCGCGTCTTCATGTGAATAAAATCAGCTCCCAGTGTGTTTTAACGCCATAGCGTTAATGAGCTCGTGTTGCAGAAAAGCTGACGTCGGTGGCGTGACGCGAAAGCCCGGGATTGGTCGACAGGGTGATGACGTCACAGCCACATGACCCCGCGCGGAAATTTCAAACAACCCACAACGCTCACGTGAAGAGTGACGTCACTCGTGGAATGAAAGTGATAAAAAGACTACATGTAATGCGAATTAAGGATCACCGCATGTCTCAAATGATTTCACTTTATGAAGTAATTCATTTTCTACGAAGAAAAATTTGAAGAATTTTAGGCGGGATTTGAACCCACGTCCTGTCGGTTGCGCGCCAGCACGCTACTCACTTAGCCACGTAAGGCAGCTTGCACGGCTTGGGAACGAAGAGTGTTGTGCCATGAGAACTAGGTCGTTGTGTGACTCAAGAGCATGAGAAGCGAATGAGAAGGCGATGCGAACGGGCCCCGATAACGCAATCGCGTTCCACTCTTAAAGGCGAAGCTTAAGTGTCCTCCAAGTTTCTTTTTTTTTTTTGCGTCATTGCCGTGCAACTTTAAGCAGAACGCGACATTCTACATGCTTTAAAAAGAAAAAGATAAAGATTACTTTTGTGTTTTGGTGGAATGAGTTATCTGCAAACTAGCAAGGTCCCAGGCTCCAACGGGGCGTGTGTTTGTGAACTAGTCTTTTTGCGCTGTGCTGGGCTTTCAAGAGCGGCGTGTCAGTCTTGTACCTGGTCTGACGTGCGAATAACGATTCGTAGCCTTGTTCGCATGATAGACTCTCATTACAAATCGGACCGCCAGGCGTTCAGTTTTTCCACTGAACTATTCAAATTTTACACTGTGCATCGACATGCTTATACGTCATATAAAGGGCAGTTTGACACTCTCGAGATCCATTCCACGATGTTCTGTGCGTCTTGACAACGCTCTTCGTCCAATTTCCCAATATATTCAAAATGGTGTTTTAAATCATGTGCGTGGAAGTTCCACTAGTAAAACAAATAGAATTGGCGAATTTTCTTAAAAACCATTTTGAATAGTGTTACAGCCAGCGCCAATACAGATTAAAGGGGCACTAAAGTGAATTCTTAGTTTGCAGTTGACGATGGATATTTTTTGTGAGCATCTTGCCAGAAGCACTGATTTCAATCAGGCGTCTAGGACGGACTTTTATTCTCAAGTTCGTCGTCACAGTGGGAGAACATATCAAATGGGTTAAGCAATATAACATCAACCGTGATGCTGAACACAAGTAAGCTACTTTTCTAATATTGATTGAAAGGTCAAGGAGTTAACAGACATTTCGAAAAATTACCCAATCATCAAGAAGCATGTTGTGTTTGTAGGTACACGCGCTCTGTATGCTGCCGTCTGGAGCGGTAATTTGAAACCAAAAGTTTTAAGCAAATGGCACGTTGCCCGCGCGTCCATCAGTGTGTGCACGTCAGAAAACGCACTGGTGCACGCCGCGTCAAATTACACTGTAGCATGCTCCTTGGGCTTGGATAATTTCGAAAAACATCTATACTACGTTTCACGTTATCTGCGAGCGAAGCCAAAGGTACAAGTACAAGCAGGCTGCCCTGAATAATGCTTGCAATCCACAGGCACACGTGCGAAACAGGAACACTCAGAGCGCTGGGCTCGCACTTCTAGCTTTGACTTCGCTCGCGCATAAGGCGATACGAAATATATTTGCAACTTGTGGACGGCCCTGAGACACACGACTGAGGTGTTTGAAGCATGGTAGGCCTAGGGTTCCTAGGTAGGATTTGCTTGCTCATTTTTTTCCGGCCTAAAAAGAACGCACGCGAAATATAAAAGCACCACGAGACAACGCGCCCTCGTGCCGCGATTGGTGGGCGCGTTGTCACGTGGTCGAGCGTCCGACACTTCTTCGCTAGAATAATCTAGTGTGGGTTCGCGTATAGTACCAGCTGAGGTGAATACAGCACTGACTCTACAATAGTAGGTAACACTTCCCCCCAAAGCTCGCTTTTCTCCGACCGATAGGCTTCTACGCCTATGACGCGTGATGAAGCGTTTTCTTCCAAAATGCGGTCGCTGGGTAAAAAGATGAAAGGCTGTGAGGGGGAACGAGCTATAAGAAAGGAGGTTAAGATAGCGGTGGACCGACGCACCGGCGTTTCGGAGTCCGTTCAAGGTTGATACGCCACGTGGCGTGAAAGTCAGGAACTAGGCCGGCATGTCCCAGAAAGCTGGCCATGAGTATACCTCAATTTCAAAGCATTATTGTTATCCAACGGCTATAAGTATTCTTGTGTATCTTTATTAGGTACGTTCTATTATTCGGCTTTTTTATGTTCTATTTTATTTTTTTCCTGCGTTAGTGTAACTCGCAAAATAAAATCAGTTCAGTTTGTTGGAAAAACTCAAATAATTTAGGCAGGAAAACTTGTCAAGCTGAAACGCCTTGTGACCTGAATTCGAACGCACACAATGGACAGGCAAAAGGAGTATTCAGTAGAAGCCAAGTATTTATTTTAACTTCTTGTTATACCAAAAGTACTTTACGACGATTTCTCTAACCCTCAAAGCTTAATAAATAAGAGCCTATTTCGCACTAGAGCGCAAGGAAAAAAAAATATGAAGCGATGGACGATTTCTTCAGGTGTTTACAAAATAAAAAGCACCGAACGCCACAGAGCTCTATAGAAAAGACTTTAATACCAACACACATGCTGGGAATCAACCAGCTTCAGCATAATAAAAAAATCAAATTCCTACAAACCATTTTTTTTAAGTAAATATGAAATAATATATTTTACAAACACGACGTTACTAACTATTGTAGCCGCTAAGCCTGGAAACAACGCAGAACTCGGACGTCGACCAATAAGACGCTGTTTGTGCTTGGTAACTGTCGCAGTGCAACGTTTCTGTGATGACGCGAGGTACATTGGTTCGAAATAACCATAACTAGGTTCGTACGGCCGAGACTCCAGCGCCCTTGGTTAATACGGCATGCGTCAGGACACGACAGCTGTCTCCGACATTCCCCGCAACAGCGTCGTCTTATGACGCTCACTCCATTCGAACCAGTTCTGCAAGATACAATTGAGCGAAAGTTTCCTAGTGTAGTCGGTCGTGGTGAGTATTTTGGTTTGCCTCAAATAAATATATATTATAGCCCCATCTCCGTCATGAACAAAACCGTTTTGTTTACTTTTTTTCAATTTCTTTCCACAAAAATTCTTGAGTGTAGCAAGGTTGCTTGCTAGATCTAGGCTGTCCGATTTTTTTAGCCAATTTTGTAGCTTTTTATGAATAGGCGAAAACAGTAACGCTTAGAATAATCTCATAAATTTATAATGCACGGCCTCTTTTTGCATATAAATTAAACTATCTTAGCACACTTCGTAAAAAAAAAGGCCAAACGTCATTGTACCTTTGATGATTTGGTGACATATTTTGTGCCTTGTTTCTTAGAAATCATCGCACATGTTGTTTACTAAATACTCTACGCCTGTAGTCCTATACATTTCACAATTTTATCAAAAATGTAAATGAGCCATATTTTAAGCTCATCTTTTTTTAGGGCCACTTTTTTTCCGTTGAATATTTTAATATATACCATTATACTGAATTTTTATTGGCTGCATCATATTTCTCCTTTTTCGTTGTCGTATCGTCTGTGGAGGTGACAAAACACACATCCGTGCAACCGAATCGGCGAAATAGAATTTTCTGTAGGTTTTCTGCACATTTCATTTCTTTGAGTTTCTCTCCTTAAACGCCAACGGCCTACACCTCCGTCAGACGATCACCTAAAATTCCGCGTACGCTATGTGCCATTCACTGTAAGTGCAGTGTAGTCAGCGCAACATGGCAACTCAAATGATGTTTGGACTAAATGAATGTCATTTATCCCATAGAGCATTTGAGTTGCCACGTGTCACTGACTTTTTAAGTCATGCGTCAGCCGAATTTTGAAGATATTACAATTGTGGGGAAAGGAAATGACAAAACTGCCTGAGAACTGCTGGAAGCGTACCTGATAGGAAAGGATGGAGATAATCGTGTTAGCTACACTTCGGTGTATTTACATGAAAAAAAAAAGCTTATCCTGTAGTTGTTTACTTGGTGTGTTCTTTTCATAAAACGTTCAGTTAAAGTTCAGCGATTGTCTTGTGCCTTTCTCCCTCGGTCTTTGAGCTTTTTGCGCGCTGCTACCAGTTGTAATCCTGAATTTCATTCGGTAGTGCAACTGTCTATTTTCCGGCAAAATTGAAGCGAAGCACCAGGCGCTTCTGAGCTCATTCTTTTTTGGCGGGTTGAAGTTTATCTCTTTGGAGGCTCTGGATGTAATCATGTTAAACGGATCTAGTCGTCCAGTTCTGCAATGCTCTTAAAGGCAGGTCTTTTTTTGTTGTTGTTTTTAATTAAATTTTCTTTCTCCACAAATACAAAATATGGCTCTCTGCTCTTCAAAATTTAGCATGATTTGTAAGGTGAGCTCATGAGTGTGTAGGCACTGAATGCACTCGCAACTCAAACAACTGGGCGTCTGTTCTGAAGAGAGGTCATGGAAATCAGCTCTCGCTTTGTAATTTGTTCTTTACGCAAACATGTCAAAGAAAAATAAAGATCAAAGTTCGTGCAACACATGCAGGCTCACACTGTTTGCGTTAGGTTGATCTTCACCTATTTCGGACGTAGCGAGTGAAATTTTGTAATTACCAATTGAGCCTCCGGGTGGGCTTTCGATAACATAAAAAATTGTATCCCTAATAGACCTTGCTATAAGTATATCGTTTAACAACAACTTCCTTCTTGCCATCCGTAATTATGTTCACGGCATCTTTCGTGTTGGAACTTCGTATGGAATAAGCCATATCGTCGTTAGTATATGGCTGAGTGGCTGCGTGCAATGCCTCAGTGCTAATCTTCTGCCCGCTGTAAATATCTGTCTGTTTTTGTGCACCAAACTTCTTTTGCAGTTGTCTTGACTTTTGAAGTAGTTATTTTGATGCTACTGGGATCAGTCTGTTTGGTTGAGTGACTGTAAAGTTGGCAGGAATTCACTCCAGAAGCTGGCTTCTCTCGCGGTATAGACAACGCCTTGACAAAGGCTTGACTCGAATCATCACACTCCAGGCAGGACAAATCAGCTGGCGCAGATGAGCTGAATGGTTCTGTTCCTTAAAGGTGCCCAGAAGGTGTCTCTGAGATCGGCATTTAATGGCGGTAACGCGATCTACGCGCTAAAAGCATTCCAAATATCTAAAAATGATGGTCGGGCGTGGCCATATTTCCTGCTAAAAAATGCTCAAAATTTGCGGACACGTGCCTTCTCTGGGCACATTCTTCAAATGAAGTGGTCGACAAAGGTGCAAGCGCGGAGCGATCAGCGGAGTGGTTCCGGATCTCATGAAGTCTTAGGCTGTCACTACCTGGGAAGAACTACGTTTCAGGAGCTGTTTTCGCGTGCATCTGATGAAAGTTCGCAAGCTGACGCCGTCTTAATTAGAAATCTTTCGGCGCACAAGGCTGTTTATACTCCAACGTCAGCGAACGCAACGCGAGCCAGCCAGCGCAAAGCAGCGTGGCAACCGCGTTGTCTCGCGCAGTGGATTTCCCTTTCCTGGTCGATTCAAATCATGCGATCGGAGTGTGGTTCGTCCGTGTCGTGTAGTCATGTTTCGAAACAGCGATTTGGGGAAGTGGTTAGCAGTTCGAAAACAAGAAAATGATGAGAATAAAGAGTGCAAATCGGTATTTTTTTTCCCCGAAATGTTACACAAGTGTCGACGGGAAAACAAAAACTCACAACATCGCGTCCGGGGAAGCTAGCCGCTTGGCAGGTTCGCCGGAGTCGTGTCAAATCGACTCAGGTGAATCCGCCATGATACATTGGTGGAAGCGATGCACTCAAAATTCCACAGCGACCTCTTTTTGATGGCTACTATCGTTTACAAACTGAGATACCCCAGTTGAAAATGTCTGGCCGTCTAAATAGCAGAAGTTTTACTTGGCTCGCCGTTGCCGTAGATTCGACGGCGCTTGTTGTTTCGATCGGGAATGGCTTTCGGCGCCTCTTCGAGATCCCAGCGCGGCCGGCACAACGTGCATATACGTTCGGCGCGTTAGGCCTAGAAAGCCTCTCGAGTGTAGCATATCATCGGAGCAGTCCACGTCCAGGCACACACTCGCCCAGTGGATCGTACGAACGTTAAATGTGCACACCAACACAGGAACACGATAACAGCAGACGACACACGGCAAACACGGCAGGTTCAGATCGCAGAAATGAGCGTTTCGTACACACTTACTGGTCCCGGCGGCCCCGACATCTATATTCCTGAATGACGCGCTCGCGTGAAGGCTTCTGGGAAAGCCACCGTCGTCGGTGTGTGGGCTGTGCGGTTCGCGTTTCAGTCGTGAGCTACACCGCTACGCCGACGCGCGCTGGGCTAGACTACGCTACGTCGTGTTGCGCATGACGCTGGAGTAAAGACTGCCGTTCCAAGCCAACGTCGGCCAACGTGATCGTACGCTTGCACAATGTTACGGCGTGTGACGCCGACGAATGGAACGCAATGAAGACGAACCACGACGGCCCGCCATGGATATGTGGCGTAAGCTACCGCCCGTTATAAAGAATACGATCGATATTCAGCAATCCATTTATTCATCCCATAAAATCGGGCGGACACATCACTCTGGGTACGATGAAAAGCGAGGAAATATATAGTTCGTTGGTTCCGAGGTGAACTTTTAGTATTACGCCTTTTGCACCATTAGCACGTCTTTGTCAAAGTGCAGTGCCAACGTGCTCAAAACTAGGTGTAATTAAACAGTCGCTATCTCCATGGGTTAAAAAAAAACAGCACACGAGAGAAAAGAGTTTTAATGGGTTTTATTGCCGTGGAGATAAGTAAGCAATATTGTAATCTGGCACCAGAGGTAGATATTAACTAACACACGTTACACAATGTAACACCAAAAAACAATTATTTCAAGAAGCACTTTACCTTTGAGCTGTAGCAAATTTCTTAGACACATTGAGGTTGATGGCGGTTTTAAGCTCGCCTTGCTTTCGTTTCATGTAAAACTTTCGGCATTTCTGAATATTTGCCGACGGTACCTTCAGTGAACTCGTGCCCAGTTCGCCTCCAGCGTTTTTCTCATTGAATTCTCTGCGCACCTTGTGCTTGGGAACAATACTTGGGCATGGACTTGAGTTTACTCAGCTGCACAGGACATAGATAGTTTCTCACCCAGACTTGCAAAGCAAGTCCGGCAGAGCTTGTCGGTATTGCTCATCGGTGCTGAGATCTGCCAAGATTAGGCAGATCTCAGCAGATCCACGTTAAAATATTTCATAAAGCGATACTTTCACTGCAATATATCTTCGTTTAAAGGTTAACTCCTCTCAATTCCGAAAAATTTAGGCTTACATGTGATTCCATTTCACGAAGCACTAGTAAACTGCCCTACGTCTTCGAATTCGCGAAATGCGGAATATAATTTGTGTAACCTTAATTTAAACATCAGCTGATACCGAAACCGAAACTTTGGTTGCGTCAGGCAACATTGGTCTCGTGTCGTCAGAGTCATGGCCACGTCACGTCGAACCACGTGTTCTTGCAATGGGACGTTCGTGGGGGCGAGGGACAGGACACGCGACGCGGACAGGTCGCTTCGCATGGCGTGGACGGTGATGGCCCGGGGGAGAGGGGGAGGGGGAGAAAACGAAAGAGGAGAGGGGGAGCGGAGAAACAGACCGATAAGCGCGCAGGGCAGCGCAAACTAGCGCATCCGCGTTACGGTGATCACGTGGACGACGTTGAGCCAACACCGGGAGGAGAAACTCATGACGTCATCCTTCAATTTCGCTCTGAGAAGTAAAAACAAACAAAACATGAGAATGACGTAGTCATGCTTCTGACGTAGTGGCTCAACGTTGACTGCTCCAACTCCGTGGCATTGACTGCGCTGACGATTGCGCCTCACGCCGCACGGTAGAGTTGGCAGATTTCGGCGACTTGGCTCATTTGAAAGTTTGCTGGCCAGTTTATTAAAGATAGAGACGGAATTAGATCGTAAGATTTGACATGGGGTCTTCCTATATGATACTGAAGAGGGCTACATAGTTTTCTAAATATCAAAAATGAAGCGGAGTTGTCCTTTATGTCGGCCATTGTAACCGGGGCAGGACACCTGGCGAGAACTGTGAACGTCGGACATTAATAAAACTGGACTGCAACTGCAACTGAAAAACGTAGGAACAGAGGACGGTTACGCTAGCTGCTACACTGTCTGCCAGTTGTAGCTACTTTTGTCTTGTGGTTCTTTAGAGTCGTAAGAATGAAGTCAGTAAACTCTTTGCGAAGGAAAGGACACGACAAGAGCAGACAAACGCAGACAGAATGAGAGATAAAGAGGGGGACAGGAAAAGGGATTCAGAGCCTCAATATCGAACGAGTCAGAAGGTCCAAAGAAAAAAGAGATCATTTAGTGGATATTCAGGTTCGTTCTGTATTCAGACACAGTGGTCATTGAGGCCTGGTTGGATCTTTCGTCTGGTTGAATATTAAGACTCGTTGAACATTCCGTCTCAGTCGGATATTCTTTTTCGATGAATATTCCGTCTCGCCCGCCAACTGGCCATGTGGATATTGTACGCGGAGCGGCATACACGCTCATTCTTCTGGCTACCTTATTCGAGCAATGCGTTTCGTCAACGGGCTTGGCGTGGCGTCGAGTTGGCTCCGGCCATTTGTACTGCCGAAGTTATGGGGCGACACCCCGTGTCCGTAGCAAATATATTCCACACTAATGAGCCTGTTGGCCGACCCCCAGTCGACAATTGGAAGGTGGACACTTTGTGGCTCTGACAGATGTTAAAATGATTAATTGGCAACCCAGAGGGGGGGGGGGGGGTGGAGGAGGCGGCAACGTTTAATAGATCGCGGCAGGGCGGGACTGCCCCGGTCATTGAAAAATCTACCACCATCGTAACATGTTCAGCAAGACCGAACAACTATATATAAACATTTTTGTATTCTTTCACTCAACCGAAGGATCAACGCTTACTTTCGATAATTTTGCGAAACATCTACAACTTCTAAACAATATGAAATAAAAAAGACGTAGAACTTCGCGGGGCCTCAACTGCGCAAAAACCCAATGTTCATTTTAGAAACATGTTTTGTGGATGTTAATGCTTAAATTGTCAATTTTGTGGCACAAACAAAAATGGCTACGGGAGTAATTAGGCTTCAAGAATAAAATGTAAACACATACCACAATGAGGAATTGGTGCATACCAGATGAACTACTCTGACAAAAACGTTGCGGAGAAGAAGCCTCAAAGAGTGATAGTTTTCCGCTTATGGCGCCATTCTCGAGGTCATGAAAAGGCGACAACGTAATCAGCGGAAATCATGGAACATTTATTCATTTTATGCGTCACTAAACAACTAATGCAAAACTCTTAAGAAGCCAGTGAGAGCACACAAAAACTCGTGATTCTGTCTACGTCATTGCAGACGTCCTGGTAGGTGGCAGCATTGTCGCTGGGGAATGAAGCAAACGCAACCATTTCTGCGTGGAGCTGCACGTTTCTTGCAGGGACAAAGTGTGATGATGGTCTTGCCACAGCGAGCGGGTGCAGCAGAAGAGCTTGCATTCGATTCGTTACGGCATGCGACGCAACCTGAAGGAACTGAATAAATTCGCCGAGGTCGGGATGGCGACTGGAAAGGCGACTATGCAGGCCGTTGTACCACTCCTCAACTACATGCGTCGTCCTTGGACCCCGATTTCTAAACTGTCCACAAATCTCTTTGTAAACGCGACTGGATAGCCAGAAGTTCCTGAAGTAACAAATGAACTGATCCAGGCGAGCGGTATTCAGCTGGGGTTGATTTGGTTTCGCTGCAAGAAGGTCACTTGAAAACAGCAGGGGGCAGTGGTATGGGACGAAAGGCTGGGGACGAATTCTGACGGACCCTTTGTTTACTTCAGGGTCGTAACGGCACAGAGCTTTGAGCTACAGTTCCTCAAGTTTGACATTAATGATTTTCGCCAAGTGAAATGCGCAGCCGCGTACCTGGAGGTAAAACGAGCGAAAACATGTGTTGGAGCCCACATATGTGTGTTCACAGTTGCAACAGGCTCGTATCTGAATTCTAGATATAGTACTTTGACACCTTTGGCTTAATGTGTCTTTCATAGATAAAACCGCCATGCTGACATACACTAAAACAATACTTCAGAAATTTTCTTACCCTCGGGGGTGTGCTGATGTTCTCGAAGATGACCATCACAGCCTGGATAGCTGCGGACTCATAATCAGTGCCAGGTGTAGGATATTGAGAAGTCACCAGCTCCCCCGAAATTGGTCTCCAGTAAAGTCTCCGAGGTGCCGAAAACAACCTCGTAGGCCTGAACGTCGCATGACTGCATCAGAGTGTAAACGATGGGATGCGCTTCCTTTTTAACAATTGCAAGTAGAGTGTAGACTTTCTCTGGACTCTGAAATTCACAGGGTTTATATTTAAAATTGCCATCCCCCATAATGGTGTTAATGTTAAGAGACACTTAAAGGAATGCTGAACCGAACAAGGCCGCAGAAACGTTGGACGGGACGCTATGAACTCCAAAACATCACTCAAGCACCGATATTCCAAACCGATGGCCGAATTTTCGGCAAAAAAGGCCGCGATCACGCGAGGAATGTGACGTCACGATTCTCTTCGAACAGTTGAGAATGAAGGCCCGTTCACACTCTTGCAACCGAATACAACTGGGAGAGACCAGACCGGTTTTTAAGCCTCTTGCGACTTCTTAGGACCGGATGTGGGGCAGCAGAACAGGTCCGAAGAGATCGCAAGAGGCTTAAATATCGGTCTGGTCTCTCTCGGTCGTACTCGGTTGCAAGAGTGTCAACGGCGCTTGAGGAGAAGTGGCCTCGATTCTCTCCTCTTTGTTTCGGTTCCCCTGCTCGTGGGGACGAAGCGAAGAGGAGAAGGAATGAGAATCGCGACGTCACAAGTCTCGTCAACCTCGTCAGCCGTGTTCAATCGGGCACTTTCTTTCCAAAAATAGGGTCGTCTGTTAAGGCCCGTTCACACTCTTGCGGCCGAATAAGACTGAGAGCGACCAGACCGGTTTTTAAGCTTTTTGCGACTTCTTAGGACCGGATGCGAGGCAGCGGAGCTGGTCCTAAGAAGGTCGAAGAGGCTTAAAAACCGGTCTGGTCTCTCTCGGTCTTACTCGGTTGCAAGAGTGTGAACGGGCCTTTAAAGATATCGCTGTATCAGTGGTGTTTTTGGGTTTCGCGGCGTCCGGCCGATCGCTCCAGCCTTGCTTTATGAGCTCTAAATTTCGGTTCAGTATTCCTTTTAAGGTTTTTTTCAGCATAAAGAAGAAAGAGCCGTTTCCCTTCCGTATTGATTTCCAGTTGTAGAAATTCTTTGGAGTCGTTGATGACGCGAAGCTCCGGGAGAATAGCGTCCAATGTGTTGCTCTTTAGTCTGCTGCGATGGCGATTGAGTGAGAGGGCTCGTCTCTTAGACGTGAGTCCATATGCACTCTTCATGCTGGCTTATACGCCATCCTGGACTTCATTTCTGTACTCCCGAAATCTTTCCTGGACGGACGTAACCGCTTCGTCGAATGCCACACGGGATCTCTTGCGGCTGCTGCGTACATCCGTGCACATTTTGTACATGTATCGGAATGCAAGCGCGGCCGTCGCATCTCCATCCTTGCCTGGATTGCAGCTGTGCGGAGTCATGGGATTATCATGATCGACACCATAACTCCGTTGTTAAGCGTGCGATGCGCTACCAGGTATTTTCCCCCGGTTACCGGGTACTTGCTGAGATGAAAGCATTTCATGCATCGATTGTATTTGATGCAAAGAGCTTTGGATTGAACCACGTTGGGCCAGCGTCGGCTCCTGTATTGTATGACTGGCTAGAGCGCTTGTGAGAAGGCACGAACGTTGGCACCCCCAGGTGCCCAGGACTAAGTTCGCGAGTGCGCTGAAACCTGTAATCAAAACGCGACACATACAATCAGACGAGTTGCACTTGGGACACTAGAGGGGACCATGTGCCTTTTTCTTATTTCAAATTTTGAGACCTTAACTTTCTGTGTCAGTGGCTAATAGTGATTGCTTATAGCTCACTGCACATAGGCGTAATAAGTATAATAATAATAACTTTATTCTCCAAATGAATTGGAGGAACAGAAAGGAAAAAGCCTCCAGTGGAGGCTTGACGATCCCGAAGCCCCAATACAATATTATAAATGAAATTACAGTATTTCTGTACCCCGGTACATACACATAAATAATCCACCATTCAAGACAACACTCACCGTCATTGCATTTCAGCGATTTGGAGTAGACGAAGCTCAGGGTTCTGACAAAAGGAGGTGGAAAAAATATAGCATCGCAACTGTTTGCAGTACTTTATATAACCATATGGGATGTGGACGACCAAACGGTATCCGTTTTTGCGCTTTTCAGAAACGCACCCGTGAGCCGTCTTTGTCGGTTAGTGGATGGTGCAGTTTGTCTGCAGCCTAGGGCTTGAACCCACCGAGGAAGTGTTGTATCGTTGTTATCTCGAGCAAAAAACAAGAATAAACCTTCACTAACCTGACGATTGCTTCCAACTGCATTTGCGGTAGTGTACACACCCTTCAGCGCAAGACACCTAAAATGTATTCGCAAGGAGATTTGTCACAGGGCAATTCGTCACTTGGTCAATTAGTCCGGAACCGGAAGGGGGGTGACATGAGACCTGTATCTGTAGAAGATAAAGTATCGAGGACCTCTTTTTTGTGTGCCTTTTTTTAGCTTCGGAGCGATCAGTCGCTTTCGTTTCCTAGATTTCGTGTTGAACCCTCTTTAGGAAGTTCACGATGCTTGGCTGCGTTGAAGACTCTTTGTAGCCACGATCCTTTTTAGATTGGTATGCGGTCTTTCTTTTTTGTTAGAATACTTTATAGGCTGGATTTAAGTGCTAAGATTCGGTCTTCACTTTGGTTGCCTTTGTTCTTTTTAATCTATATTGTTTATTTATTCCAACCCATAGCGCCCTTATCAGGCATTATCGCAGAGGGCAAGCAAACATTAAACAAAAAACCTACCTTTCCGCACTTGCAGCACAGAGAATTTCACTAGACAGAGCATTCTATTCCTTGGTAGCCTTAACAACAACAAAAAACAATTTCCTTATTTTGTTTTGGCACGGAGCTCACGCATCTTGGGGATGTGATACTCATATTGTTAAATATAATTTGGAGCATTCTAGCAAGCCCTTTCACATTGGATACAAAAATGTGCCAGTAACAAAAGGGCCTGGCTTATGATTATTTATTTAAGAGCACTATGCTCGAAAAATTACAAAAAGAAAATACATAACACATGGAATATTCAGCCTAAGTGGACAATCAGACCTGGTTGAATCTTTCGTCTTGGTGGATATTCAAACTCGTAGGGCTGATGTTCCGTCTCGCCTCTCACGTAACGAATTGTATCTTTCGACTCGTCAGATCATCTATTACGATGGATATTCAGGCCGCAAGCGAGGAAACGGTCGGTCTTTGAACTGCTGACCACAAGCGGTTCTATTGAGGATTCGCACGTGACCATTGCACCAGCGCAAGCAGAAGCGGCAGGAGGGAAATATGGGAAGAAAGTGAAAGACTAAACAACCGCGCCAAAGTGATTGCAAGGGCCTTTGTCGCCGTGACGAAGTCACGTGGCAGTGGACAAGGTCAATGTTGCTTCTCTTTGCGCGCTGTGGCTAGCAAGGTAAAAAAAGCGCGTTATCGCTGACTGGTGGGAAGCAATAGAAATGAAAGAACCAATGTTTCCCCGAATAGACCGATGCCACCAAGCGAACAGCGCAGGCGCGCGCATTCCGGAAGTGGTGCCGCCGCCATGCTACTTGTAGTCATCCCTTCCCGGCTTCCCGGCTACATACGGCTGCTCGTACGTACATCATCATAGATTATCATTTGGCACCCCCCGGTATCACCTTGATTGTCTTGCATATTTTTACTTCATAAGATTGTGTTGTTTGTGATGCCTTCCTTTCCTCACCAAGTGCAGAAAAGCAGTTTCAGTCGTCTTATCACTTTAGAATCGCTTTGTTGTCTGCTTCGTCGTCGTCTGCTTCTTCGTCTTTGTGAACGCGTGAGCCCACTGCCGTTCACGGGGTAATCCCACTGCGACCGCGGAAAAAAACAAAACAAAACAAAAAGACTACTCGAGCATTCCGAATCCTCGGACGTCTCAATTACTTTGCAAACAAGTGAACATCTAGTGCAATAGCAAAGAACAAGAAAATTCGAGGGACCATCGGCTCGGTGTAGCACCACGGAACAACATCAAATGTGAAGAAAAACTGAGCTTGGTGGTGCTCAGTCTTGTGCATAACGTTTAATCAGCCATCAACTAAGAGGAGCTTAAATATACTTTCTCGGGCAGGGATAGTTTTCTAAAAGTCGTTTCATTCTGGTTGACAGCCTGTGCGACAGAGTACAGATGAACAGCGGGAGAAGCCTGCACACGAAGAGCTGATCTACAGAAAGGCCATGCCTGACGCACCGTAATAATAGGCATCTATCAAAAAGAAGCAACCATGCCAGATACCTGAAAGCTTGGGGTGGAGATGATTTTTCGTGCGCAGTTTCTATTCAGTTTTATTTTGCTTGCGCAAGATCGGAACGCTAACAGTCGCCCGACGGGGGTAGCTTTTTCTGGGGTCTCGACTGGTGCTAGAGCAGAATGGACCAGTAACACCAGCCTAATAGACCACCACAAAATGGATGAGGTTCGCTTGTTACATTTTTGGCGGTAAGTACGTGTTGCACTTCTAAATTGCATTATGTAATCTTTTCGTGTTGGTATGGGGAAAGAAATGAAGGCTGCTTCCGAAAGAAAGTTGTTTTATATCAAGTGGTGCATATCGGGAATCGCTGCTCTTTTTTAGTGATTGTCCTGATCTTTTGAAGCACAGCTGTGCTTGAAACATGTCGTCGCAATAACAGTTATAACCGCCAAAATACACCGAGTAAAAGTGTATTAAAAACGGCCTCCGCAAAGCAGTGCGGAGGTCCTATTTGAGATAGACCAACGAATAGGCCGCTACGGAGCAAATGGTCGGAGAGATTCCAGCTTACGGAACACTTTGGCACGCTGTATGTCTCATGCCCTGTAATCTTACATATTTGAGCTGACGTGCAATAATTGTATATAAATTATGAACCAAATCGCAAAAGAAATCGTAAAACGCCATTTTTCCTGCCGCTCTGTCTGGCTCTGTCGACCTTTCTTTGCCATGTTTCTTTCTTGCGGGAAGACATAATATCCGAGGCCTTTTTGCCTGGTACTGTTATTATAGCTCCGTGGCATACAACATGTGAAGCCACTGATTGAAAACCATGAGTCAACACCTGGCTAAAAGTCTCGTGCTAACCCGAAAATTTCCAAACGCCGAAAATGTCCCAAATGCGCGCCGACGCGGCCGGAAAACTGGGGAGAACTACAGGTACCAGAATGCACCGCGGCAGCGGTGGCGTCGCGCAACTCCTCGTGAGATCGGTCTATTGCTGTTCCTTTTCTTTTCGTGTTTGTGAAAGTTCACGAGGTCACCTGCATATTCTCTCGCATTTATTAATTCTGCAGCTTTGTATTAGGTTTTGTCCTGAAAGCTCGTATCCCTAGAAGCAGCGCTCCCGTCGTAGTATAAATGTGGGCTATATATTAAAGATAGGGCTGTTGTTGTGTCTGAACGGTTGGCCATTAAATGAGGCTGACCCTGGTGTGGTGAGTTACGGCATATTTTACCTCGCAGGCATGTTCTTGAAGCCGAATGTTCAGAAAACATTTCCTGTCTTTTAATATTGAACGGCACGAGTTCTGTAATACCATTCCGCTAAAAGCCGTAATTATAACGTTGCGGTAAAGCTAACCAGCGTTAACTACTATCTCACTGATAGGGATGCCTGCAGTCGTTTGATCACTCCTAAAGAAAATACAACTCATAAAGTAGTGAAATCAGATGCAGCTCCTATAACAATAATATAAACGGAAATATTTGAAAAAAATAATTGAAGGAAATAAGAATGGCCTTTTTAGTACATACTTGATGCGAATAACCATATGCACCCAAAATAATCTTCCAATTCAAATTCGACTGTCACACGAGCGTCGAGAATGTCCAGTTATGCAAGTGCGATTTAGTGTGCCATTTGTTGAGTCACACATGGGAACTCAAGTATTATTTGGGCTGATGGCATATATTTCGCCCCAACGCCATTGGAGTTTTTATGTGGCGCTGACTAAGAGGCGTGTACACTGAATTACATATAGCGTACTCGGCATTTCAGTTGCCGTTTGGCAGAGGCCTTGGGCGCTTAAGGTGTGAAACTGTAAGTAATAAGCTTAGAAGTGATGTCAGTCTATGCAAAACTATAATTTCGCCATTCCGGTTGGATGGACGTGTGTTTGATCACTTCCGCAGATAGTGCAACAAAAAATTGGAAATTCTAATTAATCAGAAAAGTATATTATTTTAAAGGGGTAGTGCAACAATTTTAGTGTTGAAAGAATTTGCCATTTGAATTAGTTATACTGATTATCCAAGCACAGGGACCAAAAACGCGTCAACTTGCCCGGAAAAACTGCTATTCCGGTGCGCAATTACAAAAAAGAAAACAAAATATTTGCCCATCTGCAGCTGCTTGTGGTGGTTAACAATATTTATGCGTGACGTACTCTGGGGAATACGCGGAAGTGAAGAGAACCTGTCCCCGTCCGCTGCTACACTCGCCGTAACCTCCGTGGCGAACCGATTTTTTGTGTCGACCGCTCGCCGTGACCTTCGGCGATGCTAATCTTTTAAGAGTCGATAATCATAGAGGAAGCGGCTTGGGTCCCTGAAGAGACAAGCCAAGGGGAAACCACGTGATCCCCCAGAGTACGCAACTCGAAAGGCGACGTGGAAAGTTGAGAGGCACTTTGACCTTCGATTTGTTTCATTTTTTGACATAAATACTAACGGTCGCAGGAAAATACGGTTTTCTGTTTTCCGTTGTATGGTTGACACAGATTAATTTCCGCAGTTAATTGGCCAAGTTCTGATAATGATTGTACAGCCCCTTTAATGGAGGATATTATAAAAATATTTGAACAAAAAAAGTAGCATTTTTTGAGTAAATGGAGCTTAACATATTGCTAATATCGATTTTTGATAAAATTGTAAACTTAACATAAAGTATTTCGTAATAATAAATTACACTAAAGCAACCCGGGTCCATAGAAGATGAAGGGCACAGCACGTGTGTCGTATTTAGTACACAAAATCTTCGATAAATCCTAAAAAAACAAGGGTGCATACTTGTCACGAAAACGTGAAAGCTACGATGTTTTTTTTTTTTGTTATTTGTATGAAGTATGACGAAGCAGAATAATTTATGTTAAAATATAGACCATGCAATATAAATTTATATAAGAAATTTCTACAAGTGTTACCAATTTCACCTGTTTATAACAAGCAGCAGAACTGGAGACCATTATGAAAAAGCCGATGTGTGGTAACTGGCCTTTCTACACTCAAACATTTTTCTAAAAAATAAATTAGGGAAACTAAAAAAAAAAAATCGCTTTTCCTTAGTACAAAGATGGCGTTATATTATACATTTATTCAAGGCAAATCTAAATATCCACACCGACACTCCTGTTCGATCTGATATGAAATCACTCGCCTAATTAACGCCTTGGAGGAAAATCTTATTAGGCTCTATTAGGACCCTAGGACTGCATAACTGAGGACCAAATAGGCGTTTCTCTGTCCTGTATGCGCCCTAGTTCGTCTTCGTATTGCAAGATATTGTGTTACTTGCGGAAGATGTAACATGTATGACATTGAAATCAACAACAATTGGAGACCAAACCATCTAGGCTAGGGCCTGCTTCTTTTAAACGTGTTTCAGTCTATCTACACGTTTTTCTCCCATGTTAATTTTTCGCGTTGATTTCGGTTTTGATCTTGTTACCTACGGGTAGAATTCGATTGAACTCATAGATGCAGTCACTTCGAGATATCTAAGAAAACAGCTGTGCTTTTCAGATTTCACAGGACCTTACTCCAAACACTGTTTTGTTATTCTAAGCCAACGTTCCACTTTCAATGCCGGTTCATGTTCGTCGGTCATCTTTAAGATCACTCTAAATTGACTCAAGCCAATTTAGTTTTGTGAGGCAATGTAAGGCGTTCAAATGCACATAGATAGGTTCTTAAAACATTGAACACGAGTATCTTCCACATCAAGGACGCCTATCATTCCTTCGTTCATTAGCGACTAGCAGGGAAGTAGACCGGAACGTCTGCGACAGGAAGGAGGGATGTTTGACTTGGAGGAGAGAACACATAAACAGCTAGTCGAAGAGGAGTTAAGACCCAAGGGTCTCCTAGCGGTGATTGTGTCTCCGAATTCGCTGCTGCCGAGTTGGGGAACGGAGACTTCGGTGGAGGAGGCGGTCTTGATTTATGAAGCCTGTTCTATTAACGAGCCTCTCGTAGTCGTGTCAGGAGTGAAAACCGATTTGCGACAAAAGCGAACTAGACGCACTTGGGGAGTCTGTTTGTTTGGGGACTGAGCCGTGCGAGGCGCCTGTGAGAGTCTGCTCTCCTCGGTGGGGGGAAGGAGGACAGGGTGGTCGAATGACGGAAGGATTGGAAGAGAAGGACGGGAAACATGTGGATATAGGGACATGGGGAATTGGAGGAGGGAGAGGGAAGGAATGGGAGACAGATCGTCGCTTTGCGCTTGGTCGGCCGTCAGTCGCGGTTGCCGAGGCGAGTCCATCTTCTCTCGGGAGTCGGCGTCTCAAGAGAGAAAAGTAAAATAAAATAAATAGAGAGGAGTCTAGATGTAAACAGAAGACCCTCAAAACGAGGCAGATGTAGATACGTGCGAAAATGTAAAGGAACAAAAATAAAACGTTTTGAGAGGAGTAGTGTGATTTTGGAGAACTGTCTCCTTTTTGTCCACGTCAGCGCCAGTCACAGTTTACTTCTTTTGTTGTTTGATGGAGAGCAAAGAGGATTTTAGTCGTGTTGTTGTCGCGACGCTGTCTTACTCTTTCTGTCTAAATGTCGTTTAGTTTTGAAGAAGACTGACTCGATGGTGTCCTTCGCGGTGGCATTGCAGTGTCTCTTATGTTAAAGGAGCGAAGTCCGAAAAGCAAGAAGAGACTCTTGGGCGCGCACAGAACGACAAATTATTGACACTGTCTGCTACTCCAAGCGCCGCGCTGAAGCAGTTACCCACTATTCCTTGCCTTAAAGCCATCGAAGTATTTGTTGCCTCAATATTTTTTTTTCTTGTTATTTTTTTAAGCGTGTCATGTCTGGTCGCTTTTCAGGTGTTGTGTGTCTGCCAATCGAAAATCTGTTTTAATGACAGACGGTGCCGAAGTTTGAAATTCGTTCACCACTTGCTCCCCCGCTGTAGCGTCACTTATGTGATCTGAATGTTCACGACGGAGGACACATGTATTATATAGTTTTAGAATAGGGGGCTTTATTTTTAGGGTCCTACAAGCAGCATGGGGCGCCGCATTGCCTTTGCACAGATGCCGATGCCGCGCATGCGCATGGGAATGCGCTGCATCGGCGAGACCAAAGCGCCGATTATCAAAAACCTCGATTATAAAACTATGTATTTACGTCTCAACTAGACTGATTTTTTCAAGCTGGAAATTTGATGCTGAAGCTTGAGGTATGAACGGTTTGACATGTTTGCAAACTGTATATTGATGGCAAAGATAAATCGACTTCTCTCGTATTCGTTCCATGTAGCGTCTTGCCATATGAAGAACAACCCAAATTGAATTTTAAAATATGCGTATTTTTGTTTGTTTATTTTTTACTCTCTCTTAAAAAAAAAAGAACAAAAAAAAACGAAACACATGCAACTTGGCTATTACTAATCGTCAAAGATCCCGTTGGCCCGGAGTATGACTAACAGAGAGGCGTTGTGCGTATTTCAAATACAACACGAGACCTTTACAAAGATCCCGGGTTTAGAAAGGCGTCGACGTGGTAGTAGATGGCAGCGCCCATACAAATAGAAAGAAAACGGAGACGTTTACTTTACCATACGGTCGACGTGCGCGCGGCCATTTTTCTTACATGTGGCGCCACACTGCGGTGAAGCTATTCATCGCTTTTTCCGCAATCGGCAAAGTCATCAGGGGACTTCCGGTGAAAATTACGATCACGTGACGCGATAGCGGTCTCCAGGAAGCATCACGGTAACGTTCCCCAATCGATCGACTTCTGGACTCTTCGTACTCGCGTCCTCGGTTCTTGCTTAAACCATTTTCGCTTTCTTTTTTTAGATCCTTCATTTGGATTGTACGTTTATGATGTTTTAAGACTTATAAACCTCGATTATTCTTTTTTTTTTTTCAAAATATATAATTTGTATGTTTCTACGACGTTTGTGTCTGCAAGGTTGTACTAAATACTGTTAAAAAATGACAGGAGGCTCCACTGTGCCTGCAATTAGCGAGTGTTTTATATCACGTACATTATCTGAAAAAAGGTTGACGCAGGTTAACCGCTCACCTTGGACGAATGTATAGGTATAAAAAATTTGATACATATACACTATAGCCTTTTTTATATTCTTTATTTCATTTCCTTCCTGGTCAATTAATACGCAAGTCATTAGTGCCTCCGAACGCAAATTAAAGCACGGGTGCCCCCCACGGTGCACCGCGGTAATGTGAAATATTTACATTTCGAGTTTTTTCGTACAGCGATTTCTTTTTTATTGTGTCTCACCCGCTGACACAGGCAACGTTGCAGTGATTGTCAGGCAATAAAATAGGCCCGATTACTTAGTTTGGCATAAAACTCTGTTCGCTCCACAAGACGTTGTTTTTCGTAGTAAAACTCAACATCTTCCTAACACCCTTTTAAGTGTAAATAATAGTAAAATACTTATTATACGAGAAGTGAGGGCGGGAGGGGGTGGCGACTTTCGGTAACTGAAGCAGATGCCAAACAACGTCGTCTGAACCCATCGTGAACACCTGTTAGCGACGTGCGGGAACAAAATCATCGCTATGGTCGCACTTCGCGATTGTCCTAACGCTGACTGTGACGTCTTCATCCGGATTATGTTTTTCTTTATCGACGGTAATCATCGCAATATCAAAATGTCAACAGTCACAATGTTGATTTAGCAATGCAATGACTCCAAGCTTCCACTGTTTTTTTTTTGTTTTTTTTTTAAAGTAAAATGGGAGCAATGCCTATTTTATTCCAGGGCCACTGCCACGTTTGATTATGCTGACGCCATGACACAGTAGAGCGCTGCGCTCTTTGCAAGACTCCGTTTTCTTAGAAACCTTCGCACATATTGTTGTGCAAAAACGTCAGAAAAGCAGAATCGCGAAGCTCCAAGAACAACACTGATTCTAAGAGTGTCGTGAAAAGCAAAAATGTATATTTAGGCACAGTCCATTTCGTCGTAACAGCCTGCGTTTGAGATTATCATTTCCCACTTTTATCGCGTGGGGCTAGGATTTCCGTCACTGGCATGCACCATCGAACCTGCAGTTCGCAACTGACAATAAGTAGTCAAAGATCATAACTCGTGAAGTCACACGACGAGCAAAAATGGTGGCCGTGACGTCACTAACGGAAATTATTCACTCTTTCTCGGGTGAGTTAAAACGTGGTGGCACCAGTGTGCGAGTAAAGCCCAACCACTTCCGGTTTTTAACTAGACGGCGGGTTACATAATGCTTGCAAAGTCAAATATGCACGCCATATTCTAAAAATGGTCACGAATAGCCCTATCAGACTTAATTCACACTTATGGTGAAAGAATCACGAGTAAAAAATTAGGAAGTGTACGTGAACCGGAAGTGCGCCGGGGCTACCCGGTAGGTAGTGCAACCGAGTGTTACCAAACAAAAAAAGCGCGAATAAGTGGACGCTTTTATGTTGTGATGGGTCGAGCCAATGAAGCTTTAGACAAACTGTTTAGTATCAAATAAACGAGAAAAATGAAAGCCGTTTACAAATCCCTGTAACGCCGAATTGGAGCGCAGCTCTTGAGGAGGAGTAGGGAAGCGTACTGAGGGGGGTGACGTCACCTGCGGGTAGTCACGTGACCTCGGGGGGGGGGGGGGGGGTCACGTGACCTCGGAGGTGTCACGTGACCTCAGGGGGGTCACGTAATCTCGGGGGGGGGGGGGGGGTCACGTGACCTCGGGGGGGGGGGGGGGGTGTCACGTGACCCCCCCCCCCCGGTTACGCCGACGTCGACGGCGACGCCGACGCCGACGCCGACGCCGCTCAGGCTGGAAACGGGCCCCTAAGAGCTGCGCTCTAAAAAACGGCCGCCATGTCGATTACCCGACAGTTCCAAAACCTGATACGCGCGCGACCAGATGTCTTCTACGACATCATAACAAGCCCCCCATTTTGTTAAATAAAACAAAAAAACAAGTTTGGATGAACTTTTCAGTCTCTATAAAGTACTGGCTGAACCACAACGCGCCCACTACTTGTAGTTAGTTGATGGTGCCGTTGATAGTGTTCGGAGACCTTGCGTACTTGGAAATTCTATCACGCGATTGGTCTAAGGGCTGAACAGCTCCTTCTACTGCTATAGGGCAATAGCTTTCGACAGCCGTTTTAATTTCTGCTGTTTCATGAGCTTCCTTGATGTTTCGGTTGCGTCTGTAAGAACGTCCGTCCTGTCCTTGCGCAGTGTATGATCTCTCAACCAGGCTTTAGCTCAAGAGTACACCTCTGTTCCTCTCTCCTCTTCTCTTGAACTAGACTTCCTGTTGTGGCTGTAGTGGCAAAAGTCATTAATCACCTGCTGAAGCTAAACCCTCATCTCCAGCTAGGCTTCGAGCTCTTCCTCATGCTTGGTCTTCAACACCTGCAGATCGGCTGACAGGGCCTCGGTTGCTTCCTTCAGGTGCTCCTCGATATGCTTCAGCTGCTTCTTCTCCTGGTTACACTTGCTCTTCTTGGCTCGAGACTGCTCCACCAGAGACTCATACCGCCGGGAGAGTTCCTCTCTATCAAATCGGTTTGCTGGTGCCTCCGAAGCTCTCGCTGTACCCCCGGTGCCCTCGGAGATGCGTTCGATCGAGGCTCCCACCTTTTGGTTTGGCGCCTGCACCAGACGTTCTTCAGCCTTGCGATGCTTGGCCTTGAGGAGGCGAAAGCGCTCCTGCAACTGCTGATTTGCTTGCCGCAGCTCTTGCAGCTCTTGCAGGGTCTTTTGTCCCGCTGCGCCCTGCTGCTCTTCGATGACTGCGAGAGCTCGTCTGGCTGTTCCCCATCTTCTGTGAGCTGTGCGGACCTGTCCTCCAGATGGCGTTTCTCTTGTGCTGCCACGTGAACTTCTTCCTACAGGTCGCTGTGTCTGTATACAATGCGGCTATACTTTTCCTGCAGCTGGGAGTAGTGTGTCTTCAGCGCTGATAGTGCTGCCTCACTCTTGGCCGCTTCGTCCAGCGCCCTGTGGTGCTCATTCCCCAGCTCCTTGGTGGCCTTGACGTGCTGCTCGCGCCGAGTCTTCAGCTCCTACTCCAGGGAATGTCGTGCCTGTTTTAGGTTCTCTGCCAGCTGTTAAAACTATTCGTTGTCGCTGACAAGCATCTCGGCTTGCTCCTTCTGGCTGGAGAGCTCTGAACGCAAAACGTCTGCTTCAATTTCTACCTTTTCTTTGCGTTCCGGGAGGCTGCTGACACTCTCGTCCAATCTGGTGCACTCTGCTTTTGCCTTTTCTGCTATTTTGAAGGTCTGCTGCAGATGCTAAACGACAGTTTTGATACGGTCATTTCGTGACGAAGTTTCGACTTCCTCCTGGAAGGCACGACACTTTTGATGTCGTGCCTTCCAAGATGAGAAGCCTCATTCTTTTTTTTTTTTTAATAATTCGGTTAAGGTCTTTGTTAACTTTCTGCAGAGTGCTCAGCTGCTCTCCAAGTCTACTGTTCTTCTCCCTGAAGAGCTGTAGCTTCATCATTATTTTCTCCAACTTAAACTTTGTAGCAGAGAGTTCTTTTTGAAAGCCCTTGGAGCTGTCACCTGAATCAGAAGAATCTGTTTCAGAGCGCAGCTCTTAGGGGCCCGTTTCCGGCTTGAGTGGTGTCGCCGTTGGCGTCGCCGTCGGCGTAACGGCGAGGTCACGTGACCCCCCAAGGCCACGTGACCCCTCGAGGTGACGTGATCTTCCAGATCGCGTGACCCCCAGATAATGTGACCCCCAGATCACGTGACCCCCAGGTCACGTGACGCCTCCCCCTAGGGTCACGTGACTCCCCCATGGTCACGTGACCCCTCCCTCCAGGGTACGTGACCCCCTCCCCCGAGGTCACGTGACCACCCAGGTCACGTGACCACCCCGCCCTTCCCAAGATTACATGACCCCCTCCCCCCGAGGTCAGGTGACCCCCCCCCCCCTCCCCGTACGATATTGAGGAATGAGGGGAGGAGGAGGAGAAGGAGAATGAGGAGGGCTCTACCTTCCCCTCAATACCCTTCCCTCCTCCTCCTTCCCTCAGCACCCTTCTCTACTTTTCCTCAAGAGATGCGCTCTAATTCGGCGTTACAGGGAGTTAGTTGTAAACGGCTTTGACTTTTTTAGCATTGTCGTTTCTTTTAACTGAGAGACTTGAATGAGAATTTTTTTTTCTCCTACATGCTCTTGTACTTATTTCTTCTCGGTAATGGAGCTTTCGTCTCTTTCCGTTTGCAACGAATTGTGACATTTGACAACATTCTCTTTATTTCTCAAAGTCTCCTTCACCTCTTTGTATCTCTGCTGCCAGAGGCGACTTTTATCAGACAAACATCTTTTTTTTTCCACTAGCATCTTCACAAGATGATTTCCACTGCCAACTTTCCTGAGTGAGGAAATCGTTCCTAACTTTCAAAGATGTGACCAGTTCCTTAAGCACTGCTAGCAGCCAGTTCAAGGCTTCCAGCTGACTTACCTCAAGAGACACTGCAGCTTATGACGACTGGTTGGTGTGATCGACGATTCTCCGGACGAATGCCCCGAGATCTTGTAACGGCCGCTGGTGCCGGTCCTCTAAGGACTTTTGGTGCTCAGCGTTTCTCAGGAGAAACAACCCAAAAATTATTTATTCAAAACTGCGAGAAGAATGACCGGCACAAAATATTAGAAATTCGGTTATAGCTTTATCTTACGTGCAAAATTCGAAATGCGCGAGGGCCTTCTCTCATGTCGTAACTGCTTTCATTTGTTTGACGTGAAGTAGTGCGGCAAAAACACGGTGTTGCTGAGAAGTACCATTTTGAAAGAATGCTTGTAAAAAAGAAAGATAAATATTTTGTTTTTCAAATTCAAATTTCTTAAATTTTGTGTTCTAAAACCATGTTAGGGTGAGTATGTGTCTAGTATTTCAAGTAAGGTTTTGGGCATGAAATAATTAAGCTCACATTGAGTGTAGACGTGTGTATAGTAGGCTGGGAAATTCACCTATACCTTTGTTACCGGTGTTACCAACGTAGTATGTGGGTTTTACCTTACCTAAGCGTCTGCACTATCTTATAATCGCCGCTAGCTCATTAAAAAACACAGAGCGTTGAATATTATGATCACGCCTCTAGATTCATGATTCTTTTTTTGCGTGTGTCTTTTTATCAGGTGATGACGCAACGTCATTAGCTGTGAGAGGTAATACGATGTCCGGTACTCCTCACACCAAGCGTTTTTTTTTTTATTGGGAGTACTGAGTGGTTATATTTGACTCGATTGATTGATGAGGAAGCTCTCAACACTTGTTTTTTTTTAGAATAGACAAACTCCTCAAAAGTAGCCAACATCTTAGAAACTGAGCCTTGCCAGTGATTATAACTTATTTTTTTATAAATTTGGTATATTCGCTTATGGCAACTTTTTTTTTTTTTTTTTAAAGCAGCCTTGTGGTAACACGTAGCCGGCGCCAAACAAAAAGGAGAAGAAAGAAGCTGTAGAAGTTTCATTCGGATTTTTGATACGATCATAAAATATTTGCTGAGAGAAATTAGCAACTTGAAGCTCCTGAGCAGGAAAGACCCCACATTCCGATAAAGATCGAAAACAAGCGCGGAAACGTTGGAAATTGCTCTTATATAGGTATGCCTTAACAGCCTTGTCTACTCAAATACTCAAAAGGAAAAAAGAAACACAATATGGTTCGTTCGGATTTTTTCTTTAAAACCCTCTTCAATTGTGTTTAAAAGGTGTTACCGGGAGAAAAACAAAACAAACTAGGGAGGTTTTTTCACCGCAAAAATAAACAAAGTTTCGCTGATCGTCCAGTTTCGGCCGACAATGTAGCGCTAGCGGCCCGGACCAAGCGCCAAATATGCAAAGCTTGCCGTTATTTGGTTCAAAAAATTTAATCAAATTTTGAAACCTTTCAACGGTAATTTGACGTCTTACGAAGCCCACGAACACAAGTTGAATGGCCTCAAATACGAGGAACGGGCTCCATTTTCCCGTTGCAATTGTGAAATAAATCACTCAGGTATTATGAATAAAATGACTGTTACCTCTAAATTTTTGAAATCCGGCTCGGGCCGCTTGTGCCACATTGGGATGGAGACTGAGCTTTGGGTGATGCGTTGTTTATTTCTGCGACAAAATAAAACCTATCTGTGTTTTTTGTTTTTTGTTTTATAATTCTAAGGAGATAAGCTTTTTATTGATCAATTTTTTCACAAACACCTGTTGTTTTATTTATTTTGTGAACGAAAACGGAATACAAATTTATATTACCACACAACAAACGCCCACTTTAATATCTTAATAAAAATGTCCGGCGCACTCGGTGCTTTCAAAGGCATCCGTCGGAGCATCTGCCAGTTCCAAATGTTGCCGCAGGTTATACATTATTTTTTGTATTTATCGTATTAACTTTATACTCAGTAATATCCATCTCCTCCCTCATGGCGTCGCTCAAGCACGTTCATACGTTCACGTGTGAAAACGACTGCACACACTGGCCTATTTGTTTGTCGAGTTCCTTCCACATGTTCGCTGTTCACTTCTTTTTTCCCAGTTCGACGGTGCCCAGGGCGATGTACGGATACGCAGGGTGCCTCGCAGGAGAGCGCACTCCGTACGCGCACGGGTGGGCCGTTTGTTCCGCATGAATACGGCGCCTCCTTCTTCTCCCGCTTCAATTCCATCGCTCCAGCCGAGTTCCTTTTCTTCCCGAGCGCAGACTGCAGTCGTTTCCCGGCAATATGATTTGCAGAAAACCGAATTGGGTTTTCCACCATCAACGCTTTTTCCCTCTTCCTCCCCCTTCTTCTCGCATCCTCCTCGTCTACTCGCATTGTGTTTGTCGTCTTCGCTTCAAATTTGCCTACCCCACTCCTCTTTTGCTCGTATTTTCTTTTCTTGTATATCCTAGTCTTTGCTATTGTTGTTGGTATTGCTGTTGGAGGTGTGTTGGCGTTCGCGTGTTTGTGACACCTATCTTCTTGGAAAAAAAAACAGTTACGTACGACAAAAAACAAACAAAAAGAAAACAGCTTGTTCCTGCAGTGAGATATATTCCATACGGCCACGTTACAAAAAACTAGGAAAATCGGAGTATGAGGGGGGGGGGGGGGGGGTAGGGGACTTTAGGACAACAAACAAATAAAAGCGCGATGAGACTCTTTGCTCAGATGCAATTGCGATGAAACGGGCCGAGGACGACGGAAAGTCAATTTATTTCTGACGAAATCGAGAAGAAAGGGGGTTCTAAAACGCAAACGCGCGCTCTTCTCGCTCTTCTCGAAACTTTTGTATGTAGTATCTTTGATGCCTTTTTATATTTTGTTTACTCAAAACAAATTTTGTGTTCACGCTTGACATCCATAGCGTCTTTTTCCTTTTTTTTTTTGTCTACCTAAACGAATGTTAGGAAGTTGAAAATATAGTTTGTTTTGTTCTAGCTTTTGATTTGTCGTTTGTTACGTTGCTTTCTTTCAAGGCTCTTGCTGCTGTTGTCGTTCAAATTCAGATCAACATTCAAATTCACCATGGAATTTTTTTTTAAATGATGAACATACGTCATGGTTACTAGATGAACTCACTTACGGGACTGCCGATAGATGCTGCTCCCACGAGCAGTACGCCCCTCCTCCCCCCAAGGTCTACCTACCGTCGTTCGACGCTCCGCCATTTCTTCAACAGCTCCTAGGATAACTGCAGCGTACAGGGGGGTCCCGAGAAAGAAGAGCAGTGTTTTTCGCCCAGGGTAAATAAACTGGGCAACGCCGAACGCTCAAACTTCGTGAGAATGTGACGCTAGCGGTATGGATAGAACTTGAAAGCTTGAGAACATGATTTTACCCGGTAAATCAACGTCCAATTAAGTGTAATATTGTCAAAAGAAGAACTGACAATGTAGACGCTTCTGGAATTTTATTTGTGCGAAAAGAGTAATATTGTTCCTATCTTTAAGGCGGAAGATATTTGAAATGTTGGCAACTCGGTATCCTTGATATGTTCTTTCGCAAATTTTTTTTAAATATATGTGTATAAACGTGTGCGTGTGTGTGTTTTTTTTAACTTTAAACAACGCATTAGCGCTCATCAGCATTAGGTTATGAAGAGACGTTCAGTTGATACCGATCCTTGTACCTTTCTTGATTGTTTGGTACCTTATGTTTGTAATCGTGGTCCAGAGGATGCTATTTATTTCATTCTTCTGAAAGAATTCGGTAAGGTGAATTATTCCTTGCTATTTCTTAGGTTTTCACGGATCGGGTTTTTGCCTCTTCTCCTAAGGAGGTTTGAAAGCTACTTAATCGATAGTCGCTGTGTTTTGTGTAATTTAAATACCTTATCTGATCCTTTTTTCCGTTGTCAAGAGTACCTCAGGGCTCTAATGTGGGACCATTACTGTTTTTAGCTTTTATCAATGATACAGCAACTTGTGCGATGGTGTTGATATTCACTGATGACATCAAACTTTTACGCTTATCAGATCGATTAATGGATGCGAATTTATACAAAGCTATTTCTCACGTGTTCCTACATGATACTTGAAAAAAAAATTGATTATTAATGCTGATAAAATAAAGGTATTGTCATTTAGCGAAAAACGCAAAATTGTGCATTATTCGTATTATCTTGTTGGTAAGTGTATTGCAGGAATTTCAATGTTTCGTGATCTCGGAGTGAGTTTGATAGTTCAGTTTCGTTTAGTTGTCATGTCACCCATATGGTCGGTTCTGTACTTCGAACGCTAGGAATGTTTAATCGGTTAACTAGAAATTGTGCGAGTGTTGCTTGTTACGTCGTTTATTTTGCTCTTTTATCAGATTAAGTCTAGAACTTAAGTCTGTTGTGTGTAATCCAGTTAGTGCCGATGATGCAGCGAATATTTAACATGTTCAGCGGTGCCTTTCCCATATAGTTTGTGACATATATATTGGTCGAAGGATCTTTATAGTTATATAAACTTATTCTTGCTAAATTCGTCTCCAAGGTCTATCTTCCAGAAGGCTGTATCGCGATATATTATTTTCGCACAAAACACTTCACAGCGACATTGGCTCTCAAATTTTTGGCAGTGTGAATTTAAACGGACCCGCCCGTTCAAAAAGAACTGCTATTAATTTTTAACCTTATGATCAATAGATTGCATCAATCATTTTACGAATGCAATCATTTGGGAATAGCTTTAGTTATGGGGGACCTATTCATTTGTGACAACTCTGAGGTTCAAAATTAGGCTGCACGATATAATTTTCATCTTTAGTTGTGCATTTACACTTATCTCATGTAAGATAAATGTGTGTAGTATATTCGTCGCTTATATCCAAGCATGCTTTACATATGTATTAGTTCTTATTGGGCTACATTACATATACCTATACTGAATGCTTATGGGTACACAATAAAGACATTATTATTATGATTACATCAGTAAGCAACAGTTGTCAGCGAGAAAAAGTATTTTGCTTTTTGTTTCGTGCTAAAATGTCTTTTTTTAGTTGTTTTTATTGAAAGAAGTGCTACATGCACTCACAGTGTCTTCTTATGTTTGTTTTGACAATAGTAGGGTTAGGTGGACGTCGGTTCATAGATAAATTTTGTTTTTCCCTATCATATATTTATTTAGGTAACGTCATGTTTTTAAACTTTCGTGTTTTATACATACCGCTAGCGTAACAATCTGACGGAGTGTCTGCCCTGTTGGATGCATAGCTTCTTTACCCGGGCCGAAAAACACGGTTCTCTTTTCTCGGCAACTCCCTCTACTCTAAGCTACACAAGTTTTGAAGCACAACCCCTGGATGGCGGGGAACCGCACTCAATGGAGTACACGATTTTGAAACGCAGTCTCTGGATTGCGCTTCAACGACGCTTGACGAACTTGAGAAAGACATGGGAAAGAACACCCCTCCGAGTTAGTTCCACAACTGAGTTGATCTATAACATTTAGTGTATGCGGTCACCATCCAGTCGGCAAGATACACTCTACACTTTGTACACTCCGTACTTCTTATTCTATACCTCATTCGCTATTCTTCATGGTACACGCTCCAGATTTTGTACTTTATGTAGAACGCTTTTTTTCAACAATTTTTTTAAACAATTTTTTTTTAATGTAAATAGTTTCTCAAACTATTGGAACAAAACTCAAAATGCCAACGACAAATGGAAAATGAACATACATATATAGATAAAACATAGAAGTTGTTTTCAACTTTCGTTATTTTGGAGATTTCTGCGTTGTGATACCTATTGAAGGTCACACAAAGTGCGTTGAAAATCAAACTGAGGGCTGCTGCCTAACTTACGAAAAAAAACATTTGTTAAACAAGAAGTTTTCTTCTTAAATGTTGTGCATGAACAATGAAATATCTGTTCCTAGTTTTGTTTTTATCCGTTTTAAAACATCAAATGTCGTTCTTTTGTACGTTCTTCTTTACAGTTTTAATTTGTGACTTCGTCGGTTTTTTTTTTCTGCCTTGCCGTATCCAAAGAACGTGCCAATATTCGTGCTTATAATTATAAGTTTGGTGCCATGAAAACATAATAATTATGCAATTCAAAAACTAGTTTCTATGCGGCAGCTTAAAATAGGCCTACATTGTTAATTACCAGAATCTGAGGGCGCAAGTGAACTGGTCTATACCAAACATATCAAACATCAACTGGCTGTCCTAAGGTTTAGCAATATCTTTTTTTACATAATACTCTGCTTTAAGAGGGTCTTACAATGTGATTTATTGATATCTATCAAGATTGTTTGCTGAGTTGCGTCACTACTTCCATACTCAAAATTTCTCACTAGCTTCACAAACGCTACAAGTATGTCGGCAGACATTTTCTCGCGTACTCACATAAGAATAACAGCAACGCACTCTGCTGTTTTCAGGTCGGTCACAGATTTGCTGCCCAACCGCATAATTATTTTTATCGCTGGCAATCTCAGTGGTTCATGCGATGTCAACGCGGTAGTCCACTGATTGAAGCTTGCTTGTGTTCCTCAAGCTAGTTCTGCTCCTCTTATCTCGCCGCTTTATCGCCTCAGAATTCTTTGAAAATGGGATCTTGTATATATTATGGTCTGGCCACACCACCCCGACAAGCTCCGCGTTGTCCCTGCAGACAAAGCAAAATCAGCCGGTGTAATATTTAAGAGTGTACCTCCCTCTCATCAACATGCTATTTTAAATATATTTACTACCGCTCTTGGTTAATTCAATTCAAATTAATGTATATATTTTCGTCCATAAGTTGTGATTCTTTTTTGTTGCTGTTTTTAAGCAATGACTTAGCCCTTTATCTCAGAAGCTGCGCGTTTGCTCGAGTTACCATATTTTGCTCCTTTAGGGTGTTGTATGCCCATTTGATCAACGGGCCGCACAATTTCTTTCGTGATACAAAAATAAAAAAGCGCTGATTACATACGCGACCGAACTCTAATTATAAACCGACAGCCAGTGTAAAAAAAGTTGGACGGGGACGAAGCTGTCCCCTCCTTTTGTATTTGAGCGTACTTGAATCGTCCGAAACAATTAAAAAGTGTAGGTTTTCGGCAACCCCGAACGGAATCCAATGTAATTTGCAAAAGGGAGGGGAGCAGAACGGCATTATTAGACAACCATAGACAAAGACAAAAAAAAATAAAGCCTCATAGGCGAGAGGTTACAAAGTCGAAATAGGCAAGTCTGAATACGCGAGGCTTAACGATCACACTAACGGGCAAACGTTTTCCTGGCGTCGCCATAGAAATTGGCCCAAGTTTCGCGAGAGCGGCGCAGCTCAGCGCAGCGGTTCCAATGTACAAAATGAGATAAGACATGGCAGCAACGATCCTCCTAACGACCTTGCAATTACCGGCCGGGTCTTCCCCAGAGACTGCATCTTATTAGCGCAGCAGCGCCAAGATTCTCTTTCCCTGGCTTTAGTGTTGTTGCAGCGACCCCTACATGCCACAGGAGGCGTTAGCCGCTGAGGCTGGCTTAACGTAAGCCGTCTTTTGCTTCTGCTTCGCAGGAATGTGGGACACATATACATTTCGGGAGATCGATGAATTTGTTCCCAGAAGCGACGTTTGATTTTATTTGTGAGAAGACTGGTATGTTTTTTAGACGAAGTATGCATGCATTAGGTGTCATTGCTAGCGTGAATACCGCATTGCCGCTCTTCTGGAGTTTACTAAAGCGATGTATTCGTTGCTGGCAAACCTTAGAGTTTAATTCGTTGCTCAAAAGGACGACTTGCTGCAACATAAGTAGTTTTTAAGACAGCTGTTCAATTTTGAGAGAAATACAGGAAAACCCTGCATTGGCTCGTTCGCATTAACGGTGTCGTACTATTCACACACCAAACCAATAGGATGTATTCACTTTCCCACATAGCACTTCTAAGAGAAAATTCTTGCTATCTACGGAGGAAGCTTTGCCAGTGAGGACGATAAAATCACGTTTAGACCTGAAACAAATGTATGCGCTGTCACAGTCGTCGTATGGTTAACACGTGAAACGTCTTACTTAGTGTCAAAACCCAGATTGTTATTATAGGTCTCACACGTGCTTTGCGGGAGAGTAGACACACTAGATTTATGTCCTGGGTCCATTAATATTCATCACTGCGAGTTATACGTCATAGCCCGTCAAATGTTATGTAACATCCACTGGCATTTTGGTTCAACTTTCTTTCCAAAGTTTGTGGCAACTTAGTCGAGATGTTTTAGTGTTTTACACCCCCTCATGCTCCGTTTGCGCAACTTCAGCGCAACTTCAGCGTGAACTCACTTTCGTATTGAACACTTTTAAAACATAACCCAAACAGTATGAAAATGAACGTTCTCTTTTCCGATTCAACGTGCTTCACCTGCGGACTTGACTCTGAACCACAAAAATGACATGAACGACCTTTCTATTTCCCCCACCCCTTCCGAACTTGACCTTGATATTTCCTCTACTTTTCGCTAGGTCTGCCGACAGTATCTCTTCCTCCACTGGCTTCTTTCAGGCCCCCCCCCCCCCCCCCCCCCCCTACCCGACTGCCGGTAACTCTTCGTCGAGGAAAACGGGATATTGTTACCATCCCGGCGAACATCTAATTACCCTCCCTGGAATTAATTGTACCCTTCCATATACATTCCTCCAAGCAACCCCCCCCCCCCCCCCCCCCACCTACACCCAAACAAAAAAGAACGCACAGATTTAGCAAAGATTACAGCATCCACGGATGTCAAGCTCGCCTGCCACCGCGTGCGCTCCCCCACGAAAGTCTTGCCTTGGCTTGGATCTGTTGCGGATTCCTTTCTTTGTTCCCCTTCCTCCTCCGCTTTATACTGGCTCCGACCACCACTTCGGCCGGTGTCCGGCTTCCTGCGCGGCTGTAATCAGTCCGGCAGTCTGGCTGACCGCGATTGTGGCCTGCGGTGGACTCCGTTCGCATCGGGCATGGCGTCCGCGTCATTTGTCTTCCGCGGGAAACTTGGAATCTGGTTCGTCGACTCACCTGCCGAGGCCGCGGGTTCGTTGTTTGTCGCGGCGTAAGGCATTATAATGTACCCGGTGTAATTTAGTGCAGCGCTTATTGTAGGGCGCAGAGAATGTTTGACCGGCGCTACTGCCAGCGTTACGTAAATTCGTTGACTGAGGCCTCTAGGTATTTTCGCTGTTGTATGCAGAGAGTAATCGTTTCAAACTCTATTCACTGGCATTTCAGGAAACACAGGGCGTGAACATTTCTAGGTGTGAGCTCCCTTTCCCTCGGAGCACGAAGAGAGCCAATCCAGGTGAAGAATCAAAGAATTTCAGGTCATTAAAGTGGGATAAAAGTAGACAACAACTATTAACAAGACGTGGTAAGCAAAGAGACAGTGAGCACGACGTATAACTTGCTCATTGTACTAATGGCGATTTTATTTTATTCACATCGAAATATTTATCGTCATTAGTCTGTGTTCATTTTGAGGTTCGCCCTAGTTGGATGTTTCGGTGTTCTGCGCGAAACTGAAAATATAGAAAAAAAACATTTTTAAGGTATTTTCGTTTTTTTTTTCTTGAAACTGTATGTAATTTACTGCTGTCTCGCTATTCATTACGCGCAACCGACATCGCCATCAAGATTTTTATACTTTCGTTAAAGTTAGACGCGATACAGTATGAGGTACAGCTCACAATGTCGCGCAGAAAATGCTGAACAATGCTGTAATAGGTTACACTTTTTTATTTCTGTGTATTGTCAGCACTAGAGTCACAGGATGTTGCTAGAGTATCAAATTTGATAGCGTCCGCTGTTTCTGTTTAATTTTAGCTTTGATCAGCCATTTTCGCGCCGAAACATTAAGGGTGAATGGGGTTTCAGGGCTGCCAACCCCCGCCTCCCAAGCGGATGCGCCGCGAATAGCCACCGATATGTTAGGACGCGGCCAGGTCGGGACGCTCTACATGAAATCACCGGTGAGACATGAACAAACAATATTAATTGTGCCGCAAAAGTTTGTAAACTAAAACTTTATGAAAACGTCACGCTCCTTTCACTCTGTACTAATTTCGAAGAAAAGTTCCTACAAAAAAAAAATGTTTCCGTTTGTTCTTACGCAAAAAAAAAAAAAAAAATGCTTCCTAAATACTCATAATGACCAAAGTAAATAAAAGAAAGATTGAGCTGCCATCTCGGCGCCTCGAGTCTGGGAGTGTAGGTACTCTGGGAACCTTCAGTGACTTTAGTCAGCACCAGACTATAGTAATCCACAGCTTAATGAAAGCAGGGTGTGGCATGACCCCAGCATTTTATTATCGGTCCACAGTCGGTGTGCCTTAGCCTATGAGAGCGCTGGAGTACGAATAATAGGGTAAAAAGCATGAGCATTATAGACCACGCCCTGCTTTTCTTAAGCTGTCAGTGATTATATATTTCCTTCGATCTTAAGTCCTGACGCAGCCGACGCTACGAGCTGATGGGATCAATCAGACATCGTCAAAAGCGCACCATCATGGTGTTCGTCGTGTTTATGTACATGTCCAATTATTGCCAGACCAATCCTGTGCAAGGAAGGCCTAATGAAATGCGCATCATCATGGTGTTCGCCATTTTCATGCACTTGTTCAGTTATTGCTTGAAGAATCCTGTACAAGAAAGGTCTAATGACCTGCGCATCATCATGGTGTTCATGATATTTATGTACGTGTTTTATTATCACTTGACCAATCATGAACAGGGAAGGCCTAATGACCCGTGCACCATCATGATGTTCGTCATGTTTATGTACGTGTTCTTTTATCGCTGAACCAATCACATAAATGGATACCTAGTGACCTGCGCATCATCATGGTGTTCGTCATGTGTATGTACATATTATATTATCGCTGAACCAATCATGTACAGTAAGGGCCTAATGACCTTCATGGTTTTCGCCATGTTTATGTACGTGTTCTATTATCGGTGGACCAATCATGCACACGAAAGGCCTAGTGCAGGGGTGGCCAGGCTGACCCGGCCTAAGAGATGCAAACAACACCACGAAACTTCCACGAGCCGCGGGCGGGGAGGGGGTGCAAACTTTTGTTTAGCAGAATAAACGAAACTTAAACTACTTTCAATCTATTCGAGTCAAGAGAAGTTTAATGGTACGAGAAGTAGCAGTGGGGGAACAAGACGACCAAACTGCAACCTGACTGACGATTTAAGACGCGTTCCACTTATCGTTCTGGGGAAGTGCTTGCGCGTTCGACGCTGCTTTGATGGTCCAATGGACTCGCAGCGTCGACTGCGTCTGGACTTACACTAGAACTAATTATAGTATCTACACTGTCTTTAAATTGGGGAGGATTGAAACCGAAGAACACGTGCGCAGTCCGCTACATGAACGAAGTGAACTGATTTGGACATGGTAAGGGGGGGGGGGGGGGGGGCGCACATCAAGCTGTCCGTATTATAAATGTAATCTCTGCGCGGCGGAGAAAACGATCATAGGCGGAGACTACGGGGGACCGAGACCCCTCCACCCCAAGCATAGGCGTCATCTGCGGGGGCACTGGGGATTCTCCCAAGTTTCCGGAAAGGGGGGAAGGGGGGGAAGGGGGGGGGGGGGTTGGAGTGCGGGTTGCATATCTCCCGTCTGAAAAGCTCGGCGTCGCTCGGATATCGAGCGCGTCTCTCCACGGCCACGTTGTGTTTTTGTTTTTCATTCCTGCAAGCGTCGCCCGAGCAATCGTTGGGACACAGGCCTTCCTGCTCGCATGAAACGTTCTCAACGTGCTTTCTCAAGAAAACGCGAAAGTTCGAAGACGAAGGGCGAAGGACACGGAAAACGAAGGTAGAAGAGGAGAAAGCAGACGGATTGCCGAAAGAAGAGGAGGGTGTAGTTTTTATTTATCTGTTTTTCGCTTCCTAGAAAAAAAAGAGACGCAACGATGGTTCTTCCTATCCTCAAGCTCTTTCTTCATTCCTTGGTGACCTAATCTTCTTTCTCCCTAAAGCTCTCTCATTCTCTCTTTCTCTTCTCGAGGGCTTGATCAGTTCCCCGTTGAAGTTGAGCGCCTCATGCCCTCCGACAGAAAAATAATCAACTTGCCGTCTCGCGCCTGGCTTCCGGCGTAGATTGTTGACACGGAGTCAACTGCTGCGTGCACGCAGGTCGCACCGTATTTTGACGGGCCTTTGTGGAGGGTGGAGGTCACGTTCACTACTTCGGGCGGCGGGGGTGCCCTGCCATCGTTTAGCTCTGATTGATGCTGCCTGGATGAAGAACTCCTCGGTCTTAAAAACATGAAGAACTTTCCTTTGCAAGTGTTGAGGATTGCGCCCATCGTCAACTGGTTGTCCGGATCCACGGAGAATTATTGACATTGTCTACCTACTGTTGTAGCTTTAAGTAAGAACAATGTCTCTTTAACAATAACTATTTCACCTTATTGTGGCCCTTGATTTAGGATACGTTGCGAGGTAAGGAAGTGTCTTGTTGTAACGATATCCGTGCGCCGCCTAGGCTTATTTAAACTTTATTCAATTTCTGTTCAACTTAGACTTTGTATGAGTCCACGCTGTACGTGGCGATTATTGCGGCATCAAAGCAGGGCCACGCTTAGGAATCTTTTTGCAGTACTGGTCACTGATTAAGACTTTTTCTACGTAAATCATCAATGCTTGTCTTATCCTGTTGTTTTCTCATTTTTACGGTGTCTAAAAAGTAGCAATGGAGAAACACCTCGCGAGGAAGCAAAATTTCTCCAAACGAAGACGATGCGAGGCCGAGCTGGTCCTCATCGGACGCGAGGTCCCCACCTTGTAAAGCCATCACTTGCGAAGCGTCGTCCATTGATAATATCGTGAGCACTTCAAGCATGTCTGCTGCCGATGTAATTACTGCATCCGCACAACTGCAAACGATTAGCAATGCCTTGGTTATTCGCCATCAAGGAGTGCAGGGACGACGTTACAAGCCAACGTGGAAGCTCACATAGAAATGGTTTTATTATAATGCCTCTGTGAACAAAGTGTTCTTTGAGACCTGTCGCGCTGCTTAGGAGATGCCTGTACCCCTCTCAAACACATCAAGGGATAAGAACCCTTATCTTAGCTTTGCGCAAAATGGCTTTTTCAACCGGAAGAAAGGATTGCAGAGATTGGGTAGCGGACATTTCATCAAACGCCGTTTCATCGAACGCCGTTTCATCGAACGCCGTTTCATCGAATGAATGGACATTTCATCGAACGCCATTTCATGGAACGTCGTTCCATCGAATCGCTAAGGGCCGTTTCATCGAATTTCTCTGTATCGAGTTTTGGGGCATAACAGTGCTTTATAGATGTTTTACCTTACGTTTCTTAAGACTAAGGTAGTCACTTGTGAAACTGTCTTTAGGGTGGAGCCAGATTACTAGAAATAAAAACCATTGGTATAAAAACAAATGGGTATGCGACTTACTGAAAAGTTTTACTCATGTACCTGTCAGAAAACATGACACTGGAGGTAAAGGACCGACACTTAAAACACTTTTGAATGTCTGTGTCGTTTTTCTTACCGGCTGTCCGGGGGTTTCGGTAATGTTCCATTCACACCAGCTCATTTGCACACTTACGCTTAGTTGAAGGTTTATTCACGAAAAGCATTTAACTGCCAGGGCAGCACGCTTATAATAAAACGATACTCTGCCAGGAGAGCACACGAAATAAAATATAATGATACTCTGAATATCAGGTTTATGCTCAGACTGAACGTTTCTGCTTTTTTTTTTTTTTAGTTTTCAAACTCTACAGAGTCAAAAGCTGCACAAAGTGTCAGCCAACATGGTTTCGGGCTACACCTGGACTGGAACCACCTCCCCTTCACAGTCAACTTTATTACCGACCCTTTTGCCTATCAAACATCTTCAGGACGCTTTCTTAGGAAGGCCAACCCCCACCAGACAATAGTGAAGCCCTGGGTGTACTCTGTCACCCAAGAAGACAGAACCCTTTCGGATCCTTACATAACCCAAGGTTACAGGTACACGCTGTCAAACAATAAAACACTACCCGCTTCCCAGAAAGCACATCGCGCTTTCTGTTTTTTTTTTTTTGTCTCATTTTTAATTGTTTCATGCGACATGGAGAGGGGTCATTGTTTCATGGGGGCTTTCTTCTCGAAGCAGGACATGTTCACAATGGAACTTATCTCGCCACTGAATACTGTGAATTAAAAAAAGGGAGAATTAGATGACGTTGTGTATAAAAATCAAAATAAATTGCAAAAATATTGCAGGCTCTAACAGCGTTCGATGAAAAGGCGTTCGAAGAAACGGCTTTCAATGAAACGGCGTTCGATGAAACGGTGTTCGATGAAACGGCTTCGATGAAACGGCGTTCGATGAAACGGCGTTCGATGAAACGGCGTTCGACGAAATGTCCGGACCCAGCAGAGATTTCAGAGCCACGAAACCTCCAGTTTTCATATTGCAGCCTTAGCCTTTAAATCATCTGTGGATAAGGATGTAAATCTTGCTTCTTGTCGATTTAAAGGATAGCTAAAGGAAATCAAGGACGCTAAAAAGGCACTTCTAGCCATAGTGTTTTCGTTGACTAATTGGCATGTCACGGCCTTGCGGTACATGGCCATGAGGGTGCAGAAAGCAACGTAAAGCAGCTCCTGGAGCTACACACAAATGACATACCACAGCTGCAATCTTGGCTTTATCGATTTGGGTACAAATGGAATTCAGAATTTTTTAACGAACTGTTAAAAATGATGGCCACGGTGTTCCGTGCTCATTGATAAACGAAGTTCACGAAGCATGGAACTTTGCCGTGATAATGGATGAGACGAAGGATATGTCGGTCAAAGTGCAGGTATCGATTTGCTGTAGAATCGATAAAGATAGCTTCGAGTTACACGAGTTATTCTGTGGTTTTTATAAAGCAGCAGGCAAGAAACCAACCATCCTCTTCATCATTTTCAAGGACACACTCTGCAGTTCCGGCTTGCCGATTGATATGTGTAGGGGGCGATGTTACCATGGTTCCGCAAACATGAGGGGCCAGCACAATGGGCTCCAAACGCTCATGGACAGCTAAGAACTCTGAGGGCTGTACAGGCACTGTATGTCGCATGCCCTTAATCTTGTGTTACAGTACTTGGGAAACAACGTGAATTTATGTAGCGACTTGTTGAGCATAATACCCGATCTCATTAGCTTTGTAACATCTCCCCAAAGCAAGTCGATTTGTTTCAGGCGCTCCAACAGAAAAACGAAGATATAAATTTGATAAAAATGTGTCCTACATGGTACGCTCTCAGGGCTGATTCTCTCTGGTCAGTCCGTAATTATAGAAAGCTGATTGTATTTTTCAACCACCTAGCATCTGACGAGTGTAATGACGCTGGGGTAAAGGCAAGCGGGTTCCTTGAAGTATTGCTGAAATTCTGTACTTTTCACGCCGAAACTGCTCTTCCCAATCTTTTCGCGGTTGGCAACTGTAAATACCTCACTGCAAAAGCCAACGCTGAAATTTGACCGAACAAAGAAAATATAACAGCCGCTAGGGAGTGTTTAAACGAGCTAATGATAGTATTGTCCTTGTTTCCGAATGAGGCATGTGCAGGGGCAACTGAGCTTGACGCTGACGAACCATCTGCTCCAACGCAAAGAGAAAGAAAGACTCCGCGCCGATATGATAAATAATCCGCAGGCCGTGTACACCCGTCCTTTGAGAACATGTATTGACAGTTTGTTCAATGAGGCAATTGACGCGGCACACTCCTCGCTAGACAAAAAGTATCCGCCTTCGACGTGGCAGCACATGGCTCACATTGAGCGCTTTGTAACAGGTTAAGAAGACAGCAGATACCTCTGTGAGTTTTACGGAACAGATCTTGAGCCTGGACACAGTGAGCTGCACCGTAATATGCTCATTGATATTGCGAAGCAACTGAATACATCAGTCACCAGATTTTGAGTTGTTGTCGTGGTATTCTCGGGCGCTAACGGCGAAGAGTTAAAGGCCCTCTTCCCAGAAATTGCTAGCTGGTTAAAATTGCATTGACAATTCCTGTCACATCATGCACGACAAAAAGGTAATCTTCTGTCTCCGTCGAGTAAAAACGTATTTTAGGTCAGCCTATAGCACAGGTACGTTTACATCAAGGTACACTTCTGCATAGCCACAAATATCTCACCCGCAGAATAGACCTTAATGGCATTGCAGTTGGCTTTATTAAGCGATCAACTGTACGACGATACACATCTTCTCATTGAGGGCTGAGCTTTGTGCGAAATCGCAATGTTCGTTTTTTTTTAAATTTTGTTTATATAAAATTGGCGCTTGCGCGCTTCTCTTTTAATTCCGTTTAGTTACTCCGTAAGTCACCTGTTTATCTCTTAATGTTGCCTTTCATGAAAGAGTTGTGGCCTGCACTTGTTTGTCTCCAGCGGAGTTTGATTTTTGTTTTTGTATTACTGTTCAAATTGTGCGTATTAACACATTTCCCCTTGATTGGGATGATAAGATCAAATTGTGTTTAATTAATTGAGGCATGGTTCCGTCATGTTAATTCGTCAAGTGATTATCTGCACGAAAGTGACCAGCAGTAGTGTTTTGTTTGCCTTTCATCTTCTGAATACGGCATTTGGAGCTATGACGAAAGTAATCCCTGGAGAAGGGGAACAAGAGGGACAAAGGACAAACATAAATCTCCAATTTTTCGGTCGCTCACCAGTCACCTAGCTGTTTTTGGAGATTTATGTTTGTCCTTTGTCCCTCTTGTTCCCCTTCTCCAGGGATTACTTTCGTCATTCTTGTCCAGCTCGCTTGCACCTTTGCATTTAATTGCACTATAATTATAATTTGGAGCTACTTTGCTGTATTTAATAGAAAATACATAGTTTCTGAACCAAAAATATTTGATGTGAATCAACAGCAATGATGACGTGTTTGTCTCTTTTCATGTGACGAAAAAAAATGTAACTGACGATGCCTACCTGTATGTGAAACTGTTAGGAAGCAGCGTCTACGCATGGGATGGGACAGGGAGAGGAGGAAGTACAACTGGAGGTGAGAAAGAGAAATTGGAGGAGGGCAGTGTGGAGACAGAAGGTGGCAGCAAATTCCTCTCAACCGCTCTCCGCAAAATTGAGAACTCTCCGCCTATGAAAGCGACATCAAAATAGAATATAGACAAAATGTAATGAGAAAAAAAAATAATACACGAGCGTAAATGTTCCCTTACTTTGCGCAAGGAGAATGCCTGTAACTAATCAACAGCACAATTTGTAAACGAACTAAAGACTAGTATAAGAGGGTTTCTTTCCTCGTATACAGTATTTAATAACGAGTTCAGAACAAGCTGTGTGTAACGAATCTTTGCTTGAGAAGTATTCGGATTGACTACTAGCGCTTGCTCCTTTTTGACACCTTGGACCCAACAAAAACGGTTTAAACTAATTGATTTTGATTTGTACCCGTCTTTGGTTTATTGATTGGTATTGTTATGTTTCGGTATTTGTTTTAAACAAATTGTCAAAAGTTTAAGGAATGTGTACAACAGAGTACTGCTTGAGTCGAACCTTGATTATTATCACAAAGTGCGATGCAGTTATCCGGAACATGCGATTGTCGATCTTAATTTTTTTTACGATTATAATGCAATTAAATGCAAAGGTGCAAGCGATCTGGACAATAATGATGAAAATAATCCCTGGAGAATGGGAACAAAAGGGACAAAGAACAAACACAAGCCCGTCTTGTTCCCCTTCTCCGGGATTATTTTCGTCATCCTTAGTTTTTTGTCTCGTACGTTAGACGTACGTAAAGTCTAAACCTTTAATGGAATGTTCCAGTCTACAACACGTTGTACGTCAAAGGAACGCTATAATACGGGGGCCTCGAGAAAAGACAACCGTGTTTCTCGGACCGGGTAAATAAACTACTAATCGGAGAAAGGTCAAGCAATGATTGTAATAGAACGCGAAAGTTTGAGAACGTGACGTTACATGGATCGAGTGATAATTGCGAAAAACTATATTTAACAGCTATGAGCCGAAGTCTACCTGGGCCTAATATTGTGAAAACAACAAACTGCATTAGGGGTGCCTGTAGCATATATTTCAGAGAGAGTAACTTGTCAGCTAGAAAGAAAACTATATCCTTTTCCTTGCTTACAAGTGGTTTTTACTGATATAAACCCCAGAAACGCTTACAATGGCAGTTCATGTTTTGACGATATTAGGTTTAGATGTACATAAACTCATAAGCAAATTTCGACTTTCTCAATGATCTATGTATCCAGGTAACATCATGTCCTCAAAACTTTGCGTTTTATCCGAACCGCTAGCGTCACCTTCTCACGAAGTTTGAGCATTCTGCGATGAATAGTTTATTTTCCAGGGCCAAATAACTGTGTTCTTTTTTTTCTCGGGAACCCCCTGTAGTCTTTTAGATCGTATTTCCAAGCCGCAAACTCAATCAACGCGTTTTGAGTATTCGAGAAAACCGAAAATTACATGCATGGCGCAGCCTCTTTTTTTTTCTCTATTAAAATGCGACTTAACAGTGCTCCGCTTTTCTAAGGTTGCATATATAAAAACAGGGCATGCCGCAATGTTTGGTTGCGTTTTTCGTAAGCGAAAGGATCGCGAATGATTGTAATATTTATTTTCTGAGGTGCTTACAGTGCATAGAGCGACTATTTTATATAAAAAAAATTACAAACTTTACTTTAGTGCCCCTTAAAATTTAGGCATTAACGCTACGTTTTGTGACTATGCAGAAAAGCGCAGAACCTTTTATTGTACTAGCTGTACCACGCTGTATATGTAACGGAACGGTCAGCCCCGATACGAAAATAGAAACCACATTTTATATCAGGTATGAGCTACAATAATCATGACTGTCAAGTTACATTCATTGACCAGTTCTAACTGAAACATTCATGCCCTTGAAGTGTTGTAAATCAGAGAGGTACCCCCCCCCCCCCCCCCCCCTAAAACCGAAGTAACAGAAAATAGTACTTCGCTACAAGTGGTGTTGTTTGATGCGCACTTCAGCGACCTATGCAACTAAAGCTTCTTAAGACCGATATGTAGCATACTATACATTTCCATTCCGGCAAGTCGAGAGCGCAAAGTAATATTGCTTTTACGTTCTATTTCTATTTTTGCTCAACACGTGCGCCCATATAATGAATATGGTGTTTTGTACAGTCTGTAAGATACTTATTCGGAAAGTATTACTCATTTGCAATTGCGCACTGAGGGATTGGACAGCTCGCAGTATGACACAGGTCAAATGCATACATACTCTAAATTTGTTACTCGCTCCGAAGCAGCTTGAGGCCTCATTTGTGTAATTTATGTGTAAAATGAACGCCCTCTTGCGAAAGGTCTTAGCATAATGTGCTAAGATTCTAGAGCGTTTTTTTTTTTTTAAATTTGCGCTGGTATATTTTTTTTTGTTCGGTATATAAAATTATAATTTTTGTTTCATTTAATGATGATAAATTTTGTTTAACGTTGTCATGAAATATTCATTGCTTTTAGCTCAATGCCAAAACAGAACTCGCTTAATTTCTTTTTTACTCTGCGAGTTATGCATTGTTAAACCGAGCTTCAGTAATGGCAAGGTAACTAAATGTAAGACAAAATATTTTTACGAAGATCTAAGAAACTCATAAGTTATAATAACACGACAAACTTCATTGAAATCTCTATCCCGCCAACTGAACTAAAAAGTTGAAGACGCGGCCTCATACCGATGCCAATGATGATAACCCAGTCAAACAGAATTATGTAGATGTACCGCTCAGCTCAGCATGTATGGGCGGGAACTGAAAGCGTTGTCTCGCTACAACAGTTTCTCGAGTGGGGACCAAGAGCCTTTCAAAGTGCAGCTTTCCTTTTCACTTTCACCCTCGGCCTTCGCCTTCTTTCTCCTTGGCATTGTGGGCGCATTGTTGTCAGGACTCCTTTGTGCCGCCTCCAGAAAACGACATCCGAGAGGCCGTGACGAGAGCATCATCGAAGAAGCATGAGGATGCTCGCGGCACTCTATCGTCTGTCAGTGGGAACGGATGATGGCCTCTTCAGTGGCGTTGATAGAAGCCTGTGCCCTTTCATAAGATGCTCGTTGATAGTTTGTGACTGCTTGCTGTCAGCTACACCGCTTCTAATGTTAACGCAGCTGGTGCATTGTTACGATCTCTTGATAAGGGATCTAACAGCATTGGTAAATACTTTTACAGCAATATCCTTTATGAAGACTCCCCCCCCCCCTCAAAATATTTTCCGTGTCACGTGCCGTCATACTGTTGCGTGACATCATGGTCTCACGCAATACACTGACGTCCGGTGACATTTTGCTTTCTTGTGGTGTGACGTCCTTATGTCGTGTGGGTTTGCACCTAAACACTAGGCTTATTCGATTTACCTGCACTGGCCTGCACCGGTGCAGAAAAGTGTAAGAGTGCGGGGCAACATACTTCCGGTTCGGTTTTTAGAGAGGCCGCATTCGTACATTAATTACGGCTGTGTGCACCAAGTGCAGCTGGTGCAGGAGGTGCAGATAGATCAAATGAGCCCAGTGTATACAAATGATTTATAGGACATTCTATAGAAGTTATTTGAAGAAAATTCAATAGAAGGTATGTTTATAAAAAATCTGAAACAAATTATATAAAAAAATTATAACTATAAAAATTACATAAAGGTTATCAATAAAAAATCGATAGAAAAGATTTATACAAAAGTTTATATAAATTATTTATAAAATAAAAATTTTATATGAACACTATATAAATAATAACGTGACGACATTATAGCACGTGATGTAATTATGTCACGCGAATAGAAGTGTTGTAAAGTGACATAATCTTTCAAAAGAAAAAAAAAAGAACTAGTTCTAAGACTGATGAACAGCATACAACGCTTGAAAGGTCTCACCGAGTTTTATTCACCACTGCTCCGTCCCCTGAAGACCTAAGGGCAGTATTGTTTTGATTTTAGATAATATTATGATTTTGGATGAGTATTTCACTCCTTGAAAAGACATTGCCTATATGGTCCCTCCACATAAGGCGCAAGACAAATAAGGACAGCTTAGGGTTCCATAGGGTTTCGGAGCTATCGCGGTGACTCTGGTAAAGATTCCCACAGGGATCCTCATGTAATATTTCGATGATTAGAAATAAGGACATATATTGTCCGTGAGAACCAGAGCAAATATTAGAAATTAAACCTGATAGTATACATGGTTCTGCGAAGGAGTGATTAAAATGTCTGGACTGTCATTCTGGATATCTGCAGTGGGCCTATGTTTCGGTAAAACACAGTGACAATACAAGAGAACACTCAAGGCAGCTGGTAGCGTGCGACAATTAAAGAGAACGTGCCGCTGCGCCTTGGCAGTGCGTTGGCTGAGCCACGAAAGACAGCGTCCGCGTTAAGCTGTATAGTGAACCACAGCCCACCCGGGCCTGTTCTACAGCGTGTAAACTAACGGTTTTAAGGCGAGTCAGACGACCCGCAAAATCGATTTCTCGACATATCACATTGCGATTGATTACACAGTGCAAGCAGGGGTAGAAATTTACAGCGAAAAAAAAACAAAAAAACCTTGCCCTGCAAAAAAAAAAAAAAAAATTTGTTTGGGCAATTTCCGCCGCCACTTCGCAGACGATGCACGCGTCGTGAGAAGGGCGGCCGACAGATGGCGTATGCCGCGCCGAAGGAGCGCTGGTCGATTCGTATTCTGATAGCGGACGCATAGAGTTATTATAATGTACGCTAGAGGTTCATATGGCACTAGCGTGCTTTATAAAACTGAACCATGCAGCAGCCAGTCGGAAATTGACTTCCCGTATTGCATTTTGATGGGGAAAATTGGGCGCATTGTCACCTTGCGCTTGATTATAAAAGCAAACATCACGAATAACTTGTAGGTAATAAGTAGGTTGGAACACTCCTCTGTCACGCAGACAAAATAATTGGTCAGTCACAACGTTTTTATTTCAAACTCATGGCATTAAAAAAAGTACTAAAACGGTTTCCTACATGCATTTATATGCACTGTCATACACTGATAGCACAAACACGGCGTTGGTGCATTCCAGCATAGGTTATATACGTTTTAAACGAACGGAAGACACCCGGAAAACCAAGAGAGACGGCCATACCTACGCGGTAACACTGGATCAGTAACTCCTTATGCATGCAGGCGATCGAAATAAATTGAAGGCAACGTAATATAGTTCGATTTACAGTGAATAAGTACCTTTTTACTCTTTGTGCTCATGGATATGTGCGATGTTTGTTCCGCGTTCAAAACATCACCTGCACGCTCGGATATACGGAGACGCCGAAGAACAATAAGGGCCTGATAAAAGCTGCCTGACAAAGGAAATAATAATATGGCACAACTTTGAAAGCCCCCATACTTTACTCTTTACATTTTGAATGTTTCTAAACGCTCGTAAAGATGCACGACGGGGTCATTTTCATCCAATGACAGGACGGGCATATTAGCAATATATATGCGCAACTGGAATGCTGGTGATATTTGAGCGCACTCTATATTCCTTTCGATTGTAATTTTGCTTAAACTATTTGCTCGTTTTTACACACCTGCTATGGAACCGAGGTTCGGGCCTTAAATATAGTAAAGTTGCACATCGTTCACAGGTAAAACAAATTACTGTAAAAAAAAAAAAAAGAAATTACACTTCTGCGATGATAATAAAGGTACATGCTATTCGGTACAATCAAAATAATGAGTGTGATTCATCTCATTTTCAGTCGAAGAGACAAAATGGACACTCTTTTTCCCACAGGAATGAACCGGAGCACTGCGAAAGTAGACTGGTTGCCGTCTGCTTCAATTTCTGTCATGGAAGCCGCATAGACACCAGCGCCAGTTGAACATCTAGCGTACAATATAATAACTCTATGAGAGGACGTTCCCGCAATAGAACCCGAATTGACCGGCGCTCCCTCGACGTGGCGTACGCCATCTGCTGGCAGCACTTCGCCCTACGCGTACATCATCTGCAAAGTGGCGGCGTAGATTGCCCACAGCAGTTTTTTGTTTTCTTTTTGTTTAAAACGAGGTAAGTTCATTCCTTGATTTCTTCACCGTAAACTTCCACCACCTGCTTGCAACCCGCGATATTTGCTCGGAGATCGTGTTATATCATATACTCTGCGGTTGGCATAAAGAACGACGCACCGCTTTGTTCTTCGTTTATCTACGCTGAAATACACCACTGCAAAGCGTGTGCATTTTCGACGGCACACAAATTCCTATGGGGGGGGGGGGGGGGGGGGGGGGAATTCACCAGTGCGTAGAGCAATAAAATATACATGAAAAGTATATTTCGTTCCTTTTATTACAAGATTTCTCTTCACTCGCTGGTGGATGAAGGAGAAGTACTGCGATTGAGAATATTGCAGCGGGTTTCGCAAGCTGACAGCAGGTATCTGTGTTCTCAATTTCCAGGTCTTGTGAGAAAAACGTTTCGCCTATTGTGGCCCCGAACGTACTTATATAGCGCTGTGCTCCGGTAAGCTGACATTGATTAGAAACTGAGGTTAGTTGCTACAGAGGATGTCTATGTCAATCAGGCAGTAATTTGCGCGAAATTCGTCTGCAAGGCGCCGCACCGTGTCGCCACTGTCTAGTCGCACGCTTCCAAAAACATGTGAGGTTTTTACATTCAGAACCCTCGCTAAGGTGGTTGGCAGCGAAAACTACCAGTGTGAGCTCAGAGGTGCTCTTTTTAATTAAGAGTTAATCCAGCCGATGTACTTTAGAAGCTAAAAAACAGCGATCGCTCGCTTTTGCCAAGGTTTAAGTGGTTCGCCGAAGGAGATGTAATGCCGTAGTTTTTGGTATACTTTTCATACTGCATATCAGACATCCTATGACATTCCCTCGACACATGGGCTCTCCTCCTCTCTCAAATTTCAAGCAATCGCGGTGCACTTTCATGTGATGCTGAAGTTTCACGTTACATTACGTCATGGGACGCAGTGGCGCATTTGATCACAGTGTCATGCAACTTACCATCGCTGCGTCACATAACGTCACAGTATGGCATTGTGGCATTATTTTGTGTGACTCATGGTTACCTGACGTCATGTAATAAAGCGTCACATGAGGTTACAGGCTGACACTGGGGCGTCAACATCGTGACGTCACATAGCGTATCACCATGTAACATTGTTATGTGACAGATTTGACATCACAGTCATGTGTTTCCACGCGACTTCAAATCAGTGTGTGTCATGCGACGTATTGCCACATGACGTCACGTGATGTGAAGGAATCTCACGTAACGTAATGTCATGGGACACAGTGTTAAGTGACCTAACGGTGCCAACTGACGTCAAAGTTTCGCGAGTCACCGCGGCAATCGTAAAGAAAGTCCGATTCCCGCTAAATTTAGCTATGAAGCCACACCGGACGGACGAACATAATGTAAGGATTTTGTAGCCTTCGAAAGGCTATGGCCTATAATAACAACAGGAGGCATACGCCCGTACATAATCTGAAGGTTAGATCCAAGGCTCTAGCTGGTTTAAGATAGCTACACCGCAACCGAAGAACTGCAACGACCTATTAATCAAATGTTTTACGCGAAGAGCCCAGACACTTGTGAAGCAAAACGTACAACCTAAATAAATCAACATTCGGTATAATAAAACAATTGTAAAAAAACTGCCTGTCCTGTGACAGATATGGGATATTACGCCGCACATTACGCTTGTTTTTCAAGAGCGTTCGGGGTTCCTTATCTTCCCTAACTGAACACTTGTTGAATTGCAATTTGTTTTATTGTCTAGGTTGATTTGGGGTATGCCTTGATAGCTTTGTTGACATCGCCGAAAGCAGGCCAAAGCGCAGGCGTTACAAGTAAAAATGTGTCAATTCCGGTCAAAATTCAGCGAGAGGATATGACAGTGCAATAGGGCTGGTTGGAATGATTAGTGGGAACACGAAAAGCTATACTTTGCTTTACCTTAAGTCCAGACGTAACCGACGCTTCAAGATGATGGGACCAGTCTCATAGCGTCAAAAGCGCACTATCATGGTGTTGGTTGCGTTTCTGTACGTCTTCTATCATCGCTAAACAAATCATAAACAGAAAAATGAGCCGTAGCTTTCGTTTTCGAACCTGTTTGATTTGTCCCAGTTCCTTGTAGCGTCGGCTGCGTCTGGACTTAAACGAAGCATATCTGCCTTCGTCTTTCCTCCTTGTTTGAATGCGTTCGAGAGCTGAACTCTGGAGCGAAGGGCTTGCTTTCGAACAGTGAGACAACGGCAGCTAGCTTTGTGTCTACCCACTAATCATTCCAACAAGAGCTCGTTGTTCTGGTGTCCCCGTGCGCTCCCACCTCCTCTTCGCCCTCGGTCTCTACTTGTTTAGATACGCTTGCACAAGTTCCACTAAGAGATGCTGTTGCATTTTGCATCCCCGCCACCTTCCGGCCAAATGAGGGACAAACATATCCCTCCAAAGCCCTGCTTCTTGCAACCTTCATAAAACAGTTCATCACAGATTCTCCAGATGTTTAACTATAGGATCTGTTAACGAGAAATGTCTTTTTATGGTTTTTTTAAAGCTACAGTAAGATGGGCAACCACTACTTGCATGCTAAATAGCATGGAATAAGAACGTCGATAAATCTCGAACCTTACCCTACTGAAAAAAACCATTTGAAATTCAAACGGGTGGCAAACTGGTCGCCCGTTTGAATCAAACCTGTCGATCAGTTTGGATCAAACGTGATTATGGGATACGGGTACCCGTTTGGAAACGGTACCCGTTCGAAACGGTACCCGTTTGATACAGGTGCCCGTTTGATACGGGTGCCGTATGGTACGAGTACCCGTTCGACATGGCACGTGACCACACGTTTGAACGTGCCCTTCGAAATGGCAAATTATGCGCTAGCCCTAAATGGGTATCGTCTGGGAGGTTGGTTATCTTAAACATATTTAAGACGTCCCGAAACTCATAAACGTATTTATAACATGGAGAAAACACGTAGAACAAATGCACTCGCGTAGGTGCTTGTAAGTGGACAGGAAAACCGACACAAAAGATTGTTTTCAATTCTCGAAGTTTATTACCTCTTCTGTAGACAAGTACAAACGTGCAAGCGATCTGTGAACACTATACAGGTAGACTTTCGGGGAAATTATTCTCCTGGCTGCCGCGCGAATAGGCGCTGCATAATTTTTTAGATAATTTAGAAGAGTACGCGTAGAAGAACGGTCAATCGTCGCCAACACGTAGGTTGCAGTGCACTTACCATAACAATAGCGGACTTGAAAGAGGTAATCCGTGATATTTGTCGACACGGTCAAAGCAGGACAACCACACAAACACAAACGAGAGGGAACGGCTCCTTGGAAGTTTCAACACGATGCGGCGCACAAGCTGTCATTTGCCGAACCCAACCAAACCGCGAGAATTCGCGACTTCTTTGAAGAATCGCTGGTTGCCGACATACACGTGGGTCTTTTCGAACACTGATAGCTTTGATGCACATCCAATACGTTGTCGAGAGACATCCCAATAAGACCGCAGGGTTAGGCGACAGATTGAAGCAGGTAGGACGAGCGAACTTCGAGCAGCAACTGACAACAAGCAGACAAAGAAAAAAGCGGCTGCAAGGCGCGCCCTTCCGGATCTCGATGCTTATCAGCGTGTAGCTCGCGCGCTGCTGTGGGTCACGTGACAGGGGTGACAAGAGAGGAGGGAGGGGGGCGAGGTCAAGGCGCTGGGACCACCGGGACAGCCCCTCTCCCTCTCCCCAGGCATTCCAGGGAGATGCGTTTTTGTAGTCCCGAAGCACAAAGGCGCGCGCGCGCGCGCGCGCGCTCGATCTTTGGAAATGGCGGCGGGGCTGCCAGTAGCTCGGCTTGCGCCCGAGCGAAGAAAGAACTCAGCGCAAGCTCGTAGTTTGAGTGCTGCAACGGCGGGCGTGCTCTCGCAATGCTCGATGTTCTTGCAGCCGCGTGTACGCGTGCTACCTTCGCTGCGTCTTGAATTAAAGTGAAACGGAGTCTAGACGTACATTCTTTCACGGGGTCGCGTCTTCTGCGAGAGAGATTCGAGCTGAATAAGTAAATTGAGGCAACAAAGATAGACAAAGTATTAAAGGTCTGTCAAAAATATCGGCTCACCAACGTCGCGCGTTTACGTAAAACAAAAAAAAAGGTGTTAGTTTTAGTTGCAGTATAATCGAAAATCAGCGCAATTGAAATATAAATATAATTACTTGCATTACGCGGACGATCTGAAATCGATGAACCGGCGCTCCCAGGATTCCGGAAAACATTGGCTGCCACGGCTGAAACGCTAGGCGTGCCCACGCCGCCGATCTGTACGTTCAATATCAAACGGGCTCCGGAGAGCCGTTTGATTAAACCGGTGCAGTTTGCAACATGGTCGCCGGTTTGAGCAAACGTGCGACAACTTTGCCCAAACGAGTCGCCCATTTGCCCAGACGAGCGACCCGTTTGCCAAATAGGTGACCGTTATGGCTCATACGGGGGACCCCTTTGAGCCATACGGGCGACCCCTTTGACAAACTGACGACCAGTATGGTTAAACGGTTACCGGTATGGACCCGTTTATTTTCATATGGGCGCCAAATGGTTTTTTTCAGTAGGGTACCGTATCTGTAGCACCTAAGCGTCCTAGTAATCGTGGCACAAACAAAGCTCGGCAGGCCTGCCGAAATGGAGCTACTGGAAGTCGCTTGGTAGTCAAGAGACGACATGTGTTAGTGAACAGAAGGGTCTATAGACGTTTATAACTAGCCATGCTTCGGAAGCTAGTCTGGCTACAGTTGGCGGAAAACCCTCCGTTGGGAAACTCCTCTGGCAACCCTGTACATAACTTACCGAGGTTTCCCTTTCAGACGTCCTGCAGTGATTGGCAGAATGAGAACGACAGAGCATCTTTTTCAGATTCGCAGGCTTCAGAACTCGTTCATTGACGTCCGTCGGGCTCCAGCTGCGCGTGCACGGTACAGGCTCATGAGAAGCTCGAAGCATCATCGAAGGCAGGAAGCTGGCGCTGAATTCGGGACAACTTCAACTTCTCCCTCCCGTTCTCATCTTCTCAGTGACTATACTCGGTGACAACTTTTCTTGGCAATGCAGTAAAAGGTACGTCCCGCGTCCCCTCTCCCATCTCTGATGTACACAGGCTCTCCTCCTCTCCCCGGAAATGGGGGACGAGGAGAGCCTTCGTACACTGTTAGCGAAAATGTAATATTTTGCCTGTTTACACCCCATTTTCACTCGTTAGCATATTTTTACACGCTCTGCTAGTGATAAATCGTCAAAAAATTACTTGGGGTAGTAAAAATTGGTGTTTCGGTTTCGGTTTACACGACTAGGCGTGTAAGCAACACTGAAAACACCCCAGCCCAACACCCCAAAACGTCGAGCGCCATGTTGCTTCTGCCTTCAAGCGGTACGGCGGACGTAGCAGCCGAAGGTGAGTGTTTGATTTTTTTTATCAAGTTTGTATAGAATGTAGCACGTCTCAGATTTTTATTACATGACATTCAAGAACGTTAGATTTGCTTTGAGCAAGCCGGCTCAGGCGTTAAGCCCGATTCACACAACCGGCGTTTAGCCACCCCGTCGATTGGAAACGACTCGACTGCTCGCCGGTTCTTTTGCGCGAGCTTTCGCTCGGGCGCTGTGAACCCTATGAACTGTGGTGCTCAAAGCTAGCACAATTAGGCACGGCTAGCGTCCCGGTGGAAGCTGCAGAGAGCGGAAACCGAAGACACCGTCGCATAAGAGTGGCGAAGCCGCGATCCTGCGCTGATCGTTGTCCCGCCGCTCTCTCCGGCAATATCGACACTTCGCTGCTGGGTGTCTCGTATTTCGACGCTTTAGAGAAACTTGGCATTGGCAAGCGCGAGGAGTCTCTATATCGTTTTCTCCGTCGCCTGCGTGGAGGAAACACGGTGGCGATAGAAACATATGCTCATGCAGTCAGTCAACTTGGACAATCCCCCTGTTCCCTCAATCCTATCGCATTCTTTGACTGCGTTTGTGACAACAACGTTTCCCCAGTGTGAAAGCTTTCAGTCACAACGGGCTACAAACTGGGTTGTGCATTGCATGTAGCCCTGAGGGAATTCTTCGCCGGAGACACCAGCACATTAGTTTCATTGGTAAGGTGACCGGCCACTAACGTGTTTGGCAAATGAAGCGATCACGGGTAAGTAGAAATGCAAACAATGTTGAATGAATATTAAGGTGGTTGTAGCCAGAGCCTGCCAGTTGAAATCAACCTTTAATAATATAGTCTGCGGTAACTTCTTTTTGCACTTAGGATTGCAATTTTAAACACAAAGCCACTCCACATAGCTGTCGAAAATCGTGTAAACAACAGCAGTCATCGTCCCCGGTTCGGATGAGCGAAGCCTTAGCTTGATGAAAAGAATGGCGGTCTATACTTCTTGGTTGTTTCAATCACAACCTCGCACAGCTGAACAGACAAACAAATCATAAATATATCCCGCGCTGGCTTGCAAATCACAGCACACAAGCAGGGTACATAGCAGAGCAGAAAACACTCGCAATGAGCACACGGAGGCATGCAGCTTCCTTTCTTTTTCCCTCGGCGAATGATTGGTTTGCTGCAGCATTCCGTAAGCACGTCGACATTCAAAAGTTGAGCCTGATCTGTCTTGCAGTGCCTTGCGGAACGGCAAGTATCGCCCACCATTCCACAAGGCACTGCAGGACTCGCAAATGTGTGAACAGTGCTTTGCAATAAAGGCCATGATCGGGCAGCAGGTGCCCATCTAAAGACATTTAATATTGATTGGCATTGAACTAACCTTTGGGCTTCATCACGTAGCAAGCATGGGTGAGGTATAATTCAAGAACATTTAATGTTCGACGAGTTTAATACGTTGTGGTGCTTTCCCATCTGTTTAAATAATTCAATGATCCACTCTGAGAATAAACGAGAAATTACGGGAAAAGAACAAGAGAGCTAAGTTCGACCATTGACTAGCGCTAGGTCCACGCCTGGTGTATAATCAGTAGAGAAAGATGATGACACAGGGAGAATAAGCAAACAAAAGATTAGATTTAATAAAGTGAAAAACTAAGCTGTACACGGCAATAGAGCACTCAACACAAACCATACTCCAGCTCAAAGCTATGGAGCCCTGCGAGCCAGAAACTAATACTAAAAAGACTCGACGCTCATAAAACCGGAATAAGCCAACAAAACAGTGACGAAAACTCGACACTAACAACGAGAGCAAACCGAGATGGAGCTCGAACGTTACCGCTACACACATGGGATAATCCCCCAAAACAGTCGCGACAGAAAGTAGCACTGTGTAAAAATCTTCCCAACATTCAACAATTCGTACTTCAGAGCCAGAGAATGCAGTAGACAAGTCCTAGAAAACCAGGCTTAGCTTTCCGGTAGGTGCCGAGTCCAGAGCAGTCCGTAGTCTGGAGTTGTCGGCCGAAGAACGGTGTCTCGAAGTCCAGCGGTCCAATTAGAGGCTTGATGAGGTCGACACCGCGCACCACACAGCCACACACGCTTCAGCACAACAAACTCAAACACTTGTCCGACAGGCAAGGCAGAAGCCAAAAATTACACGTTCCAAGACTCATCTGCAGGGAGTAACCACGTTGAGTAGCGACCCGGCCAGCTCTGGGGTTGGACCACCTTCTTTGTTCCCGAACCCCCTTTTATAGGCTCGTCTATCGACCAACCTCCCGTTTGCCCGCCTTTCGGGTCAGTCAACTTTCAAGAAAAACAAAGCTACACAGCAACGACCCAAATGGCAAAACCTATTACATTTTTCAGACAACCAAACATATGTGCCCATCCATTCCCCCGTACGAGTCCAAAAACATCAATTATCGCCGATACATAGAACACGACAGGCGGTAGACTGAGCAAAGCCGCCGCCTTCAAAAAGCGTGCTAGCCAGCGTAAACATCTTTGTATCCCGGTGGCGCCCCTGCATGTCAAATCGGCACCATACGCACCCCTCCGTCCGCGAGGTCAAAGCCACAAACTGTGACCTGGGATGATCTGGAAACCCATTCCGCAAACGAGCAAATTCGTTGGGGACTTAGAAAGGAACTACGACGGGACGAACTGAGATTAAAAGTGGCACCACACTCCCCCTTTTTGACCGTACCAACACTTAAAGTGGTCCAAAAAAAAGATCATAAAAGTATTTAAAAAAATGAAGAGAAGCCTGAATTTGTGACACCCGGTTTCTCCATCCTGTGTTTTTTTTGTGCTTTTTCTGTTACGAAGCGAGACATTGCGAGACGAAGCGAGATTGGTGATAATTTTTGTCAGTATATTGTCATTGTTAAATTTATTATCACTTTTTACGTGCATTTAGTGCTCTTGTTTTCTATTTTGCGCTCTCGGCGCGTTTTGTATTTAAACTTGTAATTACTTTATTGTTCGTAGCTCTGTTGGAGGTATGAGTCATATTCTTTTTTGTGTGTGTGTGTGTGTGTTTGTTCCTCCCTGCCACGGCCCCATGGGCCAGCAGTATGTACAAATAAATAAATAAATAAATAAATTATTCCAGCCGTAGGCACCAGATGTAATTCCCGTCTGCGATCATAAGATTATAGGATCCTAACTGCCGGCAGCTAAGTGTCAATTACATCCGGCTTGTGCATACAGTGCAACATCTTTTGCTATTCAGCCGATCATCACTTTACAGCCTGGGTATCTGTTCTTGTAAACGACAGTAGTGCTACATGTTAAACGGCTCTAAAGCGATAGAGCAAACTCACATCTCATTATCTTTTAGCTGAATAAACTGTTTGTTTGGTTATGCTTGTTATCCAATTTTTGTTTTAAATTTAATTTTCTCATATAAACACCTTACATTATAGAAAAAAAATCTTTTTATAGTACGGAGGTGTCCATATTAAGAAGACATGCCTGTATCATCTTTGAAACTAGTTTGCCACAGCCAGTGTTATAATATGTATTGATTTTTTATGCAGTGCCTGCCTTTCCTCGCCCCTTGTGAGGACGACTGAGAAAGCGACTTTGCGCCACAACGACGGATGGCAAGTGTCCCAAGTGTCGTCACCTATAGTGGTCATGTGCTATGTGTTCGCAGCATTGTAAGCCGACCGTGGAGCACTTTCAAAAGGGAACTTTCGCCATGTGCACAGTATGGCCGTGTACAATACGGGTCACGTACAGTCAGAAGAATTATGAGAGGGAACATGCGGGCGCGTGTCACTTGGTACAGGCAGAGCAGCCTAGCAAGTGTCATGCTTGTGCACTGAGGGGCCCTGGTTTGAAGAGCCGAGGCAGAAGTTTCAGCGGCGGTGTCACCGCCCTGGCGGCTTGTCGCCGAAGCAGAAACGGGGTTAGCTAGCTTTGCTCGTGGCTGGCTTTGTGTAGTGTGTGTAGACCAGGAACGTAGGCTTATGAACTTCGGCAACAAGAATACTACACGGCTTTGGTGTTTTGGTACGAGCAACAAACGTGACACTATCTGCTACGACTAGCTACGACCACCCACCGCAGCGGTGAAGGCATCCAAGAAGCAGAACCTGTGTGTTACGCCGTTGCCGTAACCCAACAGTGCTCATTTGTCATGGAGGGCTTTCCGCCCAGAGACTTTGCTCGTCACTGAGTGTTATTTCCCGTGTTTCTCTTTGTGTGCGCAGTGGCTGGACGGGCCTCATACAGCAGTTCTTCAGTCTCAAAGGTGACTAAAAGTTGAGGGTGGATGGACTTGCAGCAATCCCCTCGGTTGGTGCGTGTGACAGAACCTTTGTACGGCATCATCGGGAGGATGCTGTTGTGAGTTAGCAAGTTGTCCAATTGTATGTTCATTATGCTAATATTTGAAAAAGCTTGTTTAAAAGGATGCTGGACCAAAATTTGGATTTCATAAAATAAGGCCGCGGAAGCTTTGAATGGGAGCTCTACCAACTCCGAAACATCACTCATACATTAATATCTCAAACGGATGGCCGTATTCTTGGAAAGGAAAGGGCACAATCAAACAAGAAATGTGACATCATACTTCTCCTGGTACACTTTAGAATGAGGGGAAGCGGCCTCGCTTCTCTCATTCCCACTTCGGTTCACCTGCTTAAGGGGATGAAGCCTAGAGGAGAGGGAATGAGAATCGCGACATCACATGTCTCGTCGGCCTTGTTGAATCCCACATGTTTCCAAAAATACGGCCATCCGTTAGAAATAATGCTCTATGTGTGATGTTTTGGGGGTTTTGCAGCGTCCCGCCTACCGCCCCAGTGTTGTTTTGCAAGCTTCGAATTTCGGTTAAGCATACCTTTTAATATGAATAATTGTGTCATCAGAATGTTAGAACATGTCAGTTCTACACAGCTACTCTCAAACATTTTCGAGTGGTCTCGCCTGCCAGATTCAAAGGGGGGGGGGGCAACATGTTCATGTTTTTATGTCTACAGCACAAATAGTTCCTATCATGCACTCTAAATAGCTGTCAATCGACAGACTGGGTAAAAGAGTGAGCACAAACAAGTCCAACTACCAACAATGCTGTCCATGGCGAATCTTGGACACCATGTCTTACGTTATGTGGCCTCAGCGGTCTTTCTATAGTTCTTTTCATTGTTGCCGGTAGAGCAGCTACCGATAGGGGGGGTTGCGAGGACGTCAACTTTGAAATGCAGTTTCTTCACATAATGTTTGCACTTTGGGAAGTTTCTACACATATACCTTGAAGTCGCTATTGTACGGATGAAACAACTTCGTAAGAGTGTCTATGAAAACTTGGGCAGGGTTCTCTTTAACGTGCCTGACTTACAACAAGGCTGTCCAACTTGAGAAATTTCACTGGTGGGAAGCTTATTTTCATATAAGAATGGTGTACTTCTTCACAGCGCTGTATGTATCCAACAGAAACTCCAGATGTGTACAATAAAAGTAGCATTTGCTAATATTGTGTTTTCTGTGTATCTGATGCACTAGGTTGTATTTGTTTTGAACGCTTGCTACGTTTAGGCTATAAAAAATAGTCTAAATTTTATGCCGACAAGCTTATTGAAAAAGAAGTGTTCGGTCTGAATAAAAGATTCCAGAAATTACACTAAAATAAATTGCTACTTGGGGTAGCAAAAATGGTGTTTTACAGTCGACTCTCATTATTTCAAACTCCAGGGCCCGTTTGCTCGAAGCACTAACCGCGGCTGAAGTTAGCCGCAGTACCTAGGAGAGGGATTTTCAAATCACGTGACTGGCTCGGTAGGGATGCGGGGAAGCGTGGCGGTGCCCCGGTGAGTGAGCGCCGCACGCTTTGGAACTAATATGTCGTTGTAGCTGCAATACCGGGCGCGTTAGTCAGCAGTGAATGGTGCAGGAGGCTTTCACTTTGCCTTACCTCACTTCATCACAAAGCATGAGCAAGGCTCTTGCTGCATTTTTTAGATAGTCTTTCGACTCTGGCCATTCCTAAGCCTAAATGAATGTGGTAATTGTCGGCTTAGCAACATCTTTGGAAAGCGGATTGTCTTGACTCTATCGGTCGGGTATTGATTGCACACAAAAGCAAACAGCATCCCTATAGACCTTTTTCTAAATTACCCAAGCATCGAGAAGAACGCTGGAAGTATAATTCTGCGGTCTGCGCGCACTGGCCTTCCTCTTATAAAAGATTCGAAGTAAATAATCATAATAAATATTTGACCAACGCACGTGCAAGACAAAATTTGTTTTAGACTTTTTGCTTTAGAACAGTTACTACTTCAGACGCCAGCACGTGCAACGCGTGTAACTACACTTGTAGCATGCACCTCGGTGCTTGGGAAATTTAGAGAAAGGTCTAATATGGTCTATTGGGACGCTGTCTGCTTTTGTGTGCTATTAATACCCGGCCGATTGAGTCAAGGCAATCCACTTTCCAAAGACATTGCCATGCTAACATTTATCACATTCATTTAGGCTTAGGAATGGCCAGAATCGAAAGACTATCTAAAAAATACGGCGAGGTCATATTCTCATGCCTTGCGATTTAAATGAGGTAAGGCAAAGCGAAAGCCTCTGGCACCATTCATTGCTGACTAACGCGCCCAATATTGCAGCTACAACGACATATTAGTTTCAAAGCGAGCGGCGCTCACTCACCGGGGCACCGCCATGTTTCCCTGCATTCCTGCCGAGCCAGTCACGTGATTTCAAAATCCCTCTCCTAGGTACTGCGGTTAACTTTAGCCGCGGTTAGCGCTTGAGCAAACGGGCCCTGGAAGCCACACACTTTAGTTTGAAATATCAGAAGATTGAATTATCAAAATTCATCTAAATATTGTCACAAATAAAAACATACTTCTTTATTAAACTTAAAATCAGTGTGTAATGCGCCGAACTTGTGCTGAGAAACATAAATTAACAAAGACTTTTGATGGTGTCGAAAGGACAACTGCCTCACGCAGCCAAGCGAAGGTACTTTTGTAAGCGCGTGGGTATCTAGAAGTTTCTGAGCTCTAACAAAAAAAATTTAGAGTCGTCTCATCATTCCAGTCACGCAAACAATAGAAAGAAGGACATGCGCTGGCGGGGTCAGCGGCATGTGAGTCGATCACGCTGCTGACTCGGCTATTTGCACGTGGCATTACTCCCCTCTTGTGAAAGACTCATAGTCTTTATGCAACACAAAATTAAATTAACAGCTTAAACAAGACTAGGTCAAAATACAGTCTCGTAAATAGCAGATTTTCACAGTCCTACCGAGCATACCTAGTTCAGTTGAGTCGGAAGACGTGAATCGCCTACGGGTCGCAGAGGGCAGCGTGACAATGTTGATGTGCCATTGGCCAATGACTTACAACTTGGGTCTCATGTAGCGAATAACCTTGAGGTCGAAGCACCACTTTAACAGTTCCTTGCTGCGACGATGAATTGGTGTTTAGATTCACAGTGGGTAGCCAGGCTGAAACTGGGCGTCGTGGTGACAAAGATTGTAGCAGTCATCGTCAGGAAGTTTTGGCTTGCATCAAAATGCTACCAAGCTGGCAAACTTCCTCCGTTCATTGAGTGACATACCAGGCGTCGTCGTCCTGTTCGTCTTCGTGACAGATACCACACTTGCCGTAGGTATTGTCGTCGGGTTCATCATCAAGGTCGCCGTCAAGTTTGTAGTCGTGGTTGTCGTTAAAGGGCAACTCCGGACCATACTTTCAATTTTGGGATTATGACTGTTTTAGTGCAGTCAGCGTCCCTGAATTGCAAGTGTAATTTTTTCCTCGTTATTGTGCGTAGTTTTAAAGATATGGACGCCTCAAAGTTTTGTTTGGGGCACGGCCAACAAAACCGAAACTAGCCGCTCGAGGCCCTGTCAGCACTAGAAATCAGCCGCTATGTGAACGTGACGTCAGGATCGTTCTTGTTCAACGAGTATGCAGGTTGATCAGCAGCTACTTCTGTTGCGCTAGCCGTCTAAAGGTAGGAGGTAAGCTGATTTTATTTTAATTCTGTATATGTGGTAGTTATCCAGCACATGTAGGAAGAGTTAGTGCGTATACCCAAAAGCTAGTGACTGGAAAACCCGTAAACTCGTACAGTGCCGTACTCGGCGGCCGCTGCCGCCGTGCGTGTGCCATGCCATACTTGTCGCTAGTATACCCAAAAGGTAGCGACTGGAAAACGAGTGAACTCGTTCAGTACCGTACTCAGCGGCTGTCGCCGTGTGTGCAGTCTTCCGTACTCTGTCGCTAGGCCTAAATTGTCATCGGGGCTCCGTGGATGGAGCAGCGTTGCTCTACGACGCGCTGCCAGTGAAGTACAGTACTGGGTGCCCTCTCGCTTTCGCGCTGCGGGTCAGTAACAGACACGAAGCTTTGAGGCTTTCCGGCACGGGCTGCTGCGTTAGGGCTGTACATGTCTGTTTTTGCATTCTTTTTCCTTGGGCGCATAAAAGCCAAAGTCCACTCGTCGAACAGCGTTTACCCACACCTTCTTCAATTTCTGGTACGTTGGAAACTTGTGAAAAAGCACCTCCGGGTTGTGCAGCGGGTTGTTTGAGCAGCCCACAGCACTACAAGTTCTACTCGGCATCCTTCGAGGAACAGCTGGGCAGTCTTGGGCGCTACGAGTTGCTCGCTAAAACCAGTCTTTGAGTCCTCACAAGCAAATAAACAAAAGGCTACACCGAAGCTACACGGGCTACAGATAAAAGCAATGGCTAAACATGACAATCACAAGTCCAAGTAGCGGTGGTAGCGGCTCAAAGAAGCGTATTACGCATAACGCTTGGAGGAAAAAAAGAACGATACTGACGTCACGGCCCAATGTTGCTTGAGTGATCGGCAACCCGCTAGCCGACCGCTAAGGTGCAGCGGCTCGCGGCGGGTCACATTTTTATTATCGGCATTAGTTGAGAATGCGGCATCCCACGGACGTAATATTTTGGCTGGGGTCGTATTTTGTGTCACTACAGCGATACCAGTAATTTCTTTAATTTCGAGTTTTGGCCGGAGTTGCCCTTTAAAGTCATCGTCCGGATTGCCCTTGGATAACTGTCAAAGCCGTAGTCGGGATCGTCTTCCATGAAATTGTTTGAGTCTTCGCCTGGGTCATCATCAGTGTCGTCATCAGTCTCGTCACCACGGTTGAAGACTGTTTGTCATCGAGGCCGTTGTCAGGTTGGTTGTTGACATTGTAGCCGGGTTTGGTCTTTGGAGTTGTCGTCCGTTTCATCATCAGCGTAGAAGTCGTCATGATGTTTTCGTCTAAGTGTGGTAGCCAGGGGCTTTGTCAAGTTCATTGTCCGGGTCGCTTCCGAGGCCATAGTTGAGGTCGTCGTTGGTGTCAGAGTTGGAGTCGTCCTCGGATGATTTCAAGGACGTCGCCTTCACGATCGTCGTCTTCAGAGTTATCGTGTTCACAGATGGTACGCTTTATGGGCATAGACTGCGTTACCCTGCACATCCACCAATATGTCATGAACAAAAACAAACTTGATTAATAAAACTTCAGATCAATGTTAAATGCAGCGAACTTGTGCCGAGAAACATAAAGTAACAAAGACCGCACATACTTTGACACCGACAAAAGGACGACTGACTCGAGCAGCCATGCAAGCTCTTTTTGTAAGCCCGTAGGTATCTAGAAGGTTCCGAGCTCGAACAAACAAGATTCTCGAGTCATCTCAAACATTCTAGGCGTGCAAACAAACAAAAGATTCCCCATTCCACCCAACTCCATTGCAGAGAATTGGAATTTTCTAATACTAATTCCATTCCTTTGAACTCCTGGAAAGAAAACTGGGCCCATTCCCACTCCTGGAATGGCTGAACTGCTGCATTCCATTCCTCTCAATCCCTCCCAATTGTGAAAATGGCACTTGACAGCTAGTACTAAGTTACCGGAAAATAACGTCGGCATAAAGCTGGCGTTGTGAAATGCGTAGACAACTGCAACATTCAAAACCCTACCCGCAATCATTGATTTTACTAAGTTGAGCTTTGGTTGCACATAGCACTAGTGGCAATTGGTATGGGGGCACTGCAGATATTGATCGCACCACCAGGTGTAAAAGCCTCGTAACAGAGAGGAAAACTAAGTCGCCCATCTTTTCCACAAAAGAACCGTATATGTCCTCCACTTTTACGAGATACATAATAAGTGAGGAGTCACGTGTATTAACGAAGTGCGGGCGGTGTGACATTGTCCCTGCCTGGTGGCCTGCAACTGGTGCTGTAATCACACATGGTCCCAACAGCCTTATGGTTGCATCTCGCAGCACCAGGAACGACACTTTGGCTGTGTTCCAAATCTTACCCAAATAGATCCGAGTTACTCCGGTGGGTCGTGTCACGTGACAACACAGATTGAAAAGTGCTGGGCACGGGTAGTTTTTGGAACGCTGAGGTGCAAAACCCTTACCCTGGATTAAGATCGAGTAAATTGCCCTTGTCAGCCTACAACTCTACAGTTTGGGTTGCTTCACTGGGGTTGCCACTTTCATCCTCGAAAGAACATAAGCAGTCACATAACCAAACCGTCAGTTACCTAAGTGCAATAATGCCGTTTCAAAAGCCCCTTTGACGGCATCTAAGCAGCTCGCATTAGAACAAAGCCTATTCCATTCCTACTCTATTCTGGGCAAAATGTAACTACTAATTTCATTCCCATTCCATTCCAGTGCTGCCACCATTTTATTTGCATTCGATTCCAGGGTTGTGGAAGTGCGGAATCGTTCCAACTCTGGAGTGGCAACTCCTCAACACTGGTGATAGTCACCAAGGCACCCAGTTCAGTGTGAATGCTGTCCTCACAGCCCATCCAAAGCTGTTATTACTGTAACAAACTCCAGTACGACGAAGTAGTTGAATTCGGAAGCCTGTTGTGCAGATTTGTACCTTGCATTGTTTCCGGTATTTTTTATTTCTTTTGTATTTTATAATGGACAACAACCGTTGTAATCTCGGTATTGTTGCCAAACCTGAAGGTTTTATCATCGGTGCACTTTTAAATAAATACATATATGCCACAGTCGCAGCTCAGCGATGAGCACTTACACTGCGACTTAGGTGTTTCGTAAGTATTCATTTTGATTGCGCGATAATGATGTTTGTCTTCTGTTAGAATTAAAAAAACCAAAACAATATTCAACATGATGGATAATTTTGGACACCCGCGGCATGTGTGATCTGAGCATTTGTTCTTTTCATCTGAAGTGTGTCTCTTGCTTACTACCTATAGAGTATACAATGTTGTGGACGGAAAAGATGCTGCGACCGACTCCGAGCAATAAAAACATTCTGTTTATTCTCATGTCGTTAAGCTCGTGGTGACGAGTATGAATATCTTTGGCGATGCCAAGGCTGAACCGATAGACTGCCGCAGAGCTATCGCCCTCAGCTCTGCACTGTGAGGAATGGCACGATTTTGTTGAAGTGATTGCGGCTCCAGAGAGGTGTCGTTGCTGTTGACATGTACCGCAAGCAGGATGACATACTAGAGAGCAGGAAAGAGAGCGTTTGGAAGCCGTGCATGGTAGTTGACGCCGAGGTCAGGAAATGAGGCAGCAGACGGGGGAAATCGACCCTGTCGTGCTTTCAGTCCGGCTCGATCAGTTTGGAGTGTACAGCCTCGGACTGAAAGGGGGATGCCGGCCGACTGCGGGGCCGATGCAACATCCCCTAAGATGAGGAACCGAACTGAGAGCGAATGCCTGACATGGCAACGATGAGGAGACCCTGGTCGGCTAGCAACATGCCTTGTGAACAGTGTGAAGATGTCGATGAATATTCACTTGCCAAGCCGGTGGGGCAAGCAAGGTGGTCGCAGCCCATTGCTGGGAGATGCCGGTGCTAGATGCGACAGAGCAGAGGTGGTTGCGGAGGCGCTGCAGATGTGGAGGCTGAGAAAGTTGAATATGTGCCTACTGCATTTTCGTCCGAAAAGGCAGAGCCATTGCCATGCCCCTGGCCACGAAGAACATTCCCCTGGATAGCAGGTGCTCGGAGTCAATCATCATGTCCAGGTCACCAATCTGTAGCACTTTCGATCTTGAGGACGGAAGAGACGGTGCAACAGACTCTGAGTTTAACTGTGAAAACATTCTCTTTATTCTCGTACCGTCAAGCTCGTTCCGACGAGTAGCTTGCTTTTATACACTGCAGTCATTAGCATTATAGTTGATCTAAGTATATTGCAACACTATTAATACGGCAGATTGGGCGAGTTGGTACGGCATAATTACGAACCAGCGCACAGGTAGACCAGTTACTCAAAATCCAAATACACAAAAATATGCACTCGCACAGCGCTGATGTGAGTTTTTTGTGTTTGGATTTTTGGTAACTGTCTACCTGTGCGCTGGTTCGTAATATTGCAACACTGCCGTCTTTAGGCGGTGTGGAGGCTGAACCGATGGACCGCCAGAGGCCCATATCTGTATCTGTTTCATATACTGAATGCCTTTTTGCACGGCTCCGTGTTTACTTTTGTCTTCCAGATTTTTACTGCTCACTTGTTTTTTTAATTTTATTTAGAGGATACTACTGGCCATTGAAGGCCCAAGTAGGAGTGGGGTACAACATATGCATTCACACACCTACAACAACAAACAAATAACACGACATTAAGAGGTTTACAACAACTAACCAGCAAATATACAGGATATATATATTTAAAAGGGGGGGGGGGGGGGCGGCACAGCATGCATCAAGCAGCATGTAATTCAATCATTTGTAATAATAGATGTGAAATTTAAAACTCATATTTAAGATTGAACATTATCAAACAAATGTGAATGTAATTAAGCTATAAATTTTATATAGACTGTTACTTTTTATACAATTTTGTCTAGATTTGTCAGGATACAATCTGCAAGTATGCATAAAGTAACTGGAAAGTTGAAAGAAGCAAATTAGAGATTGCAAAACCTACTTCTCAATAGATATTTTTTCCCAAAGTATTTACGTGATAGTGCAGCTGAAATAAGGCTCCTTTTTCAATTTTTTTTATTTGAAACACCTTAAAAATACATTGTTTTCTAAGATTTCTTTTTTATTATTATGCTTGGAAAATTAAGTTACCGATTGTGTTCAGTTTATTCTAAACTATTTATATGAAATTCCAGAGTGCTTTTGTGCATATATCAGTGGCTAGATAAGGTTTTTATAATTTCTGATAAAACAAACTGACTAGTTTCTCTTTAGTGACCGTTTCGCCAAGGTGACAGCAGAACAAGTAACGGATCCCGACGTCAAACTACAGGAATTTGAGATATATGTTTTCTTAGCGAATGCACGCCACTGTTGTGACATATTTGAATATCCTTATCGCTTGCTTGGGCTCAGCGGGTAATGCAGGTCGGCACTAGCGTGAGTATAAAGGCTGAACTGCATAAAGCGATTTAGCGAGCGACGGCGACAGCGACGAGTCAGCGACGTATTACGAAGATTTCTTACTATCGCTCGTCGCGTCACTCGGTTTTTGGATTTCTAGAAAACATCGTTCCGCTTTCATGCGGCTTGCGTCGTCGCGCGAGTGACCGAGCGTCAGCGAAGCGGGTCGCCGTCGCTGTTCTCGTCGCTCGCAAAATCGTTTACATTCGGTTTATACTTCACGCTGTCAATAATATCGACTCGAGCGCGCATAATTTCATTTCCACGGGAGCGCGTGTAAATCAAACCCTACACCAAGACGGGGGCTGCAGCCAGCAGCTTTGAGAGCGTCATACAACGGATTATAGTTTGACAGAAGCAAGCACACACTTCGCTAGCGCATTCCAGCCTTGAGCGCTCGAACTTCCGAAAACGAAACCAGATTTTGCTACATTTTGGCTAGCTCGAAACATTTTTTTTTAAATATAGGGTGTCTTTTAGCTATAATCTAGACTAAGAGAAATGTGTACCTTCCCAAATTATATTTATGTCGCCGTACTATATAAGTAATAATTGTGTAATATCGTTACGTTCATGTAAAATACAGGGGGGGTCACCGGACCTTCGTTTGAAACAAAAAGTCTGCTATATATACCGAGTGGGTTTCTCTCGTAGTCGAGTAGGAGTGTCGGGTTGTCAGTGTCTCTGTTCGTTGTTTGTGTATGTAGGTGCTTGTATGTTGATCTTGTGGTATGTGCTGTGATGTATGTGTTGGTATGCTGCCGTCCGTGTTCGAGCGTGTCACTTCCTCAAATGCCGAAATGTCCTTCATTTTTGTAGTTTTCCGCATACTCACTAGGTGGCGCTAGCAGCCGCCCAATTTTATTTTAGCTTTGTTTGTACATAGTCCATTTATGTGTAAGGAACCACACCACATAGCTACAGTCTAGTAGAAAAGTAACCGCGTGTTTAAATGGCGCATAGCACCGGCGTTCAGTTCGTCGTCGTTCGCTGGCCGTTTCGGTAGCCGATTCGTACCCGGAAAGCCGCAAAATTTGCGTACACACGAGATATGAGTGGATACGTCGAAACGTCGCGTACAACTTTGCTCGCGGTAAAGAGGTGAGCGGGACGTCGGTAACGCCGGTCGGGTGGGGTCGGTGTCGGAGCTATTCGTCGTCGCTCGCGGCAAACGGGCTTTTTCAATAAAGTTCATGTCTGTGGTCGCGAAAAGATAATTGCTGTGGAAATTACCCGGCGTCGGTGACAATGCAACCGGCTTGAGGCCTCGGCGATCGGCTGAACCGCCACGCGAACGACACCTGCTCGATGGGGAAGCACGCTGCTGGATGCAGTCGATGGTCGCTCCCACTGTCGCGTAATCGCCGTAAATGGATACGGCGTCGGCGCTTGGGGTTGAATGCTTGCGGTAGTTCAGCACGTATGGACGATTACGAACGAACACGTGCAAACTACGCTTTCGCTGCGGCGAAAAACCGTGTAAAGCGCTGGGCCTCGCTCGTAGAACCCGTCTTGCATCAAACGGCCGCCATTGTAAAAAAACACCCCTAGACGTGTGATCGCAGAACGAAGTACACGTTCAAAGATGTTCATTTTACACGAGACCTCGGGTGCAAACGAAATACACCGAGCCTCGCGTGTAAAACGAACACCATTTGGGGAGTCCGCCCTGGGACAACGGTTTACACGTCCAGGGGTGTACTTTTTCGCTGTGTGTGTACACTCAAAATGGGAGAGGGGACGCGGGACGTACCTTCCACTGCATTGCCAAGAAAAGTTGTCGCGGAGTATAGGATATACAAACCGGAGGACAGATCACGTTGCCCAGAGGTTGCACTTGCAACCGGATATACCGACTTGCAGCTTTGAACACAGATGACTTTAATCCTCTTTTTGAGGCATAGAATTCTAACTGTAACTGAGCGTCGCCGAACGTTTTGCGTTCACGTTTTCAAGCGTCCCGTGCTTTCGGAAAACAAAGTTAAAGCAAGGGGCATTCATTACGCGTACTCGAAAGCAAAACACCGGCCGCCGACCTTATACGGCGTTAGAAGAGATAACATACAACCCCAAACTTGTTTTATTAGGGAGCTCATGAAGTTAATTGTTTTTATTTTTACATCACCAGCTGTTACGTGTTTTTGCCACCCCCCCCCCCCCTCCTCGAAATGTAGGGTGTCCGTCGTCAATATTGTCACGTGATATTCGTGACGACACAGTTTGGTGACGTTACAGTGTAAGTGATACCAGGGTGTCACGAGAAATAACGATGTCACGTCACGTCACATACGGTGTAATATTGCCGCGCGCGCAGCTGGCCAAGCAGGCAGCGCGCGCGTGGCCTAACGGTTATCGTACCTGGCTCCCACGCGAAAAGCTAGGGTTCGATTTCTGGGAGCGGCGCATTTTTTTGTCTATTCCTGCAGACTAGTATTCTGGTAAATTCGAGAGACCTGTTGCTTGTTCGGGGTCCGAATGTTCTACGCGTCGAACTTTCTACGCCGATTATTCCAGTAGCCCACGCATGTACAGTCTCCGGCCATATGAAAGACCCACTGGGAGTGCGTGGCCGAGGCGGTGGCTGGCGGGGGCGCTGCGAGCGCTCCGGGCAATTCCATTCTGCTTCGAGGTGAGGACGCTCACTCGGGGCTCAGCACAATCTGATAAGCGCGTTTCGCTTTAGCTGAGCCTGAATGAGCGTCCTCCCCTCGAAGCAGAATGCAATTGCCCGGAGCGCTCGCAGCGCCCCGCCATCCACCGCCTCGGCCACGCGCTGTCAGTGGGTCTTTCATATTGCCGGAGAGTGTACATAAGGGGCTCCGCGTGGCAAGTCACAGTCAGTCTCGCTCCAGCGTTCGACTCTGCTGTTACGCCGACTTCGACGCCCGCGGCGCTCTGTTATTATCTTTTGTACCTTTTCAATTTTGGCACAAGTCTGCCACATTAAATGTTTATTTCTTCCTGTTTATTTATTGTTCTTTTGGTCACCACCAGTGATATTTTGGTCGAGGTGCGGGGTACTCCATTCTATGCCCGTTAATCGTACTCCTCCAAGGACATCCCGGCCAAGCGACGTGCTCAGCCCCGGAAGGCTACCCTTCGCCGAAGACGCCGGAGTCCGAAAAAGCCGTCGTACCAGAGGTCAGTCTCCTGAATTGGGTCTGTTGCCGGATAAGCCCAGGCCAAAGGAGACGACAATAGCCAACCAGTCGCAAACCCCATCGCTTTTCCCGTCATCTTCATGCCCGTCGCACCGCGGACGGCTGCCCCCTTCCACGGTGAACTCCACGAAGACGTCGAAGACTGGATTGACCATTATGAACCCGTTGCCCGCCACAATGGCTGGAGCGACGAGCCGCGCCTGCACAACGTCTATTTTTCCCTTGAGGGGACCTACAAGCACTGGTACGAGTACCATGAGTCCTCTTTGACGTCGTGGGACATTTTCATGGCCGATCTGAAGGCTACATTCGTCAACCACCACCGCCGAGAGAGAGCCGCGTACATACTGCGAACCACGACCCAGGGCCCAAACGAGAGCGTCACCGGCTTCGTAGAGGATGTTCTGCGCCCGAGCGCCCGCGCCGACCCTCGGGCTACAGACGAGAAGAAGCTACGAATTTTCATGCGCGGGGTGAGAGATGACATCTTCGGAGGCTTCGTCCGCAACCCGCCGGCAACCGTCGACGCCTTCGTCACCGAGGCGACAAACATCGAGCGCGCCCTCCAAGCGCGCGCTTCCCACTACCAGCGGCATCCAAGCGTCACTACAATCGCGCTGCTCAGCGGCGAAAACGCTCCTAGTACGGACTTCCGCGAAATTATCCGGGTGGCCGTCCGGGAGGAACTGTGAAGGTCGCTGCCAACCACCAGCCGTTCGCCAACCCTTTCCATCGCCGAGGCTTTCCGAGAAGAAGTGCATCGGGCGCTCCAACCAGAGGTTCCCGTCACCACGGTGACACCGGCGGTCTTCGGGCCATGTCAGCTACGCTGACATGGCCCGAAGACCGCCGCAAGCTCCCCGCCGAGCCACAGCGCCACCCCGAAGAGACGCCCCAACGCCGCAGTACCCCCGACGACAGGAAGATGAGGCGCACATTCACCTAGACCGACCTGCGCCGAGGAAAAGAGACGTCTGGAGGACGGCCGACCGACGCCCGCTGTGTTATCACTGCGGGGAACCTGGCCACGTGCACCGCCGATGCCCATACCGACAACTCGGGCTGCGCGGATTCCACCCAAACGACCCGCGACCCCGGTATGGTGAACGCCCTCGGGAGATCGACGATTACCTGCGACGACAGTCTCCCGAGCCTGGGTCCCGCCGAGAGTCCCGGTCGCCTTCGCCACGACGTTAAGCTTCGCCGATGCACCGACCCCGACGTGAAAGCCTGTCGCCCCTCGCTCCTCGCCGGGGAAACTGGGCGCGACAACCCCTGGAGGTGGAGTTGCCGAAGACGACCGACGCCAAGATCCTCTACAAACGTCGGAGGGCCCCCACTCGAACGCTACCAGAGACCGAAACGACGCCCCTGCAACGGTGTCCAACAACGTAAACGTCGTCATCGACGGCCACGACGCATCAGCACTCGTAGACACCGGACCAGACTACTTAGTCTCTAGCGGGAGGCTCTCCCGCCGCCTTCGAAAAGTCACGACGCCGTGGGATGGACCTCAAATACGAACCGCTGGAGGGCACCTCATCACATCAGTCGGGAGATGCACTGCTCGCGTCGAGATCCACGGTGAGACGTGCCCTGTAAAGTTCGTCGTTCTGCAAGACTGTTCGAGGGACATTATCCTCGGAATTGACTTTCTCTGCCAGTATGGCGCCGTCATCGACCTCGCGGCAAATCAGTCGACGCTGCGAAAGCCTGTCCTGCCGCCGGCGGAGACCAACACGACGTCAACCGCTATCCGAGTTATGGCCGACCATGTGAACCTACCGCCGCGGCCGAGTGTTTTCGTCACCGTCATAACCGACGCAGCCATGCACAGTGAAGCTCTTCTGGAAGGCATCGTCCAACTGCTCCTCGAAAAAAGGAATTGTTGTCGCACGAGGCGTAACGGATATCCAAGAAGGACCTACAACTGTTCTTATGACCAACTTTCGAGAGGATCCGCAGCACCTAACGAAGGGTATCACCGTGGGCCGCATCGAGGAGCTTCAGGCGCCAGCCGTGGTCGCCGCAATCTCCGAGGAAACCTCGTCGCCACAGCAGAAGAGCACGACACCGCCTCCGCTTGACATCGACCCCCAGCTCCCAGCTCCGAATTGCCGGCAACTGGTTGATCTCCTCGCCGAATGCAGTGACTGTTTTGCCACGACATCGAAAGCTCGCCAAACACTAATGGCAAAACATCGCATTATTACGGACGAAGACGCACTCCTTGTCCGCCAGTCGCCGTATTGAGTCTCTTTAAAAGGAAAGGAAAGTGATTCAAGATCAAGTCCAGGAGATGCTCGACGACGACATCATTCAACCCTCAAGAAGTCCATGGGCGTCCCCGGTCGTACTTGTAAAGAAGGACGGAACCCGACGGTTCTGCGTGGACTATCGTCGACTGAACGCTGTGGCAAAGAAGTACGTCTATCCGCTCCCCCGCATCGACGATACGTTAGACCGATTGCGCCACTCCTGATATTTTTCGTCGATGGACCTAAAGAGTGGTTACTGGAAGATTGAAGTCTACGAACGGTGAAGGGGAGAAAACTGCCTTCGTCACTCCCGACGGACTGTACGAATTCAAAGTGATGCCGTTCGGACTTTGTACAGCACCAGCCACCTTCCAGCGCGCCATGGACACCGTGCTGGCAGGACTGAAATGGCAGAGGTGCCTCATCTACCTTGACGATGTCGTGGTATTCTCACGAGATTTCGACGAACACCTCAGACGACTACGAGCCGTGCTTCAAGCCATCAAGACCGCCGGCCTGTCGTTAAAGCCAACAAAGTGTCGGTTCGCCTATGGGAAAGTAAAAAGTTTTTTGGCCACGTCGTGAACAACGAAGGTGTTCTACCTGACCCCGAGAAGACCCGCGCCGCAGCTGCATTTACGCCGCCTGCTGACAAGAAGGCCGTGAGAAGATTTCGAGGACTCTGTGCCTACTACAGGCGCTTTGTTCGAGACTTCGCCAAGCTGTCCGCACCGCTGACACACCTCACGAAGGACGCCGTAAAGTTCGAGTGGACAGAAGAACACCAGAAGTCATTCGACGAGCTCCAACGAAGACTCCAGACTCCCCTGATTCTTGGCCATTTCGACCAGTTTGCTAAAACCGAGATCCACACCGACGCCAATAACACCGGACTGGGTGAGGTATTAGTCCAAATGCAGGACGGCGCAGGGCGAGTCATCGCATACGCAAGTCGGACGCTGTATAACGCGGAGAGGAACTATTCAACTACTGAAAAGGAGTGCCTCGCTGTCGTCTGGGCCATAACAATGTTTCACCCATATTTGTATGGAAGTCCTTTTCGCGAGGTCACAGACCACCACTTCCTCTGCTGCTTGCGAATCTGAAGGACCCCTCCGGACACCTCGCCCGGTGGAGCCTACAGCTGCAGGAGTTCGACATGACCGTGGTGTACAAGTCCGGCCGGAAGCACAATGACGCCGACTGTCTGTCAAGGGCCCCAGTCGAGGCCGCTCCTGCCTGCACCAAAGAGGACGACGATGAGTGTTTCCTCGGCGCTCTGGATGTCAGCGACATGGCAGCACTCCAACGAGACGGCCCTGAGCTGCGAGTACTCATCGAGCACCTACTAGAGAGACAAGGAAGCTCCGTTCCCCCCAGTTTTGTACGAACACTGCCAACCTTCTCCTCCGACGAGGTGTCCTCTACAAGGAGAACTTCAGCGACAACAGCACGGCGTGGCTGTTGGTGGTCCCTTCCGGTCTCCGTGAAGAAATTTTTCAAGCCTGCCACGATGACCCGACGGCGGGACACCTTGGCTACAGCAGAACTCTTGCCAGGATACACGAAAAATACTACTGGCCCAAGCTTGCGAAGACAGTGCACCACTACACCCGATCTTGCCACGAGTGTCAACGACGGAAAAAAAACACCGATGAGACCGGCAGGACTTCTTCATCCTGTTGCGCCGCCATCTGCCCCGCTCCAGCAAATCGGAATGGACTTACTTGGGCCATTCACACCATCGACGCAAGGAAACCGATGGGTAATCGTCCCAACCGATTATATCACACGGTACGCCGAGACAAAAGCCCTTCCATCAGGAACGGCTGTTGAAGTCGCCAAGTTCTTCATCGAATCCATTGTCCTCCGGCACGGCGCCCCCGAAGTCTTGATCTCAGACCGTGGATCCTCGTTCATGGCCCAGCTGACACAGGAAATCCTTCGTCTCAACCACACCAGCCATAGTCGCACCACGGCGTACCACCCGCAGACCAACAGGCTGACGTAGCGACTCAACAAGAGAATCGCCGACATGATCTTTATGTACGTCGACGTAAAGCACAAGACGTGGGACGAGGTGGTGCCCAACGTCACGTTCGCCTTCAATACGGCGGTTCAAGAGACCACTGGATTCGCACCTTTCCAGCTGGTACATGGTCGGAAGGTAACGATTATGCTGGACGCAATGCTGCCCCATGAGCCATCTGACAATGAGAGCAACGACGCCCAGGCGGTTGCTCAACGCGCCGAAGAAGTACGCCAGCTCGCCCGACTCATGATTCAAGACCAGCAACGCGGGCCGCTACAACCTTCGTCGCAGGGACGTTCCCTTTTAGCCCGAAGACAGAGTGTGGGTGTGGACGCCCATCCGTCGCCGCCGCCTCAGTGAGAAACTGCTCAAACAGTACTTTGGACCATACAAGTTACTTCGTCGCCTCGGCTAGCTGAACTACGAGGTGATGCCCGACGGAACACGAACATCGTAACGCCGCCCACCGCGACCTGAGGTCGTCCATATCGTGCGCCTGAAGCGGTACTAGGCTCGATAGGACTGTGGACCTTATGTGCTCCAAAGGACTCTTTAGTTTAGCGTTCTTTTTTTTATTTTGTTTTGTTTTGCATTGCATCGGGGCGATGGACTTTTTAAAGGGGAAAGTAATGCTGCGCACGCAGTTGGCCAAGTAGGCAGGGCGCGCGTGGCCTAGCGGTTATCGTACCTGGCTCTCACGCGAAAAGCTAAGGTTCGAATCCTGGGAGCGGCGCATATTTTTGTTTATTCCTGCAGACTAGTATTCTGGTAAATTCGAGAATCCTGTTGGCTTGTTTAAGGTCCGATTGTTCTACGCGTCGAACTTTCTACGCCGATTATTCCAGAAGCCCACGCATGTACTGTACATAAGGGGCTCCGCGTGGCGAGCCACAGTCAGTCTCGCCCCAGCGTTCGACTCTCCTGTTACGCCGACTCCAACGCCCGCGACGCTCTGTTATTATCTTTTGTACCCTTTCATTTTTGGCTCAAGTTCGCCACATTAAACGTTTATTTCTTCCTGTTTATTATTTGTTCTTTTGGTCACCACCCGTAAAAATATGAAGTTACAATGTCACGTGACGTCATGATGTTATGTGCCTCTTGCAAAGTCACGTCACATTATATATATGTATATATATGTGTGTGTGGTGATAGCACGTGCACCCCCCCAAAAAAAAATAAAAAAAAGGCGACTAACGTGTGAGGCCATACTTGCACTCAGTTCCGCTTGAGGTTCAAACCTGGATGTCGTTCATTGTAACACAGCCGCTATACTTTTATTGTTAGAGATGGGTGTGTCACTATCCAAGCAGACATTGGCGATGCTTTTTTCGAGTAAGTCTCAAGATTCCATAAGGATACAGAAGTATTCGATTCTTTATCGCAGCTACGAATGTGACTGCGGAAGATAGAAGCTCTATCTCCAAATCTTGCGGCGTACATATTGGCGAATATTGTCCACATTAAAACGTCGGCACAAAAAGAAGAAAAAAAAAACGCAATAGCGAGGTGGGCCGTGGCCGTGATTTATGAGTTGAATTCTCGGGACCGTACTATGCAATGGTTTCTGCACTCCCGGGTCCGAGCCAACCGCAGGGACGCAAATCTTCGAATGATTAATCTGCGGGCGGGGACTGGTCGATGCCAACTGGCGGTGTTCGAAAAATTGGAGAGGAAGTCCTCGAGCGGGGGAGGAAAAAATCCACGCTTTGGCCGGCTCGGAACAACAAAGAGACGGCGCAGACGATAATGGCGAAAGGGAAAGTGGGCGGAGGGCCAGCGAAAGAAAGACGACCCGCACGCCGAACCTTCGTTTAATTACTGCGAAGCAATTAATGAAGTTTTGTCGCTTTCAGCCATTACTTACGCTGACACCGACAGCGGCTCGCGGGAATACGCGGGCATTCCTAAAAGGCCGTTCAAACGGAAGCAAGGCGAGGTGGCAAGACGGCTGAACGTAAAGTGAACAAAACAGCTGCGATTGATTGCTAACTGGAAGGTCCTCTGTCTTTTTGGGTGATTCGTCGCGCGCGTACTTTTAGGAGACGCGTTTGATCAAGAACGAATTTGCCTGACAGCCTTAGCGCGGCGTGATGTGTTTTGTCTTGAACCGGGTACTTTTCGAAGAGGACCCCATGTTTGGGTCTTATCTTGACACTCACTCTTGTCGTTTTTCGTGTACTTGTTGTTCGTTGTTCGGATGGGGACACGCGTCAAGCTGCCGGCGCCATTGTTCTCTCGTGTGTTGGGACAGCTCGTAACACGAGAGAGGTAGGATGGTTAGAGAGCTGGAATGATACATCTGACAGCCTGCTGAGAAATAGAAACGTACGTAAGGCTTTAGTGGTGGGGAATTCGCGTAAACACGCGCCATTCATACACCGAGGTTACATTTTCGAAATTTTAATTAAACTGTGTTTTCAAAAGGTGGCTTTGTCTGAGATTGCTAGATTGTAATGCATGCCGGCTATGTAAATAACTACAGAAACGTTCGCGTGCAGTTTTCATGGGAACGCTAAGGTCCCTTTCGTTCACCCTATAACTCAACTGAATAATGCAGATATGTTGCACCTTGAAAATGTCGAACGGTATTTCTTTATTTGTTTGTTTGTTTCCAAATAATAAAAATATTGACCATGTTTCAGCGCTTGTGATGTTTGCGATACGTACTAAACTCAAAAGAGATAAAACAAAAGAACAATGAGTACTACCTCCTGTTTTCTCCAGATTTCACAAATCTGAGCCTACTCTGTTTGTGTTCACGTCAACTGACTGGTCAGCCTATTCCTTCATCTGCTGGCTGGCATAAAAATATAATTATAAATTATAACAATATATGAAAATAATTCAGGCAGTAATATCGTCGGGTGCTCAGGTTCCAAAGGCAATTGCTTAGAAACTGTCTTCAACACGATTGCATGACGTGAAAATATTATTATTGACCATCATTATTAGTCATCATTAAAGCAGTGAGAAAAAAAAAAACGACCTATAAGATGTGTGTAGTGGTGCCATAGTTTAATCCAGGGATATGTAGATCTATAAAACGAAATGTTCACATTAACACTCGCGCAGATTATTCGTTTCCTAAAGCTACGTACACAATTAATGCAGCACTGAACTTCCGAACTGGAACACAAAAGGTCGGAGTGAGTGTTTGGGCTTTTTTAGCAAGAAGTGAGAGAGCAGCGACACCGCTGGTAATGTTCAGGGTTAATAGAAACATTTCTCTTTGTGCGTCCTCCGGAACAGACAAACCTTTTCTAGTCAATCCTACGAGCGCTTCAGTCTCGTATCTGACACTGGTCGACCTTTTACGCATCGACACTAACAAAAATAATAGCTGGAGTTCCTATACTTTGTTCAACCCAAAGCTAACAAAGCAGAGCTACTCGATCGCTGGACCAATGAACGGCCTCCTTTTCATCACCTGACCGCACACTCTGTGCAAGGTAAGGGTGGGAGCCTGATCACGTGAAGAAAGATAGCCGTATGATTGCTCCAACGATCCCGTAGCTTTCCCCCGCACTGTCAACTAAAAAGGTATGGCATGGAGACGAATCCGGCAATCACACAAAGCTGCAGGCGACGTCGGCGTCGAGTTTTCAGTTCCATTTCAACACAATGGACTCCCTCGTCCCTTCAACTCCGCGGAGCCGTTGCCTTTTATTCTCTTTTTTTTTTGGCCCAGGGCTGTGTAGAGAGATGTGATAGAAATAAAGTAGGACAGACAATGCGTCCCACCAGTCCTGCCAAGAAGGCTGGCTCTAACGACGAGTGAAAGAGTACGGAGTGGGCGGGGGGGGGGGGGGGGGGGGGAGGAGGAGAAGGAGGTAGAGAGAAAAAAAAGTGTAATCAACTGAAGCGACTCGACTAGGCATACCCTTGGGCAAGTTTGTCGTCTCGGTAAACGATATTAGTCTTGTACGCTTACTGATTGATTATAGTTTATTCGTTTTCTTTAGTTTTTTTTTTTATGATTGGTTGTGTTTGCTTGTACTGGCTCATGTGTACGCGAAGAGATTTTTTTTTTTTTTTGCTGATCAGTTCTTGGAACAGGATGAAGAGTGAGGCTGCGGTGGTCGATGGAGCTGCTCTCACTTTGGTTGTGCCCTTGTTTGGAGAGAAAACGATGGGTGTATATGCTGTTGTCCTGTCCTTTTTCATTATAAGTTTTCCTACTCTCTAGCATGCCTTCTATATACATATTTTGTTTTTTTGTGAATCTGTCATTTTTTCTTATTGTGTTTTTTTTTCTCGTTCGTGGCTTAGGAAAGAATGCTCATTAGTTTCAGGAGAAGGTATTGTTGTGTACCAAAAGAAAAGTAAAATGAACGAAGGATTAGCAAGAGTTCTTTGTGTGTGTGTGTGCGCGCACACACACACACACGCACGCACGCACATGCAGACACAAACACACACACACGGAATATGCCATGGTTTCGGCAAAGTCTATTTGGACAATTCGTTTCCGAATGTTTGTTTTAATGACATGAAACTTACAACCTTAACGGCGTCCTTTATCTTCGATCTGTTCAATTCGCAAATCAATTAGTGTGTTCCTTAGGCTGAGGTTGTTGCAGCTAAACAAATTAAGCTTTCTTGCGAGTAAAACAAAGATATTTTTTGTGTGGTTCACCAGGCTCTTAAAGAAAGACGAGAAGAAAAATAGTGGCTCGTTTCAGTGGTTCGGCTATGAACACGGTATTCAGAGCACGAGTTACACGCGGATAATCCTATTTTATATGTGAGTTTTTCTACATTAGAGTGAAGTTACATATACATTAGTTAGGTATGGGGCTGTCTATTCAATGTTTTATGTAATGTTGACAAATAATTATGCAAAGTCAGTTTTATTTTGCATTACTTGAGTGCAGGTTTGTTGAACCGCGTTTCCAGCCTTCTAGATTGAGGCATATTCGTCGTCACGAAGACCAGATAAGAATATTCAATGTGCCGTGTTGGACTTAGGGTATGACGTTAATATTATATAGACCCCTTAATGACAGCCCAGAATCTCTTGTAGTGTATTGAAATACACGAGCAATCTAAATAATGCTGTAATCCAGATTAACGTTTAATATCGCACTCAATATCAAGAAAAACATACGCAGCCGGCATTGTTCAGTTCTTTGATTGATTTCGCCGGCTTAATCTGCGTACCCCATTAAATTCACCAAAACATCCATGTACAACAAAACCTCGCATCTCAGGAATCCCAGGTGCTGCCAAGAACGCTCCCTCATATTGCGGTTTCTTAGAAAATGTCTCCTTACGCAACCAACGACTCAGCTATTTAAATTCAGTTTTGTAAGTCCTGACTGCCAAACAATTCTTAATTGCAACAAAGCTGTTCTCTCCGGGATAAACGATTAAACGAATCAAACTGAGTTCTGGAAGTCGTTATGCCCGTTATGCTATATTAAAGGGGCCTGGATTTTATTCAGTACTATAAAATATATTTGTGAAACGTGAAAAAGAACAAGTAATCTTAAATTTGAAATGAAGCAAGAGATTGCGATATTTAGATCTCGCAGATAGGATTTGAATAAAGCACCGCTTTAAAATTCAACCTTGAGCAGAAATATAATTTGGAATAGGGCAAACCTCTTCCCATGAATATTCCGGCGACTGTGAAATACGCCACACTTCGAACATCCTCAGATTACGTTGCTCACCGCAATCCGACAAATGATTCGGCCCATGATGTCAAAGGTTTACAAACCTAGCACATATATATTATAGCAATGGTTATAGATAAAATACGTAAGAAAATATTTATTTAGGTAATTAGTTCGCTAATCATCCCATATACCCCTTATCCGACGTCCGCCGCAAAATGTCAAATTAACCCGACAAAAAACAGTTCTTTTTTTTATTCAAGTTTATTTCATATTTATTTAAACGTAGTTAAATTCGGTGTTTAATTTTGGAATTTATGTTTGTCTTTTGCCAAAGCACATGTAACGTTTTTTTTTTTTTTTTTTCGCATGCAAGGAATTTTTTGTTGGAACCGTAAAGTAATAAAATATTTTGTTTTGTTTGGGAATAAGATTGTATATGTCTATAACATCGGTTCAGAAGACTATAGCAATTCAGAGCCTCGTGATTGATGTGTTTCCACTGTCAAAAACTAGATGCACGATATTTTCAAACAGTCATTAGGCATTTGATATGAAAGATTGTCCTCATACTGATTCAATGACTTGCGACACTTTCGTTTTTTTAAGTTATTAGAAGTTATTTAAAGTATAACGTTTGACTTCTAATTTAGCCAGGAGTTTTTCTTAAATGCCCCTTTATTGCCTTATTGTTAAAACAGCAAGAAAAAAAACTATTTAATAGGGAGTTTTAAAATAACGTACACAATTTTAGCGCACGCTAGCGATAAATTTAGCGCTTGTATTAGCGCACGCGACGCAAGAGTGTTTTAGAATAGCGTTTCTCCGTCGCGACGCACAAGCCCAAGCATCTCTTAAGCATCTCGCGCTTGCGACGCCACCAAGATTCAATAACAATTTTTATTTCACACACGAAATGTTGTGGCTTTAGAACAAAACAAGTTTTTTGATCCAGAGTAGCATTTTAGATTTGTTTACACATGAGAATGCGACGCGAGCGGTTGACCGGTCATGTCCGCTTGCGTCGCCTCGGCAAGAGAGGTCTCGTGTACTTACCTGAGCACATCGTACCTTCGCCGAGAAATGCTCGCGCGTCGCAAGCATCAAGTTGCCGGTAATCGTTGCCAAACCGAGTACAATGTCGTCCCGTATTGAAAATCGCAGTCGCGAGGATGCCGCCGACGTCGCACTCACGACGCCGCCAAAGCAGCCGTTGACATAATCCTGGAAGCCACCATTTTTTTTTTTTAACTCTGCTCGTCTTGGTTTTAGCCAACTTGTCATCACGAATTCTCCTTGGAGAAGCGCAAAGACTCTTTGCGTACGCACGCTATTTCCGAGAAATAGCGCACGCTAAAATTGCGCACGCAAAAGCAAAACCTGGTTTGCGTTCGGAGCATGCGCAGTGGCGACGACTCTATTCTTTGCGTGAGCAAAGCTTTAGCGTGCGCTATTCTAAAACTTCCTAATATCAGAAAGTTTGCATTTCTATTTTGCCAGAGGGTTCATGAGCAACAGTAAGATTATATGCCTTCTTTCTGACTGTGTTGAAGATATATTAAACTTAAGTTAGGCATCCTATTGAACTTTTGCATAATTATGCACTAAGTTATGGTTTCTGCGAAATTTAGCGGGAAAATGTTTCCCACGAAATGTGATGTGAAATTGAATTGGTAGATAACTCAACCCTTCAGTCCTTTTCTGACAAATTTAGCTTGGAAACGCTTCTCGGTAAATTTAGTTTAGTTATTTATTTGGTGTGTAATTATAGACTAATTCAAATTGCCTCTGCAAACTTCGCTATCAAGTCGCAACGGGTAGAGGTACACAATCTCACAGTTTACATACCCTAAAAATGATGTGGCTTAAAACAAAATAAAGACGTGCTATAAAACTTGGTACAGAGACAGCGAAGTGGAAACTCAAATAAGCAATCACAGCTCAGAAGGTAACCGTCGAAAGTTAAAGTCTGGACGATTGTAAATGTCTTGTCCAGCAACTCGCGGCTGTAAAATATTTTGTGATTTACATTGTTCTTTAGCAGTGAACTGTAAGAAAACAAATTCAACAATTGTGTGGTTTCTGTAACTCATCTGCATACCCTCAACCCTGCCCGGCTTTTATGGTGTAGCAGAATATGACAGCCATTTAGTTACGAGTACAATGGAAACTATTATTGCTGAAGATGAGGATATGTTAAAAGAAATTGTAACATACGTAGCAAGCTTTATACGTATATTCTGTGTTTACGAACACGTGACGAAGGTTATACACAACTCTGTTTTATGCATAGTGTACAACCCTGTCCAAACTGCAGTCGCAGTCGGGTGACTTAATTGTTCTTGCTTGCAACAGGTTTCGAGCAAATAAGGCGTTCGATGAAGCCGGGCGCTTGCTGCAGTAATGTTTACAGCTTTGTACATTATGCATGAAACGGTGCACAGGGGTATAAGACACGCGATATAACTTTTTTTTTTTTTTTTTGAGTCGTTGTCGGTTAGTTTACTGTTTTAGTTTTAATATTTTCCTCTGGGTGTCCCATGTTCCTAAAACAATAAATACACATCTCTTTAATAAACACTTTGCTGTAATACAGTAGTCTAGAAACCTGTTTATAATCGCTTCGAACGTCAGTGCGTTTCCGTTTCCGGTGCGTTTCCGTTTCCGGTGAATCCCAGGAGAATAAATTTATAACAAGGACATTATTTCAAAAAAATACACTAAGGTAATTACACTACGTAATCAACCTGCATTTTTTTTCTTATTACGACTTTATTCCAACATATTTCTAAGTAACCTAAAAAATATATAAAATGTGTGAGAATAGTTTCTTTAATTCAGTCTGCGCTCAACAAGAGTTTATCTACAGCATGTAACGGACGCTTTTAAGACAATTTAGAAAGGCCGAAAACAAATAGTTTCTTAAGGTATCGCGCTGAATTTTACTACAGAGGTACAAGCGAGTGTTGGAAGTTTAGAGCGGGGGAAAAAATAAAGTTACCTCGTTCAAAAAAAATTGTTCTGGGCAATTTACACTCACACTTCGTATGAAATGCCCGGGTAGTCAGAAGAGCTGCCGATAGATGGCGTACGCCGCGCTGAGGAAGCGACGGGAGATTCGCGTTGATTGCAGACGATCTCGCAGAAGAACCCGGATCGGCCGACACTCCCTCGACTCTCGATACGCCATCTGTTGGCAGCACTTCTCTTAACGCATATGTCGTCTGTGAAGTGGCGGCGTAAAGTTTCCACAACATGTGGTTTTCTTTTTTTATCTAACAGGTAGGTTTTTTTTTTTTTTTTTTCATTGGATGCTTGCACCACCATCTTGCAACTTAGAAGTAAATTGCAGCGCGATACTTTAAGAAACCGATTTTCGCGGCCCATCTAAGCTGCCTTAAAAGCGTTAGTTCATATGCTGTAGATCCCAAGTTGAGCCGCGCCGTTTATATATTTATCCTACAATGCTCTGTAATATAGTGAAATATCGCACGGTATCTGTTACGGCTCGATAGAAAGTCTTTCTTTAATCAGTGTTTGCCGTTTATTGTCAGTCCCAAAAATAACCATATATTTTTTTTTTTCATTTTCTGAATGTTTTCTTTTATTACGAGTTAATATATTACAAGACATAAGTTCTGAAACGCATAACAAACTTAGAAAAAATATTATCACTATTGATTGGAGTCATGTGCTACGGTCTAATGATGTCAACCAATGCTATGACCTTTTGAACGAGCTAAAACGCGCCTCCTGCACAGCGTTTTCATACAAAACAATTTATGTCAAGAAAAAGTCTCTAAAGCACTCGATCATTAGACAGCTCCTGGAACATTTAAAAAAAATATATATTTTCTGTATGATTCTTTTCTTAAAACTCGAGAGGAAGTAAAGTTGCGTGAATTAAAAAAAAATTAGAAACTTCGTAAATACGCAGTTTAAACGTGCAAAACAACGTTATTTTGCTGCCAAATTTAAGGAGTCTTGTTTTAGCCACCCCGAAATTATGTGGAAACGTTTGAACTTCTGAATGCGGGAACCGAACCAGGACGGTGTTGAAAGCATGACTCTTTATAATAGGGAAGTATCCGGTACCGAACTAAGCAATAAATTCAATGTCTACTTTGTAAGTCTGGGAAAGAGTACTTATTGAAGTACAGCCATAAATAGTTTTACCACCTGCAATGAAACCAATTGTTCAAATCCTACTGATGAAGGCGAAGTTTTCTCCACATGTATGAATATAAAAAATAGCCGTAGTCATGACTGTGAGGATCTCAAAATCGGACCCGTGAAATTTGTCTTGGATTTGATACTTCCATGCTTAACTCATTTGTATAATCTTGTATTATCATCCGGTATATTCCGAAGAGGATGCAGGTTGCTAAAGTTTCTGTTCTTTATAAAGGTGGGGATGGGAATGATCTGAGTAACTACCGTCCGATTTCCATGCTTCCTATTTTTTCAAAGCCCATTGAAAAAATTACGTGCTTTCAACTTTTTAATTTTCTGGACAAATACTCCTTGTTGACGGAATCGCAATTCGGGTTCAGGGAACATAGATACACTGAAACGGCTTTACTAGTACCTAAAGAATTAATATTAGAAAATTTTAAGAATAAACTTTTAACTTTAGGGATTTTCATATATTTTCGCAAAGCGTTCGATCGAATAAACCGCCAGACTCTTCTTGACAAGTTAAAGTGTTGCGGTATACGTGGTGTTCCCTTATCATTTCCTGCGTCCTACCTACAATATTGCCACCAATATGTTCAGATTGGAAACTCGTCATTCAACATGCAGCGCATTTTCTCTGGGGTTCTACATGGAAGCATATTAGGTCCCCTGTTGTTTATTATGTACATTAATGATATTACAAAGATAGAAACTTCCGCCAAGCTGATTATGTATGCAGGTGATACCAGCATCCTTTTTTCTGACTCAAGAGAAGACATGTTCACTCCCAAAGGAAACTATACTTTACCCAAGTAAAGTATGGTTTGTAATATAATTGTCTGTCTATAAGCTTGTCCAAAACAAAAGCAGTCCTTTTATATGTCCAGGATCACGGATCGCATTGTCCAGAGATTTGTACTTTGGGCCAAATATAGTAGAAAACGTTGACAGCGTCAAGACCAGACTTGTACCGTATGCATTACAAGTAATCAAATTACTTGTAATCGATTACTTTTTGGAGTAATTTTGTAATCAGTTAATTATTTTTATTAGGCAGTAATCAAAAGAGTAATCTGATTACTTTTTGAAGTAATAAAATTACTTGTAACCGTTACAATTTGTCCACGGGACCCCCCCCCCCCCCCCCCCCCCCCCCGGCACACGCCTTTTTTTTTTTATGAAATGACAAAAATAAAATTTGCTTTTTTTTTCGAACGGAAAAAAGAAAGATTTTTGGGGAGCTGTAGGGAACGAGGTCAATCTCTTTCTCTTTACAGTTTCTGTGGAATGTCCCTTTTTTTTTTTTCGAGCTGGGACTGGGAGTGGGAAGCCCCAGGGAAGCCACAGTGCGTGACAAAGGCCATTCAGGGCGAAGTTTGAGGAAGCAGAATGTAGCTTTGTGAGTCCTTCGTTCAAACTAGCCCCCTCACGCACACACACAAAGAAATAAAAAAATAAAAAAAATCCTGCTTAGGGTACCTAATCGCAGCCCGTAGGAGAACCAGAACCGAAGAATGCCTAAGCGGATGCAAAATATAACAAAGGCAGTTGAAATATTTCCCCATTTCCCCTACGTGGTCTTTGTGACAAGCAATGTTGCGAGTTGAGAAGTGGCCGGGGTGATCTCTTCCGCTAATGGATACTACACATGATCCGTCTCAAATCTTGGAGCTGCTCTTTTGTATAACATGCGAGCTCATCCACATGTGAATAATAAAATGAGCGACGCAAACTTTGAGCGAAAACCCTTGCTCAAGCTTAACAAAATCTAGAACCCCCTCCGCTCCCCCCCCCCCCCCCCCCCACACACACACAAACACTGGCGAACGCCCTAATCATTAAACGTCTTCAAACGAATTCTATGCTTGTGTCCGCATTGCGAAGGTGCAACGACCACGAAGAAGGAGCCAGTTTTTCTTCTTCAATACTTGTGCAAATGTGAAATATATGTTGGAAGTAGTTCATTGTCATGAGCACTGAAGATGTGTCTTCACACAATAAAGTAATCGGAAAAGTAACGATTACTTCTCTAAGTAATGTCCAATTACTTTTGCCGTCGAGTAATCAAGTAATCTAATCGAATACTTTTTAGCCAAGAGTAATAGTAATTGTAATCGATTACTTTTTTTTAGTAACGTGTACAAGACTGGTCAAGACCATCGGCGTTGTGTTCTCAGAACGCATGTCGTGGAATCCCCATGTTTCTTACATACATAAACAACTTTGTAAAGTAGTAGGGATAATGAACAAATATAAAAAAGTATTTCCTGTAACTATAAAAAAATATATATAATTCCCTTTTTCATTCAATTCTTTGATATTGCAATCTGTCTGGTATGGGGGACAACAACAAAAAGTAACTTTGACAGGTTGCGGTTAATGCAAAAACAAAAGCAATAGGGATTGAAAATTTCCCACGTGATTATAGTTCTCTTCCTTTATTTATAAAGCATAAAAAACTTGACGTATCTAACATGTACTCTATTAGATTAACTGTCACATATACTCGTGCTTAAGACAACATATTGCAGTGATTTTTGACCTCGCTAAACTTGAAAACAATGTATCATTATATCCCTGCCGTCATTGGCATCCATGACGAATCCCATTATCTAGAACTAATTTTTGCTTTCAGAGGTTGAGTTACAGATCACTGTTACTGTTAAACACCTTATATTCCCAAGAAGTTGATTCGCCTTCATTAAATGCCCATACAGCTCAGGCTTTCTTATATTGAGTGAAAATGTTTTCTTATATTTATTATATCTTCTACTTCAGCCTGTTTTGAAGCGCAACCTATTTTCAATGACACCTATTTTATACGACATCTTATATAAGTTATCTTTATTGTGTTTTTCTTTCGTGTCCGGAGGTGAGTGTTGGCAAACTTTTGTTAAATGTCCGTAAAATTTAAACTTTCTGGTAATAAATAGAGTATTCGTCTTATGTTTGTTATATCTATCTATTTCAATGTGTATTGAGATGATACTTAATATATTGGTAAATGTCATGTTACGTAGGTTATTATGTTCACTGTGTTTTTTTTTTGTGTGTGTGTGTGTGTTTTGATGACAGTGCCGCTCTGCTCTGTGTATTGGGGGCAGGAACCCGTCAAGCTGCAAACTTGCAGCTTTTTTTGCTAGCCCCCCTTATCACATGTGTGTAAAAGCGCTGTGACAAAAATAAACTGATTCTGATTCTGATTCTGAAGTTTCTCACGAATACTAACTGATTAAGAAGTTGCAAACGATAGCAAAGCATGAAATGCACCCTCTTCACTCTTCACTCTCCTCACCCAATCACCAAAACTCTTCACCCAATTCTAAAATTTCATCTGTCCTTCGTTCCCTCCAGCCGTTCATTTCCCGCTAAATTAGGGGTTAAATTGATGGCACGTGACTTGTACACAAATTGACTTTTCCCGCTAAATTTACCAGGAAATTTGATGTCATGTGACCTGACGTCGCTGAACCTACAGAGTACCTCATTTTCGCTTCTAAATTTAGCGGAAAATGTACGTCACATGAGCTATACCCCAATTCAGTTCCTCCTCTAAATGAGGTGGGAGAATTTATCTTACATGACCTGACAACACATGACCTATACACCATTGTAGTTTCCCCGCTAAATGGGGGGGGGGGGGGGGGGGGAGGAGGAGATTGATGTAAAGTAACCTGACGTGACGTGAACTATGCACCAATGTAGTTTCCCCGCTAAATTTAGCGTAAAAATTGACGTTACCTTACACGACCTGACGTGACATATGCTATAAAAGACTGTATATAGTCTTCTAACCAAATTAATACGATTACTTCTTAAAAACACAATCCCATACATCATTGTGCTCTGAGTGTAAAGTTCGTCGCCAATTTTTAGTTTAACTGTCTACCAAACAGCGACACAGAGTTGCCGCAGGCAAGCCGGCAAAAATGGTCTCAACTCTGCAGGAATTCATTCAAGCAGCGCGCTCCGCCAAGGAGCGCTCTGGGCGTCCGGATATGGCCAGGTCCGCGATCGCAGTCGCAGAACCTAGCGCCCTCTGTCCCTCCGATCGAATTTCGTGGGCTCAGAACGCCGGTCTTCCGCACTTGGCGGCCGTGCTTCCAAGGTCGCGTTGCCTGTCTCCGTTCCCCGGACCGGGTACGTTTAAGCATCCACACTTCTCTCTCTGGACGATCCTGTGTGTGTTACACTTTTCCGTAAAAGACTTCGCTGACAAGCCCTTTGTCGACAAGCTCTTCGTCGACAAGCTCCTCGTCGACAAGCCTTTCCCCGTCAAGCTCTTCGTTGATAAGACCTCCGTCGACAAGCACTTGGTTGACATGTTCTCCGTGTTCCCGTTTTCCGATGACAAATTCATCGCCAAGACTCTTCGCCGACAAGGTTTTTCTTGACACGCGTTCCTCGTCGACGGAATCTTAGTCGCGAGGCTCTTCTCTTCGCGTCCCTTCTCTGCGCGTGGCTTTTCGAAATGCTACGTGATAAAAACCTACGTTTCTGCCCTCTAACGAGTTCGGTTAGAGGATGGATTATCGCATAGTAGACTTGCGAGAAACTTGCCTTGCAGAAGCGTACTTTTGTCAGACCCAGTTTGGTGCGTTTGTTCAATTATCGCGCTGACGTCGACGTCAAAGTTAGGCTTTCGATATCGCAACTTCAGCCCGCCGCTCGCCCTCTCGCGGACGAAGGAAGAAACCGAGGAGCGGGGACGGCGGCGCGGAGACGGTGACCGGGACTGTCGGCCTTTGCGCCGTGGTGCTGCTGTTACCGTATGGTTCTAGTCGGCGTGTTTGTGCGGTTCTAGTCGGCGCGTTTGTGCGTGAAGCACTTTTAACGAAAAAAGGGGAGCGTTCAAATTGAAATTATTGTGTTCCGCTTCTCAAGAGCGTTGCTGGAAGGGACCGGGATGTCTAATTTCGTTAGGGACTTTTCGTATTTCGCATACCCTGCGGATTTAGGGTCTTGTGGTCGCCGGCTCAATTTGTGCTCAAAGGGACGGCAAGCGCTTCCACTAGTAATGTAGAACTCTAACGTATGGGCTACAAAGAGTCTATTATTTGCCCTTAGCAGAAATAAACTGGTCACGCAACGGTTTGTCGAACAATACCCTCCGGGCAATCAAGTTTGGTGTGACACGTTGCGCCATCTAGCTGAAAATATTTGCAACACTGAGAGGGCCTTTTCGCCTGCCTGCTTGCTCGTCGGGCTGTTCACGCATCGATTTAAGGTGTTGATTCATTTTCATGCGTTTTAGGTATTTTATTCTTAACATTTCTATCGGATGCCGCAGAAGAGCAAACGCCGAAGCTGTAGGCACTGTTGCGTACCGGACTTTCGCAACCCTGGAATCTAAGCAGACGTGAAGCTCCGCAGGTTCCCGGCGAAGCCGTGGAAAATACAACGCCGTCGGAGATGAATAAATGCCATAAAGCGTGTAAAATAAGCATTCCGTTCACATTTCTTGAATTTATATGCGCTATTTTACTCGCTATTCTAAATGTGCTATTTTACTCAATATTTGGAATTAATGCGCTCGAAGCCCGGCGTTGTCTTTGGATTCTATCCGATGACACATCTTGATTGAACGACGTTTTGTGAATGTTTGATCGTAGTTATCGAAAACCGAAGTGAACGTTTTCTTCGCTTCGCCGACTGCAGAACCAACTGTCGTTTGCGCCTTCAGTATGATCGCGTAGGTGCCTAAGATGGTTGCTCTATTTCGACCCGTGTCTATGCGGTCCTAACTTCATCCCTGCTGCAAATAAGTCTACCGAAGAAATAATAAAACAATGGCACTTACCCAACGAGAAAAGGTTATCCATGCGGCGTTTATTTCTGTTCTATTCAAAAGTGAACAGCATATTCAATCATCGAGAACGAGCATCACCTTCCGCCGAGCAACTGCGTACGACACCGTTCAAACTACAGCCAGCTTGCACGAATAACGCATTCCTTGGACACCACAATCGTCTTAAACACGGCGACGAGGGGACTAGAAAGTTGAAACAGGCTGATCATCAAAATGAAGTGAACTATTCATGCGGGAAGAGTTCAATTCGGGGAAAAAAAAAGAAGGGTGGGAGAGGATGAGTGGGAGGGGGGGGGGGGCGTTTTTAGTTCCGCTTTTGCACTGCGATTTTGTAGAGGAGGGAAGCTGAACGGGGAAGTCTTCGCTTTTGTTATCTAGAGGTGCGCGCAAACAACATAAAAAGAAAGTATTGTTTTTGTTTATTTGCGTTCACTTAAATTTGGCCGTAATATTATGATGTTCAATTTTGTTTTGCTAGCTCCCGTTTCGGGTTGTCTCTAACTATCGAGGAAGACACCTACTAAGACTCTTTAATGCTAGAACAACACAACCACACAAGAATGCACATTTATATATTTAACGTTTGATAGATCCTTAAAACAGTCGGTAGTGTAGTGCGCGACAACACAATGCTCGAAGTTGGTAATAACGTAATCTCGCAAGGGTGCGCTGGCGGCGCTGCCGATTTTAGCCGTCCCAGAATTGCCTCATTTGGCCACGGGGGCGCTGATGACCAACCGGCGGTGGCGCTCTTTGGACCCCTGCCCAGAGCCTATAGCCATCGGGAATGGGTTCACGTTTTAAGGCCATTACAAGGAACATGACCATATTCTCCAAGCTCTTCCAAAAGAAAGAACACGTGCACTTGCTTTCAGGTAATTACAAAGGCAAACAAAGAAATGCTCAAAGCATTTTTAGGGCGTCTGTGTTAGCCAGCCGTTCATAGCAAGAGCTTAGAATGGTCAATTTTGGCGAGGCGGGTCGCAACGTTGCAAACAACATGGTTCACAAACGCAAGGTATGTTAGAATATTTTATATAGAGAAATAAACAAAACCCCTAAACACGCCGATGTCGTTAGCAAGCAGTTTTAGCATAGCGTTACCGCATGACTACCATGAGCACGGCAATGCTCCTAGCGCGGGCTGAAAATTAAGCTACAAAGGCGCAGCGCGAGCTTCCGGTTGCAAGGCTGCACCGCACGGAAGCCTGCGGTTACGCTATTCTTAAACTTGCTATCAATAACCCCAGTGCAGTTTGATCATGTGTTGCAATATGAGCAGCGAGATGTGTGCCTGTGAAACAAAGACAGCAATAGTGTGAACGCGGCTCTTCCGGAGCTGGACGGTCATCATGCGTGGCTCACGATTTAGAACACTAATGGTCTGGCAAAGCTAAAAACAAACATATTTTTATTACCCGCAAAACTATTTTTCCACAAACATTGACGTTGCCGATGTGCACAGCAATCTCGACCCCCCCCCCCCCCCCCCCCCCCGCCCCCAAGCTTCGCAAGTTGAGGTTTCCGCAACTTTTAAATATTAACATGCTCGTTTTCCTCCGCCACCTGTAACACGCTCTTACCCTGACCGCTTCGCATTTATAGACAGATAAATTATTTTTAGCGCACTGACCAGCGTCAGCGAGCAGGCGCGGGGGAAATCCTGGAGAATGTATCCCTTTCTCTTCCGCCATCTTGGAACTAGCGCGTCGCCACCTATAGGGCATTGGAGTTGCGAATAGATTTTAAGGCCGCTTACGTATATGAACGTACAAAAAATTCGGTTTGCTTCAATCTTTTGGGGAATCAAAGGATCTACGTGGTGCTTAAACCGGTACAAGTGCCAAGCCAAGTAAGCGTCATCGTTGCTTTTTTTTTTTTGCAGCTTGTTTATTGACACTTTTTTGAGCGCCTGGCATATTCTAAATAAAATTTGCTTTATGTAAGCTATGTTTATTCAAGATTCGTCCTCTGAAAATATGAAATGCAGAGCAATGCTTCGTTGCTCCTCTAGGTTGTGGATTGCAAACTATGCGCTCGAGCACCTTTCGCCTGATAGCGCCATATCCATTTAAGGTGTTCAGCTACGTTCAGTGTTCAGCCATTTTGTCACCGATCTCTATAAGCATGTTTACAAGGGTCGCATTTTTACATCCTTCACGAATGTAGCGAGTTTGTCACATACTGCTGGCGCTTTTCGTGGAACGAAGAAAAGTCAGCCGGTTTTCTTATCTAACTGCCATACTCGGTACCCTGTCTCTCCACTTTCTTTTAAATGCACAGCATTTATAGGGTCATCTTTGAGGTTTTCTTGACCTAAAATGTAGCCTCAATGACGTCACAGTCTCAGATAACACTGTGGCGTCACGCGCCACATGAGTGCCGCATTATAGCGCCCTTGTGACATCATCAGACACTACGGAGCCATGTGACACTGTGACATCACATAATCCTGGCATCACATAACATTATGACATCACGTGACGCTGTGACGTTATAATGTCTAGCGTCAGCTGTCACGTTACGTTACGTGGCATTATAACGTCACGTAGCCGGACACTGACTACGGCGCTATATATATTAACAGAACCCTCGTAATCTGCCCTCCAGGTGGTTTCTTGCTGTGCCCGTAGAGGGCGGGGTGTGAACAGGCCCCAGAAATGCTATGCATTTAGAACGCCTTTGGAAAATGCCAAAGTAAAATCCTTTTTTTTCTGCGTTCATTTTAAAGCAGCTGTGGAAAACTCGAGGTAATTTGCATAATGCGAGTCGTTTGCACTAACTATTTTTTTTTCGGCATAGTTTTGGATTGCTTGTGGGGTGCTATCTCAATTTCCTATAAACCTTTCTATTTTTGTTTTGCAGCAAAAAGCGCATTTGTTGTGCAGTTCAGCGCCGTGGTGGCATTAAATGTCAGATTGGATTATGTGGACGGGGGTCGCATTGGCACGCTGCCGGAAACGAGGAAGGAAAAACTGGGCATGGAACGAAGGTAGAAAAGATGCGCAGATTTGAGGGCTTTCTGAAGACACAAAAAAAAAAAAAAACGATTTCGCTTCGTTTTATTTATTTTTAGTTTTTATAAGCTTCCAGGATGGTGATCCTAATTCAAACTTTTTTTTTTTTTTTTACATTAGCATGTTTTGGTTTGGATGAGTTCTGAATACAAACAATTTTTTTATTGCGGGAAGCTCGTAGTGAGTTGTGTTTTTCTTATTCTAAATAAACAACAACGATTGTAGAAATATTTTTAACTTACTTCACTTGTTCTAGATTTCGTTTTCGTGATTTGTGAAGTGCCGGAGCACATGTAATAACAATTGTACACGCGAACTATGGATCTCGTAGCTGTGGAAGAATTCGGATGCACCTTACTTTCAAGTACTCGCTCAATTTACGATGCTTGAGTGCGTGACTTTAATGTTCCAAATGTTAACGTTACGCTTATGCCTTTTTACTCAAGAGACAACCTTAGGTGACGAGAAGGATTTGGACACTTTTTTGCAATTAAGTATCGGTTTGATCGCTTTAGATATCCAGTGCATGTGTGGGTGTGTCTCTTTGCGTGCGGTATGGGGGGAGGGCGGGGGGCCATGGGGCGTGTGAGTGTGAGTATGCGCGTGTGTGTGGTGTGTGTCACTCCAAGGCGTGCCATGCGGCACTTATTCTATCTCCCATTACCTGTAATAATTGTTTACAATTTCAGGACTTCTGCATTCTTTCTTTCGCCTTTATGCAATGCCTGGCTAGATCCTGTCCTGTCCCCTTCTTTTCTTCTCAGTCATTTGCGCTTTGTAAACCTCCGTCTACCATAGCTAGACGTCTTGAAGGTAAAATAAATCAAATTAAAAATTTACAGAGAAAAAAAAAGAGGAACAAAAATTGGTAGTAACTTGGGGAGATTGGAAATAAATTACGACAAACAAAAAACGTGGATTGGAATGGCGCTGTCGGGTTTTAGAAGGAATGCGCGTACTGAAGAAAGATAACTTTAAAAGGCAAGAATCTAAACAATTCTCGAGCAGTTTTTTTTTTTTTCCTTATTTCTCTTAGTTACGCGGCTGGTTGAATTATTTTACATGCCGTTTAGAAATATTTTGCGTGATATCGTGTTTCTGGAAAGATTCATTATATTTGCTCTCTGCAAATGTCGCGATTTCAATTTTAACGCGATGGCGTTAAGCAACTCCTGTCGCAAAATATACGGCGTCGGCGTCGGCGTCGGCGTCGGTGCATCCTCAAATACCATAATGTAACGCGCGCAGCCACGTGGGACGTTAGAAGTGGCTGTGACGTCATAACCCTATCGACAGGCTAAATTTAGTGGGAAAGTTTTCCGCTAAATTTATCCGAAAATTTCCCTGCCAAATTTAGCAGCAATTTTCCCGCCAAATATAGCGGAAAACTTTCCCGTTAAATTTATCGAAAAAGTTTCCCGAAAAGTATAGCGGAAAACATTTCCCTCCAAACTTGGCGAGCAAATTTTAATAAAAACACCTGACGTCATGTGACGTTACGTGACGCGTTATGCTACCGACTATACCACGCACACTCTCTTGCACCGCTTGGAAGTGAGGGTGGGTTTTTATGAGAAGGCTTTGCAAACGGGGACCGATAACGCTATTGCGTTCCACTCTTATAGGCGAAGCTTAAGCCTCCCCCCCCCCCCCCCCCCCAATCCAACAACGACAAAAGCGCACATTTCTACGCATTCGGTGTGCGTGATTGGTCTAGCCGGTAACAGCAAGCGCTCAAAAATCGACGAGTGCCATGACGATACGCTTTTGGTGCTGCTCGTTCAACTTCATCAAATTATAACCGATGACTGCAGTCGAACGCAACGGGAAGCTGAGCATGACTACGCCGTTAGCTTCCACCCTAGGACGAGCCAAAAGTGGGAGCGACCTTCCACAAAGATAAAGTGCCATCGTCTGACATAACTGTCCGCTCTTTTCGTGCAGTGTAAAGGTCTGTTCACACGATGCATCTTTTAGGCGCGCAACAGTTTCGCGACACTCAAGTTTCGCGAAATGTGCTCGTTCACACGTACCGCTTCACGTGCAACAACGATGACGTTTAGACTCGCGAAAATAGTTTGGGTGTTTACCATAAAGTGGCGCTTCAGTTAAAAGCCAACATCATCATCATCACTATTAGCCACTCGGCGTCGTGTTCTCCGTCTCCCGCCACATTCTAAGAGTCAAAACGCAGGCGAGCTGGTGAACAATCATAATTAAGAAATAAAACCTTAAGACAAGGAAACAAAAAGGGACATACACACCACCGTCTTAAAACCAGCACAGCATACAGCTGTCATTTACTTCCATTTACTTAATTTACTCTTGAATCGTCATTTACTAGTTGAATTGTCATTTACTGCCATTTACTTTATTTACTGTTGAATATGTATTATTTGGATGGAGGTCGACAAAAAGAAGAAGACTGTTGTGGAAGTAAATGAGAGCTGTACGCTGTGCTGGTTTTGAGACGGCACTGTGTACGTCCCTTTTTGTTTCCTTGTCTCAAGGTTTTATTTCTTAAGTATGACTAAATATAGACGCGAATTATCATCATCACCAATTACGCCTTCGTCCATCGCTAGATTTGTTTCCGATATGCTACTCACGTTTCCTTCAGTGGTGCTTGACGTGCTTGTGGAAGCGCCGGCAGTATCCATCGTTCGCGGTTTCGGTTTTTTTTCGGATTTGGCTCGGCTGCAACACCGGCAGTGAAGTGGTCTTCTCAAACAGCTCGCTCCCCCCTCAAAGGCCACGTGAGAGCGTTTCTGAGCGGCCATTGGCGGCGCCCTCAGAGTGATTGACAGAACTCGGCAAAGTTTCAGCAAAAGCTCGCTCCAGAAGCGAGGTGTGCGCGCAACTTTTTTTAGATGCGCGCGTCCTTTTCGGACTCGTTCAGACGGCGCAACCATTTCGCGAAACTACGTTTCGCGGTGCTAGATGCACGAGAAAAATGCATCGCGTGAACGGGCCTGAAGATCGAGACTGCCTGCTCATCAGCCGCATATTTGCGTCGACTCATGGAAGGTTGCGAGACTGCATCACCCGTTTTTTTTCATTCGCAGTCTCAACCCTTTACCGCACTCCTCGTCCTCACAGTTTTTTTTTTCTAATGCCTATCTTTTTCTGTCTTTTTTTCAGTCATTGATTTCAATGGGTAGAAGGGAACCTAGCGTCTACATATATCCCATTTCTCCCATTTTTTTTTAAATATAACGGAACATTGTTTTAGTTCTCTATGTCGCCATTTCACTCCATTCATACCCTAACACACATTAAAAATTTGGGTTAGCTCGTGCAGGAGTCAGATGATGGACATTAATGCCGTATAAAGTGTTAGTTGTGTCTTTGGGAACAACTTATTAGAACCGCCAGTCGTTGCCTGCTGAATGGCCCTTTTTTTTCCGATGACCTCCTTGCCTCGGCTATGTTTGCACGCTCGGGTCGGGAGACCGGTATCACCAAACACTGCGTCTGGACCTGACAAAAGGAAGGGAAAAAGCAGGAAAAGAAAGAAACTTGTCTTGCTGGAGGGCAATTTTTTTATTGGTCTGGTGATTGTGGTGTCGAGAATCTGGGATGTATGTAGCTAGGATGCAATTCGTTTGAAGACGTGGATGTGGGTAACGGTCTAGCGTTGAAGAGAAATCTCTCCTGTGGGAAAGAGGCTACTAAAAATAGATTGAAAAAAAAGGAAAAGGATTGTTTCAAGGCCTCTATTGGTTATGCATGCAACCCTGAACGAAAACATGCGGAAGACATAGTCAGAAGGAGTTATGTTTGTAAACTGAGGCGTCGGTTGCTATGGTAGATTCAAGGCATGAAATGTATTATAAAAGATTCTTTTACGCCAAGATATTTGCCTATCCGTAATTACTTTTGTCCACATATACTTCCTTCTTTTCGACGTCACGTGACATCAAGTCCTTAGTTCCACTGCGTCACGTGACGTGACCTAACGTGACGTTATGCCACCTAACGTGCCTCAAGTGACGTGGCGATCTCGTGGCATGACGACTTGACACCATAGCTTGATATGACGTGTGCTGTCTTCGAAGCAATTTTAAAGGACCGCACGTTAAACAATCAAACTTGGGGGTTTTACGTGCCAAACCGACGACGGGCATCTGGCACGCCCCAGCGGAGGACTGGGGATTAATATCGACCACCTGGGGATCTTTTGACGTGCAACCAAAAGCTCGGTTACCACGGCGCCTTCTCCACAATAAGCCTCCGTCATATTGCGGGCACCTCGGTCGGGATTCGAACCCGACACCTGGGGCACCGCACGTTAGAAGGGTAATGGAACGATTTTAATGTTGAAATAATTTGCAAGTTGTATTTTTTTTAATTATCTATCTAAGCAAAAGTTACCCAAAAAGCGTCACCTTGCCCCGAAAAACTCCGTATTCCGCTCCGTAATCGCAAAGAAAAACAGAAACGAATTATATACCGACCTGCAGCCGCATGCGGCGGCTACTACAACTACAGTAACAGCGTCTTTGGGGGATACTCCGAAATCAACAAAACCTGTCCCTCTCCGCCCCTACACTCGCATTCAGCCCCGTGGAGAACCGCCTTTTGTGTCGATCGTTCGCCGTGACCTTCGCAGAAGCTAATATTTGAAAAATCGACAATCGCTGAGGAAGCGGCTGGGCTCTCTGAAGAACAAGCACAACGGGAAAGCAGGTGATCCTCCAGGGACCAGAGTACGTCACTCGAAAGACGACGTGGTGAGTTGAGAGGTACATTGACCTTCGATTTGTTTCATTTTTCTAAATAAATAAAAACTGAAAGCCGCTCACAACTCCCTGTAATGCCGAATTAGAGCGCAGCTCTTGAGGAGAAGGAGGGGAAGGTACAGAGGGGGGTTATGCCCCTCCTCCTCTCCTGCTCGCCTCCCTTTTAGGGAAAATTTTTCGCTAATTTTAGCGGGAAAATTACCCACTAAATTCAGCGGGAAAATTTTCTGCTAATTTTAGCGGGGAAAATTTTATACTGGATTTAGCGGGAATTTTTTTCCAATAAATCTAGCGGGGAAAATCTTCCCACAAATTTACCGGGGAAAATATTTCGCTAAATTTAGCGTCGAAATTTACCCATCATGCACCGCGGGGTTACGCCGACGCCGACGGCGACGGCTACGGCGACGGCGATGCCGACGGCGACGGCTACGGCGACGCCGACGCTGACGCCGACGCCGACGCCGACGCCGACGCCGACGCCGACGCCGACGCCGCTCAAGCCGGAAACGGGCGCCTAAGAGCTGCGCTCTAAAACTACCGCGCAAGAAAATACCATTTCTTGTACTTCGTTTCATAGCTGAAATATATAAATTCCCGGTGTTAGTCGGCCAAAGTCCGAAAATCTTTGCACAGCCCCTTTAGGTAACGCCTTGTAAAGAAGGTTAGAGTTTCGATACAAAGTTCGCTGCCAGGTTTTTTGTGTTAGAGGTCAGCTCTTAGACGCCCGTTCCCGGTTCGAGCAGCGTCGGCGTATCCGCGCGGAGCATTATGGGGGAATTTCCCCGCTAAATTTAGCGGAAAAGTTTCTCCGTTCAATTTACCGGAAAATTTTCCCCGCTAATATTAGCAGAAAATTTTCCCCGCTAAATTTAGCGGAAAAATATCTCCGCTAAATTTAGGGGAAACGTACCCCCCCCCCCTCTAAATTTAGTGGAAAAAATTTCCCCGCCAAATTTAGCATAAAATTTTCTCCTAAGTGGAAGGCGAGCCGGAGAGGAGGAGGGGCATAGCCTCCCCTCCGTACCCTCCCCTTCTGCTCCTCAAGAGCCGCGCTCTAATTCGGCGTTTCAGGGAGTTGTAAACGGCGTTCATTTTTTTTTTTATGAAGATGTATTTCGAAAGTTATTTGATTATGAAAATCCTGCTTACCATGCTCCCCTGCACCATGCAACGCAGAGCCACGTCGACTGGAGTGTCTGACTTTCGAGGAAAGTTAAACAATTTTTTGCACCAAAGCTGAGACACTGCATCTGGCCAGACCTCTTTCTGTTCAGGGCATGTGATAGTGAGGTAATGGGAACTTTACTGCGCCGTGTTACTTGCATCGCCCCGTAATTGGCTTCGAGGGGTTGTAGTACTTTTTTGATAATTTATGGCCACATCGACGCTGTCCTTTTGTTCGACATTGAGCTGTCTAGGCTGGCGTGATTTTTCATCGTCAAGAAATATTCCTATTATCTGATACACTGGAAAGGGTATGTTTCTCAACTGCACCAAATCTTTTGTTGAGCAATCCGTCTTACTCATAGAATACCCAATGGCCTTGGAACTGGCAGCTTTTGCGTAGCTAGAACAGTTGGACGCGAGTAGCATTGGGGTTTTCCTCTTTGAACTGGGAGGAGTGACTGCCGTCATCTATCGTTATGGACATGCTTCGATACGGCGGAGGCTTCCGTTCCTGCTGTCTTGGCAAATCCGGTATCTTAGTGCGTCCCAATGAGGAAGGAGACAGTGCGCAGAACAAAATCCTTCCCTATTGTGGAGTAGAATGTATTCTCCCAGTACAGACGCATCAGGTAGATGGGACTCTTTATCAAGGGGCAATGAATGTAATTGATAAGATAAAATGAAAAAAGTAACACGAAAGTAGAGCACAGCTCCTAAGGAGGAGAAGGGGAGGCTAGGGAGGGGAGTGTATTCTCCTTTTCCTCCTTCGTACCCCCTCCTCATCCCCTCCCTCTCTCTCCTCCTTTCCACCCCCTCTCCCATCATCCTTTTTTCTCCTCCTCCTTCTTCATACCCTCCACTCCTCCAACAATCCCCCCCTAAATTTAGCTGAAAACTTCATTCCAAGCGATTTGAACACCAATTCAGTTTTCCTGATAAATTTAACGGGGAAAATGACATCACATGACTTGGTGTCACGTCACCTATGAACAAATTCAGTTTCTCCCTCAGATTTGGCGGGAAAAATGACGTCACGTGCCCTCAAAGCAATTTATTTTGCCGCTAAATGTCATTCTGACATGGAATTGAACTGGTGTTGAAGTCACGTTACGTCAATTTTTGCCGCTGAATTTAGCGCGGTTTAGTCCGACGCCGACACCGCGAAACACGGCAACGGGCGCCTAAGAGATGCGCTCTGAAACAATCAGTGGGCCTCATTTAAGATGAAAGAAAAACTAAAAGACGGTGAACGGAGCTGCTTCTTATTTTTTGCTTTTTAAGGTAGAATATCTGTTTCCGAGCAGAAAGAACCAAAGTGAAAATCGAAGCAGCTTCATGGTTTCCATCACGATTACGCGGAAACGCGCTTTACCGCAAGCACTTCTGCTCTGCAGGGAAGCAATATCTTTTCTGTTCAGTGGCGAATATAGGATTTGTTTAGGCGAGAAGTCAGTCTCTCTTTATATATATTTTTACCTCTTGCTATGAAGAGTCAATTGAGTAAAAGAAATTCAAAATGTTAATATGTAAGGTCTATTATGTCGTAGAAAGATATACAAAATCGGCGCTAAAACATTTGTCCCTTCTGAACAATCGCTCACTAGACACTTCAATCTGCGTGAGAAAATATGCCTAAAGAAGTACTATTAGATAAAGACACCGTATTAAGCAACACTTTAGAAAATACAAATATACCAGGTGATTTGCCAAACATAAGTAACTTTTTCTTAAAACTTCACGGGTCACCGGAATAAATAGTTGCTGGTTATTCGCACGGCAAGTTTAATCTCCCCGATGGGGAGATTAAACGTCATCGAGTGTTCAGGCCACGTACTCAGCGTCACGGATGTTCGCTAATCCCCCGAGCTCGAAAGGGGCCGAGGAGAATCTGTGGCCTGCCTACAGAATATCCGTCATCCCGTCAGAGCGTATGGACCCTCTCCTTTCCTCCCTGCTTTTGAGGAAGCATTATGATCGAAAGGTTTGAAGAGTGGGGTGCATCTTTTTATATTATTTTTTTTATGCCCTTTGTTCGATGACCCCCAAAAATCGCCAACAGGTTCGTTAAAAAAAGTCTTTAGTGACTTAATTTCATGAGACTCCGCCGTGCGATTACTTGCTTGGATTTTGTATACCGCCTCCTCCTTTTCGTGTCTCATCCTTCTCGCAGCTTTATGACGCAGTCGATTTTCTTCAGAGAAGAAGGTCTCTCGTGCGAATACACCATAAGTTACTGCTTAAGGGACAATCTAATGAGGTGCGGAGCTTTTGGGATAATTATGCATATAATTTTAATTCTGTCTAGTCCACTTTTAAATGCGGCAGGATTTTTGTTATATGATATTTTTAGTTAGCGTTCTATAAAACACCTGTATAGGGACCCGCTACCTATGACACATATGTGGTTAAATAGACGTGAGCCAATACTTTTAAGTCATTTAAATAAGACAATTCCTGTGCTTAAACAAATACGCACATAGCTAACAATCGACAACGTATTATTCTTAGTCTTAAGTTGAACTGAACCCAATCTTAACGTTCTGTGATATAACCACGCTCCATCTATAATGGGCCCGAAAAATCGGCACCTACACATCGCAATCCAAACTTTTCGCCGAAGGTGTATTTCACAGGCAGGTTTTTGTCTTGTAAAATTACGCAACGTAGCTCCATCTCTGTACAAAATAGGGCCAAACACTTACCAGGGTCAACGGCTGAGGGCGACGCAGACGAGCGAGTCGCGTGGCGGGGCTCGCTTGGCGCAAGTGTTTGATAAACGGCGTCGGGAGCGGTATAGGAGGGTATAGCTACCAGCGAAGGAAAGCAGACGGCATGCAGACGAAATCCGTGGGCAGCAAGATCGCCGTAACTATGCAACCGCGTTATTATTTCTTTTAAATTTAGGTTTTGTTTGCATTGTCCGCATTTATTTTTAAACCAAAGATATATTTGAATAATATTATGCTAATTTTAATAGACCATAGTCGTCGCGAGCAGTCTTACTAAGGAGGTTGCGCCATCTCTCAATAAGCACGCCAAACCGGCCCGGTCACTCGACTCGGTCGTTTGCGTCACCGTGAACCCTTGACCTTAGCAAGTTTTTTTGGGGGGCATAATATTTACAAAGAGCGAGCTACACTTTGTAATTTTACAGGATAAAACTGACCAGTGAAATACACCTTTGACAAAAAGTTTAGGTTGCTACTTGCAGGGACTCATTTTTACGGCCCATTTTAGATCGAGCCTGGTTATTTCGAACACCCTATATATTGACCGTTAAATTTAACGGAAAAACACGGTGTTTTTGTTGCTCATTTGTTACAAAGAATTGTTCACCCTGTTGACTTTCCACGCAGTATATTTGTTAGCTTTAATATTATTGCAATCTTATTAAAGCATTTCGCATTTTGAGATTGTGCTCGTGTGCGTTTTTAATAAATTATATTTGATTTCGGTCACTCGCCACATGTTTTTGGCTGTTGTTTTTAGTCTACATTTATATTGATGCAGTAAATCAACTCAAGATATTTGCTACTATTAATAAAGTTGCGCAGTTTTCGATGAGGCGTGTTGTACATTAAATGCCAAAGGGTCTATTTAATAGAAAAGCTTGGTGATACCTTCCAGCTGATGTTCACTGGCTAAAACAGTAGTCTTAAGGTTGAACCTAACACACAGCTGAAAGATATTGATTGTCACAACCTCGCACAAAACACTTTTTATTTATCTAAGGCGCATTCACCGGGACCCGAAGATGGCGTCCTTTTACTCCAGCGGACCAAATCGCCACAAAGGATAGAGCGGGATAGATGGTAAATTGGGGGAGAGGGAGGTACTAGATAAAGAAAATAACAGATATTACGCACAGTGAACTCTTACGTCAAGTGTTGCCCACTGTATTTGACGAGGCTCTTGAAGACCAAGTTCAGACTTTATAATTCTTGTAGAGCCACACAGTTCTAGCTGATTCGAAAGTCTGCAGAACCATACAAAATGAAACAGTTCGAACCTCCCAGTTCCTCAACCTTGCGTGGCTACAAAGGCTTTTTCTTTTCTTATAAATATGAGAAGTCATTTGGAAAGATTCTCTATATTAAGCCTTTGTGTGTGACAAAGACTGTTTAAATTCACAATGGTACACACCCTGGTTCCTGAAGAAATTTGTGATAATCACGACTACCTTAATTACTAATTTTTAGTGTATCTCTTTGGTGCACATCAATTACTAATGAATAATAGAGCGAACGTGCCCGAAAAACTAACTCCGAGGCTTACCGTTTCAAAGTACACACGCCGATTACTTTATGTTTGCAAACATCACACTGTCTTCGCCGTTAGTCCTAGAAGGACGGTACGTGTGATTATCTGCATATGTGGGCGTGTATGTGTGTGTGTGTGTCTGGTTGGGGGGGGGGGGGGGTGTTCCTTTCTGGAAGTCTGACGAGAGCGGCATAATATTTCCACCGTCGTCGGCGAGTGACCGCGCGCGTGGCCGAGTGGTTACCGTGCTTGACTGTCGCGCGGAAAGTCTGGGTTCTATTCCAGTCAGTGGAATGCTCTTTTATTTGTTTTATTTTTATTCGAACGCTACCAGAGACCAAAACGACGCCCCTGCAGTGATGTCCAATAACCTAAACGTCGTCATCGACGGCCACGACGCATCAGCACTCGTGGACACAGGAGCAGACTACTCAGTCTTGAGTGGGAGGCTCTCCCGCCGCCTTCGAAAAGTCACGACGCCGTGGGATGGACCTCAAATACGAACCGCCGGAGGGCACCTCATCACACCAATCGGGAGATGCACTGCTCGCGTCGAGATCCGCGGTGAGACGTGCCCTGTGAAGTTCGTCGTTCTACAAGACTGTTCAAGAGACGTTATTCTCGGCATGGACTTTCTGTGTGAATACGGCGCCGTCATCGACCTTGGTGAGAACAGATTGACGCTGCGCGAGCCTGTTCCGTCTTCAGAGAAACCTCAAACAGCGTCAGCCGCCGTCCGAGTCGCTGCCGACCACGTGAACCTGCCGCCGCGATCAAGTGGCTGATGCAGTAGTGGCTGATGCAGCTACCTGCGGCGAAGTTGTTCTTGAAGGCAACCGTCCATTACTCCTAGGAAGAGGAATAGGCGTCGCAAGAGGAGTGGTTGAACTTCAGGATGGGCAAAACGTGGTCTTCGTGACGAACTTTCGACAAGAAGCGCAACACCTCACGAAAGGTACCGCTGTAGGCCACGTCGAGGAAATTGGGAACTCCGCCGAAATCGCCGCGATTGCTGAAGAATCATTCCCACCTCAGCAACACATTACGCCGCCAGCGCAGCTCGACATTGACCCCAAGCTTCCAGGCCCGAAACGACGGCAGTTAAGTTACCTCCTCGCCGAATACAGTGACTGCTTCGCGACGTCGTCGAGGGTGCGCCAAACCGCCGTTGCGAAACACCGCATCGTTACCGAGGACGACGCGCGCCCTGTGCATCGATCGCCGTACAGAGCCTCCGTTAAAGAAAGGGAGGTGATCCAGGAGCAAGTGCAAGAGATGCCGAACGACGACATAATCCAACGTTCAAGCAGTCCGTGGGCCTCTCCAGTTTTACTGGTTAAGAAGAAGGACGGAACGCTTAGGTTCTGCGTGCACTACCGGCAGCTGAACGCAGTGACGAAGAAAGACGTCTATCCACTCCCCCGCATCGACGGCACGTTAGACCGGCTGCGCCACTCGCGGTACTTTTCATCCATGGACCTGAAGAGCAGCTACTGGCAGATCGAATTCGACGAACGGGACCGAGAGAAGACAGCTTTCGTCACGCCAGATGGGCTGTACGAGTTCAAGGTGATGCCCTTCAGCCTGTGCACGGCTCCAGCAACTTTCCAGCGTGTCATGGACAACGTACTGGCAAGACTGAAGTGGCAGAGCTGTCTCGTCCACCCCAATGACGTCGTAGTGTTTTCCAACGACTTCGACGAGCACTTGCGACGACTCCGAGCAGTTCTCCAAGCCATACGGGCCGCCGGACTCACCCTGAAGCCGTCAAAGTGTCGGTTCGCCTATGACGAACTGAAGTTCCTAGGTCACGTGGTTAGTAACGATGGCGTTCGCCCCGACCCAGAGAAGACTCGCACCGTCGCAGCATTTCCAGCACCGACAGACAAGAAGGCCGTGCGAAGGTTTCTTGGACTATGTGTCCACTATCGGCGCTTCATCCGGCATTTTGCAAGGATTTCCGCACCGCTCACGAACCTCACAAAGGACGCCGAGAACTTCGAATGGGCCGAGGAGCAGCAGCAGGCATTCGACGAGCTGAAGCGACGACTGCAGGCTCCTCCTGTTCTAGGACATTTCGATCAAGGTGCGGAAACCAAAATTCACACGGACGCAAGTAACGCTGGACTTGGCGCGGTACTGGTTCAAGTGCAAGAAGGCACCGAGCGAGTTATCGCCTACGCAAGTCGGATACTGTCCAAGGCGGAGAAAAATTACTCCACGACTGAAAAGGAATGCCTTGCTGTCGTCTGGGCAATCACAAAGTTTCGTCCGTATTTGAACGGGAGCCCGTTCCGTGTAGTCACGGACCACCACTCGCTCTGCTGGCCTGCGAACCTCAAGGACCCGTCAGGACGCCTCGCTCGATGGAGTCTACGACTACAATAGTTCAACATGACTGTGGTCTACAAGTCAGGCCGCAAGCACAGCGACGCCAACTGCCTGTCCAGAGCCCACGTCGAAACACCTTCCGGCAGCAGCAACGACGATGACGACGAGTGCTTGCTAGGTGCAGTGAACACCGACCACATGGCACGACGTCAAAGAGACGATCCTGAGTTGCGCGCGCTAATCGAGCACCTCGAAGGACGAGGGGGTACTGTCCCCCGTGTCTTCTCGAGAGCACTGCCGACTTTCGTCCTCCGACAAGGTGTACTTTACAATGAGAACTTCGGAGACAAGAGCACACCATGACTGCTGGACGGCTGCCATGGTTCCAGAACCCAACGCGCGTATACATAAGGGACTCCGCGTGCTGATCTGCAGTCAGTTTCGTCCCAGCGTTCGACTCTGCAGTTCCGCCGCCTCCGACGCCCGCGACGCTCTGTTATTATCTTTTGTACTCGTTTATTTTTGGCACAAGTTCGCCAAATTAAACGTTTATTTCTTTCTATTTATTTATTGTTCTTTTGGTCACCACCCGTGACAATATTGCCTCGCATTTGACCCGCGGGCCACCAGTTTCCGACCTCTGTTCTAGAAAATCTCGTTGTAAGTCAACCTCGAGTACATAATAAACAATCCTAAGCGTACATGGCAGTATTGTGTAGCTCGATTCATTTTACCCAAGCATTCCTCGGTGTTCCAAGGTTTCTTGACATGTCGATTTGCCGGCTCTCGACCTTTGTTCATCTTTCCACTTTCACATTCCATAGACGTTTTTTTTTTTGTAAGAGGCGGTTTGTCTTTCTTATACAATGCACACTATAATAACAAAAGAAAACGTCTTCACATATTCGACGTAAGTTATGATTGATTTCGCTTCAAGTTCGCTGAACACAGGTTCAGCGAAAACCGTCGGTGCGACCGATAGGAAAAGTAAATATTGAAGTAAAAAAAACATCATACGAGATGTCGTGTCTGGAATAAGCTCTTTCGGAATCACTGTTTTCGTGGTCGACATCACGCTTACACCATCTTTATGTTTTTTTTGTTTTGTTTTTTTTTGTGCACAAAGCCGCTTTGTCGTCTTTCTTTTTTTTAATTTCGATTTTGTACCAGCCAATCAAAACCGAGATACTCTACCCCAGTGTCTCGAAGAGAAAGAAGGAGAGTGAGAGAGAAAGGGATAGGAAGAGAACACCCAGGTTCAACTTCGCAGCTATTTCGATGCGGTGTTTGGTGTTGGCGCGTTTCCAGTCACGTTTTTCTAGTTCTTCGATCCGTCCCCGTCCCCCCCTCCCTTTTCTTTTTCTTTTTCGCCCTTCTCCTTTACACCTAAACCACCGCAGTCAGGACACAACCCGACATACAAGACAATTTATTCCGTGGAAGCAGCATTCCGGTTGGAACAGCGCCACACATGATACGACTGTGTATCCCGTGTTTTTGGGCTGTTGTTGTCATTCGAGGTTCGAAGCAACCAAAGGCTTTTGAGACTTGTGTGCCTTGTTTTCCTGACTTGCGCTATAGATTTCAATGTTGGGGGAACGACTTGCGGTGTCAGGTTTGTTTGTTGAAACCCAATCTCGAACTGGCAAATGGATGTTCGGTTGCGAAAGAAGAGAACGAATCCAAAATCGACGTGATATGGGATGTCGTGTTGTTCCCATTTTGATTAGTTTTCGATATCATCTATCAGTGTTTTTGTGAGGTAGCGACCTTCGAATAAGAAGATTTATATACGAATGGATTCAGGTATACGAATCTATGAATTAGTCTACTCTTGTGCTTCGGGAGGTGTGGTGATTACTTTTGTACCGTAACTTTAACGTTTGTGTAGACTCACCTCGATTTATAGCGAAAACAATTTTAGACCGTTTTATTAGGTAGTTTAATTTTCACTCTTAAGAGGACAATAATATATTACAGCTTATTTGGGAGGAACATTATTCGGGATCAGTATATTTGCTTGTTTATTCCAAATAGATTAAAATGCTATCTGGCTTTACCTGAGAGCAACTTCGCAGTTTTGATCATATCAATTTAAATTAGCAGGTAGGAACCTAATGCACACGTGCAAAGGTTAAGGAGCCCATGCTGCACGGTGTACTAAATGCAAATATAATTATATTCCTTACGCAAATAAGTATCAAGCCCGCGCTAATATACTACAATGCCAATTTTCTTGACGTAAAAAAGAGGTTTCTTAATGGCACTTGATGTAATGCATCCAACATATCACCGTTTTGTAGAAAAAAAAAAAGTAGGTAAAGATGCAAGAAACACTTGAGTACATTACTGTTAAAGTTTCTTTAAATTTTATTCAAAGCCTAGCGGTGGTAAAACACGGGACCACGCCTTATGAATATTAGATCTTGTTGGGGTCTTTATAATCCCCCACATCTTAAAGAAGGCACAACGCCGTAAGTCCCATTACTGTCATTATCCCCCCACAGTTCGCGAGATGGCAGCATCAGCTGATACGAACGCGGAAGAACGAATCACGAGGTCAAAATTATGATTACTTAAAGCCACGTCCTGCAGTTATTAAGTTGGTAGTCGCTATAGCTAACCGAAGTAGTGGAAATACCTCCTTGACAATGTATGCTTAAACATATACAAGTAGTTCTATTTTTTAAGCTTGACAGGTTTTAGAAAAGCCGGGAAAGCTACGCTTATGCGGTTTGTGCGGTTCAGGTATGCGGCTAGGGGAATCTAGAATAGGGGACGAATCGTATGGATCAATCAGGCAATTAAGTAAAAGTTGTCGATTAACTTTTTTAATTAGAGAAATTAGACATACAGTTTCTAGTAGAAGCCTGTAGAGCGTAATCGAAAACCACTAAATCAGTAATTTTCAGAGAGCCTTTCAACGCGTAGAAAGCGTAGTAGTTTTCTAAAGGTACCACTCGCGCAACAGGTATGAGGCTGGGGCTTATAATAGAAGAAAGAAAAAAATCGTGCCGTGCGCACCGGAAAGCCTTGCTCGAGCTGCATGAGTGATTTACTGAGGCGCACTATTGCGCTTCTCACGCTCTCAAGGTTGTTCTACGAAAATGATTGATCTAGTTGTTTTCGATGACGCTCCGAAAAGTTTTAATTGGAACAATATGCGTCTATGTTTAATAATACAAAAGTTAATTTACAAAGTTTATTGAATTATCCGACTGATCGTTAAGATTAGCCGCCTATGCTATGTCCTCTTGGCAACATAACTCACATGCTCAAACAGCAGAAGTGTATTTATTGGCTTGCTCGAATTCTTTTTAAACATATCTGTTCAGCTAAAAAAAAAAAAAAACGGTATTTGATATAACCTAAACACAAACACTAAAACTACCTATGTAGCGCAGGTCTTGCGGCCAAATATATATTTTTTCTTAAAATTTAAGGCCTTAAAAAAAAAAAAAGAATAATCGACGTAAAGGTGAACTTGGCATACTTTGTAAGGAGCCTGGGTATATTCGCCTTAATTGTCCGAAACAAGTGCTGAAGTTAGGCTTTCACTGCTAGTGGTTTCGCTGTCATCTGGCATCTTTGTGTCTAAATCGCCAAACAAGTGTCAGATTTGGGCTTCGTTCTGGTTCGGTTGTTTTCATACGGCAGCATTGGGCCTAAAAATTTCAAACATGTGCCAGAGGTAGGCTTTAACTCCCAGTAGTTTGGCTGCAATTATCTGGCATATTTGGATCAACGCTGGACTTTTGGTAATTCTGTGGTAAGCCGGAGGAAAGTTATAAAAATACAGAAGAAAGTAACTCTAGCTCTAACTAACGACGCCTTGGAGCAAAACCTCATTGGGGACAAGTTATAGGAACCTACAGGATTGCGAATCTGGGACCAATTTAGGTGCTGCCATAACGTGCATTCTAAGGCTTCCTTATAGACCGACACCCGGGCTTGACGTCACGGAGCTGCGGCGGCGCCGCGATCGCGCCGGAGCCGGCTGGTGTGGGCAAAAGCGCGTCCGTTTTGCATGGGCGTAATAGCGTTGCAGCATACCGCGAAGCTCTGTAGCCGTTAATTAAACCGAAAGGTACGGACAAATTAGTAGAGTGAGTTTCCACAAATTCCCAGCGAACTCTGAAAGGCACAGAAGGGTGCGAAATATTCGTAGATCGAAAAGAATGGTCGCCTCGCGCGAACGACCGTTTGTGCGGCAAGCACTTTCTTGAAGGCAAGTGCGTGTTCCATTTCAATCCCCATCCCGAGGCTTGCTGATGTTCAGGGAATCGTAGTTTGGTACGACTTTGGCACATAGCTGAATGCTGCTCCCAAGAAGATGGATTTAACATACATATTTTACGTAGCTATAAAAAGTTATGATCCGAACCATCATTGCGCGATTTGATGAGGAAACACCCTATAGTATAAAAGTAGTAATGTAACAAAATATAGGCTAATTGAGATTCTGAAAACAATAATGGCTTCATACGCCTTTCTTTTCTTTTCTACGATAAAGTTATTCAGAAGTTTCAATATTTAGACGCCCAAAAATGATTTTAGACTGATCAGAAGATTAGCAAGTTTCTTTAGTCATTCAATAACTTGCACCATTACGCTTCATAGTCTATTCCTTTTGCCTCTAGGTCACATTGTATGTATTGACGACGACTTACGGTTAAAAAATAATGTACCGGTAACAATAGAACAAAAATATATTCGGCTTATGTGCATTTCAATTAAATAGATTCCTCAGCAAATAATTACCTTGATAACCTTAGTTTTCAGTTGGATTAGTCATGGGTTAGGTGTAGAGCGAACGGTTGAAATCAAATGTACCAATAAAAATGTGGTATATATGTACTTGAGGATGAAACCGAGTAATGAAGTAAACGCATTTCCAAATTTTTCTTTTTTCTGTTTAGTTCTCATCACAAGACCTATGGCTCATTTCAAAATACACGCCACACCAACACTCAACAACTTACGCACCAGAGAAACTTTGAAGGAAGATGGGGCAGTAATAAGGATTTCTTGTAGGCCCTACTAACACGTTACCGCGGGCTGAAAGCCCCAACCACTTAGGCACCTTAAAAGCTCCATCCAAAATATAAAAAAAGACAAGCAAAATAAAAAAAAAAAAACGCATTTGGCCTTAACAAAGGCTGAACCCTGAGGATGAACGTAATTCATTTTTTTCCTCATCCCGGGGCATTGTATGGAAGACGATAGCGAAGATAGGGGGAAAATGAGGAGTAGGGATCATTTCTACTTCGTGCACGCCTCCGCTGAAAGTCCGGTGGAAGCTATGCGGTCGCCGGACCAACCCCACGCCTCCCTTTCATCCCGTAACTCCGCTTTTTTCGCGTGGCTGTGGGTGAGACAGTGACCACGTCGTGAAAGACGGACCTATGACTGGCCCACCGAGCCCATAGCGTCCTCCGTACTGTCAACCTAGAACTGGACAGAGTGATCGCAGCCCTCGGCTGCGGTCACCACGGTGGGACAACAATACGGCTGCAGAGTCCGGTCGGACCCAATTATGGTGGGGATCTCCCGCTTTCCCCAACAGGGAAAGATAGAAGGGATATCATTGGGAAAGGGAGGAAAGAAAAGCGCTTGGAGCATATGAGGCCGCTAGGGACGGAAGCCCTTAGCAAGCACAAACGGCTCAGTCATTTCCCGTCATCAACAAGGACATGTTGGCTGCCTTCTCTCACCTTCACTCTTTCTCTATCTCTCCTTAGATATCTTGTTTTTCCTCTCGAGATCTCACGACCACATCATTAGTACCAGCAGCAGCGGCGAAGGCTCCAATAACACCGTATCAGAAGCCGACGTGGTAGACCGAGATTCACTGTTTGTTTTGGGCTATGACAAGATAATCAACCTTTTTTCTCTGCTCCGCTTGCAAGATCAGTTGGATTAGGCCGGTCTTTCCAGTCGTTTTTTTTTAGCGAGCGAAGGAGGGGGCGCTGGACATTCCAAGCCCGTACTTTGGCTATGGAGGATGTGAATAGCTTTTTTAATACTTTCTTTATGTCTGGGCGTCGTAGCTACAACCAAGATTGTTTCTTCCTTTTTTATTCGGTGCTCTAACTATTTACCTGGCTGGGGTAAACAAAGATCCTGCTGCGATATGAGTTTCAGACACGATGTCATTGTATTTTGTTTTGTAGGTAACGGCCATTTCGAAGACAAAAATAGTTGTGGAAACTCGTGATCGCGAGTTTGATAACAGTCAGCTGTATAGGGCGTTTTTCTAAATGCGGGCCGAATTCTTGATACGAAGAGTACACATTGCAGAAAGAAAAAATGTCCATGTCGGATTGGTCTGTGTTTAAGGGCCTACTTTCAAAACTTAGTAGCGTACAGTATAACTAGTTGATTCATTACTTTCGAGTAATCAATTTTTTCATACTAACGTTTAGTTTATTGCGGTAATAATAAACATTGCGAACACTATCAAAACCCACTAAATTATCCTAGTTCAGAAAGCTGTAGGGCACATGCAGCATTGTACTCCGTAAGAACAAAACAAAAAGCTATTTATATAAACGCCTTTTCTAGGTTTCAGTATTCCATCGGAGCGCAGCTTTGCCACAGCTATCCTGCCCATCGTGGTCAAAGCACGCGGTTGCCGCGTCGCGCACCTCGTAGACTGAAAGAAAGTAGGGCGTTCGCCGACAAAAAAAAACAAAAAACGAAAAAAAAACGATGTACTTTTTGAATAGCATTGAAAGATCAAGCTTCGATTCTTGCGTTCAAATCCGTAATGCGAAAAATGGGTAGCATTGCGCGTTAGACGTCCGCATTGGTTACAGGAGGGCAGGACGTTTGGGGCAAATATGCGCTTCTATAAATAAAAACCTAGACACTGGCCCACAGCAAGCGTTTGTTCTGGAACGCCGTACAATGCTTTACATACGTTATATTTTTGTAAAAATTGATTGCTTCGGTGGTTTTCATAATGCGAAGAAAATGTATAATTGAAGCCATACATTTATGATTTCTAATACAATGATATATTTACTCTAGGTGATTATTTAGCTAATAATACGAAACGCTATTAATTTCCCAATAGGCCATAAGACAAAAATCACGGTAACGTTTTTTCTTTTTCCTGTGAGAGACGTGCTTTTTGCAGAGTGTTTCAAGAAACACCCAGCCCATCTAAAACGGGCAAATATGTACAAATATACCGAATGTGCCCCGCTTGGTATAACCGTCTAACAAACGCCCTAAAAATATTCCTCTTATTTAACATTTGTTTTCAAGTCTCACCGGCCCGTTATGCCCTTTCAACGAAGACTTCTGTACCTATATTCTTTGCCTTTACTTTGACTTGAACAGAAGATTTCTGGAGATGGGAAGCTGTGGTGTCACGTGACGAAAATAATCCCTGGAGAAGGGGAACAAGAGGGACGAAGGGCAAACATAAATCTCCAAACACAGCTAGGTGACTGGTGAGCGACCGAAAAAATCCGCCTGGTCCGTGAATTGGCGAAATCGATCATAGTCGGTTAACAAGTTCTGCAGTAGCCCCTGGAACTCACGCGTTTTTTTTACCCTCATTCTAATAGTATTACATATGGTAAAAAAACGTATTTCGAATATTGTTTCAGGTTAAATGAACCACCAATACAAGTAGCGCATTCTTATTTGGAGACCGCATGCATGTGCGAACATGATTTCACAGCATAATCTGTTGGCACTTCTGTCATTGTGTCGTAGAAAGAAAATAACTATCCTTCTTCCTCACCACTACGCTGTTTCACACGACCTGTCTAGTTTCCATCACGTGTATTCGATTTCACGTCTTCCAGTTCCTTCAGATTCATTCCCATAAAACCCGTTGAATAAAACATGGAAATCCCGTATATACAAATTTCATCACATTCCTGCGTCTTTCCCCCCGAAAATTCCATTTCCTCATTTCTTCACTCACATTTTTTTGTACTATTCAGTTTCCCTTTTTTTTATATCTGCAGATTTGCAGCATTCAACCATCCCGTGCAGCAACGCTTTTGTTTCTTTTTTGACACTTGGCGGCAGCAAAAGGCATAACTACCAGGTGCGCCTTGCACATATATAAACACGATGTCCCCAATTTGCCTTTCATTTTCCCCTAGCAATATTCCCTCGTTTTCCTTTACCTTCCCTTCTCTCAGTTTCCTGCATCCCCGCGTTATTTCCCTTATTTCATTCTGTCCCCGGCACATTTCCCTACAAAACGATGATTTTATACTTGCCCACCTTATTTCCTCACAAACGCAAAAAAAAAACTAAGAAAAAAATTCCTGGAGTGCGCAAAAAGTTTTCCTTCCCTAGTTGATGACCTCGCTCGTTACCCTAAACCAGGCTAGGCGTGAACATTCCGGAAAAGAAACCGTTTCCATGGTAACCAGGGACCTACCGCGCAACACCTGCACCGATGCTTCAAGCAGCATCCAACCCCGTTCCTTCTCCTAACACCTGGTAGCGCCGGCAGCGCCGGTAGCGAGCATGAACACGAAACAAACATTCAAGCGACCGCTTTGCAGCTTTCTCTATGAGGCAACTTCACGGCGCCATTTCTTTTTCCTTTATCATTGTTTTTTTACCTTTGAACAATGCCCTTTAAGGGTGCCGTAAAGGAGAGCAAACTTTCCTCGCTTAACGTTGTTTTTTCCTTTAGGAACGTGGCGAGCAAGTTAGAAGACGCGTTCTGCTGAGCGATGCTGCTCCGCAAATGGCCGCTGTAAACGTCGGCCGTCATAAACTGCTCACCGACGCCGCTGAAGAACACAGTCTTCGAATCATGGTCTAAAATAAGATCTAGGGACAACTTAAGAAACGCAGTGCATGACGGCGTTCGAACAACTTCATTAACGCTCCTCCGCAACTGAGTTTGCGTTATGAGCCGACATGAACGGCGAAGAACGAAATTTGAACCTTGAAGCTTGATCACAGTTTTCTACGCATCTCAAGTTGTTTGTAACTATGTTGAAGTTTTAATTTCGGAACTGTCAACATTTGATTCGGGTGAATCCTCGAGGTATTTGCTTTCGCGGACCGGTATGTGTACAGTGTTTCCAAACCTAGCGAAAAAAATTCCTTTAATATTATTAGTATTAGTAGTATGCGGCTAGAAAAGAAGGGAGAAAAGGAGATAAGAACGCGCGGCGAAGTCAAAGCACCGAGCACTGGTTAGAATGATTAGAGGGTAGACAAAAACGTAGCTGCATTTGTTTCCTCCTATAGTGTTCGAACGGGTTCGGACGCTGAACGCCGGACGACAGCACGTGACGTTCAAATGCGTTCTAACACTGAGGAGGGACGTCTTTGCTATGAATGATTCCAACTAGTGCCCGGCGCTCCGGCGTCCGCTCGCGCTTTTAACTCCTCATCTTTCTCAGTTTCATGCCCACTCATGTTGTTCATAATCCAATGCACGACATTGCACGTCAAGCAGCGATCTGTATCGATCCGCTTTCACAGCGCATTTTCCTCAGGTGTAAAACCCCTGAATCACGTACTCCTAGTTCTAATTGTGTGCACGTTGTTACGAAAAAGACAACAACAAAACAACTCGACTATAACCAATTATAATTTTCTTTCTAGTTTTAATTTTAGGAAGGCCAGCTTTGTTCGTCACGCATAAAAAAAAGAAATTTCTCTTGCCTAGGACAGGCACTGAAGAATATGTGATATCCACAATTTATGTATATTTTATTTTTTTGCTTTCTTATGAGCGTTTAATTTCCTTGCTGTGTTTCTTATTTCTTCGTGCCTTCTGGGCGTTCAAGGATGCGTCGAGCCGGGCCGTAGGACTATTTTTCTTGATTAGTATATTAAAGGTATGACCAGAAACAATTAACATAATATTTTTTACATACTGCAGCTGCAACGGTATATAAAAAAATTAACTGCTTTACAAAGTTTTGATTCAAAATTTAGACTGACGTTGCCTCGTCTACTTACGTCTTTTAGAGAAAAAAAACAGACTAAAATTTCAGTCCTACAAAAAGAAACAAAAAACAACTTGCGCTTAAACCGGCCCTAACTCTGCCTGTTTCAATATGGGTGAGCATTAAACCGACGTGCGGCCGTGTATCACTACTGCGTGGTGCACGTCAAAGAGGCCAGCGGTTGTACTGCACTGGCTAAATTGCTCATCTACAGCTTGAGACTCGTCGCCCGTTGAAACAGACTAAGTTCGAGGCTGTATAGACATTCACACACCAATGTTGTTTTTTCTTGTTACATAAAGCTACATATTTTTTTCGGAGATTTAAACTAGTTTTAAACTGGAAAAAAAAGAGAATGTCACTAGAAATCAAAAATATTGACTTACATGTAATGAGAAAAGACATTACAGGAAGGTTAAGCCGTTTCGTGTCTTTTTCCCAAAATTGTGCCGCATTGTTTTGTAACACACATAAAGGGAAGCAAAAGCTGTGTGTGTGCAATTAGATCTTCCCTATATTCCGAGTTCCTTAAGAAATGTATATGTTATCCGCTAAACCGGAAAAAAAACAAAAAAACACGAAAACTAGACAAAGAAAAAGATAAAAAATGCCCTCTTAGTCGTTCTAAGATACGACGAGAAAACAAAAAGAAGCCAAGAATTGTTTCTTGGCTTCTTTTTATTTTGTCATCGTTGTCTTTCAGAATGTCTGAGAAGGCATTATTTTTCTGCTTCTAGAGCTGCGATATCTCACTGCATCGGAGCTGCGCAATCTCAATTTTTCTCCTATTAGCTTTTATTGTTTTATTAATGCGGTCTATTTTTTTTCTGCCTGTAGTTTATTCGTGCCTGGGCTAACACCCTCGACTTTCCTTTGTTTCTTCTTACATGCTTCTTGCAATTCTGGTTAGTTTTCCGGTTGGTCCCAAGTTTCCAGCTAACTTCTACCCGACTATCCATATTTTTCCCCAATTCCCTTAATTGCGCCCAAAACAATGTCTGGGACCTTTGCGGTCGCCATCCTTTCTCCTAAATTTTTTCTGCTTTATTTATCCTTATCTAATTCCTTGCTCCTTTGTAGATGTCTGTTTTGTTTTCAACCCTTAACTTGGTGAAAATTCGTATCCCCGCCTCATTGGTCAACTGGATGAATGCTGAACATACAACGCAGCAGCTCGCCTGCACGTTGACCATTTTGTTTTATGCAACTGGGTTCTCGATACTTTCTGCACCTGGATGTAAGCAATTTTAGTTGCGGGCACTCCAATGATTCCAGTAATATATATATATATATATATTTGCTATCATGGAGGAACGTTTTTCTCCGCGTCAACGTTTTTGTTTGTTTTTTCTAGATCATTTTGAAAAGTGTACCAGACACCTACAAGGTCTTGAGGTTTTCTTGATCATCATGTGTGCACCCATGATCAAAAAGAAGCGCCACGTTTCAGCTTAGCGCCTTTTATTTTGTTTGTAACGACTGGATGTTATTCTGAATGATGAGCTGCGAGTTCTTTCGTTGGCGCCCTCTTATGGTTTTTTTCGTGATGACGACATTACCCGAATTCGCCTCGTCATGTCGTCACGACTTGTGATCTTGGATGTGTAGTCCCAGTTGCGTACGATTCTGCAATGCTCTGCAATACCAGAGTACTACTTCTCTTAATTTCATTCGTGAAATCAAAATTTTTACCAATAAAAAAAAAAGAAGCACAGTACACAAACCCTCCATCCTTCCTCCTGTTATTATGATTGCTCACGAGAAGGAACAACAACCGTCTGGCCGGTCAACGTTCCACTTGCTTACACTAATGTACCTCTCGTATATGATGTAAATATATGTAAATAAAGTTAATAACAATTAAAATAGGATTAGACGATACTTTCTTTCCCTCGAAGCACTTCGTCCTCTCTGCAGAGAGACACTTTTAAATGCCAGTAGACTCACTGAGCACCTTTGCCTTAATATTTTTAGAAGCAAAAATAACCAAATTACACTACTACAAAAGTAAGGGGGAAAAACACTTGTGCAAATTGAGGCATTTTAGTTTATTGAAGGCGATGCGGATTTAACACAACTCCGAATAAGCACAAGGCACACGTCTTTCACGGCGAGGGCACTATTTTATAATATTATCCAAAATGTATTAAAATACATATTGCGCTTGCTTTGGTCTCAACCCTCATTCCATCCCCACCCCTCCTAAGAAGACAAAGACACAAAAAAGCGCGCCAGTACAAGACATTAGGGAGTTTTAGAATAGTCTACGCACTTTTAGCGCACGTTAGCGGTAAACTTAGTGCTTGTATTAGCGCACACGACGCAAGAGAGTTTTAGAATAGCGTTTCTCCGCCGCGACGCTAAAAGCCCAAGAATTTCGCGCTTGCGTCACCACCAAGATACAGTCACAATTTTTATTTCACACACTAAATGCTGTAGTTTTAGAAGAAAAAAAAAGATTTTTTTGGTCCAGAGTAGCATTTTAGATTTGTTTACACATGAGAATGCGACGCGAGCGGTTGACCGGTCGTGTCCGCTTGCGTCGCCTCGGCAAGAGACGTCTCGTCTACTGACCTTCGCACATCGTACCTTCGATTCGCCGAGAAATGTTCGCGCTTCGCAAGCATCAAGTTGTCGGTGATCGTTGCCAAACTGAGTAGAATGTCGTCCCGTATTGAAAATCGCAGTCGCGAGGATGCCGCCGATGTCGCACTCGCGACGCCGCCAAAGAAGCCGCCGACATAATCCTGGAAGCTGCCATTTTTTTAAACTCTGCTCGTCTTGTCTTCCGCGAACTTCTCCTCACGAATCCTCCTTGGAGAAGTGCAAAGACTCTTTGCGTACGCACGCTATTTCCGAGAAATAGCGCACGCTAAAGTTGCACACGCAAAACGAAAAACCTGGTTTGCGTTCGGAGCATGCGCAGTGGCGACGGCGCTATTTTTTTGCGTACGCAAAGCTTTACACTCGCTATTCTAAAACTCCCTATTGGTCACCTCTCCACAGGCTGAATTACTGAATTCCGGAAAACTCGAAATATGACCGCCCTCATAAAATACAAATAACAACAGTAAAACTAACTAAAAGCGCAAAACAAATTTGACGGTAAATGCAATAAAATCTTTATCCCCCTCTCCCCCTCAACAAATAAAAAAAAGCATGCTAGAAAGTACGATTCCCGCTACCTTTTAGCTTGAAGCAGTCTTATTTTTAGACTGCTTCAAGCATAATTTATCGTTGCGCAAAAAAAAAATGAAAAAAAGAATATTTTTTACTGCACCGATACACTTATCTATATTTCTTGTCCATTTCAGTGTGTTGAAAAGCCACGATTGACGGTAAAAATATATATACAAAAGAAGACGTCAGTGCTCTGAATGAGCAAGAAAAAAAACGTGTGTGCAGTCATGAATGGGCGGCGATCTCCTTCAGCAGAGAAGCAGAGTTCCTAAAGTGCGCATTTCGGGAAAGGGTGCCATTTGACGAGTTACACCGTGCTACAAAGACGACATAAGGCAGCTTCATTCCCTTCGTGTTAACGTGTCGTCCTCTTATTGGCCTGGCAAACACTGGTTTGTCCTGGTCCTTTTTGCTCGCGGCTGTATAAATGCTCAGGTGTAAGCCAACTAGAGTTTTTAGACACTCCCATTCTTGAGGCTTCTGCGTGGGGCTTAAGAATTCGACCCATTTGATCGAGTTAGTTAGAACCCGATCAATAGAAGTCTATTAGTGTGCAATAATTTCCAAAATAACATTTCTATTTCTTTTTTATTTTTATATTCTTTCTCATTTGAGTTGAATTATGAGAACAGAATTTACTGTTCATAAAAGTATATGCACATTTGTTTATTTAAAATGTTTAGTTCCTTTTATGTCCCCAGGAGTAACAAACAACAGATGAATATTTTGTTGTGCCAGCTTTCTTTAGGAATATCTCGCTAAACGCAGCGGAGATTAGATATAGATTGTTTAAAGCAAGGATATACCCGACAGAAACTTGATTTATCCTTCTAAATAGTGATAAGATGTACTAATGTATTTTCTCACAATGATATTCTCAATGTCATTGTTACAACCCGCGCCGTCTGCTTTAATCCGCGTCTAGATAGTTTCATGACTTTGAATTCCGACTATTATATTTTGGATGTTTAATATCTTGATATCTTCTCAACTTTTTCCGTTCTTTTTATAGGCCCGCTTTTTTGAATAAATTCTGCGTTTTAAGTTTTGTTACGTTTAGAATCGATTGTTTTCCCACTCCATTGAGCTCAATATTATATATACACAATTTCAACAAATCCCTAATAAAAAATATTAAAACATTTTAAATTTGATATTAAACTGCGGCGCTTTGAAGACATGGCATTGTAGCATCTAAACACATTTTTGAAAAAGTACAATTAGCCTTTGAATTAAAAAAAAACAGTGTCAACATAAGCGCGACCCCATACGTCCACATGTGATTTCTTCCCTTATAAAAATGAAACATCCGCATCTTTTACAAGTTCTTATGCAATTGGCGCATTTTCTATCTTTTTTGTTTGCAATATTTTAGACGTGATAGCATCCATAGGTCCAACAGATCACAACATCGTGTGTGTTCGTCTGTAAGCGGCTTGATGGCACACCCCCTTGATAGCACGCCAGCGTGAACCAGGAGGCGTAGAGAGCAGACACTGTGGCGTGATCTGAAGGAGGTCACGTAATCACACGGCTGCTGCACGTCAAGGTAAAGACACCCGATACTGGGGCGGAAGTAGCGCAATTGCCCCCCCCCCCCCCCCCCCCCCCCCCCGAATCGCCATTCCTGTCCATTCAAATCTTTAGAGGTACGTGAGGGTCTTTACGAAACGGGCGCTCCAAGATTGTTATGGATCATCATAGTACTGAAACCGTTACTCGCCAATATAAGCACATGTGGCACTGTGTATGCAATTAAGTTATCAATCATGCTTATCTCCACAAATATCTTACAGTAAAATTGCTCGGCTTGCGTATTTCACGAAATCAAAATTATTTTCTCAGTGTCTCCAAGAACCCACGCCGTATGTGACGGCGGTAAAAAGATGCACGCTTGTTTCGCAGCTGTTTGGACAGCGCGATTCTCGGTAAACGAGGAACGCCTCTATAAGACTACTCGATCGTGACCAGTGAGTAGCCTTATAGGCTCACTAAGAATAGAAGTCAAAAAGAAACCGCTCATTCCAATAACTACAATGGCGACCACGGAGAGCTTGGCCTTAGTTTCCCAGGATGCAGCGAATTTACGTAGGAGGAGTGCGCCGTGGCACGGTGCACGGGTTCAGCAGAAGGAACACACTTTGACTTCGAGTTCGCATAGCCTTTAGAAAAGAGGCCGCTGGATTACAAGGAAAAATTTACGCAAAATGCACGTCACGCAGAGTCAGTCCGAGAGAGCCGATCTTGACGGACGTCTTAAAAGCGCGCTCAAATTGCCGAAGCAATGCGCCATCGACGTGCTACGTAGTGTGGGCGACGACCGGGAAAACAACGGCAGCCACGTAAGGTATCATTTGACGCTTGGCGTTGAAAGCGCAGCAGACAAATTTTGCGAAATGATATCGCGTTATATATTTTTCTTTGCAGCAGCAGCGAAAAAGAAAGCATAGCTTTTAATTTTTTTTTGCAACACATCTACGTGTTTGTTTTTATTTTGTCCTCCTTCCTTTCGTCTTTCAGCCATTCTTTTATTTTATTTATCTCGTCTTTTTCATTTCTCCCTTTTCCGGCGCTAATCAAAACAGGACGGCTTACTTCGGACGGCGGTCTTCTACATCTGTGTCTTATCCTTCCCCATCTGGAATGTCCTCCGGGAGGCTGCTGCTACGTGGGATACGTGGAACAATCACCGCCCATGCCATGGGGAGAAAACAAAAAAGAACGAAAGAGGGAAAAAAAATACAAAAAAAATGTGTGTGCGGAGAGTCGGGTCAGAACTGGAACGACGCACATTACCGAAACGAACCACTTTGTTCGCCTGTCTCTGGAACGCGCGTTTGTTCCTGCTCGTCTTGAATCCGGCCTTTTTGGCTCTTACTCTACAGGAATCGTAATTGCAAAGTCTTTCCTGGGTATTATATTTTTTATTCGCTACTATTTACCGTTCCCTATAAGTGTTGTTAGCGACATTATCTTAATGCTGGTCAAGGCATTTGAATTTGAGTGTGACTGACAGCGTAATTATGACTGGTTATGCGTTCCGTAATTTCAGGGTTTCCCTTGATTTCCGAAAATCAGGAGTAATTTCTTTTTTTTTTTTTTTTTTTACAAAAATTAAGTTTTCTTTTTTTATATATATAGTGTTGAACAAACGTAGGGGCTTAGTTCAAAGGATAAAATATGAGCATAAAATGCTCGAATTCTAAGGAACATACCCATGTCCCGCATGCATGTAGGGCGTCCCCGTACAGGTACCAGAAGGAAACGAGATGACGTAGAAGGTTCCGAAGAAATAAGCAGTCTTGCAGACAGTTCACTGCGGGGAGTGTTCAGGGTCAACCCAACATAAAGCTTTAGATAAAGGTTTTTCATCTCGTGAGTTAAGGTTTCTTCTACTCAAGGTCACTCCCCATTCGTGTATTTTTTCGCTTTTTTCCTGGTTTTAACAAAAATCGGCTCAAGGTTTATCCGTATCCACCGAAAACAGGGAACCCTTGTTATGACTGCTAACGACAAGCTGGTTGCTATGGTAACTGAGAACCCCGCAACTCGTTTTGGAGCGCAGGAAGTCGTGCCGTACTCTGTTACGCAAACGTGAATGTCTGAACGAGCCTCTAGAACTGTATAGAGACGTTCTGGGTAGATCAGCGAGCCGCTCAATGCGAGCCCACGTAGCTCAAATAATTCTATGGCAACACGAGAAATTCAGCGTGTGATGCAAACCACCGTTCGTGTCTCGTCGACGCAGGTACGTACGCGCTGTTCAAAGATTGGAATACGTCTAAAGGGTTTTTTCAGACACCGCTTTAAAGACACTTCCTCCAACAAACTTTGTCATCTCCTCTCATGTTCTAACTCACACATAAGAACGTTCATGAATACAGATATTTAAAAAAAATAAAAGCTTTGCAAGACAGCGCGCTGTTGGGGACTCGGTTCTTCGATGAAGCAATGAAAAAATAAATGCTCTCCGATGAACAGTTCATTCCACTCCCTTTTGTGTTCGCACCGTCGCGGTTTCGGCGGGCTGCGCTGCCCCTGGTCTTCCAACTTACATCCCAGTACGCTGAACTTGTAGACAAAGAGTGGGGACTGAGAGGTTCTGGTTGCATTCCATTTCTGCCTTGAAAATTGCTGTATACACCAACAGGCGGTCCTGACGTCACACTACTGCGGTGGTGCAGCTGTCGGTACTGCGCATGGCCAGACGCGTCCTCTCACATGAATATGGTTTGTGCGCACGCGCAGTGCCCACCACTGGTTTAGGGGAAACGCCGACTTGTTTATAAACAGTGCGTTAGTCTGTGCAAGTAGGGCTTGGAGTAGAAAAATGATGCATTGTTTAAAACGTTTACTGTGCAAAGAAAAGTCATTACCTAAATTATATCTTTTCTGTGCTAAAGATATGTGGATGATACAAGGCTGTTGAACTTAAAGCAGTATATTAACACACCCTTATAGTTTGTTGTGTGCACGCGCTCTTCAAATATAGATTCAAAAACAGCAACTGTAGCTTCTTTACACGTGTGCGTTTGTCTTTCAAGTAGCGATCATTGTGCCAGTTCACCCTTGGGAGCAGCACTAATAGAAGCTATAAGGACGGCATGTTGTTCACATAACATCTCCTCATTGCACGTGTCTCGCGCGCTCACCTAACAACGGCTCTTGTTACTTGTGAAAAGACCGAAGCGTGAATTATTGTTTTTGAGAGGCTTTGTCTGGGACTAACCTATGGCTCGCAGTGATTTGCACGGCTCACATCAGCAGAACTATTTTAGGTCCTGTCACGATCTCAAACGGCACTAATTATTAATATACTAAAATTTCAATTTTCGTCTTAGTAAACAATGCTGACTTTAATTTTTTGTGTTATTGGACAGTAACTAGCTCTCTGGATTGCTTAAAGCGTACACGCGTTCGCGTTATGAAAAATAAATAGTTTAAAATATAATTTTATGACGCAACTAGCTCATTGCCATCCGCGTTGTAATTGTTAGGGTGGTGAACTACAGCTGGCAATAGAGAGTGCACAAATATAAGCTAAAGACGGAAAAAATTAACTTCATTTAAGGTACAACAAGATAAAAGCTATTGTTTGAATATTTTAGGGGGAACGAGCCAATTCCATTTCCATCTTCCACACACCAGTTATAACACTAGATTTTTCAGACTATGATAACGCCTAAATCTCCCCTCAAACCGTTTTAGGAAGTTCACAACTTTCCTCGATAAGTCTATGAAATTCTGTTTAAACCACCCTGCAACAAACGAAGTGGACAGCGCAAGATAGAAACAAAGTAAAATAAACAATATTAAATATAGTTTACATTTTCATCAAGGAAATCAAAGTTTGATCATTATTAAAGCAGTCCTTTTGGTGACATGCTACTTTATTTTGTATTTCAAATCAAGACAAAATATATTTGGAAGTGAACTCTTCTACTTTCTGTGAAAATTGGCACTAGCATTACCCTAAGTAAAGTACACATGTAGTGCAAACTACTATAACGACCTTGTAGCAAAATGCACACACAAATGTACTTCAAATGCTTCTTTAATAACCTTTGTGGGTAACCTGGTGGCACAAAGCGTTCCATCAGACATCCCGCATGTTACATTGTCCGTGGTCACCTCCACCGCAAGGTGGCCTAGTGCAATGGGCCAGGGGAGCGGCACTTCCCCTTAAATAAAAGGCCGGCGCGCAAGGATACGCGGCAGCTTTTCGGTTCGCGCGTGCGGCGATGGCAGCAATAAATTATTAAGCGTTGTTGAACCAGTATACGAGCCGTCATTCCCCAAGGCAGGTAGCAACAATGAAAATCCAACAACTTCCACACACTTAATGTGTGCATTGCCACTACCGGGTGTAATGATACAATGATAAAAGCCGTCATAGAAACCAAGGCACCCGACAGTTCATGTGTGCACGGGCCAGTCTTGGGTAAGTTACTTTTAAAAGGTAATTCGTTAAGTTATAGTTACTTTAAAAAAGTAGCGAAGTTACCGCTACAGTTACCGCAACAAAAAAGTAACTCGTTACAGTTACAGTTACTTTTAAAAAGTAACGACGTTCCTTTTCAGTTACTTTTCTATAACACAAAAAATAGAAGAAAAGCTTTTTAATCGGGTGAATCAACCGTGAAACAACAATACCCACGGAGGGCATTGCGAATGTTTCGTATTTTGATTAGCGCCTCTACTTCGCACTGCGCATGTTTCGTATCTCGATTTGCGCCACTACTCCGGCGTGATGCAGCAGTCGAGGCAATATTTACTGCTGTTTGCGCGGGGTTTGCTTGTTGCTCTGGTTGCGCGGGGCCTGTTCAGCAAGGGTAGGGACGTGCTCACCATCAAACGAGGGAAACTTTCAGCCACTATTTCTAAAAAGCAACTGCTGCTAAGTTTCAATATAAACTAAAAAGCATGATTTTTAATTTTTATGCAATAAAACTTGGTGAGGGGCGTTTTCTAGTGTTTCATAATTTTTTAGCGTTATAGAAAAGTAACTGAAAAGTGACGTCGCTACATTTAAAAGTAACTGTAACTGTAACGGGTTACTTTTTGTTGCGGTAACTGTAACGGTAACTTCACTACTTTTTACTGAAAGTAACTGTAACTGTAACAAATTACTTTTTAAAAGTAACTTTCCCAAGACTGCTTCTTCCATCTGTAACGAGAAGATATGAAGAATAAATATTAAATCATCACAAATCTATAAGGTTCAATTATATACAAATAAAAAAGTTACGCCACATCACCATCCGCTCCTCATTTCTCCCTCCTTGTAGCGCCATGGCCGTTGGTGATCGCCGGCGATCGCAGCCGTGTAATCGGCCGTTTCCGCTCAAAACATCGCACTGTGCCCTGGCATTAGCATCCTTCACAAATTCACGGCTAAATTGAGCGCATCGTTTTCTTATAAACTGTTCCCAAACTGCTCGCTATTCTAGTGGACGGAAATGTTGATGTGGTGTACGTTAATCTGAAGATGGTTGGCTTCAGAAAAGGCGACTCTTGGATAGCAGAAGACAGGTGATTCCTCCGGGCCTCGTGTCTCGCATTTCGCGTGGTGACACACATGCTCCAGTGACGTCAGGTAACGTGCATCGCTCCGACGCTCTTATTGGGTTGTGGGGCCCTAGCCTCCACAGCACCCCAAGTTATCGTGAAACGGAGTATAGTAGTTTTATTTTGTGAAAGTGCTCACTCAAGCTGAAGCGTCAGTTGTCTGTGCGGCCCCGTCGGATCTTGGCAGAAGACCTTTCGATTGCGCGACGGGGCGGAAAGTTAAACACAACGTGATCTTTCACCGCTTTAGAGTTGGAGCACGTCGCTTAGGCGGGACACCACCGCCGCTGCTATCGGCTTGTCACGCCGCGCGAACCGCGACACGAAATGAAGGGCGGGGCCCGTTGCCGTCGACTTAAAATGATACGCCAAATTGGTACCGCGGTGCACACTTCCCGATGTGAGACATCCACCGACTTTTTTTGTTTTGGTTGCGGGTAAGAGTCTGGTGCTGAAGTGTTTTTGGACGACAATGCAGCACTGTATTGATATACAGGAAAAGAGCTCGCGTGAAAAAAGAGTGTTTTTTTTTTCTTTTTCCCAGATACATAAACTAAGCATCCCCGAAAGCTCAAACCTCGTCACAATGTGACGCTTGCGGTTGTGAAGAATGCGAAAGTTTGAGGACATGACGTTACCTGGATCTAAAGGTAATAGAATGACTAAATTACTTTATGAGCCGGCGTCTACGTCTACAAGAACCGACACTGTGGACGCAAGAACCGACACTGTGGAGGCTATATACAGGCGAGCCGTTCAACGTTACATATCATTCTAACCAAAGACGACGGGCTTAAAGGGGACAAAGGACACAGACACAAACGTCTGTTCGTCCTTCGTCCCCTTTGTCTTCCGCAATTCTGGGTTAGAATCTTGTGTCAATTTTTCTGTTGATTTTAGTGTTGGTAAAAACATAAGCATGGGGAGCGTCTTCGTCGACGACAGAGCTCAGTAAGTATGAAATGCTTATTTCAATTGATTTGTTTTTCGGAGTCGAACCAGCGGCATATATTGGCGTCGTTATGGCCGATGACGAATGCACTTCGCGATCACCAACTAACCATGAACTCCGAATAAAAGCAGGTAAGTACAAACGTCGAGCACCAATCGATGCTCTTTTGCATCGCCGACTACCCCGACAGGCGCTGTCGTTCACGACGTAAGAAATATCGATATAGCTTGAAAACGATGACTGCGTGCAAGGAAGCGTCCCTGTATAGATTCCGGCGAGAGTTCGATCGGGAAGTACGTCTCGTGAGAGCCCTATACATACACGCCTGCTAGATTTTCTACCTTTTCTGAGGAGTCTGCGAGCCGTCGTTCATATTCATAGTATTTTAAGGACGCATAATGTAGCAGTACCTCGGTTAATTCGCCTTTTCAAAATGCGTTATATCTTCCAAAAGCTTGTTTGCTATAGCGAATATTGCTTCCATACCAAAGCCTGTGATCTTCAACATGCCACATTGATTTAAAAAAAAAATAATGAAGATTCATGATGTCACTTATAAACAAATCAACGATTTTCAAGTTCGATAAGCCGTTAAGCTATATCTTTATTCAGGTTTCTGAATACTGCATTTACTATACACTTAGAAAATTGTTAACTTCATTGCCACTCAAATAACTGCCAGGATCCTCTAAAGAGGAGAAAAATGTTTTGAGTTTACAACATAAAACAGATAATTCTTTGTATCAACCGCAGCGAGGAATGGGTAATTATTTTAGATCACGTGTGGTGTTTTTATTATATTAACGCAAACTGTAAAGGTATGGAATATTTTACTTGTAATATTTTTTTTGTGACGTAATGAAAATTTTTTTTCATGGGTTAGTGATGAATTTAACGAAGTACACCATACTTTTTGTTGTGTAGTACAGATAGCATATTGCAGTCGCAAAGTGTTTTGTAATCCTCTCTTGATGTTCACGAGAAATCTTTATACGTCTCTGTTAAACAAGATAAGCTAGGTATTGTAACTGTCATTTTCTTTTTTCGGGGCATCTGCTGCGTTTGAATTATATTTCTTTGAATGATGGGTCACGTCCTACTACCCTCACGAAGTGACATCAGGGTTAGAAGGTCGGCGGTTTCCTTCAAACTCCAGAATAATGATCCAGGCATCCGGACCAGAGCATCGGCTGGAGTCAATTTCTTTGTATCCTTTATTACCCTGGCTCCCAAGCCAAGAGCGCTGGCAGAGGCTAGGCGCTTGTGATAGCCAGCATTGCGAGCCTAGTGCATCTGTGCATAACCTTCTCAATACTCACAAATCCTGGAAGTTCGACGACGGAGCCATAGAGTGCCCGGTCGCAGTTTTGGAGAGCGAGGATTTGGTAGCACAGAGCATTTCCCAGGAAACCTGGACGTCAGCGCACAGATATTGAAGCAGCGAGGGCCCGAAGCACGGTTTTCAAACCTGACGAGAAGAGAAGCGGTAGCGTGAGAAACGTGAGGAGCACGAGAGGACATACCATCGCTCGGGAGAAGTGTGTTTCGGCGTCTCGTCGCAGCGGGGCGCCCGTCACTGGCTTTACTAAAATCCGTTGTCTGCCGCTTTACCTTTTCAATTTCGGCGGCCGCTTCTCGTGGCGATCTCCCAGGTTTTGTCAGTATAGAGGAGGCTATGATCTGTGTCACTATAGGACCCTCCACCTAGTTGTGCGGAGCAAAAGTTGTGGTTGTGCTCCACGTAACGATCTTTTTGGAACCAGGTTGCTGGTGGGTGTTGCCAAATTCAGTAGTTGTTCTGGACAGTTCAAGCGGGAAAACGACAGGATTTGTCACAGAGAAAGCTAAATCGTCAGGTTTCACGCAGTCCAGCGTGACCACATCGTGACGTCTCTTGATGTTGACCGTGATGCTTTTTTTTATCTGTTCTAGAAAGAATTTCATACGGTGCATCGTAAGGTGGCGCGAGGGGTGCTCGTACATAAACTCTTCGCACGAATACTTGTGTGCAGGTCTGGAGGTTGTCGTTAATAAAAACCTGCAGTGGAGTCTGTTGTCTGGGTGGCGCTGGTCGCAGTGTGGAAAAGAAACTTCTCATGTCTTGAAGATAAGACGGGATGTCAGGATCTTCAAATGGTACATGTGTGAGAAATTCTACAGGCAACCTAAGCGTTGTGCCATAGATCAGCTCGGCTGAGGTACAAGCGATGTCTGTTTTGATGGTAGAAAGGGTTCTAAGGAGGTCGAGAGGAATGTGACGAACCCAATGAGCACGCTCTTCTTTCGTCATCAGTGCTGCCTTGAGTTGGCTATGGGGCCGTTGAACCATTCCATTGACTGAATTGTGGTATGCAGTGGTGTGTACGTGGCGCACACCCAAGATCTTGGTAAGGGCCATGAAATATTTACATTAAAACTGTCGGCCACGTTTGGTCGTGATAGTGGACGGACAACAAAACAGTGCAATCCATGTAGAGAGGAAGGCGTTGGCGACTGTCTCGCTGTTATGTCGGTGAATGGAACAGCTTCCGGCTATCGCGTGAACCTGTCCAGACATGTCCAAACGTGTCAAAAACCACTTTACTATGGTAGAGGTTCTACAATCTCAATGTGGACGTGATCAAATCTGGCATCTGGAGGTCGAAATACATGCAGCGGTGTCTTCGTCTGTCGAAGTACTTTCGAACGTTGACATTTGTTGCATCTTTTGGTCCCTCGACGGATGTCAGCGTTCATCCGGAGCCAGATGTATTTTGTCGTAACGATGCGTTGCGTTGCACGGATGCCCGAATGACTAAGATCATGAATGAAATGGAAAATAGCTTTCCGAAAACGTTAGGATATGTATGGCCTAAGTGTGCCGGTTGACACGTCGCAGACAAGCTTGCAGTTGGCGAGTGGAAGTGTAACGGGTTGGAGCTGCAGAGATGTAGAGGACACTCGAAGCTTTTGCAGCTCGGAGTCTTCTTGCTGTGTGGAGGCTAGTTCCGAAAAACTGACAATAGGAGGTGGTGAAACACCGTCAATTTGTGAGGGTGCGTCTGCTGGCGTGTTGTCTGTTCCGGCGACATGGCGCAGGTCTCTCCTATACTCGGAGATGTACGAGATGTGGCAAATTTCTTTGGCAGATTAGGGTGATTTCCCCAGAATGTATATATAAGGGTCTCGCGGTTGCACCTGAAAAACTCGACTTCCAAAGAGTACCGGAAGTTCCGAACAGTCGCATAAAATGCGAGGACCTCGAGTCCATATGTGCTGTAGCGTGAAACTCCAGGTATGAGCTTCTGTGAGAAAACTTCAAGCGGATTCCACCCATTTTCGCCGCACTGCTGTACTACAGCGCCGACAGCAATATCAGATACGTCTGATGCACGATAAGTGTGGCATCGGCAAGGGCTTCCTTGGCCGCGGTGAAAGCCTCCGCTGCGCTGTTGATCTATGATACTTGTACCACAGACTTGCTCGGAACTCGGAGCAAGTCTGTGAGAGGCTGAATGATGTGTGCGCAATGTGGGATGAAACGCCGATGAAAATAATGAGGCCCACAAATTCCCCTAGGTTACGTCAAGATTTCTGTTGTGGGAAATCTCCTATGACTTCCACGTTAAATTGGAGAGCTTCGATGCCATCGGGAGTGATGCGGTGCCCTAGAAATTTCAAGGCCGTAGTATCAAAGGTACACTTCGCCACATTGATTGTAAATCCGTAATCGCGGAAGCGTTCAAGGAGTAGCCACAGATATCTTGTGTGCTCCTCGCGGGATTCGCTCGCGACCAGCAAGTCATCCACGCAGGCAAATACAAAAGGCAGCCCATGACGAACGTCGTCGATGAACCTCTGAAAGGTTTGCGTGGAGTTTCTCATTTCAAAAGGTATCAAAACGTATTGGAAGAGGACAAATCGGCTTGTGGTGGCCGTCTTCGGGATATCTGCAGACTCAATTGGGATGTGGTGATGCGCCACCATGTCGACCTTGCTGAATATAGAGGCTCTTGCCAGGTGTTCGGCGAAGTCGTGTATGTGAGGTGGAGGGTATCGATCGGGTTTGGTATTGGTGTTTAGCGCCCTGTAATCACCGCATGGCCTCCAGTTCCCTGAGTCTTTCTTACGACCTGTGTGGAGTGGTCATGCCCAAGAGCTGTTAGATGGTCGAATTACGCCTAGTTTTATGATATGCTCGAACTCTCGCCGTGCTACTTGCAGGCGTTCGCCAGAGGGACGACGAGGGCGAGCAAAAGCGGGAGGGCCCGAGGTGACCATTTGGTGTGTCAGTGCATGCGGTGGCGGCTCTGCCATGTTGGACGACTTCGGGATTTGTGGAAATTCTTTAAGAATATCTGAGAATCTCGAAGTAGGCGGGATGTTCCGGATGCAAAGGGGAGGTAGAGTTGTGGACACGCCGTTGACAGTGAGATGAGCCTTCCTGTCGATAAGTCGTCGATGATGCATGCTAACATCCAGATCACAGTATGAATGAAAGTCTCAGCCTAAGATGGAGTAGGTCACGTCGGCAATGATGAAGATCCATCGAAAGGTCTTACGAAGCCCTAAGTCCAGGGTCAGAAATCGTCTTCTATATGCTGGAATGTTTGATCTCTTTGTTTCGACGAGATGCAAACCGGTCAGTGGACGTCGCCTCTCTACATGTATAGGCTGAAGGACCCATATTTCCGCTTCAGTGTCGGTCAAGAAACGGTGAGTTATTCGGTCTGTGACGAAAAACAGACGGCTTGTTGTTGGGCCGACGTCACTTGCCACGTCTAGTGACGGGCCGGAGCGTTTTACTGCCAATCGCACGGTTTTGTGCGCTTGCGTGCGTCGCTGCCGAATTTCTGGTGGTATCAGCATGAAACACCTGTCCGTCGTTGTGAAGGACTGCTACGCTGAGAGGAACTACTTCTCCGATGACGTCGCGAGTCGTTTCCTGTTGTGTTGAGTGCTGCGACGGCTGTTGTGAGCGCGTCGATGCGGGCTACAGGGGCTCGTACAGCGGAACACTGATGAGCTTTACGCGCGCCGCTTGACAGGGCAAGCTCAGCATACTCCGCGACGCGGTTAGCCATCTCGGCAAGGCTATCTAGTTGAAGATCGGTAGCGGGTGCAAGCGTCACGCAAATGCCTTGTGGCAAGCGCTGGAGAAAATATTCCTGTAGAATCGGATTGTTCGCGTCCGAAGATTGCTCACCTAACAGCTGGCGCATGCGATGAAGTAGCTGAGAGGGTCGACGATCGCCCATCTCCTCAGTTTTCAAGAGCTGCTGCAGCCTTGAAGCCTCTGACTCCGTCTTCCTAGCGAGGATCATGCGCTTGTTGTAGTCGTAGGCGTCGTCGTGAGGGGGAGACGGCAGTATTTCTTACAGCTCATCAGCCACCTCTGGGGGAAGAGCGGAAAACACATGGTCGTAGCGGGCGGTATGGCTTGTGTTGCGCCGCAGGTGGAATTGTGCTTCCACTTGGGAAAACCAGGCCCAGAGATTTTTCGCCCAGAAGGCTGGAAGGTGCAGGTGTACGGTGGGGAAAGCTGCTTCGCCGTTAGAAGAGGTGCCAGCAGCACACTGGTTTATGTTTGTCAGACGTCCGGGGCACCAGTTCGTCACCGGTGTCCTTCAAACGCCGGAGGAAAAATGCTTTCTCTAGAGTCAACTTCTTCCTTTTCTTTATTTCTCTGGCTCACAAGCCACGACCGCTGGCAGAGGCTAGCGCTCGTGGTAGCGAGCATTGCCAACCTAACGTATCTGTGTCACTATAAGATCATTTTCATTGAAAATATGCACAAAATAAGACTACTATTATAAAAAAGCGTAAAAAGACGGCACAAAAGTAGAAAGAGCAGACAGGACAGACTCTGACTAACAACGAAATGTTTGTTGAAAATTGCACGCGCGCACAGTGTACCGCACATCCACGTGTTCCTCTTATCACATACCTGTGTTTTAATTATGTCGTTCAACAACCAATTAGACCAACAATCTCCCCGTTATAAGCTAGATTACTAATATTATTATAATTATTTTTAAGTGCGCAAGATACTCCGGTGTCCCCAACAGTGCGCCCACACGGACAACTTCAGACACGCTGACTAACTGTCAACCGTTTGTTCGAAGCTATATCCCCAAGCAGCAAAACTCTCGGAACAAGCGAGGTTCTTGTTCCGAAGGTGGATCTGCTGTCACGCCGCACACGGCGCCGTTCTACCGCCACCTTCCGCGAGCGGCCCGACGTGCCGTCATCAACGAGTTGCCCGGCGCAGCTCGCGTTCGGATCATAATGGTGATAGCCGGCAGGAAATGGGAGGACTGCAGCGTCGTAGATTGAAATTATGGTGCTACGGGGAAGGGCGACAATCGCTTTCCGGGTGCTAGAGCACCTGGTTCGGGGAAATCGCTCCACCCAGGAGACGTGGGCGGCCGCCTGTACTTCGGGTGTACCACTGCGCGCTTGCTGGAAATAATTCCAATTGGAACGGGTTTACTTTGGGCCGATGAGGGAAGTCACGTCAGCGAGCCGATAAGTGTGTATACCGACCGAAGTACTGTTACAATTTGGGCGAGTTGAGTCTAGATTGAGAAACTAAAATCGCGCAAAGAGGAACGAAGGACTATACTTTGGTTCGACTGCAGTCAAGGCTACCACGGGATGAGGCCAATCAAGCGGCGACAAAAGTGCATCGGCGAAGTGCTCGTCGTTCTCTGAGTATGCTATATAACCGGCTAAATCAGCCACTCACCGGAAAGAGCGCCGGCTCAGGGCGCGCTTACTGTGCCCGTTTGGTTTGTCTCAGGGGCCTCCAAACCCCGGCCCGTGGTGGCGTTCTGGCCGGCCCGCGAATGGCCGCGATCTTTCTAGAGAAAACAAGCTCGCGGCTTCTCTTACAGGCACCAAATATAAGCGCGTGTAAAATAGGAAAGAAAGAGAAGAAAACGGCGCCGCGACGCGCACCAAATGTGCAGATGAAGATATCATAAATAATGAGAGAAAACTGCATCAAAACGTGGCGTATCTCGAGATACAATTATTTATTGTGCGTTGTCTCCACCAGAATCTCTGTGCAACTATGATAAAACTCCTTCCTCGAATTCTGGCGTAGTATATCCTGCTTAGTGTAATTTCTACGAAATCTCGCACATTGACATCACGATCTACCATTCTCATTAATCTTCTACCCTGTGCAAACGAGTATATGCCAAAGTTCCTGCGCTTTTGTTTATGCCTGACGACTTCTGGGGTTTGCAAAAATTATGTGGCCTTTTACATTTCAAAATAAAGTATACGCTTTCATCCATCTTTCACTGTTTGTACTTTTTGCTGTAGCGTATGTTTCTGAAGTACAATTATTATTTAGGCTTATTTGTTTAATATATCCTCCTTTATATTGTCTTAACCAATTCCGGCCTTCAAGATTGCGCCAGGTCCCCAATGCCAGGCTTTGCCAGTATGGACGAGGCTATGACCCTGCGTTCTTTGCGCTTTCATCAACTTTATTGTCGGACAGTCTCAGGGAGGGCACATTAAAACTAATACATTTTATAGGATTAGTTTTATCGCGTAAGCGTCGCCGCTAAATATACACTCTAATAAGAAATATGCTCTGAAGTGAACGAAAAATAAAATTCGTCCCGTTTTTATTTCTTAAATTTGATGTTAAATTTTGAACACTGAACATTAAACTTTGTTAGAGAAAATCTGCGTCCAGGACATCAAGCCGAAAGAAAACTTTCAATAAGATGCTTGGCTAGGTAGGATGTTCCTGCACACAAAGAAACTGCGCAATAATAAAGACACGATCAACTATACAAAACAGGGACATTTTGTTTTTCTTAAATAAACAATGAACATCGCCTTGGTCGAAGACGACGTTGTTCAGAAATGTGGGCGAGTTATGATAGAGGGTTTCAAGTGCATAATTAGTAAGGAAATAGAAAACGATCCAGAATTCCTTTAATCGCATGCTGATTTTAGATCTGCGTTTAGTAAAGCAGCTTTGAAAGATAAGACAAAAAAGTAATACACTCCTTACTTGAAAATAAACACAGACATAATAAGCGATAGTGCCAGTCACTGGCAAATTTCTGGATATTGTGACTGAAAACAAAGCGAGCAAATACGTACACCCCGCTAACAGAAAACTGTGTGCTAAGGAGCAAATACGTTTCACGGTCTATCGTGCGGTAAAATCAACATAGCCAATACAACTTGCCAAATTGTCTATCAAGAGAGGAACGCGCCAAGCGTTCAAGCATCCAGTTCAGCGGCTACACGACTTCCTCCTGTGTAACGGTCTAGCTGATACGTTCACTGCCGGCATAGCTGTGCTCACTGGGGCTGACGGCATGCCCACCGAGGTTGTCCACAGACTATCCGAAACATGCGTTTCACACCATAGATACTCGTTGTTAAAAGGGAGGGGGGGGGGGAAACTTGACTTGGACTTGCGCTGAGCAACAGCGGCTGACAGTAAATACCAACTACTGCGCAAACATTGGCGTAGGGCTTCAGACATTTTGAGAAATGCAAATACGCTTTCTACTACACCTCTGCGAGCTCACTCTGCCACAGAGCATCGGGACAGCCAATCGCAGCGAACAATGGTAAGAGCCCGAGAATTCACAAAAACTCAGAATACGATTTTACTAAAAGAGATTGTCGGTGCCCTTATGTCCAAAGTCCAATAACGCATGAAATGCAGTACCTAAGCTGCAGTTGCTCAAAACACGTTAGAAAACAATAAAGGGACCATGAAACGATTTTGAAATTAAATTATATCCACCGCACGTCGTAAAAATATACAAAGAAAACCAAACTACAAAAATAGATTGCTAAAAAAATCGCTAGAAAACTTTTAAAAGAAAAGCAGACTCTTTTATAACTTCTTTCCTTCGAAAGCTCTCTGACTTTTCACTACGATGCATCCGTGGTGCCAAGGCACGTCAAACAAATTCACGGCGCTTATTGAATATGAGCCTACCTCACCAGCACCGCGATCATTAAAAATAAATAGCGGACGAAAGTTTTGTTAAAGAATATTCTGCTTCACATTTTGCTCAACAATTAGTAATGTGACGGAAATTGCCGAATTTTATAATGATCGGAGCTATGCACCATCAATCGTGTGGTGTGATAAACGAAGCAAGAGCATGATGAGACTGCGCTTGCGCTGTTTCGCGGTTCCTGCTTTCTGCTAAAAAACATGGCGTCGGTGGTGATCGTTGAGGTGGTCGGCGTGGCGGAAGCTCATCGTTCCGCATAGAGCGCTATCCTTGACTGAATTCTCGTCGCGTGTCGGGACGATAACTCAGCAGGTCCTAGAAAGGGAGATCCATCTACTCATGAGGCAGGCGGTAGCATCAAGACAGCAGAAACGCTCGTGCCGTCGTCTTTGTTCACTTTGACTACGCTGGTGCTTTCTCAGCATTTTTCTCCTCCAACATCGACCGTACTTATTCTTTTGCGCACTCCATGCGTGTGCTCAAGTTCGATATATTACTGGTGCGTACTGTATTTAAAGGCGTGTATGAAGGATGCAAATTTTGACGCGTGTTCATCAATACGAGAAAAGTGATCAGTGTTGCCATTCCTTCAAAGGTCGCAATGTTTATGCGATCACGAAATCATATTTCTACGTTGCTATATCTCTGCTACGATTACATTGTCTTTTTCGATTGTAGAAAAGGCGTGAGGCAAGATGTGTACTATCAGTAAAGTCGTCTTTTAAAGTCCTGATCGTCAAAGACAGCGTATGCATCTTTTTTTTCTTTTTTTTTCATCTACTCTGTTCTGCGAGCCTATCTTGACAAAATAAAAGTTAATAAAGCATGATCCCATAGAAAAACTGTGTGTCTTTTCTGCTACGCCAGTGAATGACAGCACGGCACCTTTTTTTATAGCGATACCGCGGAAACAGCTGACGGCGGCAGAGGAGTGGCAGTCGTGCTGACGATCTGCTGCACTTCGTACCGGCGTATGGGGCCAGTACAATGCTGTCGCTGTAGCGCAATATATCTAATTAAATTTCGCTCAGCTGCGATGTGTCCATAACTATCGCGGTGATGAGAGGCAGGGATTCAGGAAATATATCGGTGGCATTGGAGCTATCAGCACAGTAAAACCCTCTGGTAAAGCCTACCGGCACACCGCCAGCTCGGCGCTAACGCTCCCATTCTCCTACTGTCCGGTGTCACAGGACGTCACGTTCGTCAAAATTACGCCATGGCTTGTTTTTCGGTGAGTTGGAGAGGAAGAAAAACTCGATACTTCAGTCATTTTTTGTGTAGAAGCTAATAAACCGAAACGAAAACGGATGCCTGTTCGGCGTTCAGGAAAATTGGAAGGTTCAATGTAAAAGTTATTTGGCAAAAGTAAAAAGGTCCTTTAATTGTCCCTTTAAACCCTTTTTTCGAGGAGTAAAGAACCCTTACTTTTATCAATATAATCAACTAAGTGTAAAGGTCACGTCACGTAACATCGATCTCCCTGATAAGCTTAGCGGGGAAAATATATTGTTGTATAGTCCACGCGATATGAATTGCCATTACGTCAATTTTCCCGCTAAATTTAGTGGAGAAACTACATTGATGTGTAGGTCTCGTGACCTCACGTGACATCAACTGACGTCAAGACTTAAACAACAATTCAGTTTCCCCGCTAAATGTGGCGGGAAATGCACGGACAGACGAAGGGTGGACAATTTGGAATGGGTTGGGGGGGGGGGGGGGGGGGGGTTCGTTGAAAAGTAGTTTAAAAAATGCGATATGCGTTCGGAGAATAAACATGACGTTTTGTACTTGCTCTTTTCTCCCTGCACACATCGAATTTTTTTAGATTTAGTTCAATGCTGAGTATTATCATTTGACGGGACGCTCCTTTTGGCAAAGGCACCACGATACAAGGAAATAAGATTAGAGACACAGCACAAGCGTTACTTTCAATTGACTGTTTATCGAAAGAAAAGAAGCTATTTATAGACCGTTTTATCGTGGGTAGTGCCATTTTGGGAGCGAGAGAGAAGAGGGAAAAGGGCTGCCTTTACTTTCCCCCTGCTGGTGCGTTAGAAAGAGTGAAAGTTCCTGATAGGGAAGAAAGGAAGGAACATGCTTTATTTACAGCAGCTCACTGTCCAAGCCGCGTTTAATCCTGATGAGAGTCTTAACCGGCATTGGGTGTATGCATTGCCCTAATTACGTTCGCGCCTTCTTCTTTGTTTTGAACTCCTAAACTTAATTAGAGCCACGTACCGGCTTCGATGGCCATAGTCCTCCGGTCGTCGAGACACCATTGCTCGGTTATAGGGTGCGTCAATAACAACAGAAAACGTCGAATACTGTCCGAGGACCTATGTAGCTTATTGAGCTCCATCGCGTTCCGCAAGACCAAAACCTCCACGGCAGTGGCTTGTTTCCGTAAACAGAAGAGACCTTTCTTCGACGTCATCCTCGCAACCGTGCTCGGAACATTTCGTAAATGGAGGACCCTTACCGAACTTCACTCTGCATTGTCGATGAACAGGAATACACTCGCAAGGTTGGTGCAAGTTTTCTAGTGAGAATATCTGTTTCCGCTTGTAACTCTTTTTTTAACTTACTTTATCTTAATATTGATATCTTCCAGTTGTAACATTACTTTGATTTTATTATCTACAACGCAAAATTAAAGGTTCGTTTCCTCTAACGGATGTGCCTGGAAGTTGATAAAAAGTTTGTTCTATCGGAGTGCCTGAATCTTGATCCCCTACGCAATACCAGAGACCCGTGAGCCTGTTTTGACCACCACAACACGACTACGTTTTCCTTCTTTTTTTTTTTTTTAATTAGTACATAATGCAGCTGGAAGTGAACCTTCAATTTCTGTAGCTGAAAGTTGAAACATGATCATGCATTGATTCCGAATCGTTGAATCACTGATTGGCTCACTCCGGTAATAGGCCCGCCTCGACTTTCCTGTTTTCAGTTCTCGACAGAAGACACACTCGTCGACACAAGATACCCATATAAAACGTTTATAAACACCTTCAAGCCGGAGTGAGCTGCCTTCGTTTGTTGCCTGCAATATTCCTATTGCGCGCGTCCTTATTCCCATTATATTTTATTGTAGTGGACGACACGAATTGTCAAAAACTTTATTGGTGTACTGCATCTAAAACGACAAAAACCTGGATAGAAATTTAACCGCTGTTAACTGATACAATATTTTGAGTACTCGCCTCCGATTTCTATTAGTGGCGCGCTGAGTGACGCACTTCTCGGCAGCATCGCAACACTGGCGGATGCCCTAATGCGGGGCGAGAAACGTTCTCACTGAGTTGAAAAGCGTCCTCCGGGGTACACAAAACAAGAAAACGCGCCCTAAGTTGGATGCTGAGCACTTTGGAGTATACAAATAACCCACTCAACGCGGAAGCGTCGCCATGAAGAGCACTTTCGCCAACGTTTCTAACTCAGCATGGCCGCGGAACCTGACGCTCGGTAGATGGCGCTACAGTATTAAAAATGGCGCTAAACACGATAAAACGGTCTACCGTTTTATCGTGGAACGATCAATGGCAGGTAATTTGGGCTTGTAGGTGTTTATAAATGTTTTATTTGAGGATCCTTTGTCGATGAGTGTGTCCTTTCTCGAGAATCGAAAACAGCAAAGTTGAGATGGGCGTATTGCCAGAGCGAATCGATCAATGATTCAACGATTCACAATCATTGCATGGACATGATTCAACTTTCAGCAACAGGAATTGGAGGTTTATTTCCAGCTACGCTATATACTAATATTAAAAATAAGAAGAATCTAGTCGCGCTGTGACGGTCAACATATATTCACGGCTCTCTGGTATCGCACAGGAGATCGTGATTCAGGAAAACCAATCGAACTAACTTTTCGACAAATTCCCAGCCACACCCGGCGACAGAAATGAGCCTTCAACTAAGTGTTCTAGACGATGAAATTTAATCTATGTCACCACTTCAAAATATCAATATTAAGATAAATTCAGTTACAAAAAGTTACAAGCTGAAACGGATACTATCTCGAGAAAACTTTCAGACGCCCTGCGACCGCACCCCATGATCATCGGCGGTACAGCGCACGGTGCGCGCTCCATTCACAAATATTCCGAGCACAGTTGAGAGGAGGGAGTTGAGGAAAAGTCTTTTCGGTTTACGGACGAAAGCCACTGCCGCCGGAGATCGGGATCATGTGGAAAGCGATGGAGCTTAAAACCATTGCAAAACATTTGTCAGATTCCGTACGAGCTACATAGCTCCCCGGAAAGTATTCGACGCTATTTTTCGTTATACGAGCACTCGTTAACCGAGCAATGATGTCCCACCGACCGGGGGACTGCATTAAAACCCGGGGTTCTTATTAAGTTTGGGTTTTTAAAGCAGAGAAGAAAGCGCGAACAGAGTTCGGGCAGTGCAAACACCCAACACCGGGGAAGCCTCTCATCCGCGCCTTTCACTCTTTCTAACGCACCGGCAAAAGGAAAAGCGCCGGTAGCCCTTTCCCCTATTCTTTCTTGCCCTCTTGCAATTAAGCCAAATACCATGTAAGCCAATACTGGAAACTCCCGCGGAGAGCGGGTGAAAAGTGACCGCAGCGCCCCTGGTGAGCTCGGAGTCTCCGCTAGCAGACGAATTCTCCACATATATTTAGTTATGCCTATCTCCGTGCGAGGTGATCAATGAAAAAAAAAAAATTGTCACGGGTATTCGCTGCTTTGAATGTTCTAAAATAAATGCCACCGCATGAGTGATGGACATTTTCTTTGCGTGGGAAAGATGTTACAGCTTTCAGGTTGCAATTTTGGGGCTCTCCTGAAGAAAACACTCTGTCACAACTTATCTATTCCAGACAAAACACGAACGTACCTTCGCGCTGTATTTTGAAAAAGGGCAATGTAAGAAACCTTCAGAACATAGCTACGTTTAAATTTCACTGTTTTTATCAATCAGTTCGCTTTATTGTTGCAATTCCCATTTCACATTTGTGTCTTGCTTATAATCGTTCTGTGGAATAGGCGAGCTGGCTAATCCCGTTAGAATCGTCTCAGGATGAAAAAGCAAAAGGCAATTTCGAACCACGTACGTTACTGCGACGTCAGTATACTCTGAAAGAAGTCGATTGTGCACATGCAAGTCTGACTCTATTAATGAAATTAATAAAAGTGGAGTCACAAAAAAGCAGAATTTCAGAGCGTGCAAATGAACAAAGAGGATAGCGTCGTAGCGCAAGTAGAGGTCATTTCGGTCACATTATATACGGTGCACAAATTCCGATTGTTAGCGCCGGGATGACTAACGTCTTCTGCGTCTTCTCTAATAATTTCCATTTTTCAAAGTCCAGTTTCTTTTTATGTTTGAGGCTATACTATGCTGGCGCGGTCTCTCTTCCTGCTGCTTTTATGTTGTTGTATTTTTATCTTTTTTTAATTTTTATTGTGTTAACATAACGATGACACTATTGCGTTTTTTTTCTGTCTTCTTTGGCTTAGATTTTACTTTCTTTTCTTCGCTTTAGCGCTTACTATGCCCGGACATTTTGAGGACCGTCTGCCATCTGTAACTTGGTGGTTGTTGTTGTTTTCTTTCACTGTCGTCTGCGATAACCTCCTATTTTCGCCTTCGATCGAATTTCTAATCGAAAACCTTCATATGTTTTTTTAATTTATTAACTATATTAAAAAGTGTAAGCTCGTTATACATTTCTAATCTGGTTTTATTTCTGTACGGGGCACATCTGCTATGGGTCATCATCTGTTGATCAACCAGCCGCTTTCGGGCATTCACAAGCACATACTCGGAGATGGCAGGCATGCCATGGGCTGCCTACCACTCCAAAAACAAGTTTCTGCGATGTCGTGGAAAATTCTTCTTCCGTTTCTCGAAGTCCGAACAAACGTGAGTATTCAAGTTAGCGCAGCATTCAAATTAAACTGGAAGAGCTATCCAAGTCTGGCTTCAACATCGCCACTGACGCATCAAAATACGATTATGACAACTCCACAGAGATCGCGAAGAACTTCATGGGCGACAGACCAGATGCATAACTGGACACCCAGTCCTATATAGCTGGGTGGGCAGCCAGCCAGATCTGACGTCATGATTGCCAAGTCCAACTACAAGCAGAAACATGGAACACCTCGAAAGACATTTCGTTGAAGAACGAGAAATATTCGCAGGCGAGAATGACACCACCTTCCGACTTAGCTTGTCGCCAAGCCGGTAACATTAGCCGTGCCTTTGTCACAGCAGACAAGAGTTCAGCTAAAGGCGGATTTAAGGCCTCTGATCGGCGAAACAAAGGCGCGGTGTGCAAAGCTTGCCCGGACACGTACGTCAATAAGGTATACTTGAATGTACTTTTGAACTGCTTCGTCAAGCGAGCAAACGACAAAACCTGCCAAAATCACTGGCAAAAGAAATGCGAAAGCGAAAAATGTCGCACACTGCTTGCACGTACCAGATTGCAGCGTGCGACTCTTATTTTACGGACAGTGTCAGCTGGACTACGTTATTCCTTTCCTTTTTTTGTGTGTTTTTATTAGTTTCGTCGTGTTGCTTCCGCTTTGTTCGTTGTGGATTCAACACCGACGGCGACCACCACCTGCGCAACCATTGTCGTCTTTGAAGGAGTATGTTTGCTGGGTGATATGTATCTGTATCGTGTGCTAACTTTTTTTGTTTTATTCGCCCTTGTACGCGACTGTGCCCCATTTCTTTTTATTTTTCTCTTAGATGGCGACCCCATCTGTCCTGCGAAGTTCAGGAAGTGTTTGCACGGTCATTTTTATCCTTACTTTTTGTTTTCTTTTTATGCTGCAGCGTCTGGTGCGCTTGCTTTGGTAATAATAACATGTTGTTTGCGCACGTTTTGATGATCACCTATTCAGGTAAGAACTTATGGCACCTCAGTTTGTAACGAATCAACAGAAACCTCTTACGACGTAGTTCGAGTAGCTAAACGCCTTTTTTTAGCTTCCCAGACGCGCTTCGAACGCGTGTGATCCCCTGAGAGGCGTTTGAGACCGCTAAATAAACCGCTCTGTCTTTGTTTATGTGCGCTTTGTTATTTCTTTGTCGTTGCAGTTGCGATCAGTGGATTCCGCTTCGCAAGCGGACTGACCGTGATGAACTGTTTTAGCTGTTGGGGTGACGAAACGGGGCTCGCAAAGATTAAGGACGTCGCGGAGCCTATACTTTTTGCGTCGTCTGCTTTCGTAAACTCCGAGTGCGCTAGAGGCGCCAATATCACGTTCGCCACCGCTCCCAAAGGTTTTCGGAGGAGTTTCCTGTATTGGCGAAGCTATATCGTATTCAGTAAAACTGTCTATTATCCATTCGGGCTTCTCAAGCGGGAATTCAAATTTTTTATTTGTTAAACAAAGAGTCGGAGCACTTATGCATCAGTCAACCCCTTGCAATCTGATGTTGAATGGCTCGTATAATTCTCTCGAGATCTTGTTTCTTAACTTCCCCAGAATTTTTGTGTTTTCCATTTTAGGGGCACAAGGTCATCTATCACATTGAACAGCCAAATTGCTCGAGGAAAAATTTCTTACTGACATCGCGTGCTCTCGTGCCCAGTCATTGACGCACCTGACTGTTTGACCTACGTACGCCTTACCGCAAGTTATGGCAATTTTATACACGGCCGATAAGGCGGTAAGGCGGACGTAGGTCCAACCGGCAGGTGTGTCAATATCGGGGCACGAGACCATGCTCTGCTAGTAAAAAATCCCCCGTCGGGGGATTTGGCTTTTAATTGTGATAGATACCTTTGTGCCCCTGAACTGGAAAAAACAAAAATTCTGGAGTAGTTCAGAGACAAGTTCTTGAGGGAACTGTATGAGTCATTCAACAACAGAATGCAAGAGGGTGACAGATACATAAGTGTCCCGACTGTTTGTTTAACGTATAAAGATTTTGAACTCCTGCTTGAGACGCCAGATTTGGTGTATATTTTGGTTTGCTTCAATAACCATTAACTGAAAATAGCGCTTGTGCTTTGCCTCTTACTCTTTGTCCTTGTTTCGGGGCGCTTTCGTCAAAATAATATACAATACAAAAAAAATCTTTAGGTACTTTCGTTAAAAAAAATACAATATAAAGTTACATAAGCCAATAACGGCTTGTGCGTGGGACGCGACAGGAGCCTCTGTTTTTATTCCACAAATAACTCTGAACAAAAGAGAATACCAATGTAAGTATAAATTACTGCAGTTACACCTCCTTTTTCTGCTTATATTAATTCCTCGAAAACTAGATGAGTAAATGTGTAAAAACGCCCCAATATATTGAATTATTATTTACATATCGTGAAGGATTTTTGAATTCATGACTTGCAAGGTAATTCTAATAAATAAAAAGAAAATAACACTTTTCATATTATGCATTTTCGGGTACACTTCATTAATTCTTCTTCTAACATATTATGGGTCTTTTTTTAGTCAAATTACTTATCTTTTTGCTTTTTGTTTATTCTAGGGGATTTTATTTTATGTAGCTAATTTGGTAATATAGCATAAAGCGTAGGTACGTATTATTTTCCCGTGGCCTCTCCATATTTTGTCCTTATAAATGGTTCAACTAATTGTTTATTTGGCCTCAATGTCCTTGATTTTGTTTTTGCTTTTCCCACCTATGTTTTTTGTTGAAAAAAAGTTTTATATGAATATCATGCTTCATTTGATCTCTGAAACGTAACAGTCATAGTTATTTATGCATTTAATCTGAAAGATCAGTTTATTCGCTTCGGTATCCTATATTCTTAACTTTGAGGCAAATAATACCTGGAAAAGGGAAGCAAAAATTTTCGTCATTGTTGTCTAGCTTGCATTTAATTGCATTATCAATCCTAACCCTAAAAATGCAAGCCGTTCATCCTTGTCTGTGTTAGACTGGTGGCAGCTAGTAATACTCGTTTGCTCTATTGACGTCTAACTCCTGGTCCGCTTAGTTGGTAGAACGCTCCACTCAAAACAGAGAGGTCCCTGTTTCGATACCAGGACCATGCGGATTCTTTCGGTCGCACACCAGCCACCTAGTTGTGTTTTGAGATTTGTGTTTGTCTTTTGTACCCCTTGCTTTACTTCTCCAGGGATCATTTTCGTCATTCTTATCCAGCTCACTTGCGCCTTTGCATTTATTTGCATCATCATTCCTAACTATCCTCTTTTGTATCGATTCTATCTTTTGTTGTAAATGCTTGGCGCAGTGCCCGTAAACTGTTATTCCATGTTGAAGTACGGATTTCCCCAGTGCAGCTTATATCATTTTTAGTGTGGATTGTGGCACTAGTTCTTTGATATAGTACATATGTGCCACTAATGCTTTTATTTTTTTACAAACCTGGTCAATGTTAAAGTTAACATGTTTGTTCATGCGCATACCCAGGTATTTTACATTGTTTCAGTATTTTAGCGGGATGCACACGCAGTTGTTGCAGTTCTGATCATGCATTTTTTATTGTAAATTCATTAACAATTTTTTTATTCTCTAAATCCTATTATTTGCGTTTTAGGAACGTTCACGATATTTGTTTTTTTACGGCAACATTGAATAATGTTATGTATATCATCTTCTATCGCCATGGGCGCTAGTTCGTAATTTCTAGGTGCGTATACAATTACCGTGTTATCTGAAATTGAAGGAGCTTACTTTTTAACCTAACATGTGCTACCTCGTTAACATATAAATAAAAAAAATGAAAGCCGTTTACAACTCCCTGTAACGTTAGATTAGAGCGCAGCTCCTGAGGAGGAGGATGGAAGGGTAGTGAGGTATAGGTGACTCCCTGAGGTCACGTGACCTCAGGGGGGGGGGGGGGGGTTACGTGAGGGTAACTCTCACAACCCTTGTGGCTCTCGTGAGGGTAACCCACGTGGCCCTCATGAGGGTAGCCCTTTTGAGGGTAACTAACCCTCGCAATTCGTGTGAGGGAAACACTCGTGACCCTCGTGAGAGTAACCCTCGTGACCCTCGTGAGGGTAACCCTCATAACCCTCGTAACCCTCAACATGGTAGCCCTCGTGACTCATTATGGGAAACTACCCATAATGCAACGCGCGGTTACTCCGTTGCATGCAACACGTGGTTACGCCGCTTGCATGCAACACGTGGTTACGCCGCTTGCATGCAACGCGGTGCATGCAAGCTTTGCATGTGCGTTGCATGCAACGCGCGGGAAGGATGCAACGCGCGGTTCCACCGCTAGCATGCAACGCGTTGAATGCAAGCTTTGCATGCGCGTCGAATGCACGTTGCGTGCAACGCGCGTTGCATGCAACCCGCGATTACGCCGACGCCGACGGTGACGGCGACGCCGCTCAAGCCGGAAACGGACGCCTAATGGCTCGTTCACACTTGTATTTATTTATTTATTTATTTAGTGCATACTGCAGACCTTTCACGGTCCAAGCAGGGTGGGCGGCAAACATAAATAACGCCACAAAAACAATGGCCGCACATAAAACAAGAAAACAATGGTGGGAAATCCGCTGCACAGAATACAAGATATACAAAAAATACACACATCAAAACCCGGCAAATCACAAAGCCGTAACAATGACCCATCAAAATATACAATGGCAAAGATTACAGTGAAACTTCAAGGCTGAAAGCGTCATCAAAATATTCATTGACAAAAATACTACAATGAAACTATTAAGCGGCGAGGGTCACTGGGACAGATAAAAGGATTCCAGTTGGCGGCGAGTGCGAAATACGCACTCGCCGCCAACTGAATTCGCTCGCCGAAATAAGACCGGGCCGTTCACACTTGTTGCCGCCTGCGGAGTGCTCGGAGCGAGCGTCTCGCAGTTTCCCGAACAGACGAGAGCTGACAAGAGCTCCCAAACCTCCTCCTCGCCCGCGCGCGTCTTGTCGCAGTCATAGCCAGCTCATCAGCGGGGATCTGATGTCAGCAAGCGCCACTTCCCCCGTGCGTTCTGATTGGCTTGCGGCGAGAGAAATCTTTTTTCCGGCGTTTAAAATTGGTCCTAGAGCGATCTTGTTCTCCGCCAGAAATTCTGCCCGCTTTCGCTGCCGGGCGTCAGAATTCTCGCGGATCCGGCCGCCGGTTCGCAAGTGTGAACGATGCATTAGAGCTGCGCTCTAAAAGTAGTGGACCGAGGTCTGCACCTTGTGGTACCCCTTATTTGACCTTACTTTCCTTGCTTTATTTTGAGTTTAAAAAACTACCTGAAACCGACCAGTGAGATTATTTCGGAATAAACCATGTGTCTTTGCTCGAATCCCAATACTATATTGTTTATCCATTAATATATAATGACTTATTGTTTCGAAAGCCCTGGCAAAATCTATGACTCTACAACATAATTACCGGTGTCCATGTTTTCATTTGCGGAGTCAAAAAAGTCTTCTAGAAGGTTACTTGTTCCTATATGTTTCCTGCATTCATATTGCGTGTGTGTTAATAGGCTATATTTGACGATATAGCACCTAAGTGCTTTATTAATGTATTTTCCCATTATAGAATTTACCACCAAAAGTATGCATACTGGTCTATAATTTAGGAATTCTTATTCTCAGCTTTCTTGTATATAGGCCGAATGACGGATGCTTTAAGCTTTTTTTGGGTTGACGCCGCTAGAAAATATATCATTGTACAACTGTAATAATGCAAGTTTCATTCTAGTGATGTGGTATTTAATGCCTATAGCCATAATTTGATCAAACCATGTTACTTTATTAGTGTCTAATTGCTTTACAATGTCAATTAGATCATTGTCTTCAATAACAAAAACCAAATATTGAATCACTCTTAGTTATTTGATTTGATCGTATTTACGTTGTCGTACAGCATAGACTTTCGATTGTCTACACAAATTCTGTATTAAAACTATTTGCTAGTACCTCTAAGTCGTGTTTGGGACCGAGGTTTGTTTGAGCAGTGCCTTCAACCTTTTTTCTTTTTTTTCTAGTCGTTACAGTCGGTTTACTAGGGACCAGCATTGTGTTGTATCTTTTGTCTCAGAAAATGTATTCCAGTAATAATTTTTGTTAATCTTATTAATGATGTGTCTTTATTTATAAATAATTTATGATTTTTTTGTAGTTTTTATTATTAAAAAATCGTTTCAGTAATTGCCAAGCTTTCTTTTTTCTTGGATGAGGTCATCAATTTCTTTAGTTATCGATTAACTTTTTTGTTTACGTTTTATCCTGCTACATCTTTGAGTTGACTTTTCATAAATATCTCTGAATATATTAACCATAATATCGTATAATTTTTCTGGGTTCTGTTCTTTGACGACAACGTTCCAGTCTGTTTCTTGGGTGTATTATCGACCATCTTATTTTCTTATAAATGAGCCTTCGATAGCTTTATTGTACTGTTTTGTATAAAATCTGCAAAGGTTAATTTCTGTGACAAAATAATGATCAGCCAGGAACAATGTACCAACTAGCTGCTCTTTCACTATTGATGCGACGCTTCTATTGTTCGCCGTGAGTGGTTTCTTCCGTTTTCCGTGGAAAGAAATTTTATTTCTCTCTCTCCTTAACGTGAAACGATTTTTGACTATTTGCTTCGGATTTCGTGGAGCCGGATGTCATGAAGGTAAGGCCTGTGACGTCCCATAATGCAATGCGCGTAGTGTTGCATCGCGGGACGTTATAGACCTACAGGCCAATTGAATGCCTTCGCTAAATTTAGCGGGGATATTGAATTGGCCTATAGGTCACGTGATATCGGGTCACGTGACGTCAATGTCTTCGCTAATTTTAGCGGAAATGTACTTCGAACAGGTTTGAGGTTTGTACGCCGATAATTTCTTTCATCATGTCTGCGCCAAACACACTGACCTTTCCATGATCTCGAAGCACTACTGACTGCGGCTTAACAATTGGTGCGCAACACGCAGTGGGCTTGCAATGAACGTGTACATAAACGGATTTTAAACGTAACCTTCTTACTGGCAGATAAAAAAAAAGGTTAGGTCCGATTCAGGAATCCTTACATTGGCTGGTACACGTCTTTCATATCTGTGAAAGGTATACACTACGCTCCAATCTTAGTGCGAACGTGACATCAGCGATTTTTGTTAATTTTATTTAAAATATGTATCTTCCGACATCAAATTGTACATTTTATGTTAATACACAAAGTGAACACGTTCCACGACCATAGTAATTTTAATAACAACCCTTGCATGTAAAAAAAGAAAAAAGCAAAGAACGATTGTTTGTTTTTGTTAACAGTTTCGCGGAGTGAACGTACCTTGTGGGTGTAATTATTCGAGCGCATAAACACGTATCGGCAATAAAAAGTAAGAATGGCATCAATCTTACCTTTCACTTAGAAAGGAGCAATTCTGGTGTCAGGTTTGGGCTAATGCAACATCAAGGTTTTCAGATGCATGCGACCGGGCGTTTCACTGCGAAGGACTGCCCGGTCGCACACATTGGGGAAACAAAGAACTTTCAGGAGAGAATCCGCCAACATAAGAACGACGTTCGAAAGTTCGACCATGAACGAAGCGCCGTAGCTGAGCACTGCGACATCAATGACCACAGCATTGACTTTGCCAACGCCAGCATCCTGGCCGTTGAGACCAATCCCAGACATAGACTTTTTATTGAAACCTGGCACATACAAACGACGCCAGAAAACATAAATAGATCCCTCGGCACTCTGCCGACCGTCTACGTAAACGGACTTCGCCACCTCACCGATGCAAAACGATAGACACTGCCGTAGAAGAAGAAGAAAACAGAATACTGCTCCTCAACGGCCATAGCCGCAGTCAACCCCTGAAGAAGAGACCGAGCAGGTCTCGAAATGTAGGGTTCCGCCTTTAAACGAGGATTTGGTTAGTGTATATTTTATTTATTATTATTGTTGCTCCCCAACTAGGGAGACTTCTTTCAAATGTTCACTTTTAAAGAACGACAAGTTCTGACTTTACAACCAGTTGGTTTCTCGCAAAGTTATTGCTGTTCTAAGTCTCACTTTTCAGCATCAGTGACGGATGTCGCGGACAAAAGTTACCAGAACGGAAATTGTTGGAGTTTGCAGATCAAAGACATCTAATGAACGCCGCAACATCAACACGGCATATCTTCAAAGACGGTACAGATTATCTGAACCGTACGAGCAAACCATCCACGCCTCGGTGCCTTCCGAAAAAAGCTCTGACGGGAGGAAAAGATACGGCTCGTTTCAACTGAGGTAATTCGCAGCCATATATTTTGTGGTGCACCGACGGCAGAGAGGGTCGTTTTAGTCGCCCAAGCGTGCGGACGTATGGGGCTTGAAAAATCATCCCGGCGGTTACCGAGGCTCTGCGGCAATGAGCGACGATGTGCGGCTTGGGACTCATTAAGGGGAGTTTGGGAAAACATATTTCCAGACAGCTCCCCTGGAAATATGCGGGAGCGGAGAGAGTGGGCGGCCATTTCATGTTCGCGCGTGCAAATCGACCGCCGTGCGGTGTTGTACGAGATGACCAACACCTAGGCAGGCAGGAACGATAACCGGGCAGCTTTTTTTTTTGTTTTTATTTTTTTTTGTTAGTCTACGAGGATTTGATTTGCATCTCAGAGGCTTCTCTCGTGACTCAGACTGTCCAAATAGCGTTTGCCATGTAGGAAGCGTGACGCGGTTTTTTCTAACGGAGGCTGTGTTTTATCACCCGAATTGTCTTTAGAAAGCCGCCACGAAGGACCGTGTCATCACGTGACAACATTACGTCCTGTGCCTACATGACGTCACGTGACATCACGTGGCACCATGACGTCGTGTGACGTCAAAGTCACGTGGCATCGTGACATAAGCAGGTATAAGTGCAGGAGGAAAACTCGCACGCGTGAGGCTGTAAATCTAGACAGACCGGTTCACACCCATGGAAGCGGAGCGTGTCCGTTGGGATTCGTGGACGGTGCCTTGGCGGATACCGGCACTCGAGCACGTGCCAAGCGTACCCGCCCGCTCTCGCTTCCAATCAAGTCGGTTCGGGCTACGGCGCGAATTGCTGGAGCACGCAACGCCGCATTCATTAACCGAACCCAGATAGCCTCCCCGAAACACTTTCGCCTATCTCTACTTTTTTGCGCTTTGCTCATGAGGGTTTTACCATCCTTTGTTCGTGACTGTTCTAAGCTTTTTTCTAAATATTGTTTTCTTTCTAAGAAAGGTGTTTTTTTTCACTTTATTTTAATCGTAGATTATGTACTCTGTTTTAGTTCAGGTGTTTGTCTTGATTAGATTGTTCGTCTTTCGTCGCTATCAGCGCAGCACGATCTACTTAGGGTCAATGACAGCTTAAAAAATGCGTAGCGTGGTATATTATGTTGATTCTTCTTGCGACGTTATTTTTTTCGGCATTCTTATTGGCAAATGCCAACGTGGTATTGGCGGCGAAGCGATGATGATTATATTTATCGATTGGCTGCTGCATGATGCTGTGAACCGGTCGATAAACGAAATCACTTATGTTATCCTACTGGTGCGAACAAGCAGCTGTAAAAAACAAGGAAGAAATTAAATGACAAATTAAAGATTATATTCATTTATGTTCAGAATTTGCTCTCTTATGGCAGGTTGCAAAGTTAGAGCGTTCTTGTAGATCGTGTTTGGCCCCCGACAAGGAAACCCAATAAAGATATAATGTCTGCGCATAGCTGCTCATGGGGTATCGTCTGTCGTTCTTGAAGTCATCAGAACGATTCGTTGATAATTATCTATACTGGTGACCACGTGGTCGTAGGAGTTCACGTTTCCGAAACAAAACAAAGTACTTCTCACATAAAAGACGGCTCAATCAGCATAACCTAAAAAATTAAAGACGTTTGCGATTCTCTGTAATACCGAATAAGAGCGCAGCTATTGAGGAGGAGGAGGGGAGGGGAGGGTATGCCCGTGTGACGTCACGAGTGTGAAGTCACTCGTCACTCGTGAGGCTCACGACGTAACACGTGACGTCACGTGCGACATCACTATGAGAACCGTCATATAATGCAACGCGCGGTTACGCCGACGGCTACGGCGACGCTCAACCCGGAAACGAGCGCCTAAGAGCTGCTCACTAAAAAGCTCCATTCATTCAAGCTATTGTGTCGGATAGTTCTACGCTCAATTGGTGAAGGTATGATGAAACAATTAGGCGAAACTGGCACCTTCTTTAAAACCATATTATGCGGTGAGAAACTGAGGGAGAGGAGGTGAGAGCGTACTTAAACATCAGAAATTCGAGCTCTGATTGAAAGCAGAGTTGGTAGGCACAAAATTGCCTTTGTCTCTACTTCATGTCTCCCTCCAATCAGAACGAACAGGAGCATCGTCTGCTTCTCGTCTTCCTTTCGTTGTTCCGCATTTGAACGCCAGACCACGGGCGAGAAGCAGGCGACGCTCCTGCTCGTTCTGATTGGAGGGAGGCAGGGAGTAGGAGACAAAGGCAGCTGGCCTTCGCGTCTACCCACCATCCTTCCAACCAGAGCCCGGAGTGCAGAGATCATCGACCTCTTTGATCTCCTTCGTTCCCTTAGTTTCTCACCGTATCGGGCGTTCATTTAATTCGATTGCACCGAGTCATCGTGACGACATTCTTAGTTATACATGCACGTGCTTTGTGGTGGTCACGTGGCAAAGCAGATGAATGAAACGCACGTTGAGAAACAGAAATCAAAGCAAAAGAACTTGCGAGGAACTTTAAAATCGTACCAAATTTACACTCTAAGAAAAAAGAGTGTATACGGGTACTCCCCTCAGGGGGGTTAGACCGTGTCCCATATGTGACTCCCCTGGGGTGTTCGTGGCATCCTCTCAAGTTGGGGATTTTAAGCACGCCCCAGAAATACGGGATCACTTAGCACCCCCCTCAAAGTCCACGGGCCTCAACCGACACCCCTTACTTCGGGTGCTGTTTGGCACCCTCTGTTACATTCAGGTACTTATGTTACACCCCTAATTAGATGAATTATTTGGAACCACTTTCAACTCTCAGGGAGTCAACGGATCCCTTCTAAATAGGGTACTTTTTGACGCCTTTTGTTACACCCAGGTACTCGTGTGACACCCGTAAATTCAGGCATTATTCAACTCTCAGGGAATCACTTGATCCCCCCTAAATTGGGTGCTTTTTGGTGCCCTTTTTTGCACCTAGAGACTTGCGTGATCCCCATAATTGCGAGTGCCGTCCGACACTATACACAACCCCCATGGTTTTCCGCGACTCCCCACTTTTGGGGTCGCTTTTGGACACCATGGGTCTCGCGGAGCTCCAAATAGTGAGGGCACTTTTTCAGACCCCGAGACTCAGCCAACTGGCTTGTTCAGGTGTGCTAGTGGGGCGATTCCTGAGGTCAGCTGTCACACGAGAGAGTTCTTAATTCCTTGCGTGTCAAGTTCCTTAAGGAGGCACTTCGAGGAGGTTTCAGGGATAAGAGAATAATACTCACGGTCAATGTGCCGGCATCAAAATTTAACTAAAACTTTTAGAAACACATAATCCACACATCTAAAAAAGTCCTGCCAGTCATGCCAGCCAACATTATTGTCAACAGCATTTTTATTGTAAAATCCAAAAACTTGAGAAAGTCAAAACCTTAAAAAAATAGTAATTAGTAAAAGCTTGTAGCCTGCCAAAAAGCTTCAGGGCAATCCTTTCCAGTGGTGTTTCTTTCAGCCCGATCGTGCGCTCAAAGAGAGCCAAGGTGGACTTGATCCCTGTTGCATATTTAATGTCAAAAGTCCAATAGATCATGAGGCTGAAGCCATGGATAAGGTCACCAACATCCACCGACAGGTCCTCCACCTGGACTTGGACAGCTGCAGAATAGAAGACGTCCTCTGTTGAGAATAGGACCGTCGGATGAGTTTATCTTTCTCCTGGAACCTGCAATATAATAAAGTACCACAATTAAAAAAGTATGCAAGCATGGGTCATAATTATACGTTCTATTAATTTTCATATTTAGATATAATAATCAGAGATTGCCTGCTTCCGTATGCTGTGTGAGTGCATATTCGTTATTTTAATGTCTCGTAATGATTTTGATGTTCGCTGCCATTAACTTTGCATAGACTCTTGGGGCTTTTCACGAAATGGTTACATATCACAAGATGAAGTGAACAGGTAGTGTTTAAATTATTTTTACATAAATGTGACCTTCATGTCCCTAGTACGAAGCGGGCAAATTTTTAGGTGATGCATATAATTTGAATATGAATTTAGCTCAATTTGACCCAATTAGTGCAACGCCAATTCTCGAAACGCCGCACAAGATTTGGTCATGTACTAAGCTAGAAAACGGGGCCAGTTTAACTTCGTAATTTGTCAGGGCTCATAAGGAACCCTGCCGGGCACGCGCAGGAAAAAGAAATATTGTCCTGCGCAGATCGCGTTTTCGATTTAAACAGTGTTATGAGCTGCGTCATTCGCTTGAAGCGCTCTGTGGATCAATGTGTAAAACGCACCGCGCATTCTGTGAGGACGTCGACACGGGTTTCGCTGTATTTTTGTGATGAGTAGGTTTTCTTGATCGGTTGCTTTAGCTAGTCTGCGGATGTTTGAGGAATAGCGAGGCGTCCTTTGTGAGCCCACCTTCTCCATGTGCAGTTCGAGGATCTGCTAGGACTTTGGTTCGAAAAATACAGTGAGGCTTTCATAGGGTATCTTATCACTGCGCTACTCAAATTAGTTGAGAATCTGTGGAAACAAAAATTATTGTCTGAAATTAATATAGTTCTTAGAAATAATTAGTATAGATTTGAAGAAGCGTAAAAGGTTGAATATAGTAGATGTTAAGCATAGAAAAAACAAGTACCTAGTGAATAAAACAACCTCTTCGCATTCCCTCAAAGTCCTGAAGAGATAAAAAATGATAGACATTTCTTTGCCGTAATGCAAGTGGAAGTTATACGTGTCCCAGTAACGTTCAGCGCCTAGCGAGAGTCCGTTTAGCGCATAATCAAAGCAGTTCGCTATTGCCGGAGAATATGAAGGAACCTCTTTGCCTCCGTGGCTGGAGAAATAAATTGGGAGTGTGAATGCCTTTTGGCTGATATCAACTACACATCAAGGTTGATTTAAAATCCTGAATTGTATATTGCGCCGCTTACAACAATATTCAGCGAAAGCAAAATATATCATTTTGCATTTTTTAATATATTATTTATGGTAATAAGCGAAACCGATTGATCAATTAGTTAACACAATAAAAAAATTTAATCGAGTTAACATTTTTTTTACTGACGTTTAGCCTTACTAGTGACGAAGCGATTGAGATGCTTTGCAAGACTAATACATGAATGGTTTACTGAACTTCTCCTGAAACATTTAAGTAAGAATTTTCTAGACAAGCCAATATCTATGTTAATATTACGGTATTTAACATTTGTCAACTTAAATATTCCGGGAATATTCCTGCTTGCAACATGAGCTCGCCAATTTTGGCAAGCCGTTTATATGCGACTTTTCTTTTCGAACACGAGTTATTCGACTATAACACCAGTCGATTGGAGACTATTCCAATGGCCTTAAATATAATTTTACGGAATCAATACGCTTTGAGCAATTTTCACGAAGAGAAATATGAAGAGCCACATCTTACCTGAATCATCAGTCTCGTTGACGAGCTCCTTGAGGGCCGATTCTAAAAACGTTTGGCGTGCTCCTTTCTCTGTTCGACTGCCACCAAGAACGACAATTTTTGTAGATGCCTTGTGAGTCACGAACAAGTGATACTGGCGCACGCCGTTGAAGGTAGGACGGGAGGAGGAAGCAGACGGATTGCTGGAGAGAAGAGGAGGAAACATCCCCTCTTTCCACCATTCCGCCTGCTTCCCTCTCCCCAGCGTACTTTTCCCTCGCCCTGAGCCTCTAGTTTTTTTTTTTTTTTTTTTTTTTTTTTTTTATAACATGTTTTTTTTTTTTTTTTTTTTTTTTTTTACAACACCCAAAGTCGTACCACGTCACCGGTGACGCCATACGGCCGGGTACGGGATGATATGGCTGTGAACTCGAGTTTAGAGGAAAGTCAATGCTCATCCAAGGGCAGAAGGGAACAACAAACCTGTCGAGTCCGTCCTTCCCCTAGCTTAGCGAAATCGGGTTGGAGGACGTAAGGGATTATGGAGGACCGGCCGGGTGCTGGCGCACCTGCCTCCATTGTGAGCGTACGCTGGGAAAGCTTCAGCGAAAACATTTTAGAGCCTCGGGGAAATCACCTTGACGTTAGTTTTCATAATTACTTCGTCTTCTTTAGGCCGCGCTCTGTATTCTCCATCGTGGTTTTATGGGAGACCAGAGCAATTAAGAAAACATTGACCAGACTTGTTCAGACGTTTTGTATATAGAACCACGCCTGTGCAAAAAAAAAAAAAAAGCTTTTGCCTTGAGAAGCGAATATTTATGGAAGTTTTAGAATTATTTTTAGCTTTTATTAATTATTACAAAACATATTTTTGTAGAATTACTGAGTTACATCCCGGCCACTGCCCGTTTGGATTCGGATTATCATCGTACAGGAGTGCGATAAAGGGACCATAAAACTGCTTCCTACTATCGTCGGATACCTCCAGTTTATAACCTATCAAACACTTATTAACTTTTCTGGCCACGCACGTGTAGTCGCAAAAGATGTTGAATAAAAACAACTTGCTCTTGCACTTTGAACCGAAAAAGCGGCCACGAGTTTAGACTATGAGCTGTGTTGTCTGTTTTTTTTTCTATTTTCTCCGTCCCAGGGTTTACAAATACAGCATGTTATTTTCCAACCAGCTCGCCTGCCCTATGTATTTCTCTCAGATGATGTGCCATGAATGATCATTACGGCAATGAGCAGCGGTTGTCAATAAACGGTGCACTTGCCGCACTCCGCACTCCGTACATTTGGCTGTTCCTGCCGTCACTGCAGTGATTGGGCTCCAGCCAATATTTGAATGTCCCGCAAGGCATCGACTGCGGCTAAGCCCAAGTGCAGTGTCAACGCAGTGCTCAAGTCCAACACATGAACCCTATTCAAATATCAGTCACGACAGTTCAGAAGGTATACCCGTGGTATATCAACATCGTGGTTTCCCGAAACTGCGTCAGCAAGCTTTGCGTAGAAGCGACTAACTGCGTCAGCAAGCTTTGCGTAGGATCGACTGCAAGAAAAGTTCGCTTGTACTTTTGAAACTAAACGAAGAAAAAAAAAAACGCACCGTTCAGAGGAACTGTATGTGAGAATACAGTTCACATACTTCTGTCAGCATTCTTTTTGAAGTGCTTAATCTTTAAGTTCAGTATCGTTTCATGGCAAAATTTATTATTATTGGATGATGACCGTTAAGATCCCACGTTAGCTTCCGCACTGCGGTGGCAAAACTGTCCGTCTAAAGTAGGGACAGTTTCAATCCAGAACAACTTTTCACTGCCTAGACCTCCTCAGAGCAAATATGTCCTTTTGAGTTTGTGACATGTCAAATAGAGTGCATTGCAGCAAACACCCGAAAACGTAAACTGAGTTTTTTCAACTTAATCACGGTGTTGTTTTTGTTTTGTTTTTAAAGCATGTGTTTCGAACTTTCGATGAATGCGTGGGATTCCTAGATTGCTGTAAAACAAGCATCTGAATAGCCGGTCATCGCACTAAAGCGAAATGTTCTAAAAATAATGGCGTTAAGTACGAAGAAAACATTACGTCATCCAAATTGTCTCCTTTCAGCGGACACATAAGAAGCGTTGTTTCTTATAATGAACGCCGTGTAAATATTCTGATATTTCCCATCTCTTATGACAGCTTATACCACCAGAAATAATAGCCGAAGCTAAAGTAGTGGAGACAGTGTATGAAACTCACAAGTAGCACAAAATGAGATGATTTTATTTGTATTTTAACATGGTTGTTTATGGGGTCCTTTGAGTGGCAAAAAGAAAGTATGGGACGGCCCAGTACCTTAAATGAAATATCAATCAATATATTGCCCACAAGCAGTGCCCATAATGGACGGAGTGACGTTGATTGACCGCTACAGGCTGCATTTCTCCCGAAAGCAGTTGTCAAAAAATGTGAGCTTGACCCACTTCGGCCTTTATGCTGAGCAGATACTGGACAGATCCACCGTGCATGCTGCATTGTTCATACAGGCTGGAGGGCCCCTCGCACGTTCCCCCCAGGCGACGGGAGAATACAACTCTGAGCGGAACGCACACTCAGCGGTCGGGTATGTCAGCCGAGCGCTGCGCCATTTTTGCTGTCCCCATCGGTGTAGTTCTAAAATAAGCCACATGGGAAAATACCCGCATTATTATTTGCCCACACGGTCATTATGTCGTGGTTGTAAACACATATGACCTCGAAATATCTTATCTGAGTCAGGAGCTGTCCTCACTGAACAGGACAGTCTTCAACTTTCGTCAGAATTTTTTTTTTCTCTCCGCTGGTGCGTACGCAAAGCAGAACGACGTCCAGGGAGCACATTTGCATGCGCTCCCATGAAGCTTGAAGTCTTTTATTGCAGAAGTCAGAATAAACTGTATTCTGTGCCGACATTTTTTTTTTTTTACGCGAGACAGCAAATCCCAGTAAATATGACATGTAAAACTTTTTTTTTTTTTTTTTGCTTCGGGAAGATGATATTGTTTAAGCAGTTGTAGTAGACTAGTGTTTTATGGCGCAAAAGCAACATCGCTTGAGAGTTTGAGCAATTCAGACGAATGTTATCTGTGCACAAATCCACCATTCTAGAAATAACTGGTGCAACCTGACCGAAAGCGAGGTTCGGGGATTTTCAGGACGAAACAATACTCTCACTAGAAAGGAGAAGAAAGGAGCGTCCCAGAACGACCTCGGGGGCCAAAGATAGCCAACAATAAGCACAAAGGGATGTTGGGGGTCACTGCAGCTCAATAGAGCCGATGGGATCTAGCTTTCATAATCGAGGGAGTGCCCGCGCTCGCTTGAACACGTACTTACATATTTATCTCTTGCACCGGCGATTTTATAAAATGGTCCACTGTGGAATACGCCCACAACTGTTAAAACCATTGCAATTTTTAGTAATTGAAAATAATCATATTTCTTATCTTGGTTGCAACACCACAGCAAAAAGGTTGCCCGTTGTCGAGGCCAAACTTAGTGATGGGTTCCTAGTTAATGTGACTTAGGGATTATTCATAAGCAGCCTGCTCCCCGACTCGATGAGGAAGGGCGTTCTGTTAACGTTATAATATTGAACGGGACGCAGAAAAGACGGTGGGCGGACATGAACGCCTGAGAAGCTGCGAAGACTGAACTTGCGGGGCTCGGGCCCTTTGTTTCTCTTGGGGAATGCTCGCCTGCAGGCCACCTTCTATCGTCGAGGAGCGCCTTCCCTGTGCTGCATGCCGCGCCCCCTTTTTGTAAGCCTTTTTCCTAGCCGTGGCTCATCGAAAACTTAGAGAGACAAGCCCTAACAGACCCCGGAATCGTGAAGCAAAAAATAAAAAAAAACACAACCATGCAGAAAAAGAAAAAGTAATGTTTTGCAATTTGGACACTTTATTCCCTAAAAATAGCCCCAACCACAACTTTAGAGTTGCTTGTGAACACGTTTAGGTATTTCAGAGGTCGTTGTATTGGCCTTGACATTCCTTTTATGCTCATTTAATCTGTAGTTAATGCGTCTTTATGTTTGACCTACATACGTAGACCCACAAGCCAGAGATATTTCATAGACGACACTGTTCCTGCAACGAACTGATTTTTCAAGGTGAGCCTTTTGCACTCATTCGTACCCGCGTGGAATGGCGTCATCCTGTTCTACTTGAAAACCGAAATAGACACAGGAATCTACACCAAAGTCATTCGCATACAAATAGGCGCACGGGTTTAACCTGTTTGTCTGGGTTCTGTAAATAGTATTTTTAAGGTCGAGCCCCCTTTCATCTTCCCTTTTGTGTCTGAACGTGTGTGTGTGTTCGCATTCTTTCACCACAGCATCATAGGGAATGGTTTTGTGCGCCTCATGCAGATGGCGTCACGAAAACTCACCCAGATGCACCCAGATATCCGTCACACCGGCCGCCGCGCGTGGTTTAAAGACCCGAGATATTACCGTTTTTTGCTTTGCATTTTACGAAACGAAATTGCGATATTTATAAAAAAAGACAGACGTGATTTTTATCTTTCTTTTTAAGATAAACGATACAAAAATTACGAGCTACAAATTCCTCCAGCATTAAAATCATTTCATCGCCCCTTTAAATATTCTTGTTTTCGATCCACCACCCAACCCGTCTCACGTTGTATTGTTACCCCTATTCGGTCGAATCTCTCGAACAACAGGGACATAATAAACGAAAACGACCTAAACTCCGCTCGCAGTTTACGTCAGGGCCGTAAGCTTATCGAAACTGGAACACACAAGATGTAATTTACGGAATGGCGTCTCGGCCCATCAGGCAGTGCGCCAGAGCCGTACATGAAGCAGTCAAGAAACTTCTCAAACTGACAAAATGAAAAAAAAAAAGAGATGGCTCCCAGAAATTTTTACTCTAAAATATCCTAACGCGAACAGAAGGGTCATCATACCAACTGAAAAATTCCGACGATGTCCTGACTCCCTGGCACTATAGTAACTTCAGTTGAGCGAGTTAGGGCGCTGTGTAACAAAAACTTTGTGGAATGTTGTGCCTCGAATGAGTATGTTCGTGGGCTTTCTATTTCGCAATTTATTTGTACGATATATAAAACGCGGCATAAATTTAATATTGGTTAAGCTTTGAGAGTTCGCAAAGACGTTGTGCCCGCGGAACTTCAAATCTAGAATAAATATTGTCTTCACGCTTTCTCCGCGATTTTATTTTTTTGCTATATAGTTCCTATGTTAAAAGCTTTCGGTCGCCAGCGCGTGCAGCTGACTAAATTGGTTGTCACCGGGCTGCACCTTTCAGTGTCTCCCACCGCTAAACAAATTAATGGCGAGATATTTTTATTTTCGTTTTAGCTACCCAGATTGTCTCACATTGGTTTGTGTCCTCTATCTTATCGGATCAGACCTGCGACAAAAACATTTGTATCAGAAGCCTAAACAAAACCGATCTAAACCTCCTTTGAAGGTTACATGCTCAATCGTAAGCTTGTAAAAACTCGAACTCACAAAATGTAAGCCACGGCATGGTGTGTCGGTCTGTCAACCTGCCCGCCAGTGCCCTCCATGAAACAGTCAGGTAACTTCTCGAACTTGGAAGTAAATAAGGAAACGTAAAGAAACAAAACAAAGAAAAAGGGGACGTCAACAATTTCAAAGAATCTATAAAGCAAAAAAGAGAAAAAAGAAGTAAAGTAAAAGCATAAACTTCAGGGTCGGATTTAACTTTCACAAGGCTATACTCCGTTCCACCTTCAGTCTGAGCGCAGTGGACGCCACAGGCCATCCCAGCCGATCCAGCGCCGGGAGAAAATCGCGTGACCTGCCGGTTGGGCAGAAGGACACAGGGAGCTCAAGGTCACATGACACTCTCTCCACGCTGGACTGGCTGGGATTACTCCTAGTGTCCGCTGCGCTCGGACTGAAGGTGAAACGGAGTATAGTCATCCACTTTCCCCTTCGCAAAGGAAGCCTGGCCCGAGGGCAGGCTTCCCTGCCCATAATCCTTTCGAATCCCCAGGGGACTCTTGTAGCACCCCATTCTCTTTCCCTTTGCTCGCTCCTTCTATTTGAGAGAGGATATTCCTTCCGAAGGGGTGCTAACGAACGCTGTGGGTGCTGTCACGCCGTCTAACTCCCTCGAACTCCCCTCCTTTCTTAGAGTGTAGGGTCCGACGAGTGTGATGTTTTTAAAATGCCAACTTGCAAAGCAGTAGAACAAACTGCACCAACTCCCCTTTCCCCTTCCCCCTCTTTTCAGTTATAAAAAAAATAAAAAAAAAACGAACGCAATAATGCGAAACCTGAGTCTCGTTAGCTGCGCACGGTGGGCAAAAGTCCATGTGACTTTTATTATATCTGTCACATTTTGGAGGACAACTGGAGACCCGTAAGCTCTCAAGGTTTCTTAGAAAAATCGGACACTTTCAGGTCGCGTTCCTTATGTGCGGGAGCATTACGTCCTTTTAACCGCTCTGTTAGTACCCAAGGACAGTCGCTGACAGACGCTAACAGACACTAGTTTACGCCCGTGGATTGCACCCCTTTAGTGGTCAACGTGTCGCGGCCGCTGCAGCTCCCGCTGGCTGAGACCAAGAGGCCTTTGTGCCACAGTAGCTACAAAGCCTCTTTTGAGGTCGCGTCTTGCGGAGGATACAGCACCCCATGTCCGAGAAAAACACGACGTGCTTTATAACGTATCTTTACAAGTTTCATGTCGTGATTTGTTTCCTGTCATTTATATCGGCTGTTTGATGGCATTCCTTAGATTTTCCGCTATTTAAAATACCTGATTTCAATATTTACAGCTTATAGTGCTTCATCGGCTTTTTATAAATATGGTTCTTTAGTGTTGATATAGCTAGGATTGCGTGTTTTCGGAGTTCATTTTTCGTTAAATTGGGAGGGTGTTTTTCGCAGTTCATTTTCTGCCGATGATTCGGATTTTATCGAAGTTTACATTTTCTTGATTATCGATTCTCCGAAATTCGGAGTTTAATATCGCAGTGTTTCCTAGTAAAAATAAATAAATAAATATTAACCGAATATAAACGTATGCCAAATAAAAAGTAAAACGCGCTTGTATCAATTTAAACTTCTTCAATTGAATTTGGCGTTGTTGCCATTGCCATTGGCAATAATAATTTGTCCCACGACAAAAGTCGCCCACAACTGTTGCTTTGATAAACGTCGATACATTAAATTCAATAAACTCTCGGAGGTAGTTGCTAGGAAGCTCGTGGTCATCCCATCCGATTTCATCAACGTAGCCCGCGGCCGCGCGAGGTGGAGACGTTAAGGATGCAACAAAGAAGTTTCAACTCTTCCTTAATTTATACAATTGTTACGATCCATTGCTTTCACTGTTACAGAAAAAATACCTTCTCCTTTCTCTAAATCTCAAATCACATTGCTCAAACAGGAAACCGAAAAAATGGCTTTTGTCGTGTCCCGAATGTACAATGACCTGTTGCCCTGAATCTACCTCGACGAGACAAGCGGTAAGACACTGTTTGACAACAGTTCGAAATTCGAAAGACAATTATTCTGGTATTTTCCCAGCGCTGGTCAAATTGTCAAAAAAAAAAAAAGTCTTTTATTTTATTTTTTTTCGGGGGGGGGGGGGGGGGGGGGATATTTATATGCATTGGCACATCAAAAATTTTGAGTTTATCGGATAAATTCGAATGGACCAAAATTTTACCGGAAGGTATTTTTCGGAGTTTTTCAGATTTACCTGAAAACACGGAACCCTCAATATAGTGTATTTTTTATTTTCTGGATCAAACGAATATGCAAACAAACACACAAAAAAATGCTATCGCGGATGTTTAGGGCAGGGAAGTTCCCTTTAAAATAGAAAAGTACAACCCGATAGTTTGATCTTTTCAAACCACCATGTTAAATGAACAACAAGTAAAATGTATGGGACACTCAATTCATTTTAAAATAATTGAAAATAACTAAACACTCTAACACCATAGTCTAATAGTGCCATATATAGAGCCTGAAGCACACGTGCGACAGGCTTGGTTGCGGTGGGATAATATTGAGAAAAATAATTGTTGTGTGCCAACCGGGAAGAAGCCCCGAAGTTACACAAAGAAAGAAACGCATTCGAATATTACCGTGCATGTGAAGCAACACTCTTTCGGGCGGCAAAATAAATTGATAATATTTCCATAACATAGTGAAGCTACAAAAACTGAGATGGAGAAACAATTGTTGGACCTACATCTCTACATGAATGTTATGGCGGGCAACGTCACAATTTGAAGAACCGCACAAACCAAAATGAATAAATTTTATGCCGTCCTGAATTTCTGGAAGTTCTCCAAATGCGTTTTTGACTAATTTCACGATCATATTCGATCCCTATTATTTTTATGCATAAGATAAGAAGATTAAAAAATATTCAATGGCATTCACACCCGATATCACTTTTTTTTTGTGCAAACGTTTGCAGTTTTGTGTATCTGCAATTTCAGGTTAAATACTCCATACAAGCCCAACAATCTTGATGATTACGTTTTTGTTTCATTGCCGTCCGGATTTCGTCTCATAGGTGGTACCTCTCGATTCTTATGGGTCACGTACCTGTGACGTCACAAAATCTTTGATGTCATTGATACCCTCCTTTCAGGAACCACTTCATTGCGCTTCAATATCGATAAAACATGATAAAATTTCGTCAGAGGCGCAACAACATTGTTTTTTTGTTTTTGTTTTTTTTCAATGTGACGGCTCTTTTTTTTCCACCACAGGCCTTGCTTTTACAAAAAGCGACGTTTAATACAATATTTAACCAATAATTAAATATACCTTAATTCTGCGACTAAAATTGAGAGACGGGGAAGGCTCCGCGTGTCTAGAGCTGCAAAGTATTTTTTTTAGATCTTTCGCGCTTAAGAGTAACTTTGTTCCGCTAATTCTTGCGGTGAAACTCTTCCCGCTAAATTTGTCACGCCGTAAGTTCCACGAATTGGAAGTGTAACGTATTTACCTTTCATTTTCGTCTTACATTTTTTTTTGGGGGGTCATTAAAGAGTTTTCGCCTACAGTGTTTGTGCCTTGGCTTCACTTTCCTCGACAGAGATGCCGTATCTAAGTAAGTGCGTCATTAGCCTTGTCCTCAAAGTTCCGGAGCTCGTCTCGAGTTGCGCAGAGCGTTGAGGGACATAAAAAGAAAAATCTACAAAAACTTTTTTTTAACTGTACTTTTGAACGCAGTCTGTGTAAAAATAAACAGACACGGAACGAGACATAGTACTAAGATAAAGTTAGTCAGCTCTCCGTTACCGCGTATATTGCCACCAGCTCGTTTCCAGTCTGCTGGACCTGATATAAAGACAGACCCGAAGGTGTCCCGCTTGCCCAGCAGGCCTCCCCCCTTCACTCGCCGACGGCGGGAACTCTTTCGTATTCCGGCGAGTCAGGCTCACCCGGCGGCTTCGCGGCTCCAAGTCGAGACTGCTATATTGGAACGGGAAGCGGCACGGGCGCCGGGAATGTTGATCGCTTTCTCACGGACGCGTGTCCTGCGCCACGGACACTGCTAGAGATAGAAAGAGAAAGAAAGAGAGGGGCGGGGGAGGTGAGGAGGAAAGAAGAGACAGGAGGAGGCAATTTTGCTCTCGGCTGCTAGTGCGGGATCGGGAAGAGGGTTGAAGCGAACTTTTGAAGAACCTGAGGTTCGACTTGAACTTCGAGGTTCAACAGTTTTCACGAGCCTTCAACGTTTTTACGTAAAATTTTACAAGGTTTGACTTATAGGCTCTAGGCAGGGTTCCAGCGAGCGCCACCGTCGGTTGGTCATCAGCGCCACCATGGCCAAATGAGGCAAGACTGGGACGGCTAAAATCGGCAGCGCCGCCGGCATACCCTCGCGAGATTACGTTATTACGAAGTCCGAGTGTTGTGTTGTCGCGCGTTACACTACCGACTATTTTAAGAATCTATCGAACGTTAAATATATAAACGTGCATCCGTGTGTGGTTGTGTCGTTCTAACATTAGGGAGTTTTAGTAGGTGCCTTCCTCGATAGGTAAAGACAACCCGAAACGGGAGCTAATATTGCGGTCAAATATAAGTGAAAGCAAATAAACAAGGACAGTTCTTTTTTTACGTTGTTTGCGCGCGCTTGAAGATAACGAAAGCGAAGACTTCGTCCAGCTTCCCCCTCTACAAAAGCGCACTGCAAAAGCGGAACTAAAAACGCACCCCCTCCCTCCCTCTCATTCTTACGCACCCTTTTTTTCTTAGTGAACTCTTCCCGCATGAATAGCTGACCTCAATTTGGTGATCAGTTTGTTTCCAGTCCCCTGGTCGCCGTGTTGAAGACGATTGTGGTGTCCGAGAAATGTGTTTTTCGTGCAAGCTGGGTGTAGTTTGGACGGTGTCGTACGCAGTTGCTCGGTGCCCAAGCGGATTCTATTTCTCTTCAATTGAATGGGCGGTTCACTTTTACATAAATCAAAAATAAACGCCGCATGGATAACCTATTTTCGTGGGGTAAGTACATTTTTTTTTTAAATTATTTCTTGGGTAGACTTTTCCCGCAGCGGGGACGAAGTTAGGACCGCTTAGACACGGGTCGAAATAGAGCAACCATCTTGGGAAGCTACGCGATCATGCTAAAAGCGGAAACGACAGTTCGTTTTGCAGTCGGAAAAGCGGAGAAAGCGCTCACTTTGGTTTTCGGTAACCACGATCAAACGTCCACACAACGTCGTTCAATCAAGATGTGTCCGCGGAGCAGAGAGCAATGAGAGTGTCAAAGAACTGACCTGATTTTAGAGTCATCGCATCGAATCCAAAGACAACGCCGGGCTTCGAGCGCATTAATTCCAAATATCGAGTGAAATAGCGCATTTGGAATTGCATCTCAAGTCAAGCAATGTGAACGGAATGCTCATTTTACACGCTTTATGACATTTATTCATGTCCGACGGCGTTGCATTTTCCACGGTTTCGACGGAAACCTGCGGAGTTTCACGTCTACTAGGATTCCAGGGTTGCGACAGTCCGGTACGCAACAGTTCCTACAGCTTCGGCGTTTGCTCTTCTGCGACATCCCATAGCAATGTTAAGAAAGACCAAAAACGCATAAATCAACACTTCCAACTTGATTCGTGAACAGCCCCAGGAGGAAACAGGCTGGCGAAAAAGCCGTCTCAGTGTTGCAAATATTTTGAGCTATATGGCGCGACGTGCTCATCAATTCATCATTTATGAGGTAGTTTATTTTATTTTATATTATGACCGATATATACACAATATAAAAGAAAAAACGCGTACCGTGAATGTCTGATTAAGGTTCAACGGAGCAATCAAACAATACTGTTCCTTCTTTTGCTGTCCAATTTTCCTGTGTTAACAATGTATAGCCTGTTCTTGGCAAAAATGTTTGTGTCACCATTGCTTTAATTGTTTTGAGCGCTCTGTTAGGTTGCTACGGTCCCGCACACAAGCGCTCACGCGCTTATGCGGGCCGTCGATCAAAATTGTGTACAAGAATTGCTCAATAAACGATTTATTATTGTTATTATTAATATACCCAACCTAACGTACAGATATATTGTACTTTTCCCCCGCCAGATAAATTAAGCTTTCTTTTTTTCGTTTCTTTTTTTTTTTTTTTTTTTTGCACGCGCCCAAAAAAAGTTTGAACTTTAGCCGAATGTTTGTCGAACCTTGCAACGAGGTTAAAAAAAAAAATATTGCACCTGATAAATTTTGAACCTCGGAAGGTTCACGATATCCCTAATCGGTATCTTGGGAGGCTATCTGGTTAGCGCGGTCTTACTTCGCCTTGTATGCTTATTGCTGCGCGCTTGGTTCTTTTGTCCAGTGGTGTGTTGGTTACAAGAGAAACTGCTGCACTGGGATTTGCAGGATAAATCGTAGAAGACCAACAAAATACGTCAGCGGAATTTGTAGGCCACGTCTCTTCGAGGTAGGGAAAGGAGCTACAACAGCCAAGATGAATAGGGGAGGGAGGAGGGGGGGGGAGGGGGGGGGGGAGGAAAAGCTAAAAGGAGACTGAGGAAACATGGGGGCGATTTGGGTGATAGTATTCTGCGAGGTCTAACGTGGCTCCGGTGGATTTATTATTTTCGTGAATGGTGGAAATTAGGGATTCTCAGGCTTTTGTTATTCGCGCAGGGCGCCCTTCGCTTAGACGAGAGGAATTTGTGGAAACGGGAAGAGGCTCATAGCGGAGTTAGGGTAACGGGAGAACAAAATGATTGAAAGTGACGGCGAGGTTTCTAGCGGCGGAGTTTTCAGTAGCTTCAGAGGGACGCATTGTTCTCTTGGGGAAAGATGGGGACGAGGGGATCATGAATAAACGATGGGGCGGCAGTCAAGGCTGATGTGTATTTTAATGTGGGACGGGCGAGGTGTGAGGGAATGTGGGAGCGTGTGTTTCGGGAGGGTATTTAACAGATTCTGATGATAGAGTCCAAAAGTTGTTGGAGCCGTAGCTTCTCTTCAGGTGTCTTTTTAGCGATACTAGAAACTAACAAATAATAAAGGACACTCTATGGTGTCATAGCTGTTTCCATAAGATACACATCTAGCTAGAAGTATGAATGATGAAATACCTTAAAATTGAAATTTGAACACCGGCATCAATTTTCGCGAGCCTTCAACGTGTCTGTGTGATTTAGTGACCGCAGGTTATAGTCATTTCATTGTTCTGAAGTCAGTGAACAAAGTAATAATATTACAGTTGATTGAAAATATGATAATATTAAGAAAATTTGAAGCGCGAAGCCGTATCTTTTAAGCAGCTTGAGCAACGTTTTCCAGCTGCCAATCTTCCCAACACCGCAATATATTTTCTCTTTCTTTTTCTCTCTCTCTCTCTCGATTTATTTTTCGCTCTTTTTATCTCCATCGCTGTCTTTAACTTTTTAAACAAGGCGAGCTATTAAAGATGTCAAGTTACTTCCTTGGACTAGACTAAGCACCCAAAACCTTTCCTGGGTTCTGAAGGGGGCCAAAAGAAAGCGTAGTTCCACTCTTTTTCGCTGCTTGTGCGGCCAACGCTTGGCCCCAACCCAATGTCAACTCGATAGAACGTAGCACATCTGCTACATTCTTGCAAACCCTGTCTAATATAAGAAAATAAATAGAATACAAATAAGAAACCGGGCTGCGAATCGACACCAACACGAGCAGTAATGACCGGCAGCACCATTTTCAAACACCACGACAAAACAAAGTGATTGAAAATTTAAATTTTCGGAAGCATTCTAATGCTAGACTGTATCCTCCATCTCATGTTGGAAAATGCATTCATTCGCTACGCTGGCGCATTAGAGATCACGCCCAGTTTTCGGGGATTCCACAGGGATGTCGTTGCACTCTTATCCGCGCAGGCTCTACAAAGGGGTGACGGGAATCCCATTGCAACACCTTTATGCCGCGGTACCTCTCTCCTATCTCATTTTAGATTCTGTTATATTTTCCATATGTATACGAAGAGCAGACTCGTTTCCGGGGCGCTCCGTAATAGATTGCCTCCCAGTTTCTCTACGTGGCTGTCGCTGTATCTCGTCCGTTCTCGTACCCCCGCGAGGCTACCAGCGGCCGTGCGTGTTTCTCTCTCTCTCTCTGCTCTGCATGGAGTGTGCTTCCCCAACTCCGAGCGCAGACACATGAATTGCACTCTAAAAAAAGCCCGTGCGTCTGTTTTTTCCGTACAACATTTGGAGAGCCAATCACCGCAACTTACTGAGGCAGCTTAGCGAAAAAGTGTTTCCTCAAAGGAAACGTGGAAGTGCCCAACCTGCAAAAAAGCACAGGTGATAAGCAACGAGAAGTCTGACGGGCGAATATCGTGCAACGACAAGGGTAATGAAAGCGCGCTTGTTGAAATGAACAAGAACTCTCTCTCCACAAAAACGCCGACTCATTGACCGAAACGAAAAACACTGCGAATGCAATCGAGCACTCGGTTCAGGTAATGTCTGGCCAATATGACGAACTACTCACTCAAATTTAAAAACAAGGAAAATAAATCACCGAGAACAAAAAATGTGTCGAAAAGGTAGAATCTCGAAACGATACTGTAGGGGAAAAGTTCCGGCGTAAATTAAATTATTTACAGCAATACAGTAGGCGCCATAACATTGAGGTGCACGGACTGCCGTAATCGCAAAATGAAATTATACTAGCCCAGATAAACATCCTATCAGAAAAACTGCAAATACCAAACTTCACTGACCGAGAACTGCTCTGGCAGATAAGAACCAAAATTTCTGAGAAGGGTTTGCGTGCCGCAAACAAGGAAATATGTTCGTAATGCCTGAGTGCCACTAGAGCGACAAACAGAAACCACCGACAGCAACAAGCCTCAAACCAGATTTTTTCGCGATTTGACAGGCTTCGTAGAATAAAGAGGACTATGCTCAAACACGAGCATCATGCACGCGAGGGTATCTTCGGCAGGCTTGCAATATCACTCGTGCTTACTTCACGAGCACCGAACGACCAAACGCCTGCTAACCGTACTTGATTAACGCAAAAGTAAAACAGTGCAAAAAAAAAACGGAGCAAAAGATTGCAAAGTTTACAGATAGAGCCCTGTACCACCAACTCGCCCAACTGCACTTTCGGTACGCTGATACGGCACTTTACCCTGTTTAGTCGCAAGTTTTCTTGAACAAGTCGTTGTAGCACCCTTGCCAGCCTGTCCTTGTGCTCCTGTTACGTGGCGCCACCAACGATAATTTCGCCGAGGCACACACAGACCACGGGCATTCATTGTGCTCTTCATGAGCCTTTGGAAAATGGCTGGGGCTGAGGCTACATAAAGGGAAGGCTTTTAACCTTGAAAAGTGTCTTGATTGTGCTTACAATGAGCATTCGCTGTAGCTGCTGAAGTCGCGTGAAGTTGCTGATGGGCCTGCGCCAGGTCCAGCGTGCTGAAGCTTGTCCGTCCCCGCAGACTGCTCAAGACGTTCTTAGTTGTGGGTAGCAAGTAAGGCGCCTTTTTGTGGCTTCATACACGGTGCACCATTAGTCGCAGCAGAGTCGAAGGTTTCCGTCTTCTTTCCGAGGCAACATCAACGAGGTAATCCACTCGGAATGTTTTGTAGGCTACAAGATTCCTTCCGCCCGAAGTCGATCAAGCTCCGCGTCAACTTTAGAACGGAGGGCAAACGGAACAGGCCGTGCCTTGAGGGGCTTAGGCCTCGTTTCCTCTGTCAACTCGAAATGTACGAGTGCTCCGGCATGGCCCATGATATCTTCGAAAAAGACCAACTCACAATCCTCTAGAAGCTCTGTAATGTCAGAGCCTCCTCTTCTGTGGTGAATGTTACTTATCTTAATGTCCAGCGATCCAAACCAGTTGCTCCAAAGCAAGCTGCATCCAAAGCCTTGAACCCAAAGCAACAGTTTTCCGTTGTACTTTGTAGCGAACAGTCACCGTTCTTCTAAATACGACTTGCAGTGCCCGGCCGGACCAGGTGAAAGGGTGAATTTCGTCCTGTTTTATCTTCGGTAAGCTGGTGGGCTACTGTGCCCGAAAGGTGTCAATGCTGACCATTGTACAAGCGGCACCTCAGTCAAATTCAAATGTCACAGATTTGTCGTTCACGTGAAGAATCACTGTGATCTTTGAAGCGGTGTACTCACTCGCTACCTCGTGGTGGTCATGCAGCAATAACACCTGTTGATCACCATGGTCGGCTCCTTGGGACCCTCGTGATGTTTTCACGTGGTTGCTGCGTTGGGGACCTTTCTTTGCAGTTTTCTTTGAAGTGCTTGCTTTTTCGATGTGCATGGCCTGGTTTCTCGCAGTAGTGGCACATTGCTGTTGCGAACGTGCTCGTTTTGGCTTGTGCTGCTCTTCTCAGCGCCAACAGCGCTGTTCCATTTTTGCTGTCTTGTAAGATGTCTTTCTTCAGACTTTGCTGGTGGGAGCTTTGTTAATGTTCAATTAGCTCGACGCTCCTTTGATTGCATCCTGCTGCTTGGACGTACTTTCTGTTGCCAGGGCGATAACCCAGGCTTGTAGAAATATCGGGTCTCGGTCAGTGAACCGACCCTGCTGCAGGCGTTCATCACGGACTCCACACACAAACCCTTCCTGGAGCATAACACGTAGATGCAGCATACTAGTGTTCGTTATTAGAACCGAGGATATGATCCCTTCTTGCGGCAACATCAATGTGGCAGTCGTAGTCTGTAGCACTCCAAAGTTGCAGTCTGTGGACAACCCTTTGAGCTCTCAGACGTAGGTGTCGATCGACTCGTTAGGCAATTCATCACATAGTTTGAAGACTACCGGCTGTAGTGCTGAAATGGTCTTGGCTCAAAGTGCTTCTGGAGCAGTACTGCTGTGTGTAAAAATCTCATCTACAGCTGAAAAAAAAAGTCGCCCGTCTAGTCAGACTACTTCAAAGCTGTTTAAATGTGCACACACACTTTTTTGCAGTAGATACTGTTTATTACTTTGGTAAAACACTCGCAAATATCTTTGATATCAATTTTTCTTGTGTTCGAGTGCAACAGCGTGTGTGTTAACGAACAAATCCTTTGAATCGTATTTACATTCAAACATAGCGCAGATAATGTTTTTCATCACCTTCCATAGAAGCCGAAGTGTTTAATATAATAAATTTACTTAAAAACAGTTCTGCGTGTGGTGATGATAAGAAAGAAGCCTATATTGTCACGAATGACAGCAGCAGAAGCGACGAAACTCCTGTTTCATACTAAAAGTTTAATGGAAGAACTTATGCCCAACAAAATAACAAACGAGCGCCGAGACAGCAGAAAAGCCGGTGGCGATTTGGCTGTCTAACAGCAAGTGAGAGCGAGACTGACCCGATAAAGTACCGCGCAGCTACTCATCTATTAGGAACAAAATCTTGAAAATTCAACCCAGATGTTTTGACCGTCGAGCGTTCAGGGTGAGAATGAACATCATTTGCGAGAACAAGAAGTAGCACGAAATGATAAAAGTTACGTCGCGAGTAAGAATAATCACGAATATTCTAGAAGCCCGTGAACGAGCGTTGCTTGCTCGGCTCCGGGCGCGGCATTATCCCCCCCCCCCTTTTCCTTCCCCTTTAAAAGCGCATCGTCCCGATGTAAAGTGAAAAGAAAACTAAAATTTAAAAAAAAAACAATAAAAGCGGGTAGACGAAATAAACACCCAAAGCCACAGTCCTAACGCGCGTAGGACGGCTTGAGTCAAACGACGTGGACCACTTTGAGTAGTGGCTGGCGGCATCCATGGTGGTCGGGTTCCATAGGGGAGTAACTCGTTTTTCAAGTCCCCAGTGCGGCGAAAGTAGCGTTTAAAGTTCCTCCCTGAGGTTAGCGGCGGCATTATGCCGCCCACACCTTCTCTTTGGGCTGGAACTCCACGTCGTGGCGACGAAGGTTGTAACGGCCAGCGTCCACATGTTGTTGTTAATTTATACGAAGGCGGAATAGCTGGCATACCTTTTCTGCCCGTTCGGTGACCAGCTGGGCAGCGTTGGTGCCGTCGTTTACCGGGTCGTTGGATAGCATGGCGTCGAGAGTCATCGTCACCTTCCTGCCGTGCGCCATCTGTAAAGTTGTAATCCTAGTGGTCTCCTAAACAGTCGTGTTGTACGCAAACGTACGTAGGGCAACACCTCAACCCTCGTCTTGTGTTCCACGTCCATGTACATCGAGGCCATGTCGGCAATTGTCTTGTTTAATCGCTCCGTCAGCCCGTTGGTCTCAAGGTAATATGCTGCTGTTTGACGGTGGTCGGTGTGGGTCGGGCGGAGTATCTCTTGTGTCACTTGCGCCATGAACGATGAGTCTCGGTCCGTGATCAGGACTTCTAGAGCGCCGTGTCGTTTGACGTTCTTGGAGGTTGTTTAGGTCGTCGGTCTAGGACAACTCCACCTCCGAAGTTGTCGCGCTTAGTTTCCTCAATGGGGCATGGGAAACAGACTCTTTCGGAGGGACCTATGGACAGATGATGCAAAACGTCGGGGTGAAGTTGAGCGGGAATCCTCATTGATCAGCGGCTGCAGGAGACGGCGGACGAAAACGGTACTCCTCGATTTATCGAGGACATCGACGTAACGTGGGCAGGAGTCGTTCGGGTGGAACCCGCGCAGCCTGAGTTGCCGTTAGAGGCATCGCCGAGAGATGTGATCAGCTTTCCCACAGTGAAAGCAGATCAGGGGGTGGTCAGCCGTTCTCCACACGACCGTCTTCCTGGGTGCTGGTCGCTCCGTGCTGGTGTAGTGAGGTCGTTCTTCTTGGCGTCGGAAGTACTGCGGCGATGGAGAATCACGTCGAGCAGGCGCCTCGTAGTGCTGAGTAACGGGAGGCTGCGGATGACGTGCTACGGCGGCGGCGTATGTCAGGGTCGGTGCTTCCTGTGCGGCGTCGACAGAGATTTCTGGCTGGAGTGCCGGTTGGAGCTCTTCGCGAAATGTGTCGAAGATGGAGAGAGATTCTAGACGACCAGCGGCAGATAGCAGCTTTCGGAGCTTCTTTTGAATGACTTCTCGGATGATGTGGCGAAGGTTTTCGCTTCCAGCGCTGAGCTCTGCGTGCGGCAGGCAGTGCGAGAGTTGAGGCGTCGCCGTGTCGGTGGCAGTGGCGGGCTCGGGCTGCCAGTGCTCGCTCAATGTTGGTTGCCTCGGTGACAAAACTATCAACCGTTGTCGGGGGGGTTATGGACGAGATCTCCGAAGATCTCGTCCCTTTTGCCAGGCATGAGGACTTGTAGCTTCTCTTCTTCTGTTGCGTGAGGGTCGGCGCGGGATCTCAGGTGCACGACGTCTTTCATATGCTAGTGACTCTCTCATTCGGGCCTTGGGTTCTCGACCGAAGCAGGTCTTCGGCACTCTCCCGTCGATGTTGACTTGAAAACGTCCGTCAGAGACCCTCTTTGAGCAACTCTCAGGAGGTGATCGTCGTTTCGTGGTTCTCGTACCTGCGTCGCGCCCGTTCCTCAAGGTAAAAATAGACGTTCTGCAGGCACTGGTCCGACGTCCATCGATTATGACGAGCCACTAGTTTGTACTGCTGGATGCCGTTGTCAATGTCTTCGTAGATATCGCCCCGGAATGGAACGTCTGTCCGAGGGGCAACTGGCAGGTAGACGATGAGGGTGATGGCAGGTGTCTGCCACAATTGGTTGCTGATCATCGGCTTCGTCGGCTCGTGGGTCTTCTCCAAAAGTAGATCGAATTCCGGGAGCAAGCCTTGAACATGGCGGCTTCCTCGGCTCTCGGTAGTCTACACGGATGCTCTTCTTTAACCGGAGACTGGGCCTCTGCGAGGCCTCGGTGCGGTACGCTTCATGGGCAGCGGTACCCATCACATTCACCAGAAATGTCGCAAATTAGAGGAGCAGAAGCGGCAAAAATACCGTTGCAAACTGACAGTTTAATGGGTGAATTTGTGCCACACAAAATAAAGAACGAGCGTCGAGACAGCAGAAAAGCGGGGAGCGATTTGGCGGCGTAGCAGCAAGCGAAAGCGAGACTGACTTGAAAAGGAGGTCACGCGCAGCTCCTTATCTAGTGTGTGTCGGCATCTCGAAAATGTCTCCGGAAAGTTAGAGTGTCGAGTGTTTGGGGAGAGAATGAACAGGCACTTTTGACAACAAGAAGGTAAGACGTAATGGTAAAAGTTACGTCCCGAGTAAGAACGAACACAAATCTTCTACAAGTCCGTGACCCAGCGTTGCTTGATCGGCCCCACGAGCGGTATTACAAGCGATTGCTGAGATAAGTAGTGATCCTTTCTTGGAAATCCGCGATAAAAGCCTAAGCATACGAATTTTTCCTACACATCTCGAAATCGCTCGAGTATCAGTTATGCACAAAGGTGATTCAATAAGTCATTTCAATAGCTATTGACCCATATCATCTCTATTGCCATTATCTTCAGGAGTTGTTGAGACAATAAAAATCACAATATGCCCATGCATTTTAGTAAATATAATTTGATCGTTAATCAGCAGTATATTTTTCAAAAAGGAAAGTCAACCAATGAAGCATTCCTAAATAATAAAGATAGAAATTTTAAATAATATTGAGAACAAGCTTTACTCACTAGGAATATTTTTAGATTTTAGAAAAGCGTTATATTCTATCAAACATGATATAATATTGAATAAGTTGTATATTCATGGCTTAAGAGGCGTATCTTTTAATCTTATTCAATATTATTTATCAAATCGGATCCAATACCTCACTGTAGACAGCGAAAAAATTTATATTGGGTATATACGTTATGGCGCACCTCAGGAGTCAATCCTTGGGCCACTAATATTTCCTATGTATATTTACGACATAGCTAACATTCCACATATTCCCAACATCGTACTCTAAGCAGACCACACTAATGCAGTTTTTTTCCGGAACAAACATAGACGAGCTTGAAGTATTGGCTAACGAACAGATAATAGAGCCAAGGAATTGGTTAGCACCTAATTAAGTAAAAATAAAAACAAAACAAAAATTATTTTATATCCAGGGCAAAGAAGAGAAATATTAAACGCAGCACTTAGTTTGCAATTTAGAAACGATGTGATTGGTTAAGTTAATGCTCACAAGTTTCTAGGAGTATATTTTCAAGAAAATTTAGAATGGTCTTATCACATTCATCAAATTCAACCAGCCATTTCTTGATCAGCAGGAAACATGAGTAGATAAAGAAATATCCTTTCTTTAGTTACGGTGTCAGCAATATTATTAACTTGCACACTCCCGCTTAACGTATTACAGTTTAGTATGGGGTAGCTGCTCAAACACTTCAGAGTACCAACTTTAAGCGTTAGAGAAACGAGCAGTACGATCTATTGGACTGCGATTTTACGTACATTCTCGCCCACACTTAGTAGGACATTAACTTTGCAAAATTCAACAATCACTCCCGTAAAAATGAACAATATTCATATACCACAAAATAAAATCAGATTCTCAATACATACATGCACATACAAGGCAGTTATACCAACGCAATAACGTACATATTCCGCCACACTTATTGCCAGCAACTAAGACCAGGAACAAATTATTGATCACAAATAATCTGTCATATTCCACACCAACTAAATACTTTCCCAGAAATACGGTCCATGGTCCATAGCTCCATAACATAACACAGATGTGAAGCCATTTCAAAAGAGTATCTCGTATCTTTAGCATAACATATTGAAATAGCCGTGGCATGTAAGAAATTGTATTGTATACTGTTTTATTTTATTAGGGTTTAATTGCACTTTTTTGTACGTAGGTATTCATATGAAGTGACGCTATTATTTTGAATATTTTGTCATGCTGCTGTACTGTAAAACTGTACAGGGCAATGGGGCCCAGTCAGGCGACATTAGTCGCCTTGGCCCCATCCTCCGAAGCATTTGTCTGGATAAAACAAGTTCTTAAATTTGAATTTAAAAAAAATAAATGATACTAGTCGATGCTAAACAATTGTTGTTTTTTTTGTGTTTTTTTTTTTAAAGCGTTGTTGTTTTGGTTTCTCCCCGCCCCACCTTAACCCGCTCAAAAAATATCCTAATATTGTGGACCTCCCGACGCTTCGGGCAGTTTCAAAATGCTCTTCAATATCCTCAGTGTTGCTTCCTGACCCTGGGCTCATCAGGTGTCCCGTGATTATGTGCCATACGACGCCTGCGTAAACCCTAGAACAAACACGTCCACAATAAAAAACAAGCAAGCTCGGGCTTATTTTTTTTTCTTAATTTGAGATCGATTAAACCCAGCTGAATCTCCGAAACTCGGACTCCTGGTATTACACATAGCCGCGAATATGGCGCAAGCCTCGCCGTGTGCGGTTATATAAAAAAAAGAAGGGAAATGTTCTCTTCAGCCTAGAGTGGAGACGCAGTTGACACTAAGAGCTAATGGGACAGATCAAGCAGCGCCGAAAGAGCAAGTCACTGGGCCATTTCTCTTTATGATTGGTTTGATAGAAGATCACTGATCTTTATGACAATTGCTGGATCGAGTTTGCCCGCTCCGCTAATGCGGCCACATGCGGCCATCGTTTTGGTAGAGTTATATTACCTCTAACCAAGGTACAGCTGCTGCTACCACTATCATTCATCCATGGCAGACAGCGTTGTTGCAGTTGTGGTTGGTTCTGGTGGCAGGCTGCCATCAAAATAGCGTGGGTGATATTTTGTGCTTGATTGAAATCATTTGACAAAATATATTTTGGAAACCCGGCGTGAACGGTAATTCGAGCTTTGAGTAGCCGGTGAAAGTTTCACGAAATCGCAGCACCGGGGAGAAGCAGCACAGCACGCATCGAGAGTCGCATCGAAAGAAGCATCGAAAGCAGACGCCGGTACGGAGTCTGTTTTCGATGCGAGCTGCGCTGCTTTCCCCCGGTGCTGCGCTTTCGTAGAACTTTCGCCGGGGCCTTAGAAATGAGGCTACCGTTCACGCCGGGTTTCAAGAATCTGCTTCGTCGAACAACTTCAATCAAGCAGGAAATATCACCCACGGTACAGTGTACTAGATCTACGGCTATTTTATGGCAGCCTGTCGCTATTGCGCTGTCCGCCATATTACTATGATGGCTAGAAATAATATAACTCCACCAAAAAGATGGCCGACCGTGGCCGCATTCCCGTCCATAGGAGGAGCTGGTGAAACGGGATCCAGCAAATAGACATAGAGATCAGTGCAGAAGACGTACAAAAACATGACGAACACCGTGATTGTGCGCTTTTGACGGTGTCTGATTGGTCCCATTAGCACCGCGAAGAAGGCTGCGAGACATGGGAGCCAGTTAACTCTCATGTGAGCGTGACTTGACCTTGTGGTGGGGAGACAGCGATCCTCAGGACGCGTAGTGACGTAATACGTTCACAGCCCTGGATTGACTAGGATGGCTCGTAGCGTCCTCTGCAGCCCGCCATAAAGTGAAACGGAGTTTCCGTACGTCACCGCTTCCTTCTAAGTAACGTGCCGCCTGTGTATTCCAAGAGATGGTTTGCTGGCTTTAACTAGGAATGTAATGGAAAGTTGAGAACTTACACATTAGCCTATTACACAAACTAATAAATAACAATGCCAAGCAGCAGAGATGCTGGCTAAGCAATGGCCAATGGCTGGCGATGGTCTTTTGGCCAGTGGCCAAAGAGTGGCCATTCATTGGCCAATGCTTGGCCAGTGGCTGATGGCTATTGGCCAAGGGCCAGAAAAAGGCCAGTCATTGGCCAATCTCTGGCCACTGGCCAAAGGACTATTGCCAGCAATTGGCCAATAATTGGCCAATTCTGTGCTACTTGGGAAGCTTGTGAGTAAGTACCACACACACAAAAAAAGAAGTATGCCAGATGTAATATTTGAGCTCATATTGCCCGCGGGGGCACTACAAAAAACGAATTATGCAAGCACTTTAGACACGCCCGACAAAATAATTATGTGTAGAATGTTTCTTATACTCTGTTTCACCCTACGATGGACTAAAGGCCAAAGCCACGGGCCGCCAGGTCCAATCCCATTTTACGCTATACTATGTCACGCTTAACATTGATTAGGGGTGGACGAATAATGCTCCGAATCCAAAAGAGACGCATCATTTCTATAGCTTCCACGCTGCAAAGAGCCTAATGTAGTGACTTTCTTTGCGACGTAAAATTGTTGAGTCGCTCAGTGCTCTTCGACTTGAGCCAGTGTCCACCCATCCCCTTATCAGTAATCCGAGACGCAGGATCCGATACGTGCATCGAAGCGAAATACCACACAATTTCTAAGAGGCTCGTGTTTGGATATGGCGGTCCGTAGCATTTGCCCTTAGTCCATCGCAGGGTGAGACGAAGTATAGGACCGATGAATCTCGGTGGAATTGCTTACATACCTAGACACATACAATGACTTCCGCCAAAAACGCCGTTGGTTGTCGCAATGGTCACATGATCGGTAACACCAGAGAACTGGAGTGCGGCGCAACCTGTGAAGTATCCATGCTGGGACTGTGATACCATTAATTGTTGTCCCGGTTCTAACAATTTTGCGTATCGGATTCGTGTCGTGCGTTTTCACCACTCTACCATGCCAAAACCGTACCCTAGTGTAGAGTAACGGCTAAACATTTTTCTGTTCATTACCGCATTTTTCGGCCTAAGTCGATCCCCCTACGGATGGTACTTTTCACTAAATAGTTTTCATACAAGTCCCACCTGCCTATGAGTAAAACTTTCAGTAAAGTGAGCTCCCGAATAAAGGAAACCATGCTTTTCGTCCCGTTTAAGTCAGCTATGAATCGCAGAAAGCTCCAACTATGTAAGAATGTGACGCTAGCGGTTGGAATAAAACGCGAAAGTTTGAAATCGTGCCCTGACGTGAAATTTTGAAACATGAATGGACAACAAGATCACTCTATGAGCCGACATTCACCTGAGCGTAATATCTAAAAAAAATTACACCGTGGAATCCTCTAGAAACTATTTCAATGAAAAAGCTTCTCAGCAAAGAAAAAAACAAACCATATCCTCTTTCTTGGTGAAAAGTGTTTTCCACTTTTATAAATCTCACAAGCATTCACAATGACGAGTTCTGATTCGACTAAGTAGACTAAGGTGAACGTCGGCTCGTGGACATTTTATTGTTCTTAATTATTTTTGTATCAAGGTAGCGCCATGTTCTCAAACTTTCACGTCCTATCTTAACCACTAGCGTCTCATTCTCATGAAGTTTAAGCTGGCCGCAATGGTGCCTCCGGGGCAAAGCGCCGGCCGACGGATCTCCCGGTGACCGGCCCAAATCCCGATCAATGTGACATCAATATGACGGAGGCATATTGCGGAGAAGGCGCCGTGTAACCGAGCTTTCGGTTGCACGTCAAAAGATCACCAGGTGGTCGAAATTAATCCTCAGTCCTCCGCTGGGGCGTGCCAGGTCAACTTCAAGAATAACGAAGGCCTCCGAACGCACCCCTCTTTCTTCATCAAACGGCTATCGGGCCCGAGCCCGACCTTCGACGCGCTGATTGGACATGAGCCCCAGACGAACACTGACTGACACAGCGTTCGGGCTGAATCTTAGGCCTCGATCGATCTGACTGCGATCACGGTGCGATCACGGTGCAGACGCCTTCTCTCTAGGTGGTGTCGGCCAGATGCCCTTCATTGGGGCCCTAATCTGGACACTTGGCGAAAAAGTCGTCGAGAAATCCTCCGGCTATGATTGGCCGGACCCAAGCTCAACTGCGGCGTTGGCCAATTACGGCTGCCAGATTTCTCGCCGACTTTTTCGCCAAGTGTCCAGATCAGACGCCTTGGTTTGGCACGTAAAACCCCAAATTGGACATGAAGTTTAAGCTTTCTGCGATGCATATAGTTTATTTACGCGGGCCACAGAACCCGGTCCTTTTTATTCGGGAACTCTTTGTATATTTTTATATTTGAAGCGTGAAACTCATTCTCATCAACGAATATCACGAGATATATAAACCCCGTAACAATTTTGCACAGTTAAGGTTCATACTTGGTGGAACAACGCATACAAGTCGCGCCGATGTATGAAGCGCCACGACGAAAATTTTGTAGACGTGCCGTGACTTAAACACTGAAAATTTAAGTACATTGAGCTATTATAGAAAAGATACGTACATCAAAGTACTCATAACAACGCACTACCTTGTACTGCTTCAGTTAAAAACGTCATGGAAGGCACAAAGAGAGGTATAAATATTCCAGAGACGTTACTTTATACAATTTTTAAAGCGAAAAAAACTATTAACGTCTAGCGATCTCGTTTACTTTTTGTTTGTAGTTTGATTGCCTGAACTACGGTCTATATTTAATACTCGCGTGCTTTCTCAAAATTATACAACGTCTCTGCCGCGATTGTACTATGTCATTCTCGTTAAATTCGTAAAAGCAACACGCCTGTACTATCGGATTCGAATAAAATGCGAACAGTTACCGAACTTCCGGCCTACTGCCAACGCTCCGTCAAAATATGGGTTGTGCTGGTCGAGGTTTGAACACACCGGAGTAGGACGCACACTGTCGCAGCGCCCTATCTCTCAACTCCGCAGTTATATTAGTTTCCAGAGGCCACCAGGAGGATCAAGATGCATCTGAAAATGGCCATGCGCTCCAGTGTTCGCATTTTATTCAAACCCGAGAGTACATAGTTCTTAGTCCACTTCTTCTGGTTAAGTTTTATACATCCCCGGCAGTTCAAACACTGACGCACAAAAGCTATATCAACTTAAATATATTTTTTAAGACAATTGTAGACTTAGTCTGTGAAAAAATAATTAAAAAAAAAACCGTTTCGCCGGATATGTCGGTAAGCTATACTCCGTTTTACACGCAGTTCGGACGCAGCCGGCACTACGGGCTTATGGGGAGAGTCATGCAGCGTCAAACGTGCATCAACATGATGTTAGTCATGTTTTTTGTACGTGTTATGTTCTCGCTGAACCAATCATGTTCAAAGTAGGCCCATGCTGGTCTCTAGCCATCGAGAAAATGTGAATATATACACATTTCTCCTTTTTTTGGTTTATTCTATAGGTTGACGCCCTGCAACCGAGCTTGAGGATGAGTTAACATATATCTTCGGTACGTTGCTCAGTCGACAACAGCGGACAAGATTAATTTGAAAATGAACGCTGGTCAGACACTGTACAAAGAACAACGGCATCGTCTTTCATCCCTCCCGGTAACTTCTGCCATTATGTAAAAAAAAAATAATAAAACGTTGCCAAATGTTTTGTTGTGGGTTCATAAAAAAACGTTAGAAAACAAAAACGACGTTTTTAGTGTGTGTGTTTTTTTTTATTACTATTGGTATGTTTTGTTTACACGTCAAGCTCTGAGGCGCGTTACTTTTCTTAAAAATTGAAGTCGTTTTGTGCAGTGGGCGCTCAAAAAAAAAAAAAAAAAAAGAAGCAAACCGACGTGTAGCCTTAGAAAATACGCTTTAAAAAAAGTGGGTTGTGCGCATGACTACAAGAATTCCGGCTGCTTCAGTGAGCTGCGGCGCTTCAAATACTTAATCGTTCAAAACCGGTTTAAGAGAAGCCACGAAATTAATCAAGTTTGCTCCTCAAATTCATCCTTCACTCCCCCCCCCCCCCCCCTCCTTTTTACACAAAAAAAAGAGAGTAGAAACGCACACATTTTTTTTTTTTTCATTTTTTACTCAGCTTCATCAAAAACCTTTTACTTCAGTTCTGCCCTTCTTAGTTTCTTGTCGTCCGTTTAAAAAAGGCGAGCCGTTCCCACCTTTCTTGCACACCCTCTTTCAACAAAAGCCGCTGCGGGTAAGAAAAAATAGAAAAAAAAAAGGTTTTCCACGATTCATATTTTGTATTACGTAGAGTTTAGGTTTGTCATTTACTCGGAGGCACAGAAGGAAAGTCAGCTCTGCTTCTTCTGTAGAAATATTACGAACACGCGAACACACGCGAGGTAAAGTGCTTCGGTGCGGTGTGGCGCACAATACGGCTGGCTGCCTTTATTATTTGTATTTGCTTATTTTCCTTACGCGTTACCGCGCAAGAAGTGAGCTGGGGACTGCGTGGTTTTGCGAGCTGGGTGTTCGCGCCTGTTTTAAATGATCGGTTCCGAAAAGGACAGCGTGGCTGATGGCTGTCTACCCGATAATTAGGGAGGACAAAGGGATTTGAGGGAGAGAGAAACTGGGGAAAAATGGTGAGCGGAGAAAGAAGGATGGTAGTGCGGGGAACCCCGTGAACGAATCTGCGGCGAGTGTAGCGTTCCCAGGCGTCTCGCTCCGATTCTCATTGTGCGTCGGACGTTTTGAGCGATACGCGCTCCGAACCGTGCCCGGGCTTGTGTCAGTTGGAAAAGCGATGGCGCTATACTGTGCTTCTTGTTTTATTGTAGCGGCGATTATTCTAGATATTGAAGATTTTTTTTGTATCTCTTTATTTAATTTTGAAAGAGTGATGGCTTTGTCTCCTTTTGTGTTCATGTTGATGGGTTCTTTTATTTGTATTTCTTTGCCCTTTTTCGTGTTAGTAACACGAATGGAAAAGTGGGATATTGAACGTATTAAACCGAACAAAATGCTAGAGCCAGTGTATGTTGTAATTTATATTTCTACAAAACTACGAGTGAAGAATGTTTTCTTTTCTTTTTATGTTGTGATATAATTTAGTGCATCCTCATTTTCTTGAAGGGAAGTGCCGAAACATAAAGCAAAGAAAAAAAAAAGTTTCGGTCTTGAATTTACGATATGTATCACTAGTAATTGGCGTATTTTCAGAGTCTTTAAGTTCTTCTAAGGGGTAATCGCATGGCAAGTGAAGACCTCTCACACGAGTATCGCCCATTCATCTGTAGTAGAGCTGAATGCAGCAGGCGCAGAGAAAACAACGCATAGTAAGACGTTTCGATCAACACCGACATAACAAAGCTCGCCTCTTCGAGGAGCACGCTCGCGCAAGCAAAGCAAATTGTTGTGTTTATTTTAATACAGCCGGAAGTTAGACTGCCTTAGTGGACGTCTGGTGTCTCAGCTGTAAATGACAACTCTAGCCAGTGCGGTACAACCGCTAATCAGCAATCTAAAAAATGCCGGTGCGTCTTCTTTCCCAACACGCGGACAGCGAATCACTGCTGTTTGCGGAATCAGCTCAGCGAATGACAATGCCGAAACATATGTTAAGACCAAAAAGCGAAGTGTGCGATGTAGCATCAAGCAATACAAGCGTGACGTTTTCCATTGCTTAATGCTACATCGCAGACTTCGCTGTTTGGTCTAAACATGTTTCGGCATTGCCATTCGCTGAGCTGATTCCACAAACAGCAGTGGTTGGCTGTCCCCCTGTTCTGCGGGAAAGAAAACGCACGGGTTTTTTTTAGAGTGTGGGGTCTTTAACGTGCACCACGCAGTAGTGATACACGACCACACGCCGGTACGATGCTCATCCAGATCGAAACGGGCAGGGGCGGGGATTGAGCCCAGGATCCTGGGTTCTGCAGCGCGAGCTTTCACTCCACCTGCTTCGAGCTGGTGTGCGCTAGACCACTCGGCCACCGATCCCCCCGCTCGTAAAAGGCATGATGCAGATAATGCATGGGTCTGACCTTCGTTGCTTTCTATCACTAGAAAACTGAACTATTACAAGGCTATCTTGCGTACAAGGGGCACTTGAGCGGCGGCCAATTTTTTTTTTTTATCCCTACTCTTCCGCTTGATCGGCCAACCTTACTTTTTTGTTCATATATATATATATATATATATATATATATATTTTGTTTTTTTACGAAAAAAGTTGCCGGATATTCGGAGACCCATTTGTGTTTTTTTGCCGCCTCATTATGATAGACGTTTTCGCTATGCTCACTGCCCACTTTTGGGCGCGTAGCGAGCGCTTCATTATCGCTCGACAGCCAATCGCATTGCAGCATTAGCCGATAAGGTTGCCGAAGGTCCAACCCCGAAGCAAGATGCGCGAACCGTATTAAGCCCAACCCTTCGTCTCTTTAAGCTGTCAGTGGCCATGGCTCCCCTACTCTCGTCCAAAATATGATTAACTCGACCTCGGGGTTGCAGGGCCTTCGCCCGCGACATCGACGGGCGGCTGCGACGCGCGAAAGCCGTGGGATATTTATTAAAATTCCACCCGAACGACAGGACGAAGTCGCCCCATTACACGACACCCCCCGTCCTCGTCTCTTTCCTCCTTTGCATCCGACGTTGAAGACGACGTAAAGCGGAGCAACCGAGGGCAGGGGGATAGGCGTTATAAGCGTACAAAGCAAAAACGGACAGCTAGGATAAACTACGCAACAGAGTTAACCCCCTCTCCCCTCTCCAAACTCAGATTGCGCACTGCAGTACTTTAATTAACCGCTTCGTTAATTAAGTGACGCGACCCGGAGGCGTGAACTTCTTTCTCTTTTGTAGATTTTGCCCCCTCCCCTTTCCCCTAACCCGTCTTAGTTGTTTTATCAACGGTGCTAACTCGATTTCACGGGTTAGGCCTGTCATTTTACCCTGTTCAAGCAGGAATTTCTTTTTCCCTCGGCTGTTTTTTTCTCTTGTTTTTTTGTTTTTGTTTATAAGAACGGTGCATCGAAGCTCGAGTAGTGATACCAGAGAGAAGCACTTGACCTTTCCCAAATGAAATGTCAAAACAGCTCCTCTTTTGTTTGTGAGGCACTCGGTCACCAAGTGGTGAGTTTTTTGTTTATATTTTTGTTTAAAACCAAACTTCCGCGAACATGATGTTTTATTTTTATTTTATCACGTGTTTTCAGTGTCTTTCAAGATTCCGCTTGTTGCAATTTCGCAAACCGTGTACATTTCGTAAGGCAGCGGCATTTGTAGTTCCTTGAATTGGGCCGTTGAGTTCTCACTGTCGATTTGTCTGTAGTATTTGAGCTGTCTTAGTCCTCCCTTTTTTCACTTTGTTGCACGTTTCTTTCTTCTTTTTTTTTTCTTTTTTTAATTTCAGCCTTGCTGAGCAATGGATTTCGACTTGGCTTTGTTTTGAATGCTGAATCGGCTTCGGATTAGGCTTGGAGTTGTATTTGTGTTCGGCGTCGGATTCGTTTTTGAATCTGTTTTTATTAATGCACGAATAGCGATTACTTTACAATGCGGACTTTTTAAAACAATTTTAGTCAATCTCATGGGCCTCTATTTTACCCGAAAGAATCGGCTTGAGCGATGGTTACAGATGTGATCAAATGCCCTTCTTTTTTTTCTTTTAATGCATATGAGTGTTATGGTGTTATCGGCATTCCTTGCATTAGTCTTGGCCGTCTTTTTGCGCGGTTTAAACATCTCGTAAACTGTGTTCTTTTAAACCATGCCAAAAACAGTTCTGTAGGGTAAACAACATCACCGTTTAAAAACACAGACATATAAAAGGTGATGTTCGCTCTTGAAAACACCTTTTCGAAGAGCTGTATGCCTGTTTCCTTTTAACTTCAACACTCATCGGTTGCCGAGTTTGTAATGCGCAAGTTCCACTAGAGCGAAAAACAAACAAACGACGGCGACAAGCCTCAAACCAGATTCGTTCGTAATAGACCGATCTCACCAGCTAGTTTCACTACGCCACCGCTGCCACAATGCATCGAGTGAACTTTAGTCTTTCTGCGCGTGCGACAACCTCGCTGGAGCTCTGCGCGTGCAGGGCACGAACAGTCTCGTGCACTGCCGATTGCCTCCTGTGAACTAAAGCACGGCCACTCGATTAGGACTCCAGGGGGATCGAGTGGCCGTGACTAAAGTTACGGCTGCCTCGCGCATGCGTCGAACGCTTAGTGAGATCAGTCTATTTGACAGGCTTTCTAGAATAAAGGAGGCTTTGCTCAAACACGATCCTCATGCATGCAAGGGTATCTTTGGCACGCTTGACATCGTTCGTGCTTACTTCACGAGCACCGAACGACTAAACGCCTGTCAAAGGTACCATCGCGAGCATGCCGCAAGCGTTTGAGGCTTGTCGCTGTCGTTTGTTTCTATTTGTCCTTCTAGTGGGGCTCGGGCATTAGGGCACCGCAGCTCGGAGCACGAGGAGCGAAAGCTCGCGCAGTAGATATCAGGGATCTTGGGTTCAGTACCCACATCCTGCCCATTTGATTCGTATGAACCTTGTACCGACGTGCGGACATGTATCACTCCTGCGCGATGCTCGTTAAAGACCACAGCCCAGCAATGATATTGCGCTTGTTTAATTTCTCATTTACACGTCAGAGACCAGATGCCCGTACAAGCAACCACATTATTTTACGCTTTTTTTACGCAGTGTACTATTTATGCCAATCTATAGCTTTTTTCAGGCTTCTCTGTAACTTCAATATGTAGACGTATAGTCTTCATTGAAAACATGAACCCGCCGATAGACACGGACAAGGGGGAAAACAAGACAACACGATGAGCTAACTTCGACCGTTTAATCCTCAAAATTACAGGGGAATGTAGGCTCTACGCTATCGCGCCACCCACCCAATCCCGTACCCAGCTGCTGCTAGCAAGAACTATCTCCTCCATAGTAGGTATAAAGTTTAAAAGCTCAAGCAGACAGGGACGATAGAAAATAACACAAACGACATGGACAGGCCTGTCCCTGTCGTTTATGTTACTTAGTATTGTCACTCTCTGTTTTCGCTTTTCAACTTACACCTACCATGGACCAACTAGCCCAAACCCAAGTTTTAATGTCTCCTTCACTCTGCATTCTGTTGGCTAACTACACACCATGGCGTTGGGTTCTCTCCTAGTGGGATTTCGGCATTTCGTCCCTATGGTGCAAACAAGCAGTTAGGATGCGAAAAGACAGGCATGTACTGGTAGTCGTATTTGCTGTGATTATGTGCACTTTATACGCCCGTTTTGCAATCTTGTATGCCACTGACGGCTCGCGATAAAAGCCTTCAGACGTGCAGGGTGTCGAAGTATGAATTGGCTGAAGGTACTTCAAATGAAAGCGGGGGGATATGGTCACGAGATCACGCTGCTAATGCATTATACAAAAAGAGAGCCAGCAGATACTGTGAGAAAGCGTGTTGTTTTTCTTGTGTTTGACGATCCAGAAGGCATTGGTCATACAAACAGTGTCTACGGGCATATTTAAAGCATACATACGTACGAAGCGTAAACGTGCTACGAACATACGTGATGCTTGCCTGCGGACAGTTTTGTCGTTATGCCTACTGCAAACACCGCGTCCTTCGTATGATGTTTGAGCAGTGCGGCTGAAGCGCTTAGCTCTTTGGAAGGAGGTTACAAACCGCACTTTTTCCGACTTGTTGGTTTGCGAGTCCGCAGCGCACGTGTTTCTAGGCCAGATTAAACGAGGCTGCCCGCTTGCTTAACGTCAGTGGCGCGCGTGTGATTCCCGGTGTGCCCGACGCCAAAGCACTGCTGTTGCCTTAAATGTTGGAAATGGCACTGGCATGGAGAAAAAAAAGAAAAAAAAAAGAGGCTGGCGTTTTTTTTTCTGTTCGTTTTTTTTTTTTTTTTTTTTTAAGAAATTAGGTTTTGGTAAAAGAGTGGCGGGGTCGTACCGTGAAGAAAGTTTACCCGCCATGCCCCATACAAAGGCCTGGGGGGGCATAAAAGCATTACCGAGTACTGTACACAACGTAATGCTCACGAGAGCCTGATTCTCGCGAGTTTCGCGACTTAAATATTATCGCGAAAAATACATCTCACGTGTATATTACTATATGGCAGAAGAATGCATAGAAAATCACTCCTAGTCGTAAATATTATAACCGCGATAACGCTCCCGAAACCCAGAATTTCCGAAATTCGCGAAAAACTGAGTTCCCGAAAATCATGTCGCTTACAGTGTGCGGAGCTCACTTCGCCACAGGTCAGTCACTTTAATCGCACCTCGGAATGATGCGCTAGAACGTTGCGGGATTATTACAGTGCCGCTTTATTAAAGTGGAAAACCATCGCTGTACAGACCTAACCCAGACTCTGTGCCGACTGTGCTTGTGCCGACTGTGTTCGCTGACACGAAACGACGGCCATCTCGATTGCTACGAGCAATGGAAAGATCGCGCTTTCACCAAAGGTTGGAAGCATCAGTGCCGCCCATGACGCTCTCGGCGCTTCTCGAGAAGCACGCAAGTAGCGGTTGCGCCGCCGCCTTCATCGATGGAAAGAAGTGGCCCCGGACGAGGCATGTCCAAGGGTCTGCTCGACCTCAAGTTGCGGACGGAACCTTCTTCCTTAAGAGCCCATCATTGGTGCGCCTGTCAAAAGAGTTCGTCTTGTAGTGAAGGTATCGCCACACAGCGTCTTTTGATAGGCTCGAGAACTGCGGTAGTTTCTCAACCCAGCCATATCCGGCGGAAACGGGAACAAGATGTCTCCGCCCTCGGCCATCTTCAGTTGCCACCGAAAAGTAACGGAGCCACAAAATCTAGGCAGAAAGCCGATCTACTAGAAAACATTGTGCAGGAATCAAGACGGATAGAGCCTTTGTTTTTCACCCAAGAAACTCTCGAAACCAGTTACAATCAGCTTTCAGTATTTATTTATTTATTTAATTAAATGCTCTCAAGGCCAGTCGACATTAAAGAGGGGAATGGGAGTAACAAAATAACACACAAAAAGAAACTAGAGGGCAGAGTAAATAAGGGCGGTTCAGGACAGTAAAGAATGTTTGTTTATAGCATTTTTAAACATTTGGGTATCAATAATATAAAATACTGAAGTAGGAAGGTGATTCCATTCCAAAGAAGTTTTAGGGACGAGTGACAGTAGAAATGCGTTGGTATTACATTTAGAAATTCCAACTTTGAGGCGATGATCGATGCGAGGTAAAATGTAGAACGGCGGTATGAAAAGACGCTGCTTTAAGTACTGGTTAGCATGATAGATCTTGTGAAATAAACACAAACGAGCAACTTTACGTCGTAGAGAGAGGTTAGGCAGGGACAAGCTGATTTTCATGGAGCTTACACTGGAAGTGCAGTGATAGTTACCTAGAATAAAACGGGCACAACTGTTTTGGGCCGCTTCCAAAACATTCATTAGATTAGACTGACTGGGGTCCCAGATATACGAAGCATACTCTAATTCGGAGGGAACGAGAGATTTATACAGTGTTAATCTTGAGGCTGACGGTGCGAGAGCAAAGTTTCTTTTCAGGTAACCTAGCATGCGGTTAGCGTTTATGATGACATATTCAACATGCAGTTTCCATGAAAGGTTACAAGTAATGTGAACGCCCAAATATTTATAAGAAAAAACAGGAGCCAAAGGGACGTTGATGAGATGGTAGAAGAGCACATTAGGACTTGTACGGGATATTCTCATAACTTTGCATTTAGTAATTTTCAGTTCCATATTACAAAGTTCGCACCAGTGGTAAACGGCATTGATATCTGTCTGGAGCTTTTAAACATCAGAGTCGTTAGTAGATTTAGTATATATTACACAGTCGCCAGCGAAACGATTAATTAATGATGAGACGCAATTAGGTAGGTCATTGATGTAAATGAGAAATAGTAGAGGGCCTAATACGGAACCGTGAGGAACACCGGATGTGATGGAAGTGAAGGGAGACGTGTTCTCATTAGCAGTAACGAACTGATATCGGTTAGTTAGAAAACAGGCTATCCATACAACTACGTTACGATCAATACTTGATTTGTTAAGTTTTCATAAAAGCAACTGGTGAGGAACTTTATCAAAAGCCTTTCTAAAATCTAGAAAAACACAGTCAACTTGGGACCCACAATGAAGGATGGAATGAAGATCGTTAGTTAATGACAAAAGCTGCGTCTCACAAGAACGAAATTTGCGGAAACCATGTTGGCCCTTGTTAAAAAAAAAGAAAGTTGATTCCAGTAAATAACCAGTTGGGAGTATATTCTACGCTCTAGTAATTTACATGGTATGCTGGTAAGAGAGATTGGATGATAGTTAAGGGAGGAATGTTTATCCCCTCCTTTGTGCTATAGAACCCTCCAGTCATTAGGTAAAATGCCATGTTCAAGCGACTGAGAAAATAGTATAAACGCTTTCTATGTCGTTAATTTTTTTTTTTGAGGGGTGGTTGAATGCTAACACCGTGTCTGTTCGATAGGCCTGTTATCAGTTGTGGCTGGTCGGTTCCGTAAAACCTATCTCTTTTTTTTTTTTTTTTGGGGGGGGGGGGGGTGTTTTCCTTGTTAGCAGGGTTTGAGTGCCTGTTTCTTGAATTGGAAAGGGGTCAGTTTTTGGTTGGTATGAAAGGAAAGGAGGTAGCATGTGTCATTGGTTCAGTTTGAGATGTCGTTGATGGAGTGGTGAGGAGGTGTGTCGACCTTTGGAGAGGAGGGTTGTTGTGTATATATAAGAGCGGAGGTGTTCAAATAAACTAGAAGCTGTGTTTGAGACTTGTTGTTGTTTTGTCCGTTTTTTTATTTTTCCGTGTCTCCGGTTTACGATGGAAGTTCTTCACCAGCTCGCCTGTGCTTTTACCCTTTCTTCGTTAATTCTCCCTGATGCAGGCCTAGAAGTGTGTTCGTCTCTGTTTTTATCGTCACTGCCCTCGTCTTCTGTGGAAGTATACAGCCTCCTAGTTCTTTGCAAGTTGGGACAGCGGATGGCGGAGCTTGAGGCGGATTGGTGTTTTCTGGGCTTCTGCTCAAGAGAAAGGTACATCGAAGACTCAAGATGGCCCTACCTCTCTTCATTGACTTGTGATTGGACGACCAAGAAAAAAGTTCTGACGGCCTACAGGAACTCTCTACAGGACACCCTCAAGCAAGCTTGGAAGGTGTGTGACACTATTTGGACATTAACACGTGGGGAAAGTTATGGCAATACTATTGAGTATTCAACCTGGCTGCGATTGTTGTCGTCAAAAAGGGAGGCGCTATGGAGTGGGAGCAGAAGGAAAGCTATAATTTCCGTGTCAAAGCGAACTGCATGTGAGGCAACGAATGTTAGAATTAATCGCCAAAGAATGCCTTTCAACTTGTCGGGAAAGCAGCTAGATAAAAAGACAGAAGCATGTCTGGGGAAGGGACCGAAGTTCTCCGTTAACGTGAAGCCATCTAAGGTGGATATAGTATCTGATGTGCTTGAAATCACGAAGAAAATTTCTGATCAGGACAAGAAAAAATGTTTTTATTGATGAATCAATAAGGAAGGTCTCAAGGATAGTGGATCAGACTTTTTCGAGGGATAAGGTATCCTGTAAGATGTTCAGGGATGTAAAGAAGGACCTAGAACAGAAAGAGCTTACTTTACTTCAGACGGACAAATCAGGGAGGTTTGCTGTCCTAGGAAATGACATGTTTAGAGCAAAGGCAGCTGAAGCGGTTGATAAACTTTTTAAGCCGTATGTTGGGGACCTCAAGAAAGCGAAAAGGAATGTGGTAGCTGTACTTAAGGAGTGTGACTTTCAGACGGTGGTAAAGAGGCTAGGGGAGGTTTCACAGGCTACCTTAAGACTGAAATTTTTGTTGAAGGACCACAAGCCTGGCTTCCCGTTGAGAGTAGTTGTGAACGAAAATGGTGCTTGGCAGAGGGTGTTGTCGGTTTTTATACAAAAGTGTCTAACCGGAGTGGAGGTCGATAGCCCGTTATCATTGAGAAACTCTGAGCAATTAATAGAAATACTGAATCCCCATCACGGGAGAAGCTGCGAAGTAATAACTTTAGACATCAAGGATCTTTATTATTCTATGAATAAGTCGGAGCTTTTGAGGAGGGTCAGGGGGTGGTGTGATGACCATCTAGTAAAATTTCAGTCTTCCTCTGGAATTGATGTGGATAGCTTTATGAGCATTCTGGAGTTTTATTTGGGGTCCACTGTTATAGACTTTGAAGGTGCTCTTTTTATCCAAAAAGAGGGAGTGTGCATCGGGTCTTCAATTGCGCCAGTGTTATCAGAGATTTTTTTTAATGAAATGGATGTTTATGTCGACGCGTTTGTGCGGTCTTTGCCGAGTGGAGCTGTTGTAGTTCGTCGCTATGTAGACGACATTTTGATTTGTTCTTTTGAGGAAGGGTTAGCAGGGACGGTTAAGAAGTGTATAATAGAAAAGTGCCACGATTTGACGTTCACGGAAGGAAGCACTCTTCAGGGCAAGATTCAGTATCTAGACCTCCTACTACACACACAAAAGGGCTTGTGTTGGAGGTTTGGTAAGGAATCGGCAAAACCCTTGTTGGCTGCTGACAGCTGCCACTCGAAGTTAGTCAAGAGGGGTGTAATCGCGTCTGTATTCGATAACGCGTGTAAAAAGTCATGTGTACATCACGTTGGAGAGGCAATAGGGCTGCAAAAGTTGCGTCTTGTGGAAGCGGGCCATCACCAGGATGTGATTTCTAGCGTTATGCTCAAGGTGTTAAGAAAGTTCAGTTCGGCTCCGGTAGAAAAACCGGTTGTGAAAAATGTGGTCTGTGTGCCTTACTATCATGGAATATCTCGCAATTTGAAGTCAGTGGCCAAGAGGTTCGGAGTAAATTTAGTTTTCAAGGCACAACATAAATTGGAAAGCTTAACCCCCTTTTCGGGTGGTCGTCAGGGTTGCCTAAAGAAACGCCAAACCCCTGATTTAACTTGTCAAGTAGGAGTTGTATACGACATTCCGTTGCGGTGTGGATTGTCTTATGTAGGCCAAACTGGTCGCTGTTTGAATGATAGGTTGCTGGAACATAAAAGGGCGGTAAAAGACAATGCGCAGCATTCAGAAATAGCTAAACATGTTGTAGACTGCAATCACTGTCAGCCTGAGTGGGGGGATACCCAGGTATTGCATAAAGAGAAAGAAAATGGTAGGAGAGTTGTGAGGGAGACTTTATGTATTTTGGAGCGTGGCAATTGTGTCAGCACACCGTCCTTGGGTTTCGGAAGTGAACTAAAACGCTTTCTACGTCTTTATTTTTTTTTTTTTTTTTTTTTGAGGGGTGGTTGAATGCTAACACCGTGTCTGTTCGATAGGCCTGTTATCAGTTGTGGCTGGTCGGTTCCGTAAAACCTATCTCTTTTTTTTTTTTTTTTGTGGGGGGGGGGGGTGTTTTCATTGTTAGCAGGGTTTGAGTGCCTGTTTCTTGGATTGGAAAGGGGTCAGTTTTTGGTTGGTATGAAAGGAAGGGAGGTAGCATGTGTCATTGGTTCAGTTTGAGATGTCGTTGATGGAGTGGAGAGGAGGTGTGTCGACCTTTGGAGAGGAGGGTTGTTGTGTATATATAAGAGCGGAGGTGTTCAAATAAACTAGAAGCTGTGTTTGAGACTTGTTGTTGTTTTGTCCGTTTTTTTTATTTTTCCGTGTCTCCGGTTTACGATGGAAGTTCTTCACCAGCTCGCCTCTGCTTTTACCCTTTCTTCGTTAATTCTCCCTGATGCAGGCCTAGAAGTGTGTTCGTCTCTGTTTTTATCGTCACTGCCCTCGTCTTCTGTGGAAGTATACAGCCTCCTAGTTCTTTGCAAGTTGGGACAGCGGATGGCGGAGCTTAAGGCGGATTGGTGTTTTCTGGGCTTCTGCTCAAGAGAAAGGTACATCGAAGACTCAAGATGGCCCTACCTCTCTTCATTGACTTGTGATTGGACGACCAAGAAAAAAGTTCTGACGGCCTACAGGAACTCTCTACAGGACCAACTCAAGCAAGCTTGGAAGGTGTGTGACACTATTTGGACATTAACATGTGGGGAAAGTTATGGCAATACTATTGAGTATTCAACCTGGCTGCGATTGTTGTCGTCAAAATGGGAGGCGCTATGGAGTGGGAGCAGAAGGAAAGCTATAATTTCCGTGTCAAAGCGAACTGCATGTGAGGCAACGAATGTTAGAATTAATCGCCAAGGAATGCCTTTCAACTTGTCGGGAAAGCAGCTAGATAAAAAGACAGAAGCATGTCTGGGGAAGGGACCGAAGTTCTCCGTTAACGTGAAGCCATCTAAGGTGGATATAGTATCTGATGTGCTTGAAATCACGAAGAAAATTTCTGATCAGGACAAGAAAAAAGTTTTTATTGATGAATCAATAAGGAAGGTCTCAAGGACAGTGGATCAGACTTTTTCGAGGGATAAGGTATCCTGTAAAATGTTCAGGGATGTAAAGAAGGACCTAGAACAGAAAGAGCTTACTTTACTTCAGACGAACAAATCAGGGAGGTTTGCTGTCCTAGGAAATGACATGTTTAGAGCAAAGGCAGCTGAAGCGGTTGATAAACTTTTTAAGCCGTATGTTGGGGACCTCAAGAAAGCGAAAAGGAATGTGGTAGCTGTACTTAAGGAGTGTGACTTTCAGACGGTGGTAAAGAGGCTAGGGGAGGTTTCACAGGCTACCTTAAGACTGAAATTTTTGTTGAAGGACTACAAGCCTGGCTTCCCGTTGAGAGTAGTTGTGAACGAAAATGGTGCTTGGCAGAGGGTGTTGTCGGTTTTTATACAAAAGTGTCTAACCGGAGTGGAGGTCGATAGCCCGTTTTCATTGAGAAACTCTGAGCAATTAATAGAAATACTGAATCCCCATCACGGGAGAAGCTGCGAAGTAATAACTTTAGACATCAAGGATCTTTATTATTCTATGAATAAGTCGGAGCTTTTGAGGAGGGTCAGGGGGTGGTGTGATGACCATCTAGTAAAATTTCAGTCTTCCTCTGGAATTGATGTGGATAGCTTTATGAGCATTCTGGAGTTTTATTTGGGGTCCACTGTTATAGACTTTGAAGGTGCTCTTTTTATCCAAAAAGAGAAAGTGTGCATCGGGTCTTCAATTGCGCCAGTGTTATCAGAGATTTTTTTTAATGAAATGGATGTTTATGTCGACGCGTTTGTGCGGTCTTTGCCGAGTGGAGCTGTTGTAGTTCGTCGCTATGTAGACGACATTTTGATTTGTTCTTTTGAGGAAGGGTTAGCAGGGACGGTTAAGAAGTGTATAATAGAAAAGTGCCACGATTTGACGTTCACGGAAGGAAGCACTCTTCAGGGCAAGATTCAGTATCTAGACCTCCTACTACACACACAAAAGGGCTTGTGTTGGAGGTTTGGTAAGGAATCGGCAAAACCCTTGTTGGCTGCTGACAGCTGCCACTCGAAGTTAGTCAAGAGGGGTGTAATCGCGTCTGTGGTAGATAACGCGTGTAAAAAGTCATGTGTACATCACGTTGGAGAGGCAATAGGGCTGCAAAAGTTGCGTCTTGTGGAAGCGGGCCATCACCAGGATGTGATTTCTAGCGTTATGCTCAAGGTGTTAAGAAAGTTCAGTTCGGCTCCGGTAGAAAAACCGGTTGTGAAAAATGTGGTCTGTGTGCCTTACTATCATGGAATATCTCACAATTTGAAGTCAGTGGCCAAGAGGTTCGGAGTAAATTTAGTTTTCAAGGCACAACATAAATTGGAAAGCTTAACCCCCTTTTCGGGTGGTCGTCAGGGTTGCCTAAAGAAACACCAAAACCCTGATTTAACTTGTCAAGTAGGAGTTGTATACGACATTCCGTTGCGGTGTGGATTGTCTTATGTAGGCCAAACTGGTCGCTGTTTGAATGATAGGTTGCTGGAACATAAAAGGGCGATAAAAGACAATGCGCAGAATTCAGAAATAGCTAAACATGTTGTAGACTGCAATCACTGTCAGCCTGAGTGGGGGGATACCCAGGTATTGCATAAAGAGAAAGAAAATGGTAGGAGAGTTGTGAGGGAGACTTTATGTATTTTGGAGCGTGGCAATTGTGTCAGCACACCGTCCTTGGGTTTCGGAAGTGAACTGAAACGCTTTCTATGTCTTTAATTTTCTTTTTTTTTTTTTTTTTTGATGGGTGGTTGAATGTTAACACCGTGTCTGTTCGATAGGCCTGTTATCAGTTGTGGCTGGTCGGTTCCGTAAAACCTATCTCTTTTTTTTTTTTTTGTGGGGGGGGGGGGGGGTGTTTTCATTGTTAGCAGGGTTTGAGTGCCCGTTTCTTGGATTGGAAAGGGGTCAGTTTTTGGTTGGTATGAAAGGAAGGGAGGTAGCATGTGTCATTGGTTCAGTTTGAGATGTCGTTGATGGAGTGGAGAGGAGGTGTGTCGACCTTTGGAGAGGAGGGTTGTTGTGTATATATAAGAGCGGAGGTGTTCAAATAAACTAGAAGCTGTGTTTGAGACTTGTTGTTGTTTTGTCCGTTTTTTTATTTTTCCGTGTCTCCGGTTTACGATGGAAGTATAGAATATACAATAGATGAATACATAATGGGGTTTTTCAAGAACTTTGAGTTAATATTATAAGACCAGCTGAAGAAGACAGTTTTAAATTTCTGTTAGTTTAACAATACCACTGGGGTCAATTACAACGGGGTCCATAGGTATTACATTATATTCTTGTAGGTGGAGCACCATCCGGCGTAAATGACATTTGTCATTTACATTAAGACTGTTATATAGCCTGTATTTGTCAAAAATTGTGATACACTTGTTATATTTTGCTAAAGACTCGGCAGTATATTAACCCTCACATAATAAAAATAATATATTTCTTCACATTTTCTAGTCATCTAACCTACTGTACCGAAGCTCGGGTACGACCTACGACACCTATCTCACGCCCATAATTATTTTACAAAAAAGGTCCATTCGAAATATAACCAACTCTTATTATACACAAGAATCCCGCGGTTTATTTTATGACATTCGTATGCTAATACTTGCGGGTATTATAAGACACAAAAATTGCTACAATGTTTCATTGAATTGTAATTACAAACAACACATTTCCAACAATACTACTTAAATGTTCTCGTCAAACTGGAGCAAATTTAGCTGGTCTTCATAATCTTCAACAATGCCACAACCTATACAGGAAAATATTAATCCAGTTCTCGGGTACAAAAATCTGGAACTCATATGCTCATCTTCGAAACTCGGATAACTTTAATAAAGCGCTGAAGCACTATTTTCACATTTTTCTCTAAATCATCTTCCTCTCTTAACCGCTGCTTTCGTTAAGAGAATTAATAAAGCTCAAATTAAATTCTGTCTTTATTTTGCTAATTTCCTTTTCAATTTGCCTTTTAATTCACATGTTTTACGCTCTGCATTTTAGATAATATATTTTTAATAAACCCACACTAGCCAGTCAATAGTCCGTGGGTCCACCTGTCTGTTCAATCATTTGCGTGTGTTTTGAGATAAAATTAAAAAAAAAAAACTAAAATGTTATAGGTGTCTGTTAGTGGCGTAGCCAGTTGGCGACTTGCAGGGCTTCAATTCCCCAACACTCTTCCCGAAATCCAGCCGACCCTATACTATACAAATGAATTTTGACGCCCCCCCCCCCCTTTCTGTGCACCTCAAGTCATGGACATCTCAACCTCCCTCAGCCTGTTCCCCCCCCCCCCCCCCCTGGAAAAAAATTACTGGCTACGCCACTGGTGCCTTCCGAGTTGTACAATTTTGGCTGCCGTTTCATGGGCGGAAATTGACTACGTTCATTAATGCACCATATTGACATCTTGTATTTTCAGCTGCTAATTTGTTTCATCGCATGCGGCATCAGGCGGAATAATTCACGATAACTTTTGCCTTGATCATGAATGAACCCAATTTAAAGCCATCATACCTTGAGAAAATTTGGCGCTCTTCTCTGTGCCCTCTCATTCTTGCTTGGCATTAAGGTCTGCTCAATGACGACGAAATTTTATGAAATATGTCAACAATTTGATGAAACTCTTCAGTCAAGCAAGTTAATGCCCATAGATGCCCTACTCTGCGTTTCTTATTAACTTGAACAAGTCCGCAGCGAAGGTTATAATCCCATATTCCATCTCAAAAGCTGCACGCAACCTATTGCGGGTGGCGCAGGCGCGAAATGATGCCTCCCGCTACGCTTCCCTTGAGGGAGTTTTCAATCAAACATAGCATGTTGCACTGCTAAGCCCCCTCGCCTTTGCCGTTGCTGGTACTGCACTTAACTTAAAGGGCGTCTCAAAGAATACGCGTGACGGAATAGCCTACAAAAGGCATTCGCTCCCGCATGCAGTTTTTGCAAAAATCCATGCTTAGAGATGGGGCCGACTACGATACCCAAATCGATTATAGTCACTACAAGGCAGGCACGGATTAAGAGCTACAATGGCCCGGTGAAAACAAAATATAGGGGCGCCCTTTAATTTCCAATTTGCCACTTTTGTTTTCCTTATTTCAATAAAATTACACCAATAGTTCTTTGTGTTGAGTTTTTACGTTTACTTTGTTGTCATAAGGTGGTGCTAAAATTGACAAATATTTTTATAAAACGCAAATGTTTCTCTGCCAAACTACCATCACAAATTAAGCAGAACTTTTGCTTACTTCTCGCCTTGAACACAAGAAACGACCATTTTCTGATAGCCAATTTGAGAAGAAAATAGGCTCTACATTGAAGTCGCACGAACCTATATCTGACTTTCTCAACATTTCATCATTGCCTTTAGTCAAAGGCAATGAATTTACACTTTTCCGCTATCTTTAGCCCTTCTTTTTTATTTTACAGAAACAACCTGCAGCGCCGAAGCATTATAGCAGGGAAACACAAAATAGAACACATACTCACGAACATAAATACAGTGCAAAAATACAATAAATACTCTTAAGTAAAAGAACACACAATTACTGTTGAATGAAAAAAATTAGGATACTGCAAAAAATATCCTACGTCATCTGTAGTAAATGCTGATGCAGGCAATACATTCCAGTCCGTTATTGTACGAGGGAAAAATGAGTATTTTTTTATAATCAGTTCGGCAAAATAGTTTTTTGATCTTGTTGCAATGATCTATTCTGGTTAAAATATAGTTTGGTAATTCGAGATATTTATACTTATCAATTCTAGTTAAGCTACTAAATATAGAAAATAAAAACCTCAGACTAAATTTCTTTCTCCTTAAATCCAATAGTTCCCAACCGATCTCAGGTTTAATTTCTGTCACACCGGATGTTCTATCGCACTTTCCCGATACAAACCTTGCAGCACGGTTTTGATTTTTTTTTCTATTTTCATGCAAGGTACGCTTGGTTGGGGTCCCACAGAACACACGCCTACTCAAACATCGGTCTTACCAAGCAGCAGTAAGCAGTTTATTTTAGCTCTTTGGGAGCACTGCGTAGATTTCTGTAAATAAAATTTAACATTCTACCAGCCTTTTGTACAGATTGTGTTACGTGAGCATTAAAAGAAAAATCGCTTGATAAAATTCATTCAATATACTTCACATGCTTGTTTCTATGTAAATGGTGATAATTAATGGAGTAACACGATAAGATGCTGTCGTGTTTTTTCCCGAAAGTGACGTGGACACAGTTGTTAGCATTGAGACTTAATTCCCACGTCCGGCACCAACTGGATATTTTACCTAAACCAGATTGAAAAAGTACAAAATCACGTAAATGTTCTACTCTACGATATAAAACGCAACCCTCTGTGAACATCCTCACCGGCGAGTCAATTCCTACAGCTATTGCGTTTAATAAAAAAACAAGGAATAAGCTTTAGTCGTATACCGGTAATTCTAACCTTGAAAGTCGGCACCATTTAACTTGCTTTACTAGAAAAATAAAAACGACTTTAAAATGTCCCGCTCTTGCTTAACGTTCTGTATGGCAAGCGAGAACTGTTACATATCAAACAAATTAGGAAATGAGGCGACGAAGGCTGCTGTAAATGTTGCAAACCATCTTATACAGAATATTCTACAGGGATCAATGAGTAAAGATCAAGGTATCCACGCTTCGTTGATTGCAGCAGTTTTCAAAAAAATAAAACTCTAAAAAAACATGTAACTTACAAATCAAATTCATTTCTTGTGTTTAGTTTAATTCAACTGCCCAAAAGAACTTCCTGCAGCGAGACTTCTACGTCATGCCTCTAAAGAGTATAAAAACACGCTCAATGTTTTATCGCTAAGCTATCCAGAGAAGCAGAATGAAGCTTACGAGTACTTAAGTTAGTTATGTAAATGTTTACCAAAACTTGGTTAATAATAAAATATCGTATTAATATTAGCCCACAGTGGATATTAGTGTTTGTTTCTAAAGATCATCCTTCGCAGTGCAACTAAAAAAGAATTACCTATCCACCTTATTGTGGCCGAAGCGCGCATGCATATCTCACAACGCGAGCACTTTTCTGAATGTTCTGTTGTAAATAATTATAGATCTCTAGCTTTCAACATCTCATTCATTCTAAACTTTGTCTTTCCGTTGTTCTGCGCTGCCAGAGTCGTCTTATGCATATATCACGAATTACATGACCTTCCTTGGTTTCTTCGTAAGCATCCTGCAAGCACGCTTGTGATAGTATATCCTTGCTTCCCTCTCAATATTCACGGTATTTTGTGTCTCGCCAGTTTTGATTGGCATCAGCACGGTGTACTTGTATTTAATGTTTTTTTTTTATTTCCACAGAGAAGTATCACTTTCGTAAATGAGACAAATAATAGGCTGCATGTAAATTGCAGTTTTGTTATAAACTTCGGGGCGTGATCCAAAACAATTATGTTTATCCGTGCATGCAATCTATATGCAACGATTGATATGGAACGGCTGATACAGAGCAGACTCAATCGACGTCCCGCCGGTTCGGAGCAAAGGTGCACGCAACGTCCGGCCGATACCACGGGCCTATTTGTACAATGCTCACATGATATCGCGCCGGTACCCGCGTGCCACTCCAAACCCTATAGTACTTGTATCATATTGTGCCGATCTTAGGCGGGTGGCGAAAGGACTGCACGCCAATACTTGCCAATGATTGGCTGTGGTTCAAAAATGCTCATTCAGCGGATATTGGGGCCGATTTTCGACCGGCACAAATACGACACTGATCAAGTATCACCATGCTGCCTCTATTGACAGTTTTTTTAACTGAGCTAATCTTGTAAAATTGGTCAAATCTTGGGCGTGACAGTCACTGGAAAAAACCTCAAGAATGTGCCACTGAAAGGTCTCGGCGCAAACAGTGCAAAATATTGCAATAGAACAACGTACAGCAGGGACCCTACATACAGGCGTCTTTATTCTACACGCTTCAGTACAAAACACTTTTTTTTTAAAATTCAGTGCCACCTGGTGGTTCAAAATGCAGTTTCACTTTCGACAATCTAATGGCGTTCCCCATGAAACTATTTACTAAGGAACACTCACCTTTCCACGTGAATGGCAGATACAAATTTGTTCCTCGACCACTTCAAATCCATTTGTTAATTTGTTTCTGTCTTGATGTTGTGAACATAAAAACTGACCAGTACTAAGCGACGACCCATGAGCGCCTCGATGCAATTTCCGTCATCATAAGGCTTTATAACCAATTTTATGCCCATATATCGATTGGTCCACACTCTGAAGCAACCGCCGACGCAGCTGCTGTATGTAATTCGTGCATTGTGTTGTACTAAGGTATCGAGCGTACATACCTCGCATATATATCTTCCGCTCTTCAAAGTTTTCCTTCATAGCCTCAAGAGGGCAGCCATAGTGTTTGGCGCGAATGCCATACATTGAGATGATCAGACTTGCTCGACTAACTTTTAAAACTAATCTATTACTTCCCCCTTCCAAAAAAAATTAAAAGTATGGTTTGAAGGGCGCTTATATCAATGACGCAATTTCTCTGCAAAATTTCTAAACCCTAATCACGCAACGCTTCTGCAATCTGCCCGCTTCTCCGGTTTCCACGCACCAGAGTGCTTTCTCCGGCGCGCGCCGCCAGCGTTCTCGCATCTGCGGCCCATTCCCAACGGAATGCGGCAGGAGGCCCGCTTCGAAGTCCCCCGTGGAATTCTATCCTCTGCTTTCCATCACGAAATGTGGAAGACTACGTGACGGTCTGGGGGAGCTCACTAATCCGCCTACTAAGCCCTGACCGCCTCATTAAACTCGGCCTAACGCAATTAGTGACCACCCTCCTTCCTATACTCCGCTCGAAATTACGATGAACAGCTGCGAGCGCTTTACGAGCCATCACAGCCAATTCAGTGCTCTGAACGTGTCACGTGACTAGGCGTCGTGAGTACGTCGCTGCGCCCGTGCCGAGATCCATGTGACACTATACGCGGCAGGTGGTTATGGCTTCGTCGGTTCGTACCGCTCTATACGGTCCGACGTAAGGAAAAACGGAGTATGTCCATCGCCGGATTGCTCGCGATAAGTTTGTTTGAGGTAATGAGTATGTTGGGCGTATCGCTGTGGACCTCCGCACATTCTTCATTAGCATTTTGATGGCTAGGAAATAGGGAGGAGCTTTGCCGGCTTAGGTGTCTTGGATGTCGCGTCTTTTTGAGAACGAAAATTGCGGGCTCCGCGGCCCTGCCGCGCGCTGATAAGAACCCCATGCCGAGGGGAAACAGTGAACCGGTGTGGCCCTTCGGCATTCATGAAAGCCCGTGTCCGACGGACGGGTTTTATTTGGTACTCCTCACTATGGGGAGGCGTCCCTGGTTATCAAGATTGGCAACATTGGAAGCCCCGTCTCTAAACTGTATCAAATAGCAGACACTTTCAATATGAACGGAAGGGTTTTCGACATTTATTTCTGTAAGTAATCTAACCTGAATTAGAAAAAAGAGCCGTAATTTTGCCTTTAAGTGAAATCATTTTTTTTTTTTTTAAACCTGGCTGGAGGATTAGGATTGCCACGTGATGGTTTGTCGCACAGGGAAATATTTGAGAAAAAAATCTTGTTTTTAATTTTTTTCATTTCCATTTAAGATGATCGGCAAGGACATTTTCCTTTTGCAAGTTTAATTAGACGGCTAATTTTTGTGGTTATTTAAACTTGAGGTAGAAAAGGAGAAATGACTGAGAACCACAAACTTCCAACTAGCAACAACATTTATCGAAACCAAGAGTTTGCTTATGTCCAGGAAATGGGAGAGAGTGAAAGAAGGTGGAAAGAGGGAGCACTATGCCGTCAAGGGTACGTCGCTGTCGGGAACGTGGGGGTGTCGCAGATCGTCTTCACCTTAGACCTTAGGTCCTATACCTATACCACCTTAGATCCTATAGCGACCCGCTCGTTCTGTCCTTACAATTTTTTTCTGGGTTCCCAATAAACCCTTTTCAAATGTGCGCGCCATCTACTAGCTCCTACGAAAATTATACTAGTCGGCCATGTTTTGGGCACTCGCGCTGAGCATGTATTGAACACGAAAGCTCTGTCAAGGTCCGACGCGAGAGCGACCCAGCTCCTATCGAAAACGAGTGCTAGGTCAGCGTTCAGCGGAGACTCTGATTCAGTCGCAGACTTCGAGCACAAGCAATGGCGTCCGCCAATGTTCCTTGATGAAGTTTCGAAAAGGGTCTATTTGATTATATAACTAATTTTTCCTCCAAAGTTAGCGGTTACATTTCCTTGTCGCAACCACTAATCTCTATTATAAATTAGGCTTATAGCTGCTCTCCCAGACGGGATGCGAGTGAAGACACCGGAAGCTCGATGCTTGATCCGGATGTGGGCGTCTACTGGGTTTCTTAGTGCATTCAGTCGATGCTTTGTTCTATTCTTTCTCGCGTTTTTACGTGGGTTTGAATATTCCATTCTAGTAGTAAACCGCGAGGATGAACCGTTTGAGCGTGGGACATGCATATTTCGTCAACTAGGATCTCGAAAGTTTCATATACCAAAAGGCTTCGCAGAAGACTTCTAGAGTCTGCATGAGCTCTTATGGCACAACAAGCAGGTTCTTGAGATAACTAAACGAATATCCAATGCTTAGGAGACCATTAAAACCATAGCATGGAAGAGTTAGAAAGCCTGTCTAACGCTCACATCCAGGACAAGACGCTTACGTCCAGTTGCGTCACACCTGTTAGCTGAATGCGAAGTTATGCCACTTAGTGGAAATCAAAGGTCGCGACACCTCCACAAGAAACATACCCGGGAATTCGCTGCGAACCATCGCTAAAAATAAAGCCGTCAAAATCGAAGCATCATCAAAGACAGGATGACGTTAGAGACTCGTTTCATAAGAAGTCTTTGCCATATTCTGTCGGTCACGTTGCATTCTCGGAAAGAGAGCCAGAAAAACTTGGGAAGAGGTAAGGAAGAGAAAGGCGGAATACCAAACGAGATAGCTGATGACATCGCGCTCGCCAGCGGAAATGGCCTTTCCATTCTGGTAATGAAGGTTAATTTGAATAACGACCGGAGCAGACGGGCTTTCCTTGTCGGTTTTTTGATATAGGGAGGTACAGCTCGACAGTGAGCTGAATGGACCGATCTGCTTGTTGGTAAACATGGAAAAGACCTTGGCATCTCGAAGAAGGGGTATTGGTCCTAGAAATGATGGAGGTCAAGGTTCACCCTAAAAGCTGCAACTAATGGAGCGTCCTTCAACTTCGTCGTCCGAGTGTGTGGCTACTGGTTGTTAGATGTGTCCTTAATTGTATTCTTTATGTTTATTAAAATCTGTCACTAACCATTAACCCCTGGACGGTCGTCGTCATATACATCTATGGCGGCGATTACAAATTTGAAAGTGCCTTCCTAAACGCAAACCCGCCGGCACCGCAGGAGATGTTGCTATTTGTTATTTCTTTGGCTAACTATAAGCGCTCAATTCACACGATGTTTTGCTTTGCTTGGGTTACTTATAGGTTCCAAATAGGACGTGCTTCGCACGTAATGCGAGCAAGATGGTCGCCTTGCATGTCACCTGACCTGGCAGTCGGGAAAATAGGTTACTTCCCAAAATCCCTCCATGCAACACTGCGCCCGTTTCATTGTACAACCTCGTTGGCCACGGAAAGGAGTGGCATAGTTTTGCTTTCGATGGCCCCTTTGAGGAAGTAGTGCATGCTTAGCTCTGCATGAAAATAAAAACAGCGCTCGATCGCATTGAACCCATTCATATTCGGGAAAGTCCCGTTGCAACACGGACCTCCAGCGTCCTGCCTATTCTTAGCGAGGAGTGGGACTAGGGTCTCCCGCGTCCCATACAGTTCTGGCGGCCTGGCCAGCATGGCTGCAACCCTCCCGGCTCACTGATACTTCAAAAAGCCCATTGAGAAGAACATGCAACAGGATGATCCACTCAGTAAACTTCATTTTATAACTAATTCAAGAGTTAACTTTATTTATACGGCATTTTATTCGTATCGGTAGCAACACTTACAATATTAAAAAGTTAGGGAAAGTTCTATATCTTAAAATGTAACCATAGTATTTGCTCGTCACGAGATGTCGTAAAGTCAGGTTGGCAAATTCAAACCAAGACGATGGCCAAGGGGTTCCCAAGATGCTTTGCACCGGTACTATACCGCTAAGATCCCTCTGATATTGCGAGAGGTCTATCGGAGCGCCGGTTCTTTCGATTCAGACTTTTTAAGCTTCTCAGAATGGAATTCAAAGCATGAGAGCTTACCATTCGATAAAGAAGCGCTGTGAAGTACCTCCGGTTTGGAATCTAAAACCGGCGGAATGTCGGTGCGAGCGAACACGCCAAATAAAACCGAATGGAAGAAAGGTGACCATTTTTCGCCTTCAATTTTTCACATCTGATGCTTCTAAACCTGAACGTCTTGCAAGCACGACACAAATTCCCGACGGATAATTAAAGAAAAAAAAGAAACTTCGCACTGACTTTGTCTTTTCATAATGTTTTGAGAAAGAAATCCCAAAAATCATACTTTTGAAGAAAAAAAAATCACATAAACTGGGCAGTTAATGTGGTAACCGAAGAGAAGAAGTAAGTTTAGCTTAGTGCTCATATCAATAATTTATTTGTTTAGATATAGAATGAATTTTGTTTTAACTGGTCGTTGAGGGACTCTAAAAATCAGCACATAAAGGTTTATTATGCTTCGTTTCAATTTAAGTCCGATCGTAGCCTCAGCTACGGTCAGGCGGAGCCTACCAAGCAGCGCCAAAAGTGCATCGACACGGCGCCCGTTTTTCTTTTTTATTTGCGTTTGCTATTACCGGTTTAACTGAAAGCAACAAAGCAAATTGTTCTGTGTATGTTTATACAGTTTGGAGTTAGTCTGCCTGAGTGGGCGTCTGGTATCTCAGCTGTAGATGAGCAATTTAGCCAGTGCAGTACAACTGCTAGCCTGGGGTCTTAACGTGCACCACGCAGTAGTGATACACGAGCGCACGCCGGTACGATGCTCATCCAGACCGAAACGGGCAACTTTCAACCCAGGATCCCTGGGTTCTGCAGCACGAGCTTTCGCTTCACGTGCTCCGAGCTGGGGCCCTAATCTGGACACTTGGCGGAAAAGTCGGCGAGAAATTCGGCGGCTATAATTGGCCGGCGCCAAGGTCAAGTGCGGCGCTGGCCAGTCACGGCCGCCTGATTTCTCGCCGACTTTCTCGCCAAGTGTCCAGATTAGGGCCCCTGGTGTCTGCGAGCCCACTCGGCCACCGATCGCCTAACCTAAAGTCTCTCGATACATCTTTTACAAGTAACGACAACCAATACAAATGACAAAGCACTTTTCAGTGGAACAAAATGGCGGCATTCAGTTTATTCTTCTGCTGTGCGGAGCCATTCACTTCCTAAAACCTGCACCGCCACGCGGTTGGCGCTTCAAAGAATGTCGCTACTTCTTGGAAGCTCTTATCTATAGGGACTTTAGTTTAACCAACCACGCACAAAAAAAAAAACCGCAGAATCACGACACATTCACTGCGCGTGATTGGTTTAGACTGTAATATCAAACGTACAAAAGCAATGAGCCCCCTGATGATACACTTTTGGCTCCGTCTGATTGGCTCGGTAGGAACGTAGCGTCGGCTGTGTACACTTTAACGTGTGAGCCTATGCGGAATGCAAGTTCGTTTGCTTCGTTTGCAGGGGTCGTGGTGACGTCATAACTCCGAGCCCTGATTGGCTCTGATTGAAGGGTAGTGCAAGGCAGCTTGCTTTAAGGTATACCAACTATCCTTCAATCAGAGCCAATCAGAGCTCGGTGTTCTGAAGCGCTGAAGAGAGGGCGTGTGACATGCTGTGAGATTAAGAGCGCCAAAAGTGCGTCGTCAGAGAGCGCGCTGTCTTCTGGGGGTTCGCTATCACCGGGGTTAGCGCTTGGGATATCGCCTTCAACTCGTCTTAGGAATAACATAAGAGACCCTGTGAATTTTACTTTCATAGCCTCCGTCAGCACGTATGTTTCACTTTGTGTGGTAGCGGAGCCGAAGTTACATGCGAAGGCATGTTCCCATGAACGATGCTCGCACCGCACAAGCGCGCGTGCTTGGCAATGACACTGCAAGCTCGGAGCTTGCTTTTCTAGCCTCGGCTACGTTGGCCCTAGCAATGGAACGGAGTATAAAAAGACCTCTAGTGGAGAAACGTAACGAAGCATGTTCGAAACGCGGGCCACAAATATTCTATTTTGCTCCCCCGAGGCTCTGCTTAAAATTTGAGATCTATGAGCCTATGGTGCAAAAAAGAAGAGAGTATGGCGCGCGCTTCGTCAACTCGAGAACGCTCTCAAATTGAAAACACTTCCTCAAGCCGCAGAGAACGAATACATGTAGTAAACAGAACTACTTGGACATATCCTTATCGAGTTCCCTTGACTTGTTACTTCAGAACCGATGAAGCGCAGCGCTTCACCACCGCGAATCCAAACCGGACCCTGCAATCCCGATTAGAGAGAGGAAAACGGCAACCAAAAGCAATTCGGACTGACGTGATTGGAGGAAGACGGTAGAGTCGGTTTTCTCGACATTCTTCCTCTATCTCCTGTGGCGGCACGAGTGACGTACGTGGCAGGTGATACCAAAAGACAACTAATCAGAGCCCTTTATACAGAGAAAACGCACTGTTTTTTTTTTTCAGTTTTTATTTTTGTATTGTTTTTTCTAACTTTTCTACTTTTCGAGGTGTCTTTTCTTTCTTTTTCTTTAGTTTGCATTCGTTTTGGTACGGCCACGGGCACCGTGTCGTAATGGCTGACGTTACGGGAGCGTTGAATTTGTTCTTTGTTGTTGATCTGGGGCCCTAGTCTGAACGGCGAAACCAGGCGGGACCAAGACATCGGGACATCGCCGCCTGCTGTGATTGGCCAGCTCCTCACCGCTGATTAATCGCAGCAGGCGGGGATGTACCGGTCGCTTTGTCCCTGTTGGTCTCGCATTGCAGATTATGGCACCTGAGATGTCATTTCAAACAGCAACATCGATATGAAGGCGTCTAAATACACCCCCTGAATGTGCTTATTGAGTGGAACGCGCTGTGCATCCAGTATGCCGTCACAGATTTTGAGTTCGGCATGATACTACACAGAAAGGTTGATCACGGGAAGGTGCGGAGACGATACTCGTGTTTTCCTCAGTAACGCAGTTTTAGCGCTCGAGGTGGCCATTTCTGTGACAGCGAGACTCCGGTGTTGAAATGGCCTCTTCAAGAGATTGTCAAAATTGTTTAATTAAAAAAATATGATAATTATAGATATCACGTTTGTATGAGTACACATGTTTGCGCGAGGACAGATTACGTCAAAGGGACATATGTAAAATGTCATCAGATCTTTGTTGACGAGATAGTTGGGTGAATGATAGTTGACACGATAGTTAACTCGCTTTCACACACCGCGTGAGGGTTTCCGTATTTTGTAATGTTTGAACGACCGTTGCACAATAAAGAAATAAGCCAGTTTCCTCCGAATTTGGTCAAAACTTTCACCAGTGCTGGGCTAAGTCGCGTCGATCCTCAAGACGCGCGAAAGTTTAACTGTCTTCCTGCCAAACATTCCGATTGCCTTCGGAAACTAAAACATACAGAGGAACCGGGAACCCTGCCTTAGGAGGAGTAATGGCTGCTTTCGCTCGCGCACCCCATCTCGGCTAGTCCCGGTCGAGGTCATTTAGTCCCGAGCTTTTGGTCACGGTAACTAGTTCGAACCAGATAATCTCTTCGGGCAGCGAATGGGAGCAGACAGGACCAACTGTTGATGTTCGTACTTTGAGGCTATCTTTATTTTCTTAGAGGGATGGGCTGTGAATTTGGAGTAAACACAAAGGTTCAGTCAAAACACTCTAAGCAATATACGGATTTATCGGAGTAATAAAAGTTGTGGTGCTTCCTAGGATGTAGCACTTTAAAACTACGTTGTGTTTGGGGTCGGCTTCTACTTTTCAGCGTTTCTGTTGCTTTAAATGAACCGTAAAACTGAATTCAACGTCGCTCTGACGTTACCTTAAAATGGCTTTGTAACAACAACACATAGTTTTTTTGTTTTTTTTTTTCTTTTTCGGATGACGGGTTTAGTGACGGAAGCGAATATTGGCGGCCAACTTTTGAGGTTATTCTTCCGACGTCTTGTCGCGTTATCGCTTGCAGGGTCTGTTGCGTGCATGTGCTCCAAGGCAAACTTTACTATCCTTGTTTTCCTTTTTGCGTCTATCATTAACAAGTTTTAACTCTACCCTATCGAAAAATCCGGTATAACTTTCCCTATCCGGAATATGGAACCGGAAATTTGTTACTGGAAACCCGAAATCCAGATTGAGAACAAAGGAATAATTTCTGAAAACCTAAATTCCAGATAGAGTCCAGATAGAATCCAGATAGATTTCCGGTTCCATAATCCGGATAGCGAAAAGTTATACCGGAATTTTCGGTAGGGTAATCACTAAATGCTTAATTAACGCAGGGAGTGGCAAAAACAGAGCATCTTATAATAGCCCCACAACTGATGAGATTACGGCAATGGTCAATAAGATCGCCGAAGAACCAGTCAGGAAGCAAAAAGTGAAAGCTGTTTACAACTTCCTGTAACGCCGAATTGGAGCGCAGCTCTTGAGGAGGAGGAGTGGAGGGTATATTCCTCCTCCTCCCTCGTGATCATGCCTGCTAGTCCTCCTCCCCTCCTGCTCCCCCTCCCTCTCCTTTACCACCTCCTCGTCCTTCAAGCTCCTCCCCTCCCCTCGCCTCCGCCTCCTCGTCTCTCCCCCCCTCCTCCACCTTCGTACTGCTTTCCTCCTCGCCGCTGAAGTCATGTGACCCCCTCCCCCCGAGGTCACGTGACCCCCCGAACCAGACAATGAGGGGAGGAGGAGGAGGGGGAGGAGGAGGAGGGCAGAGGTCCGGGGGGTCACGTGACCTCGAGGGGACGGGTTCACATGACCTTGGGCGGGCCGTCACGTGACTTCGGCGGGGGGAGGGGAGTCACCCCCCGGGGTCACGTTACCTGGGCGGGGGAGGAGGGGTGAGGAGGAGGAGCGGAGGGGGAGGAGGAGGAGGGGGAGAGGCGACGCCGACGCCGACGCCAACGCCGACGCCGCACAGGCTGGAAACGGGTCATGTGACCCCCTCCCCCCGAGGTCACGTGACCCGCCCGGACCATACTACACAATGAGGGGAGGAGGAGAAGGAGGGGGAGGAAGAGGAGGAGGAGGGGAGGAGGAGAGGGAGGGGCGTGGTTACGCCGACGCCGACGCCGACGCCGACGGCGACGGCGACGGCGACGCCGACGGCGACGCCAACGGCGACGCCAACGGCGACGCCAACGGCGACGCCAACGGCGACGCCGACGCCGCTCAGGCTGGAAACGGGCCCCTAAGAGCTGCGCTCTAAAACCGCAAACATATTAAGCCATGCCGTGCTTTTCTTGTGCTGTGGGTGGCACTCCGTTTCACTTTAAAGGGTCCCGGCAACGATATTCGCTTGGAATGTGTTTAACTTTACACGAACGTACTGGCGCTTTAGTAGGACCCGCGTATACCCGCAAGCAACGCCACTGGCCAAGAAACTCCTTTGTTGCGGTGTAATTTCAAGGACAGAACCGTGCGTTTTTTTCAGTCCGCAAAACATGATGAACATAGCTGGGTGGTCGCAGTATCACCCTGTGACGATATTTGAAAGCGGATCATAGGTTGGACCCAAGTATTGCGCGAGCACTCGATTTGGGGCTCGTGGTAAACCATAGCTCGACAAGCCTTCGGGTATAGTGCCCCGTGTCTAATCACCGCAATGACGACGACAGCCGAACTATAAGACTGTCTGGAGCTCGGCGGATGTCCCGGTGCTTTGCCAATTACAACGCCCGGCTATGATCAACATCCGCCGCTTATAGACGCTTCACACACAAGCAAGGTTACAGCCGCCACTGCGGAGCTTATCTTGTCTTACGAGATACCGAGCCACTGAAACGGTCGTTGACGAGCCTTCACAATGGGAAATGCTGGGGAGAAGGACACAATGGAATTTAAGAAGACAATACCCTGGCCTGCTATGGTAATAATGTATTGAGCTAAACAGAATAGGTGGAAACAAAAAGTAAAGGTCGGTTATGGCGGCGCCCGTGGACAGCTAGTGCAAAACGTCGATAACCATCTGCTCCGGATCACGTGGCAGCTTGTTCTGGCTGCGAGTCGATGCAGTGAGCGCTGTTCGTTTTTCTCTAATTTTTTTCCGGAACCTCTGCTGCGTGCGTTGAAAAACTGAACGCGTGTTTTGTAAGTGGTTAACGTCAGAGATTCGTTCTATACTTCGTTTCAACTCAAGTCCAGACGGAGCCGATGCTACGAGGTAATGACACCAATCAAGTAGCGTGAAAAGCGCGTTACTAAACCTTTTTTTATGTTTATAAGTGTCTCAGCGATGATTGAACACGTACAGTAGCAGGACGAACACCACAACGGCGTGATTTCTGCCGCTTCCTGATTGATCCCCTCTGCTCGTAGCCTCGGCTGCGTCTGAAATTGAGCTGAAAAAAAGTGTAGGCAGTATTTTCGCAAAGTACCCAGATTGTTGCATTGCCCCTTTGAAGTCCGACCGCAACCGACAGAACGACCCGGTGGAGCCGATCGCGCTGCGCCAATAGGACATCGTCATGTTGCTCGTCATTTTTTTCGGCGTTTACTATTTCCGACTACACCAATCACGCCCAGATCCTGCGCTTTTTTTTTTTTCTGCGCGTAACTGGTTTGGCCGTTGATAACAAACCCGTAAAGACGACGAGGGCGATTGACGATGCAATTTTGCCACTACACGATCGGCTCGACCGGATCATAGTGACGGCTACGGTCGGACTTGTGGTGAATTCGGTCGCTCATCTCGAGCGCACATATTCCGCTCGCAGGTCTGGCTCGAGTCAGGTCATCTTCCGCTCGTGAATCTATGGCAGCACTGGCCCGTGGAGAGCCACAAATCGTGCCACAACCGCCCCATGGAATCCCACAAATCTCGGCAGAAGTTCACGGCAGCGCGCTACGTCATTTCCTTTAACACGGTGGTGCGCACGCACGGCGAAGTAGGCGAGCATCGGACGGGATAAACTCTTCGGATGCTTCGGTCGTTGACGCGGGATTGTGACGGCTGACACGTTTCTACCTCGCGTAGATCAGAGATACAAAACCGGGACTGGAGCGTGGCAAATCGTAAGCTCTGACATATGTGATCTCGAGAGGAAGAACGAGAAAAAAATCAACAGGAAATCGGGAGGCAGACGCAAGGTTAGGCCTGTTTATTTTGCAGCCAATGATTGTTTACCTTTTTACACTGCATGCCACCGCCGCTTTTTCCTTCGATAAAGCAAAAACAGGTTGGTTGGGCAACGACCGTGCAAGAGATGCTTTGTTACCTTTTCGTGCTTATTTAAAGTCTTACCAGAAATCTGAACTCCACCAAAGGTGATCGCTGCGCGTGCCCCGCCGCTCGGAGGCGGCCGAAGGGTATGTGACAGTGGCGAACGCGGACGTCTTCCTGGTTACTTGTTACACGAGCTCCATGGTAAAGATATTTTTGCCTGGCCTGTGTTGCGACTTATTTGTGCAGCTAAACAGTGACAGTTGTGACGGTTCGTCGAAAAGATCAGTCGGCTGAGGCGTTGGTCGGCTTGTCCAAGTTCGAGAATCGTCCCTTTTAAATGGCCGACCGTCCCGGGCTTTGGTCTCGGGCGAGTCAATGGATCGCTCCAGAAATGCGAGCCCATCTTCTGCTTGTCGATTCGGAGAGGGTCACGCGGAGCAGAAGTTTGCCTCCCTCGCGGATTTCGGAAGGCCCTCCGGATCTACGAGTGTAATTCACCATTAGTAGTGAGGTCTAGAGAACCGTGTTTGCACGTCCGATACGATACAATGGGCCCTCCGGTACGAACTACGCATGTAGGCTAACATAGGAGACTCGTGTATGCACCGTTCGTACCGGAGAGCCCATCGTACCTTATGGGATGTCTCATGTGCGAAAAGGTTCCCTAAAACTCCCTAGCGTGAAACGAGGTATCGCATTAAACGTTGCCACGAACGTTTGCTTCCAAGAGAAGCCCGTATTACACTGCTTCAGTAGGTTCATTTTCGGTATATTTGTCGGGAGGATATCCGATACAGTGGGCAAATCGAGGAATCTTTTTTTTTTTTTTTTTTTTTTTTTGCGTGCGGAATGTTGTGGGTCGCGCACTTTCATTCGTCTTACGAAAGGCGTGTTACAAACGATATAGGCTCGAACTCCAAAAACTTGCCATTTCCGTTCGTACGGGCAACTCCAGGCGACCAACTGCCCCAGCAATGCATCCCCTTGGGTCTTGAAGCTGACTGTTACACGCATGCTTTGAAGCAAGCTCCGTGGCGCGTAAAAGACCCATTATCAAAGGTCCACGCCATCACCAGTCCGCAGTCGCTTGAACGCGTACTCTGAATAGACCCTTCGCAAAACGGACAGCGCCACGACGGGAGGAGATAATCGGAACCCTCGGTACAGATCACGGGCTTTCTCGTTGCGCCTCCGCGACTGCGCGCGCGTCCCGGCAGCTACCGCCAGCACCCGTTCCAGCTATCCGCCATCCCGCCCATCTGCCGAGTCGTACGTCGTTGGCGGCGTACTGTATCTGTGGCAGCGTAAAGCCATCGCGACAGATGAACTTATTTAAATACGTCATTCGTCGTAACTTACCTTCACGTATTACAGTGTCACCGAATCCATTTAGCTTGCACCGCAACCGTGGCAGGTTTCGACCAGGTTCGACAAAACGTTGGTGCAGCAGACGACAGAGCCGGTACAATGGAGAGGGATGAGAAAGAGCCTGCCGTTAGGTCGCCGCTCGCCCGACTCGGCTGCTCAAAAGTCGTTGCCGTGAATGGTAACCTGCGCCTGCTCGCGTGTGCCACGTGGTCAGGTGGTAGCGGGAGGAGGGGCGTACCGAGGACTCCCATTATTCGTCGCGCGGCGCGTGCGGGCTTTTGGGATTTTTGCAAAGGGATCGCTCCACACAACAGTTGCGTCAGCGTTCAGCGTGAACTCTGCTTGGTTCGTATGGAAAGCGAGCGCTGTGTCAGCATTCGGCGAGGACTCGGATCCAATCTCGCGCTTCTTGTCCATGGATGGATGGATGAATGGTAATGGATATACGCTTTCTAACGGGCGGCAGCTTGCGCCACCTAGCCAAACATTTCGCCAGCCCTTCTTTTTTAAAATATGTATAAATTATGTTCTAACACAACACTCCCCCCCCCCCCTCCCTTCTTTAAAGTGTCTAAGCAATGGCGACAGCCAATGTTGCTTGATGGATTTTTGAAAAGGGTCTATTAGCCTTTAGGCCTGCGAAAACGGTTCAGTAAAACCAAGTTTTGTTGTCTTCATTTCTTGATAACAAAACGTTTTGTAAAACGGAGTAATATGAAGACATAAACAGGTGGTTTATATACCCCATGGAATAATTATTGTCGACTATTAATCATGACTCAGATATATAGAGATAAAAACCACGCGATCTATATAAGGTAAAAAAACAAGGGACTGTAGAGATCGGACTCCGGCTGCGACGCATATTGCTTTTCATCAGAGTTATTATTTTTGTTTATTTTATCAATCTTCGCATTTATATTTTTTCCGCGTTTTATTTTAACCCATCGGAACGTCCTCGCCGGGATGGCAGAGTCATTATATCGTTATTACCTTTTCTTGAATCCTAAAATACGATTCGCTTTAGACCTCCATTCAATTAAATCGGTCATTAATTTTATTACAGTGAGTAAATTTGCACAATTAATGCTTAGCGACTCTGCCATTGGCAAAATACGCGAACAAGGGCTCCAAAAACAAAAATAAGGCAGATGCGAATTCTATTATTGAGGGCAAACCATTTGTTTCCGTTACTAAAAACAAAAATAGCGCGGTAAAAAGGACAAAGTGAAGGGTAACCGATAGGACACAGCGCTGTCAGTGGTGATTGCTAATGTCGCGATCAATGCTGTTCTCAAGCGCAGAGACAGAGTTGGATAATAGCTGGATATTCAAGCGTGTTGTTTAGATCGCCACCGAATGGATATATCGACTTCCGATTACTTCCCCTTTCGTAACTTTTCCGGTCTTATCATTACTCGTGGAGCCGCAGACCATTGACCATTAATGTTTTGCTGCTCGGCGGCTGTTCTGGCTTAAATACGGTTGTGGTTACGGTTATGGAAGCTATTCGCAGCGGACCCAGAAAGCGCAGTCGCCGATAGCAGTTGGCTGTTCCCGCCTTATAGTGTCATATGTCTTGAATATAAAAATAATAACAAGTTTGCCGTGTATAATATATCCAGGAATCGACAGTAACGTTGATAATCATTAGCCAAGCGCTACGCCGGGCGTATCTCAGAGACCGAGTTAAATAAAGTACGGCATTAGATATTGCTTACAGGTTTGCGCTTCAGTTGTCTATGCTTATCGACCTATCTTTACTCGTAGAGCCGCAGGCCAAAGGCAATTGATTTTCTGGTGCTCCGTTGCTGTTCCGGCTCAAAATCAATAAGTTATGGTAAAGAATATAGATTATATTCGCAGCTGACCCGGATTGGAAGCCACTTATTACGGATGAACGACAATATCTGTCTTGCTATTCTGGGCATAAAAATGTCACAAGCCTTGAATATAAAACTGATGATATGTTGAGTGAGCACAATATTCCCGGGACTTGATAGCCAAGCGCTACGCGAGGCGCATCTCAGAGACCAAGTTAAATAAAGTGCGGCATTAGATAATGCATACAGGTTTGCGGTTCTGTTGTCTCTGTTCATCTGTTTCTGCATTATTGTTTTTTTGTCTTTTTATAGCTTGCGTTTTTGTTTTTTACCCCCCCCCCCCTCTCCCTTCCTTCACCTCTCCCTATTTTCCTTAATGGCCTGCATGAATCTCAAGTTACTATAATTTTATATAATGAACTTTTCTTAGTTCTATAGTGTAGCAGAGATTCAACCCATGCCCAGTCAACCGATTTAGAAAAAGGATTGATCACAAGGCATATCTTGATCCAGAGTACTTCCGGGAAGCCGCGCTATTGTTTGCAGAAACCCTAGCACAATTGCGAGTGTGTTATTTTAAAAATCTCCTACTTTGCTTGCGTGCTTTTGCAAACACTCTTTCACACACTTGCGCCCTACAGTTTTTGAGAAGTGGGTTTTGACAGCGAAATTCGACAATCACGTGGCTGGCTGGTGCATTGAAAAAACGCCACTACACTTTTTTGTACACGTTCTCTGGGCGCACATGTATTGCTAATTGAGGGAAGTCAATGTGGTGATTTAAGTTGGTCTAGGCTATATTGTAAAATCTCTCCCGAAAGGATCCGAGCTACTCCGAAGTGTCATTTATATATATATATATATATATATATATATATATATATATATATATATATATATATATATATATATATATATATATAACAACGGGCATGGTGGCGGGAGGCCGAAGGCGTGGGTATAAAACTGAGAAGAAAAAAACCCTTAGTGAAAACAGCAACAACGGACAATTTAATCTTCGACGTTTCGGCCGGAGTCCTGACGAAGGCCGGACTCCGGCCGAAACGTCGAAAATTAAATCATCCGTTGTTGCTGTTTTCACTAAGGGTTTTTTTCTTCTCAGTTTTATATATATATATATATATATATATATATATATATATATATATATATATATATATATATATATATATATATTAATAACACAATAGAGAAATACTCGGAAGTGGACCCACATTTGCTGAACCTGTGGGAGGCGCGAAGTTCTACAACCAGGAGGTGGAAAAAAAAAAGAGGCGACAGAAAGCTGCGAAAGAAGATTGCGGAACTGAATAAAAAGGCGGAAGAGTATGCAGTGAGACTTTCAAGCTAAAACTGTGTCTCACATTGTGACGCGTTGCAGGGCAGCCCAGGTCTCACACGAACGTGAAAACTTTTTTGGGCCCTCATGGATCCGGAGGGGACAAGAACGGTGGCCCAGAACAATCTTCGTCTTAAGCTTATGCTTGATTGCGAACTGTAGCAAGTTTCTACCAGACATGGCAACCCTGCTGTCCCCTCTGTACGAATTGCTAACAAAGGGCATAAATGACACTGGTCGAAAGGCGCAAAAGGAGCTTTTGATAAAAGTAAGCTCAAGTGGAAGCGGTCGCAGATTCTATCACATTTTGTCCCGACGAAACCCCTTCGGTTAGAATGTGATACATCCCCGTAAGGCATCGGCGCGGTGCTATCAGGCAACGATGGTAATGACTATCGACCGGTTGGGTTTCGCTCACGTACCTTGTCGGAGGCAAAGCGCAATTACGCGCACCTAAAAAAAAGGGTTGGTTCTCGTGTTCGGGGTAACAAAGTTTATAGAATACTTGTGAGGCCGTGCATTTACATCTGGTGACAGATCACAAACCCCTGGTGGACGTTTTTCAACTAAATCGAGTTGTCTTTCACATGGCGGCCGCAAGAATACACAGTTGGGCGTTGCTGTTCAGTGCCTACTCGAATCGGATGGAGTACCGGAAAGGATAGCTGAAGCAAAACGCGGATTCCCTCAGTAGATTGCCGCAACCAGCAACAGTAGTGTCTTCTGAAGATTTGCGGGAGTATTTCCTTGTCGTGCAGGACTTGGATGACTCTTTCATTCCTTCCACAGAACTCTGGTGGTTGACTATCTTAGACACCATTCTTCGTCGGGTGCTGAGTTTTATCCTGAAGGGCTGGCCAAGAGACAAGAGCAGGGTCAACAACCAGCTAAGGCCGTTTTACAATCTATGAGACGACTTGACGGTGGCCCACGTGTCACTTTACTGGGGCAGAGAATGGTGATCGCCGAACGCTCACATGAGAGGTTGTTGAAGCTTCTACATGACACCCATGTTGGCGCATCGGAAATGAAAGCAGTGGCGAGAACCTTGCTCTGGTATCCGGGCCTAGACGAAGACATTGAACAAGTGGCGTGGAGGTGTGTCGCGTGCGCTAAGGTAGCGTCGCTACCGCCTTCTCAGACACCGAAGCCTTATCCAGAGACAAAAGGAACGAGGTCTCGGGCTCACATCGACTTTGCAGGCCCAGTAGACGGCCACATGTTTCTCGTAGTTGTAAACTCGCACAGCAAGTGGATAGAGGTGGCGCCATTAAAGACGTTCACAGCGGAGTCTACGGTACAGGGCTTGCGCGCGATAATTGGCCGTTTCGGACTGCCCCGGACCGTTGTTTTGGATAATCGTCCTCAGTGTGTATAGCGCTGAGTTTCATGACTTTTTTTCACGCAACAACATCCTGCATATGAGCAGGGCCCCCTATATTCCTGAGTCGAATGGTTTGGCTAATCGAGCCTGGAAAACCATCAAAGAGGGTCTCAAGAGCTGAAAGAGGACAATATGCATACAAGACTAGCTCGTTTTTTACATAGCTACCGCAGAACGCCAGGAAAAGACGGGAAGATCCCATCGCAAAGAATAATGGGCTATACCATTCGTTCATGTATTGATACTGTACTAATCGTGACGTTGCCAAATATTAAGGACCTTACAACTAACCCATTTATTACTGGACAGACAGTGTGTTTCAAGAGCCACAGTCCAGGAGACAAGTGGCTTTCCAGCACGGTAGAAGCAACCATTGGTGATCGTATGGTGCAAATCACTTTGCCAAATTGTCAGCGATGCCGCCACGCAGACCAAGTTCGTCCGCGTCGCGCACACTCAGAAGACCGGGAACGGACACCCCAGGTGGTCGTGACAACAGATGCTGCTGCTGCGTTCCTGACACCCCAGCCACCACAACCGGTCGTCACCTCTGAACAAGAAAGTGGAGATCATCTGAGACCTGTGAAAAGATCACGTCGAGATTGGCGTCCACCTGTTCGTCTTTGTTATAAGAGAAAAGGAGTGTTGTAAGATGTCAATGCAGCAACGAGTAATTGCTGACAGCGACGTGATGACACGAGCATTGTCAGGATCGCTCGCACGTGTCGGTGTTTTTTTTATTTCTGTTTTCTTCTTATTTACTTACGCCTTCCTTTCTGGCAATAAACTTTCAGTTGTCACCATGCTGCTACACGGGTTGGTCATGTCCACTCAATAGCATGCCGGGACTCATTCCTGCCTAAGGCGTGGAGGATGGGTGGTTGTACTCCAAATGTCTACTGGACATCAGACTTGCAGGAAGGAGATTTCCAGCACCGCACAAGCCCCTAAGCAAGGAAGAGGAACACACCCTTCAACGTCTGCAGACGGTTATATACCTCTCTCACCCCGGAGAAGCTACACGTCTGGTACTCGGACAGATACTCGTCGGTAGTCTGTACGTGGTGCGGGTGGCAAAAGGCAGATACATACAGTATGGTGTGGGATTGCAAAAAGAATTGAGAAACTTCACAAGGTGAAGCAAGCAAAAAGGAGTGGTATGCGGCACTCGCAAGCAAGGACCTGGTGAAACAACATCTGCTAATCCGCCGATCCAAGTTCTCGCAAGCAAGAAGAGTCCTGGAATAAAGTCATAAAGCCAATTCCTCCTTCTCTATCTCGTTTTACCGTTTCCCTTCTCTCCTGTTCTTTGCAATAAAGATGTTTTCAACACAAACAACAACAATTGACAGATCATGTCACGGGACAAGTAATATAGAGCAACACTGGACGCGGGTAGATTTTTCGAACGCCAAGGTACATAAACCTTTACCCTGGAGTGAGATCGAGTACGTTTTGGAACACAGTTGTAGTGTCTTAACTGGTGCTCAGGGAGTAGCCTTTAAAGCCTAGAGGTCGTTACACCACCCTGCTTTGACGCTGCTGTCACACTGCTCACACATCTTACAGAAGACAAACTGCAGACACTGTCTGAGTAATGTTTCTTGCCTGCATGACGGTCATGCCAGATTGTCCATACACAAACTGTCTGCAAACCATGTTCTAAGCACATATGTGTATAGAGCAAACATGCCTCAAACATGGCTGAGGTGTGTCCGCAGATTAATAAGGCTGTCATTCCAGAGTCCCTCTAGAGCGACAAACAGAAACAAACAGCAGAGACAAGCCTCAAACCATAGTCTTTCGCGAATTGACAGGATTTGCAGAATAAAGGAGGCTATGCTCAAAGGCGAGCATCATGCACGCGAGGGTATCTTTGGCAGGCTTTCAATCGCTCGTGCTTACTTCATGAGCACCGAACGACTAAACGCCTGCCAAAGTAACCACTGCGAGCATGCCGCATGTGTTTGAGGCTTGTAGCAATCGTTTGTTTCTGTTTGTCGCTCTAGTGGGACTCGGACATCACCGTGTCTGCAGTGAACGCCGGGTATTTTCCCTCCTAGATAATGAAGCCGTGGCAATGAATTATAAGCGTCGCCTTAAACGGCAAACACGGCAGACTTTCAGCAGACAGACGCATATCTTCGTCTGTGTTCGAGGTATTTAACGTCACTTATAGCTTAATCAGGAAGCGCGAGGCTGTGTGAATTCTCTATAATATTCTTGTTTCATAGCTAATTAGATTGCAATAAAGCCGACGAAAACGCCGAAGAGCGAATCACGCAGCGAGCAATGCGAACATAATGACGGAAACCCTGTGTTCTCTAAAGTATAAGTAGCTATATTGTGAATAAGTGTGCTTCGCCCACTGTGTTGGCAAGAATGAATCGCGACATGACACGTAATATTTTATAGATGAAAGAAACAGAAAACCTTGAGACCATTGCATCCGACACTCAATGTAAATAATAGCGTAGGTTGAGGAATATGAATTCATTGTCTTCATTTTACGTTGATTGTAAAAGTGTAGCTTCAGAATAATAATCATGTTTTACTGCAATACACGAAGCGACATAATCTGTTTAACAACAAAGAAGTAAAATAAAACTTCAAGCCGATCTAGATTGCCTCGTCGTCCTTATTTAAATATTAACTTGGTCTGCGTGCGCTTGTTCCGTGTTGTTTGGAAATTAAGCTTTTACTTCAGTTTCTTTCTTTCTTTCTTTTTTAGAGATTACCCGAGGGCGCGTCAGAGGTTAATTAGGCGACGAATAGTTAATTAGGTGCTTGTTAATCGAGAATTTTGTTTTTCTGACTATTTTTGTGTTCGCATTGATCGCACTCTGCTGGGAGTATTCTGGGCGCGTTCTGACGTTTCTACTTCAATAAACTTGGTCAGATTGAATTTTGAGTGTCGATTGTAAGTATGTACTGTCTTCTGAAATTATGTATAAAAGTGAGACGTTTATATGACATGTACTCTGGCAGTGTTGTGGCATACACTTTGCCTTAAGTTGAAGCCGTGAAGTGATGGCGTGTTTTCAATGCTCCCCAAATACTGCTCTAAATATTCGCCCATACCTATAGCAGCTGGTTTCCTCGCAGAGAGTATGCCAATCGGTCATTCAGCCCCAACTTTTACCGAGTCAGCTGAGACTATTATTGCGAATATTCGAAAAAAAAAACATGTTTTCTACAGGAAGGCGAATGTTTTTTTGTTTTTTTATCATACGTAGTACAGTTTTAACCCTGCAGAATATTAGTGTATCTAACATGTCTGTAGCAATCGCAAGGTATTATACCTCGAAAACGAGGTAACGACATTGAGTGACGTTAAGTTCACCCCAGGCAGCACGCCAGGGAGAGAATTCCAAGGAAACAAATTATGAAACCAAGTGTAGACATTCTCCGAGCTACAGTTTGGGATTGCGATCTTATAGATGTTTGTACAACGCAAAATGTTTTACAATACAGGCACTTTCAGGAATCATCTGATGCGCGTTTGGGCCGAATCTACGGACCTGGTTCGGCTAGTAAAACACTTACTAAATATAACGTCACCCATAAATACTTTGCAGATCATTGTATGGTCATCGTTAGTGTTGGCCCAGATCAAAAATGAAAAAAAGGCCGCAGTCATGGGTGTGTTGGAAAATGAATGAAACATTGTTAGGATATAATTATATTTAAAATGCATCATAAGGTCTTACCTTCAACAAACAAACTTTGAATCAACCTCTAACAAATCAAAACTAGCTGGTGGAAAAGGTGGGAACTCTTTAAAACGAAAATACGGGAACGAGCGATTGCGATGTCCTTAATAAAAAGGTATTATGAAAGAACAAACAAGTGAAGCGCTTAAACGGAGACCCTTTATACCTATACAATTTTGAATGTCAGCAGCCAGGGATGTGTAAGAAAGAAATCGAAAACATTCAGAAACAATTCTAAATCGCGACAAGAAGCGCTATTAGTTGGCTGCTGAGAGGTCTTAAACTCTACAACTAATTGAAGGCGAACGGCCCACAAAGAGATACATTTATAAAAAAAGAGAATAGGTTAGCTAAAAGTTGGTATCGGTGATAAAACAGAATGGCCAAGAATTAACAAATGAAAACGATATCCAGCATGCATTCGAGTCTCATTACAGCGATCTCTTTTACAACAAGTATTAAGGATTTCTAACCACGGCTTCGTAATATATAATCAAAATTACCCAGCTCAAAAATAAACGACGGGAAAACTAAATTCTCCCCTTGATATGCAAGAGATTATGCGATGCGTCACCGAAATAAAAATAAATAGAGCTTTTGGTCCTAATGACTTGCCGGCACACTTGAAAAAAAAAATGAAATACTAGCCCCAATATTTGCAACGTTTTCAAAGACTCTTAAGCCGAGAACACCTTGCCATTGTCCTTTAAGAAGTTACCTACAATACTAACTCCCAAATCCAAGTACCCAAACGAGCTTCAACGGGTTGAAGGCTAAAGATCTATATGCATTCTGAACTGTGACTATAAGGTTTTTGCTCGATTGTTGGCTGGAAGATTTTAAAGTGTGATAAGTCTAGTCGTCCTTGATCATCAGACGTGTTCTATCAAAGCAAAAATATAGACAAACTACACTCAACGGAGTACAATCTATCTTGGAGATATACCTACTTATTCAAGAATCTGCAGCTATACTACAACTTCACCTCGCAAAAGCGTTCGACACAGTAGACCACTCTTTCCTTTTCCGTCCTTAAAGCACAGATATATTTTGCGAAATTGTTGCAAATGGCATAAAGCTTCGTTACAACGACATGTCGACGAAGTTACTTCTAAACGGATCTCTAAGAAAATCTATTCTTGTTTTACGGTAGGTACGCCCAAATTGTCCACTGTCGCTGCTACTCTTTAATACCTACCCATAACCTCTCTGCAGAAACCTCATCAATGGCAAAGACATACAAGGGCTTCGCCATCGTGCTTGGGAAGTAAAACGCCTGGCTTATGCGAACGACTTGGTCCTGATTTGCTCCTGCAAACCAAGCGTCGATACAGCTTTTTCATATGTCGACGACAACTGCCGTGTGTCAGGTGCTTTGGTGAATCAGGATAAAAGTAGTGGTTCGTGGTGTGGGCGTTAGGTATAACACCAGCCAAGGTCATGGACATCGAGTGGTTAACGAACAAACCGCAGTTTTTAGGCGTGCCGTTGAATGCTATGGACAATCTGAAGTTCATGTTTAACCCAGGAGACCCCAAAGTCAAGTCAACCGTTCGTATAGGGAAACTAAGTTACATTTCCACGTTTCGCAAAGTTGCCATGTGTAATATAATCCTTTTGAAGAAATTAACATACTTTATACAGGTCATATTCTATTCTAGACTTACAGTTAAAAGGTTCAATGATTTTTGCAACGTATATTTGGAATTCATCTTGCGAGCCCATGCGGAGATCGAAGATCTTCTGACGAGCGGAGGATGGCGGTCTAGGACTTGGGATTATCCTTGTCAAACAACCAATGGCGAGATAGAAATTTTGAACCCAACAGCACCCACTCCTAGACATGTATAAAATATTTCTTATCAAGGTATACAGAGACACCGGTAAATACAAATTCACCAAGCTAACGATCGTTTTACGTGGTTTCTACAAAGAGGTCACAGACACCATTCATTTCCTAAGAACACGGTTCACGATGACTTCTTGGTGTCATGTTACAAAGAGAAGCTACCTAAATGTCTACTTACCTTTTTTTTCCAGATCCAATTTACCAATTGTGTTTAGTTGCTGCACCTCCTATATTTAAAACTGATGTTTAAAAAGGTCATACGCTTGCCCATACCATCGAAGTCAAGGTCGTATACGCCTGGCAAGTGGGCTCATTTTCGTCTTCTACGCCTGAGAAAGGAAGTAGCGGTGATGTCAGAACGCCGAGCCCCGATTGGCTGATCGCGACCCCCTATCTGAGCGTCGTCTGCTCCTTTACAACGTCGTCTGCTCGCAACGTCGTCTGCGTCTGTCTTAAAGGCTCTGTTATACTCCGACGTAACGCGCGCGCAAGCGAACGCTGGCCGAAGTCGGTACGTCACGTCAGTCACGCCGCGCGCGTCAAATATTCGACCTCTCTATACTCCGGCGGCCCTGGCGACTCCCGCGGCGCGCGTCGCTGGGTCGCCAGCGCGGCGCATGCGCAGAATCTGGCTACGAGGGCGAGCTTCCTGCGAGAGTGCGCCATTTCCGGTTCCTTTTCATTTCGAATAGCAGACGAGAATTCTCGCGCTTCTTGAGCGCCAAGTTCGAGCGATGGCGTGGTCGTACCTTGCCCGACGAAAACTCGCGCTTGCAATGTTGGTGCCCCGCATGCGCCGCAAGCGTAGGCGGTCAATGTGCATACGGTACATCTTTGAAAAGCGCCCGGCCTACGGTACTCAAGCTTCCTCGTGTCCTAGACACGCGGGTGAGGACGAATTCCTTCGATCAGCTTCTCGACGACCGAGTCCGATTCTTCAAACATGACGCCACACGGAGTGGTGCTCCTGTCGTCTGCTACTGCTTGCATTCGCCGCGCTCCCCGCGCGACGCCTGCCGGGAGCCAGCGCGTGTTGCATCCTGGTCCGGCGTCGCGCGGCCGGCGCGGAATACGGCATGCTCGATTTTGGCGTCGAGGCGGTCAGACTGCGTCGAACGCCGCCGGTCGCGTCGGTTACGCCACGATGCCGGAGTATAGACCAGTGTCCGCGCCGATTCCAGGGCGCCGCCATGTTTATCTACGCTCGCGCCACCACGCGGAGAGAACTGGCAGGCAGGAGGGGGGGGGGGGGGGGGGGGGGGCTGCGTTGGCGGCGTTGCTTTGGGGAGCTGGATGCGGCAGGCTGTCCGAATGCACCGGCTTATCGTGAACGATGTGTTCACCAGAAGCCTCCGCGACCCGTTCTTCAACAGACAAGATGTCGTGGACATTCGAGAACCCATCTCGATCAAGAAAACAAGAGAAAACCTTTCTTGTCTTCAATGTTCTCGGTGTCTGCTGACCCTTGACATCCGCGTTTCAGTCCGGGTTCATTGCGTAGTAAATATTTCGCTACCGCTTTCTTGTAGCTCTCAAATGCTTGATTGTTGGTTTCTTGTATACGACATTACATTCGTGGCACGTTTGAGACCGATTTTCGCGATCTGCTTGCCTTTCTGCGGCAGCGCGGCTCTGCCGAGCCGAAATAAGTGGGAGGCGTTCACTTGATCGAACGCCGTTTTAGCGAATGAAAACGAGACCACGACGTTTCATCGAATGACTAGCGAATGGGTCTAGTTACGTAGACAGCTCGGATTAGCTTTCCTTTGTAATGTGGCGCCTTGTCTGCCGCTGCGAAGCGGAGTAAACGAGGGCTCCGAGTATGTCGTAGGATTTCGTCGTAACCTGCGCAAAGCTTACGAAAATTTCGTTTCGTGAATACGTATTTGTTCCTAAGTTTTGTCTTACGCACATTTTTGGCGTTAATCGTTTCGTGAATCTGGCCTTTTTCACTTCCGAAAGTCGCAGGAAAGGTAAGATAGACACAGACGACGTTGCGAGCAGGCGACGTGGCAAAGGAGCAGACGACGCTCAGATAGGGGGTCGCGATGAGCCAATCAGGGCTAGGCGTTCTGACGTCACCGCTACCCCCTGCGCAAGGAGCAGACGAACTTGCCCTCCGCATTGTTTTTCGCTTTCACTCACTGACAATACCTGTCGAGAGTCACGGGGTTTTTACACATTTTGGAGCGCAAACTGTAGACTGCAAAAAACACATTTGTGCAATTGTGTTGATACAGTCTTTTTCTGGGTCGTTTTTAAGAGGACAGTGAAAAAAGACTTTGCATTCGAAGACAGTAATTTTCGTTACCGACATTTTGGAGACCAGTTTGATGCGATTCTTGACATTTTAGTTGTGCTAGAATTACATCGCCTGTGAGGTTTACATAGTCTGTGGAAAACACGAAAAGTAGATACGATTGGAAGGGTTGCCAAAACGTCTTGAGTGTACTTCAAGAATATTTCCCCATTTGTTTTTCGTAGCAAGGTAGCTAGCATGTTGCAAAGATAATGAAGAATGGAAACAATCCATAGAAGGCACCAGTCGTTCACTTGACGTCATATGAGTCCGCTTCGAAGGACCAGGCTCATATTGACTTTAGGGCCCTCTTTGCATGCACCGTGGAGAGGAAAATTGAAGTGTCTTGAACATTTCTTGTTTTCCAACCATTTCCGACCTTTCTAATATTTTCTATTGACACTCTTAATGTACAGGCCTTTCAGCGTATGTGACCGTTCACTTCTTTCGTTTCTTTGACGTCTTTCACATAATATAAATTGTAGGCAATTTTCTAGCATATATAAACCTATGTAAAGAAACACACAAAAAAAAAACGAAGTTACGTGGTTTAATGGTGATGCTCCCGTTTCCCACGCAGTGGACCCGGGCTCGATTCCAGCGGGTAGCGGTGATTTTTTTTAAGGATTTGACAACATCGGCAACGAGCGCCCTCAATCGCTAATAAACCGATCTCACAAGTCAGTTTAGTTACGCCACCGCTGCCGCAATGCCTCGAGGGAACTTTAGTCTTTCTGCATGTGCCACAACCTCGCTGGAGCCATGTGCGTGAATAGCACGAGATGTTTCGGACACTGCCACCTGCCTCCTCTGAACTAACGTTATGGCGCCTTCTCGCATGCGCCGAGCACTAAGGGAGATCGGGCTATTAGAACGACAACTAATACAACCACCTTCACAACACTAACAACGGACGCCATTTCCAGGGCTGGGAGGAGCCCATAACATTTATCACTGTAAAAAAGATAACTAAGGACAAAAAAATTGGGTTGTGTGTGTGTTTATACAGCCTAGAACTTGGTCTGCCTCACAGGGGCGACGGGTCTCCCAGCTGTAGATGAGAAATTTAGCCAGTGCGGTACAGCCGCTAGCCTGGGGTCTTTAACGTGCATCACGCAGTAGTGATACACGACCGCACGCCGGTACGATGCTCATCCAGATCGAAACGGGCAGGGGTGGGGCTCGAACCCAGGATCCCTGGGTTCTGCAGCGCGAGCTTTCGCTCCACGTGCTCCGAGCTGGTGTGCGCTAGACCACTCGGCCACCGATCCCCCCAGCTAAGGACAAAATGCCGTCGTACACTGTCAATGGAAAGAGGTCATGCTGGAAAACGCGTTTTCACGCATTCGAGAAGAAAAAATAACAAAAGCGTTTTAAATAAAAAAATTGTCAGATGTCTATATTGTTTCAAAAGCTTTCGCTCACGCAACCCATGGTGCGTAAAAGCGACGCCTATGCCCAGCGACTTGGCTGTGACGTGTCGCAGCTATGATTGGGCCAGTACTGTGGATGACATTAGGAGTGGTCAATTTTTACGCTCTATCAAAACACGTCTCTTCCTTCTAATAATTTTGGTCGTGACGTCAGGGATAGAAAACATAGAAGGGCGCCACCGAATCCTCTCGTCACCAATATAGTGCATCGCAAAAGCGCAATGAATTGAAAGTATGCTTCATGCTCTCACATTCTTCAGCACACAAGGAAACGCAAAATGAGCAGGCATACCCCCAGCGGACAATATGAGCTGCAGCACTCGATCCGCGATTTATCCGTTTCAACGCGAAACAGCGTTTGGAAGCGGAACGCGTTCTAACGCAGGGCGCCGGCGTAAGGCGGTGGGTGTTTGATTTTGAGCAGTAAGCAGAGACAAATACGACTCGCATTGCGTTTACTCGCTATCAATTCCAGCCAGAGCTCGAAGCTATGACGCCTATGCGTGCTCTCATCTCCTCCTGTCTCTGAGTTACTACCCGTATAGAGTCTTTTCAACTTCCCATTTCAAACTCACAATACACTGTTCAGGAACACGACAGGAGGGAAGGTGAATCTCTTATTGAAAAATATATTCTGCTCTGCCATTTCTTTTTCAAAGAATAAGCGCAATTCTCGGGAGAAAGGAACGCTGTTTCTTTCTGATGTTGGCTCCGCTTTTGTTAGCCGGCGTCGTTTCCGCAGCCTCGAACTCGTTTTACTGGTCGCTTTAGAACGAAACGATTTCGCGTGTTTTGCCAGTATTTTTATCTTTATATCTATCTATCATTGTCGTTCGAAAATGACTTCCCCTGGAGTGCATTCTACATTTGAAAGGAGTCGGCGCACCTACACTAATGGGATGCCGTTCGCGTATATTTGCACATGCCCCTACTTAAAATGCGTGCCTCATTGTCAACGCACTTAGACTGCGTCTACAGGCATTTATGTGGGACTACAAGCGCATGACTTTTTTCACGGGCTATACGCTTTTAGACATTTTGGGTGACTAAGCGTTATTCGCTTAGTCACCCAAAATGAAGCGTCATTTGTGTTTTTTACGTTACTCGTAGTAGATCAATAAAATATCTTGAAGGCAAAGCTCGTTGTTTTATGGCATTTTCGCCGCTACCGCAACTAAGTTAACAAATATAAAACAGACACTTATAAGACTCAATTAGTGGTAAATGTTCGTCCGTGATTACATAAACAAATATCAGTCATAATTATATTTAGTCAGGTGTGGATGTTTTGAGAAGAATATAATCACTAGTGACGATCATTAGATCGTGTATAAATTCTTAAATATCTCGCGGAAAATAGGCTCTTTTCAGAAGTACATTACGCAACATTCACGGTCGCCATTGCTTAGACACGTAGAGTGTGATTGGAGCCAAGTTTTCGCCGAACCCTAACGTTGCACTGGTTTTCACTACGAGATGCGCCGAGTTCATGCCGAACCCTTACGCAATCCTTGAGTTCAATACATGCCCAGAGTCCGCGACCAAGAAATGGCGGACAGACGATGCCGTTGACTTTTGAAAAGGGTCTATTGTTAGTCACGTTTCCGAGATTCGTGTAAGAATCAGCCAGATAAATTAAATCATTCTCATTATATTACATTGAAACGCGTGTAGTGGACCGCGTTCACGCTTGCGTGGGTGTGCGACGCGAAGAGCATGGACAAAGAGACGACATCTTTGGGCCAGTACAAAAATATATTAAAGCGTTAAACACTAGAAAATGAGAAAATTCAAAAAAATTAATTATCGGAAAATCTAACACTTAAAGGGTAATTAAAAAGGAGTACTTGACATAGTCCGTGAAGCGGGTCTGAGTTCTGATCATGGTTGACACGCCGAAGTCTTGATGCCAGGTAGATTGGCGCGTTGGGGCTGGGTAGTGGACGACGGGGTGGCTTGAAGAGTGTGGCCTGAAGTAGCGACAGGGCAGCCTCGGAGGCCCGCTGACCAGGCCTGTGTTTGTGGACGACGAACTGAAGCCGTGCCGACCACGCCTATCGTTGCGGGTCGGTTTTTTCGTCCACCATATCCTGCTCGCTTGTCCTGTTCGGTCACTTCCAGGCTTCCTTCTACTTCTTCTTTCTCCACCACCCGCCACTCGCGCCAAATTTTCTCCGTGCACACAAACACACAGTCAACCAGCCACATCAGCATTCCTTTTCGTCGTCGTCCTCTTTTTTCTTCTACATTGAAGTCCGAAATCACCACAATTACCCCTCACTTAAGAGCGTTGTTTCGGTCAAACAATGTCTACAACATGACAAAAAATAAAAAAAATAAAACTTGTCCACAAACTATATTACAGTTTACACATTTGATACTTGGTCCGTTCAAACTTTTGGTTTCTCTCACACACAAACATATGCAATGTAATTGATTCAACAACCTTGTCATAAGCACGTTGCACTCATAAGAAAAAAAAACTGTTTTAACTATTGTACACAATGCCTCACTACAAAGAATAATAATAAAGTTGAGCTTCTTATTTAACAGACATGCGACTCATATAATCGGCGCCAGCATTTTCACAGCCCTTGATATATTCGACTGTAAAGTCGTACTCCATGAGCGTCAAGCTCCAACGTAGAACACGGCTGTTGATGTGCTTTGCAGAGTTTATGTACAATAAAGGCTGATGGTCGCTTTGCAGAATGAATGGTTTCCCGTACAAGTACACATGAAATTTTTTAACTGCCCATATCAGTGCCAGGCCTTCTCGCTCTATCGTTGAATAGCCGGCTTCACGAGGTAGCAGTTTACGACTCGCGTAAGCTACAGGATGGAGTATTCCATTATGCCGCTGCATGAGAACCGCCCCCACGCTTGTGGATGACGCATCCGTACTAAGCACGAAAGATTCAAAAAAGTCTGGTGCCCTTAAGATGGGTCGGCTCGACAGTACTTCTTTCAGTTTCTCAAAAGCGTGTTGTTCCTTTCTCCCCCAACTCACTTTGTTCGGGGCCCTTTTTCGTGTCAACTCCGTTAGCGGTTGTGAAATTTCAGAGTATTGCGGAACAAAATCTCTGTAGTAGCCTGTCAGGCCAAGAAACGAGCGGACGGCCTTTTTTGTCTCGGGTGGCTCGGCAACTTGAATCTTTTTTACCGTCTCGATTTGCGGTCGCAGGAGGTTATGTCCAATGACGTGACCGAGGAACTTGACTGATGCAAAGCCGACTTCGCTCTTCGTTGGCCGTATCGTCAAACCAGCATCTCTCACCCGCTGAAAGAATGACTTGAGTGTTTCCAGGTGCTCTTCCCAGTTTTCTGTGGCGATGAGGACGTCGTCAAAATATTGGTAGATGTTTGGCAGGCCTTGGACCACCTTCCTCATGAGCCGGGTAAACATCGCCGGTGCAGTCTTGATCCCAAAAGGCATAAATCGAAACTGGAAAAGTACCGAAGCCGTAGGGAAAGCTGTCATTTGCTTTGATCCTGCGTGCATCGGCACCTGCCAATAACCTTTCGAAAAGTCGAACTTTGAGAAGTATCGGCTGCTTCCCAACTTAGCGAACATCATGTCCACCCTTGGGATGGGTTCATTGAGGACCTTGTTCAATTGCCTGAAATCAATGCAGAGCCGCATTGATTCATCCTTTTTCTTTACCACCACTATGGGAGATTGGTACGGCGATTCGGAGGGTTCAATTATGCCCCGCTGTAACATTTCTTGGACTTCCTCCTGCACCGCTTCTTGGATAGCGAACGGTATCGGGTATTGTTGTACTCGAATAGGAATGTCGGTGGTGGTCTTCAGTTTGCACTCCACCAGGCAGGTCTTTCCTGGGACATCTGTGAAGCTTTCCTTGTGCGCAGCCAAGAGGATAGACACCTGCGCTTGTTGAGAAGCTGTTAGGCCGTTCGAGACTTTCACATCCTGGTGAGTTTCCTTCTTGTGGAGTGTCACAGAAGGTATGTCCTCTTCCTCTACTTCCTCGTGCTGGACCGCGACTGAGGCATGCTGCGGTGGTTGGTTAGAAACCGGTCTCTCTTCGTACTTTTTCAGCATGTTAATATGGAATAGACTACATCTTGTTCCCAGATCAATGACGTAGTCGATGTCATTTCTTCTCTCCAAAACCTTGAAGGGGCCCTTCCAGGTCAGGATCAGCTTGTTGTACTCGGAGGGGAGAAGAAGTAAAACCTTCTCTCCAACAGATAGCTGGCGCACTCTCGTCTTCTTGTCGTAGTACTTCTTCTGTACTATCTTCGCCTTTCTGAGCTGCTCCTGTGCTATCCGGCAAGTGTCTTCTAAGCGCTGGCGGAGCTCGACGATGTAGCCGTACGAGGTCTTCGTGTTTTCGTCAAGGTGCTCTCCTGTCCAGATTTCCTTTAATATGGCCATCGGTCCTCGGACGTACCTGCCATACAGGAGATCAAATGGCGCAAAGCCAACACTGGCCTGCGGCACTTCGCGATACGCGAATAGTAGTGGTGCCAAGTATCGGTTCCATCTTTTCGGGCTCTCTTGACACATTCGTTGTATCATTTGTTTTAGTGTGCCATTAAACCGTTCCACGAGGCCGTTGGCCATGGGATGATACGGCGTGGTTGGCATCTGCTTAAACGAGAGGAGACGACTAAACTCCTTCATGAGTCCGGATGTGAATGATTTGCCCCGATCGCTGATGATTTCTCTAGGAAATCCCACGCGTGAAAACATCTCGAGGAGAGCTTCCGCAATCCTCTCCGTCTCGATGCTTGGTAGGGCAACTGCATCAGGATAGCGGGTCGAGTAGTCCACCATGGTTAGTACGTAACGGTTGCCCCTCTCTGAGGTTGGTGACAGTTGTCCCACGATGTCAATTGCTACACGTTGAAAAGGCGTCTCGATCACGGGCATGTTTCCCAAAGGCACGCGGCCTACCAAGTGATTTGGAACGGTTCTTTGGCAGATGTCGCATGATTTCACAAACCGCGTGACATCCCCTTGTACCCCTGGCCAGTAAAACTCTTCGAGCACTCGATCTGTCGTTCTTTTGATTCCTTGATGTCCAAATAGTATTCCTTCGTGTGCCATTTTTAGAACGAATGTTCGGAGGCCAGTTGGGACAACGAGTTGTTCCATTTCCTTTTGCGATGGAAGTCTGTATCGTCGAAAAAGAGTCCCGTTCATCAGCACGAAGTCGATGTCGGCTGATCTTGAGGCAACCTTGCTTCCCACTGCTTCAAAGCATCTTTTGAGTGTAGCATCTTGCTTTTGCTTGGCGCTTAGCTCCGCCGGGTTGATGTCCAGTGGATTTATTTCTGCAACTGGTAGCCCAGCAGTTGTTGCCGAGGTTCGCATCGTTACGACACTAGCCTGAAGCTCACCTTTCTGCTCTCCGGAGCTCGGTGAGGAGGTCGTCCCTGTCCAAATTCGTTGGTTGCCCAAGATTTCGTCTTTTTCATGGGGCTTTTCTTGCAGGGGAAGAAATTTCTGGTCTGCTCTCCACTTGACATCAGGAGCAGAAGCATCCCGTACGCCATCGATGTTGCCCAAGACGACATCATACAGCGGTCTTTCCATGCAGGTTGCCCTTACTGTGCCCGTGAAATAAGGAGAGTCGATGTCCACTTCTGCTTCAGGTAGGCATCGAACTGTCCGGTCGAGAAGGTAGATCGATCGACTCCTTCCTGTCAGTTTATCATCAGGAACCAGAGATTGCTTTACAATGACCGAGTTGCATCCTGAATCACGCAGTACAATGACAGGGTGTCGTTCAAGCAGTCCTTCAGCCGTTGGCATGCCATCTGTTTGAACATCCATTCTTCTTTCATCCTCCTCAGCTTTCACATTTCTTTTAAGGGAATGACTGTCCAAACCAACCTTCCCAGGCTCATTCTGAGGTGCCAGGGAACACGATGCTTGTCCACCCGCGTCTGTCTTGTTAGGGCAAGACTCTGCTTTATGCCCGGTTTTGTGACATTTCCAGCAAACAGTCAACTTTGGGTTGGATCCTCTTGACTTGGACCAACAGTCTGCTGCACGATGACTTTGCTTGTTGCAAAGAAAACAGGCGGGTCTCCCCGTTGCATCTGGAGGCTTAGAAATCTTCGATTTCCCCAATAGCTTCGCCTCTTGGTCCTTATTTGTTCTGCCAAGATGGACTAGTCCTTGAGCCTCAAGATAATAATCGGCAGCTTCCGCCAACTTGTCAAGTCCTTGGCAGCCTCTTTCCCTTAAAAAGATGGTCCGTTTTTCGTGACATCTCTTGAGAAACTGTTCTGACACTATTTTGTCCCGGAGTGCGTCGTAGGTACGCTCCGTTTTGGCCATTTCTTGCCCATGGTCAAAATATCAAAACAGACGACCAGTAAACTGTCTGCCTGTTTCTGCCTCCTCTGGTCTTGCCTCTCTGAACTTGGCACGGTACCCTTCTTCCGTATACCGAAATCGTTGGAGAAGAGTCTGCTTAAGCACAGTGTAGTTTGTAGCAGCGTCAGCAGCCATGCGTCCGACTACACTTAATGCCTCCCCTGTCAAGCATAGACTCAGGGACAAGGCCCATTTATCTTGTGGCAACTCTTGGCACGTTGCCACCCTTGCACGAAGCCAGCAGGTGTACCCGCACCAGACTCGTTCGGAATTCCTTCTACTGCACTTTCTCGTCGCTCCTGTAAACGTAATTGGAGCTCCAGTACCGCACGTTCTGCTTCTAGGCGCGCACGAGTATGGTCATCTGCGTCTAAGCGAGCCCGAGCAAGGGCTTCTGCTTCTTTAGTAGCCTCGCGTTCTGCTGTACGCTGGTCCCTCTCGCGCACTCGCTCTTCATCCATCCATTGTTTCAAAGCTGCCCCAGACAACCCCAACTCCTGGCCAACCTTCATTAATTTCTCGGTATCCATTCTCAGCCGTCGCACCGTTTCGCAAGGTGAAGCTCTTTAGGGTGTCAGTTAAGAGCAAGGTCCTGTCGCGGACGCCAGATATGTAGTGGACCGCGTTCACGCTTGCGTGGGTGTGCGACGCGAAGAGCATGGACAAAGAGACGACATCTTTGGGCCAGTAGAAAAATATATTAAAGCGTTAAACACTAGAAAATGAGAAAATTCAAAAAAATTAATTATCGGAAAATCTAGCACTTAAAGGGTAATTAAAAAGGAGTACTTGACATAGTCCGTGAAGCGGGTCTGAGTTCTGATCATGGTTGACACGCCGAAGTCTTGATGCCAGGTAGATTGGCGCGTTGGGGCTGGGTAGTGGACGACGGGGTGGCTTGAAGAGTGTGGCCTGAAGTAGCGACAGGGCAGCCTCGGAGGCCCGCTGACCAGGCCTGTGTTTGTGGACGACGAACTGAAGCCGTGCCGACCACGCCTATCGTTGCGGGTCGTTTTTTTCGTCCACCATATCCTGCTCGCTTGTCCTGTTCGGTCACTTCCAGGCTTCCTTCTACTTCTTCTTTCTCCACCACCCGCCACTCGCGCCAAATTTTCTCCGTGCACACAAACACACAGTCAACCAGCCACATCAGCATTCCTTTTCGTCGTCGTCCTCTTTGTTCTTCTACATTGAAGTCCGAAATCACCACAACGCGTGTCTATGCAAGGAATCCTTAAAGATTTAGTTTTTAGGTGTACTTGTATGAGCCACCTGTTTCTAAATTATTAAAAAAATATTTTCACCAGCTCTAAGAGAACATTTCTAGTGCGCACAGCATTAACTAAGCACTACGGGCGTTCGCACAAAACATATCAAAGCAAAGCTTGTTGGGTGTCACCAAACATAAATTAAGCTTCCCTACCCGGGCAACTATAATTACCTCTTGCCCCGAAACACGATGAAAGGAGACTCATTACTCATATAGCGTTAGAAGCCAATACCATTAGTGAGGCGCGCCAGGAAAGTGTGCCAGTTCTCGACGTGCCTCCAATACAGGGCCTCAGTAAAGGGGAACGCGCCACGCTACTTAATTTACAATGCAGTGAAAATCCTGGTATAACAGTTTGGCAGGTTTCCTGCCCTCGGAGACGAAAAGCAAATATGGGGTGGCTACACCGGATCTCTCGCTGAAAACGAGCCGGAAAAATTGACGCCTGCACATATTAAGCTTCAACTTTCATTCAATATGCACTGGAGTGGTCGGTTTTACCCTGCGGAATATCAACGTGTCGTCCTGTTCTTGTAAAAAAATGAAATCCAACAAACTTTCCAATGTTGACGGCGGTCGTTTGCGCAGAAAGACAAGTTAGCTATCAATGTAACTTGGGGGGACATATTCTCATGAGGCCACAAGTGCGTGCGAAAAACGGTGTGCAACATCCGATTTCTGCTCCTTTCGGGAGATGGAGGCACAGGTTAACTTTATCTCTAACTCGATCGTCTGCGAATGCCTCCGCCGTTGAGTTTAGAGCTTATATTGGTGTAATTGTTTACAGGAGAAGTGCGCTTTAATATTTTACTGGATAAAACCGACCACCTTAGGCCTATTTGCTGAAAGTTGGAGATTTCAATGTTTAGGCGCCGAAATTTCCAGCTCATTTTACAGCGCTATATCCAGTGTAACAACTCTGTTGTGAAAAACTATACTCCGGAAATCAGTAAAGAGTTGATGAAAATTCCCATCTAAGAACACCGTTTCGATAAATTTTCGAACCATAAAACAATTGCTAATGCTGTACGCCACCAATGCGCATGCGCACATTCCTTGAGCGTCACTTGATAAGGTTGGGAGTGTCAACACGATTATTTTTATTCACTTGTTATAATAAATCATATGGTATATGAATGCCTCAAGGCAGTTTCAGGTGCCGAGCTTTGGACAATTGAAATTTAGTACAACGACATTGATGCAGGAATCATGCAATGCTTACAATTCTTTTTAAATTTATTTAATATAACTTATGTCGCCTTGTTAGGGCGTTATATAAAGGGCGATACAAAATTTGATGACACAAAATACAACATAAAACACCGCACTTCTTACTTAAAACACAAACAAATTAACACTCACACATGCACAATTCATGACTGTCGCAAAGTAATAATTATTACTTTGCTTACTTAGAAAATTTTCACAGAATGCATGACGAGAGTTGTTTGCGAAATACCAATGGCAGGCGGTTTTGTATGTATTATTCAGGCAGGCTGGTGTTTTAACGATCGCGCCCTCGAATTTGACGCGGAAGCACGAGCAACCAAACCAGGACATCCGGCCACGCACTGCAGCCGCTGCCCTTGCCCCCTATCATTTGATGAAACCAAGTGTTTGGCCAGATAGCCAGATAATGTATCTATCTAGCTACACGATACAATGTGCGTTGCAAGTTCACCAGAGTTTACGTCATCTCGTTGTCCCTTTCTATTTTTTCGGCGCTTGTCTACGATGATATCGAAAAGGCCCTAAAGCATCGGCAATGCCCTCGTCTGATGATAACTTAGCCTTTTGAACTGCCGCGATGTCAATCTTTTTCTGGATAAAAAGACGTAACAGCTGATATTGCTCCATTCAAGACCTCTTACATTTAGGCTCATAAAATGTAAGGAAAAGACGGAGGGAAATAAGACGGTTTAGTGCACACTAAAGTGTCCATATTGTTTTTTTTTTGGTCACCTTGGTGGATCCGAGATGCTAGGAGTACAGCTGACACCTTGTTTCCACCTGTTTCCTCCTTTGTTTTTATCTTGACAAACGTCCCTCGTCAGCAGAAACATTTCCTGTTGGGCGAACCTCGGCAACGGCATTTGCTGTACTTGTTGGTTCCAATCCCTTGACGGCCGATGGGATTGCCGTGACCGCGGGCGCTGTAAAAGCCTGGCGCTCTGTTTCTTGCTCTCCTCCAATTTCTTTGACAACGAATATTGACGTTGACAACGTTGATTGCTTTTCTTCGTCGTCAGGTGGAGTATTTAGTTCCAGGAGGCCCATCTGGATTGTCTTCTTTGTTAGGGGCAGACGTCTGTGATTGGATGGCTGTTTCTTCAGTAGATTCGTGTTCTTCATACTGGGAAAACGCTGCAACCGGTGGGGTGTACCCAGATACCCCCGACAACCTCTGCGACACCCATCAGCAGCTCCGACTGGTTGTCATTGTATTGAGTCTTTGGTCCGAGAAGCTTAGTTGCTTACGTTGAGATGCATCTGTTGGTTGTGTGTCCATACAATTCACATTTAAAAATCTTGGCGTCCTGCACTGGTGGTGAACGTGCCCAACTTTGTCGCATCGGAGGCACAGTGGTGGTCGTCCCGGTATGAGGACGAGACTCTGACACACAAAAAGCTTCAGAAGATGTAATAGTTTTTTTTTTTATCACTACGCTTTTGTGAAGTGTAATGTTCCCTTCTCGCTTTAGAGACTTCATACGCTTCATTCCAAGACACCGCTTTTTCACGTGGGTGGTGTTTCGCAAGGTTCTGAAGGCTTGCAGGGTCTGAACGATGCGTCGGTCTTCCATGTGATCCAGCAGACACAGAAGTTTATTTTGATGTCACGTGTATCTGTGTAAACTACGAGACACCCCTTGCCTTTCACAAGAAGCTCTCCTCGCTGATGCAGCTTCCCTCGCGCGAGCGCGTTCGAGCACGTCATCATTCAAACGTGAGCCACTCGGAACTGCCCGCTAGCCTTCACACCGCGGAAGTCAATAACCTCTTTGATGGCGTCTCGAAAGTCCGGAGCCCGTGTCGGAGTGGAGACAAACAGAATTCAATGTCAAGTTGCCGGTTGGAAATTCTGTAAGCATTACCTTGCAGTCAGAAGTACTGTTACCAGAAGCTACGGGGAAGACACGGTCAGTAGCCGATGCGCTGTTTCCGGCAGAGAGCATTGTTCGATGTGGCCGTTTCGAACGGTATCTCCTTTCGAACCGACAAGCTACGCCACAGCCTTAATAACCCGCTCGATACTTAGGTGTTCGTAACATCCAATGCTCACTGAACGCGCTCTCTGAAAAACAAAACAAATTGCCGATAACAAAATGCCGCTGTAGCATTGTCAACGCCAAGAGCTCGTGCCGGGATACGCGCTTTAACGCGCTCCTAAACAAAAAGAAAGAAAATCATTTGGAACAAAGCCGTCAAATGTCTATTTTGTGCCGAACGTTTTTGCTCATTCATCCCATGGTTCGTAAACGTGACACCAATGCCCAAAAACTTCGCCGTCTCTTGTCGCAGCTATCGCTGTGACTGTAATGTAAAATAATTAACACAGTACTGCTAAATGAATTTTTTTTCCGGGATTTTGAGCACCAACATCGCAACATCCGACATGACAAGCCAGCTTCTTTGACGTCATTAAACAGACAAGTCAAAGACGTGCTCCAGGCAGAGTAGACAAAACTCCTAATCGTTTTTATTGCCTTGCCAAATCAAGACTGGAACGGAAGCTTGCTCCACCAAAACTCCATAGTAACTTGGTTGCCTTCCGCGGGTGTTTCAAAAACGAACCGGTATCTGGAGGCTTTCGCAGAGCTCCGCAGCGACCCCGCTTGTCTCCAGAGAATTCCTACGAATTATCGAATGAATTTCGTTCCGCGTGAAGCGATCTGGGAATACGCAGCTGTCTTTCCGAGGAAGAAAAATGAAGGCGGCAGTCGGAGGCGACAAATTGTCGGCAAAACCTTTCCGACCCCAATTTTTCCACTCCTTGCTGCTCCCTTTGATAAGACACGTTACTCTGTGTAATGTTTTCATGTCTATTTGTTTCTCCTTTTGCAAAACTGGTGAGTTGGTCTTCGACACGCCCCCTTACTCCCATCCACGTGAGAAATAAGGTTTTCTGCGCGTATCTCAGCGGCTCATAATTGAGCGAGTTTCATCCCAGTTTCATTCCGAATGCAGATCCTACCCCATATTTCATTCGTTTTCCCGCGTAGCGTTTTAATAATGCATTCGTTTTTTTCTTCGGCATTTTCTTGCCACCCACCTATTTTTTTTCCAATTTCACACCTCCTTTCTTCTTAGCAAAATCTGCTACCCACTTTTACACACACGAAATTTACAATTTGTTCATTGCTTCTTCCTATTACATTTCTCCCACGTTTTTCGGCGACACAAGTGTACCTCAGTTCTTTAGAGTGGAACGGAAACTTTTTTGCGTATTTTTTTACTCTTTTTTGTCGCATCTAAACTATATGCTTCTGCAGCTCACATTATGTTTTATTCCACCCTGTTTTGTTTTGTTTTTGCATGTTCGTTTTAATGGCAGAACGGGAGGAGTTGTATCTCTCCATAGTGTCGATGCGCTATTTTGTTACTATTGGAAGTTGTACCTCCCCTTGCGTCGTTCCGAGCTTGTGTAACTCTGGTTGGGCCGCGCCGCACGTTTGCATTATTCAGCAATCCCTTTATATTTTTTTTCTCTCCTTATTTTTCTATATTTCTTCTTCCCCGAAATGCTGACTCTCTATCGGCGGCACGCTACCACAAATAACCACTCTGATACACACGATGCTCGGCTATAATGCAACTGTACTTGGTTCTGCGACCAGCTGCATTCAGACTAGATAGGTAGGCAAGCCGTTCTTAATATGCGCATTACTACGCAGTCGTAATGCACCGCTGGGATTTGTGCAGGTGAATGATGCCTTTGGGTAAGGTTTTGTGGGCTAGATGGAAGTGCACGAAGGTCGTTCTTTCCCTGCAAGTGCACCTCGGTGAGCGGCGGTCTGCTGTGGCGTTGTGTTATTAAGGGGGCAGGCGGAATGTAGGAACATAGGTTGGACGACATCTCACCGCCAAGATTTACGAGTGATAAGTATTGAGGTTGGAATCAGAAAGGTTAAAACTTCGACTAATGCAGCATGCATCAGACAACAATTTCCTTTGGCCTATGTTTTCTTCTTTTTCTGTTTTGTTTTACGGTCCTTTTTCGGTGCGTCTTTGCAGCGACTCAGTTTAGAGTGCGTCCGAATAAGTAGAATAAACTATACGTGAATGCAAAGCTCAACGAAGTACTGTTTCGCCCGTATTGTGCATTCCACTCGAAGACGATGCCGTCCCTGCGAATTCTGGCTTGAGAACTTTTTGACGCGAAATTTGCGAATAATCCTGCAATGTCTTATAATGCGGAAAATTAAATAAATTCAACGAGCCTGATGCGCCAGGGCTGCGTCCACATCGTCTACTCCTAAGGCTAAAAGCAAAGGAGTGTACCATAACTCATGTTTCGTTTGATTGTGACTGATCGCGAACTCCTGGCGTGCTAGCACAAAGTGCACATTAGAATTTAACTCCTTGCGTTAAGAAAGATATGCGAAAGGCGTATCCGTAATTCACGTGACGTCACGTGAAACTGACGTCAGAGTGTCACAAGACACTTTGATTTCTAGCTATATTTAGAGGACGCAGTTTCCCCTAAAAGAACCTCACAGTGTAACCAAACCTCATGCCAAGTTACAGTCAGTGAAAAACTGCTCCGCTAAATTTAGCGATTCAAGATGGGCACACACATACAGCACATGGGATGCGCTGAGTAATTTCGCCAATAACGGCTGTCAGTTTAAAACGCATTGTATGGTACCGATATTTTTATGTTCAAAAAGTAAACACTTGACCGACGATCTCTAGCGCAAAAAGCAAGCATGTGCAGGCCATCCTTTTTGAAGCATTAGGTATAGCCACCATTCGCGAAACCCAAAAACCGTTCTTGAACTAACTGGGTGGTTGGGATCGGGTTGCCTATATTTTCTCTAGCTTCCTTTAGCTGGTCGCCTGTTCTTTTTTTTTATATCATAATTTGTTTTATTAATTTTGCAGTTTTGTCGGCGAATCTTTTTAAACACCACGAGAAAAATTTTGCCTTCTACTTGTAGCGAACGAGGGGCAAATACATTTCCTGAGGAACGCTATACCAGCTCAGCTAACCAGGAGCATAACGTCATTAAAGCAAGCGAGTTGAACAGCTGCCAACAGTCTAACACCAACGAGGTGGAATGGCCTGCATTTTACGTTTATTATGATATTGCAATCAAAACAAAGGTGAACTTGAGCTGAACATGAAAACTGATAATATTCCCCGGAGAAGGGAAATTTTTCAGTCTCGCCCCAGTCACCTAGCTGTGTTTGGAAATTTCTATGTGTCTGTCTGTTTTTTTTACTAACGTAGAAGTTTGGGCTGGTTGGTATTTCATGATTAAAAATTAAAACAGCGCAAGGGCACGGACCAGAACAAGAAGGTAGACGAACAAGGCGCTGAGTTACAACTAAAGTTTATTCGTGCTAACATCAAGTACAAATACTGTAACGTCATGACACACAAATAAAGATAAAATACATGTAATGGACGCCACGTGCTCCTTAGCCACCGTTATGCGCTGTCACTGTGTGTCTAGAAAGCAACATTCCTTTCGGATAAACATATTGAAGGAGTGCTGACACAGCTTTCCCCAAATTTTCCAATTCCCCGCATCTCAATGATTTCTCGAATGCGTTTGTCTTTATTTTGCCTAATCCCTTCACACTTGTCGGAGACGGGCGTGCAGCAGCAGTCACGGCATAGCAGGCCAAGGTGACCTGACACAACGCTAAAGACATTTTACTTATGGTCTCGCAAGCGATCATTGTTGCTTTTTTTTGCCTCCCTTGTTTTCTTTTTTCATGAATCATTACAGGTATAATTTTCCAGTTCGCTTGCCCCTTTGCATTAAGTGCATTGTCATCATATCCTTAAAATGCAGGACGTTCACCCATGTTGGTTAGACTGGTGGCAATTGCTAAAACCGATTTGCTTTACTGACGTCAACTTCTTGTTAGCTCAATTGGTAGAGCGCTCCACTGGAATTGGATAGGTCCCTGCTTTGATATCAGGACCGGGAAGATTTGTTCAGTCGCGAACCAGTCACCTAGGAGGTTTTGGAGATTAGGGTTTGTCTATTTTCCCCCCGTTCCACCTTTTCAGGGATTATTACCGGTATTCTTCTCCAGCTCCCTTGCACTTTGCACGAATTAGCTTATCATCAAAATAGGTTATCTTTTATTCTCACGCAGTGATAATAAATATTTTAAAAGAAGCAAAACAAAATTGGCGATATAGGACAAACACAACACACATCTCAATTTGAGACGTCTTGTGTTTGTCCTTTATTTGTAGCCTCCGTCTTGGGTTTTAGAAATGTTTAACTTCAACCAGCTCGCCTGCCTGGTTACGTTATCTTCAATATAATCAGGAAGTTTAAACCCTATACTGAGGTGGAAACTTGAAGATGTATTAGAAGAAACAAAAGAAAGGTGACAGAGGAGCGTCGCAAACTCAGCCAACAAATTATTTTGATTTCACACAACGGCTTTTAATACTTTTCCCAAAGTCGTCCACAACGCCAAAAACAAGAAAAAGAAAAAAAGAAAAGCACACACACACTTTGTTTTTAAGGTGACTCAATTCTAAGTGAGTTCGTTCCAAACACACAAAGGTATGAACGCAAACAGTAGGTCCAGAAGGAAATCCCGACCGAAACAGTTCAAACAAACCTAAGACTTTTTTTACATATATACACAGAGAAATAAAATAACAATGTCAGTTTAGAACGCAAAGCTTTCCGCATATAAGGGGTGAAATTTTATATATATATTTTTTTTTTGTTCAGAATTTGTTGAGGCAACCTCGGTGGATTTGTAGATTATTCCATGGGTCCTCCAGATAACCTCTGAGCAGCCATTACGGGCAAGAAATAAAGTGAGAAAAACAAAGTCTGTATAACCCTGTCGGAAATTCTTTCCTTACGTGTTTCATCAACGAGTTGAACTCGGGTTGCTTTGTGCGTTGGGGGCCCGGGGGGGGGGGGGGGGGGGGGAGGGGAGGGGGAGATGTTGTTTATGGCAAGGAACCTGCGTACTTCCTTCGGCTGAGCCAAGGACGGTGATCGTGCGTCCGCTGCGCCATCTGGAAAGTGAGTTCGGAATCTTTGGCGGGCATTCATTGGGGACCTCAGTAGTAGATAATATCTGGGGGCTATCTATACGTACCCTCGGCTACTTTTCTTAAATTCTTGCGAGCAAGATATAATCAAATTAAAAAGCTACCAATTAAAAATTAAAAATAAAGTTTGACCACGCTGGAATTTGCTACGTTGAGTTTTATATCAATGTCAAAAGAACGTAGCGAAAATTTCAACAAAAAAATGTGCACAATGGAACTATAGATTGGGTGGAACCCTAGAGTAATACCTATTTTTAAATGAATACTCAAATATTAAATCAGATAAGTGACTAGATTAAGCGATACATATCACATATTATTCTGAACAAAACTATAAGAATCCATCAAAAGCAAGTCATATGTTTTTGACCCTTCGAATAAGGATATCCGACAGCAACAACTGAAATCTAAGAAAGGCAAGAAACTCGTAAAAAAATAAGCATTACTGCCGTGTACTTAGACTTTAATATCCATTTTGATTTTACTTAAAGCATAGTTGGTAACAATATCAGGTTTCTTAAAAGACTTAGTTTTCCTAAAAAAAAACACTTTAAAGTATTAGGGCGGCTTCAAGTTCTTAGTTTCTGCTGAGTTTTATTCTCGGTAGTGACTGAATCCTGACAACAGTTTTCTTTTAAAAATAATATTTTACTGTTAAAATATGTAACATATTTTATTTCATACATTTCTTTTGGAAGTATCCATTCCATATAACGAACAAAAAAGTGGCTAAATACTTTCTTATGAAACACGGATTTGATTGGTTTAATCTAAGAAGTGTTTGTTTAACATATGTATTTTACGTTGTGAAAATTTTAACCCATAGAGAGATAATGCGTTTCTGTAACATCTATACGTTTATAGATTTTTTATAGTACCATACAATAATTTTTTGATCAGAAGTTCCTATTTAAGAAACGCAAGCCTTATAAACCTGCATTCACAAAAACTAAAACTTCTGAATTAAAGCGTATTTAGCTGACAATAGTACTATTTATGATAGCAAACTTTTCTAATATTTTTGAAAGCAAAACAAAGGAAGCTACAGACCTATATATAAAAAAAATTAGATAGGTGTATAGCTTTGTCTGTTGTTTTTCTCACATTTGTATTGATAACTTTCACTTTTGCAGGGCGTTTTTGTGTCAAACATGGAGATACGATGTTCAAAACATAACTTATTTGGCTTATCTGACTACCCAGAAAGTAATGAGCACGTCGGTGCACATCACACATAAAATAGAAGGTGGATTTTTGTCGCTTCTGTCGTCCTGTTTGACGTGTTTATATCGCTTCTACTCTTCGTCCTATTGTCAGCGTTAAAGCTTGGACATTTCTTTGGTGGCAGACGTGTTTGCGCCATCGACATTTCTAAAACATCCTGAAGAAAGCCAGTGTTCTCGTTTTTAGGCTCGATCTATGCACAGACGTTTGCGACAAGATTATCTCAAACGAAGTTTCTTTAGCAGCGTCTACTGAGATCACCGTCACTATCTAAGTGCGCTTGCAAGCCCATAGAAATAAAAGAAGCAGCAACGACATCGACAAGGCCGACAGAGAAAACGAGAACGCGAACGCTTCCTATGTTTGCTTGTCCTCTAACAGATCAAAAACTGCCCCGGGGGCCGTACTACGAGCTTTGCCTCAGAGCAGAAGCGTCCTGCTGAGAAGACAACGCCCCAGGGAATCACACTGCTTCCGCTGTTTTAGTTCATATCCAGAGCTGCTCGAGGAGTCGTACTCCTTCCTACCTTGTTTTTTTTTGTTTTTTTTTTGATTATTTGATGCTATAAAAAGCGGGATCCCTTCATCGGGCGTAAAATGTATATTATCAGCAAGAAGTAACAAAACGGAGGGGGAGGGGGGGAGGGGAAGGGGAGGGAGGAAAGGGGGGGGGGGAAGGGGCCCATGCGCAGCATTCTAAAAAAGCGTTAAACGAAACGGAGTGTGGAAACAACATAGCTTTACGGGAGACAGAAAGCGCGCTAGGCGGATGTGTGTGTGTGTGTGTTTGTGAAGAATGGGAGGGGGTGGATGTCACTTCGTCTTTTGGTTGTAGAGAACTCAAGCATAAGCAGCTAGTCGGCTATTATTCGTACTTCTATGTAATTTTTTGTTGCAACCCGTTGCATTCCATAGGGTGAGTGTGTATATGAAGCTACGAGTCCCTAAATCAGCTCATTTCGTAGCACCAGTTAAGCAAAAGAAATTCCCTCGGCACCTTGGTTCAATTGCATAAAACGGCCGACAAATAACCCAATGTAAAAGAAACACAAAATATAGACATAACTTAAATAGGAATTATACGTACTAGAGAAGTACTCGACAACACTAAGGCGATGAGCGCCCAATATTAATGCTGTTGATGGCTTCTTTCAAGAATTCAGTTCATTGTCAGAATCAGTTTGGCGAAATGAGAATAAAATTGGGCATACGCTTCTTCGTTCATTTGTTTGAAAATGTTAAACACACTTTCAAAAAAGAAAAAGAAATACTCTTTTCCTTTTTTCAGTCAATTTTTCGGCGGTTCCGGTTTGAATTTTTGTGACGCTGGCTCCACATCCGGTTTCCGTTTCTCCCATTGTTTGTCCTCGAGTTCCGGTTTCGTTTTTCAAGCACACCGCCAAAAAAAAAAAAAACAAAAAAACATATGTCTCCTTTTCTTAACGTTTTTATTTTATGTGTATGTTGTGAAAGTGTCTCGTTGAACCTTTTGAAAAGAGGCAGAAAACCGCGGTGTGCGTTTATTTTCTTTTTTTTTTTTCTGTACCAGCACGTTGGGAAAAGAAAGTGGTCGTTTGAAATACGATCGCTTTCATGTATTGTTTTCAAACCGAACATCGCCATTTTTCACCGCGAACATTTTTTTCCCTGCATCAGTTTACAGGTTCGTCTTCTTCTAATAGCACCCGGTGGCCTTTTAATGTGCACGAATGTTTCCCTGGATTTGCTCATATAAGTACCCACTCGTCTTGTTTATTGCAAACAATAAATCTGCGCGTTATGCCGTGTACTCTAGTCGCGCAGTTTATTGGGATTGACAACAGTAAATATCGCTTTTGCTGGTACTTCACATAAGCTCAGTACACTACGTTAATCGTTATGATTACAATATTCTATGTATTGTGTACAGGGTGTGTTATTTCTAAGACGTGAATATATACAATAGACGAAACACTGGACTATATATATATATATATAGGTCAGGCAGAGTAGTTTGAGAACAATGAAGCGGAAAATGTAATAAGGCAAAGAGACGCACTGTCGGAATTGCTATACTAAGAAGTTTATTATATATGTTACGACAGCTTCGCCGAGAGGCTCGGCTTCGCCAGGATATAGCATACATTTCATCCCTTGATATATATATATATATATATATATATATATATATATATATATATATATGTGTGTGTGTGTGTGTGTGTGTGTGTGTAAAGTAACGTTACCGACCGTGGCGGACGTGAGGGCACCAGTACAGAAACTATCAGTAGCCTAGTTACCTCAAATTCACTCAATAATCTTAATTATAATTTTTATCTGGCCTATTTTAATTTCAGATTTGTAGCCAGCTGTTAATATAGGGCGAATTAATAGTTAGCTTCTAGCAAAAATATCTTTCTCTTGCAGTCAGATGGTGAAATTCGGTAAATTACCATATGACAACTCGAAGATCTAAAAAAAAAAAAATAACAATTTACCTGGCCAATAATAAAAATGGCCATTACTGGAAGATGAAGACAAATAGGGGAAGGTCACCCAACCTCTTTTCGTCGTTAAGTGGTGATCTGACAGTCTTGAAACTCGAGTGCCACTAAAAAAAAAAAAACTCACACGACTCATTTTTTTTTTTTTTTTTTGCCATAAGCCGGCCGACTCATGTCAAGCTTTCTTTTCCAGATTTGGCGAGTTTGACTCAAACATTATGTTCGTTCTTTTCCTCTGGTTAAGTTCATTCTATAATCTCCGATATTATCAAACACTTGGTCACAAAAACATGTGTAGCGCAGCTCTAAATGTCCAGAGAAAGGCATCCTTTGGCAGAATTCTACATAACGCTCAGTGCCTTTGACAGTTGCGCGTGAATTTTCGTGTTTCCCCATATTTTTGCGATTCAAAGCTATTTAAGATCCTTCTATCCCACCTGACATATGCTTTAAGTTATACTATCGCGCGTCCAGTCTTCACTTGCCTCGTGGTGATTGGCAGGATATGCCTAGCCGTGATCCGGCGATTGGGCAGGCGTTATTGTAATACCGGAAGATATGAATTGGCCAAACGAGAACTTTGCCCACGGCGACGCTTTTGGTCGCAGACGCCACAAATAGACGTTTGCATTTACGGCTTTTGCGCGCCGCCATCTTGTTTCTGGTACGGGTAGGTCATCTGATATTCAAACATTGCTGAGGCGTACCCACGGTCTCAAGAATGCTTGGCTCTTAGAAAATCTACCAACACCAGCACCAAGATGGCGGCGGCCCCTAGCCGCCACCATCTTGGTGCCTGTGTGCAAATTACTATAGACCGACACAATCTCTATGAACAAGTCAGCGTTTGCCCGAACCAGGTGTAGGCGCTGCACGTGCGCAGATACTAGATTCATGTGAAGTGTCAGTGCATGCGCCATGCCGACAACAACGCCACCAAAGTGGCGTGTTATTGCGTACCTTTTGATTGGTCGTTCCTACGAACCGCTCAGCCCTTTTTACCATGGCATACCGACCGGGCTATGAAGCTTGGTACAACAGACTGCGCCACCTTATGAGAAACGTCTGCGACAAAACACTCCAGATAATTTGGAAATAAAGTTACGCTAAACATTATTATTTTTATTACTATTATTATTTTCATCATCATCATCATTATCAACGCCATCGCCATTCCAACTCCCATCGTCATTGTCAGCAACAGCAGCAGCAGCAGAAGCATCAACATCATTGGACCGAATCTCAAGCTCGGATATCCGACTGCCCTGCTGAAAGCTCACAGAGCGGTCGTGTCCATTCTTTCGGTGATTACTGCTGCCCATAGTTACCCTTTCGGGCTACCAGCCGCGCTGACTATACTTCGTTGACCCCTAATATGAGACTGCGGTCTACGTGCTCGTCGGATCAGTCATGCGTCTTTCTTTTGCCATATCATCACGCTCGCACCCGTGCCCACGCTCAGAGAGCAGAGTCACGTGATAAAAGGAGGCGTTTGATTGGTTCCACGAACGCGTAGATTTCACCACACTCCCAAATTTAGGCCTTGGGACTGTGAAACAAAGGTAAGCCTTCGCGAAAGCTTTTTCATGTTCTTCTCAAGATTTCTTCTTTTTTTTTTTTAAGTTAAGAGTGGATTTGAAGCTTGAACTTACCTACACACGCCCTGGAGTTCTTATTTTTCAAGTGATAAGATAAGCTCTCTAAGTTTGAGGCAAAACACCAGTGTGCGCTGAATGAGGATTGACGATTGAGTGGATGGAAGTTTGCGGCGGACACATCTGATTTGGGTGGTGACTTGAACCACATAGTCCTTTCTTACGGCTCCCCCGGGTGGCCATGGAAGGAGTTCCGCAAATATATCTTCTTCTTTCCGTCCGAAGGTTTGACATTTATTTTTAGTTGTAGACTAAAAAGCGTCCCGTTTGTGCTCTGTGAAAGAATCGCTACGGAAAGTGGAAGTAACAGCCGGTAACTAATTTAGGTAGTTCCTTTGCTGCTTGGAACAGCGGAGTCTCTTTATCAAACTAATTAGCGTTCACTACTGCAAACGTTGATAACTTTCTTGCGGTGGAACGCGAGAGCCTAAACGTCTCTTTTAATAATTGCTGGTCCAGCGTTCCGGCAGACACGAAAAAAACTCACCCTACATGTACGTGATGTTTAATTTTAATTAGAAGATAATTTACGTGAAAAAGGATCTGACAGTTAGATGTGGGCTGTCTTCACGGTGTATTTTTTAGAATCGGTGGACATAAGGTAAAGAAGTAACCGTCGCCAGAAGTAGCATAATTAACTACAATATATTACCGACGTTTTACTGATTAGCTTATGGGGCATGTGGCATTTGCAGTTTTAAAGACAGCCAGTATAAAAGGATGAACTAATTAAAAAAGTTTGCAAATCTTAAAGGGGTTCTACAAAAAAAAAAAAAAAAAACTATTATTTCTCGCGTTTTCGTCGCCGGACTTTAAGATTGGACGCCGCAAGTGTGAGGAGGAAAGGGCGGAAACTTGTAAAACTGAAGTGGAAAGGAGCGACCCCTCCTCCACAACGGCTTTTCTCGTGCGCGCCTTTTTCCTCATCGCTCTGTCTTCGCACTGATTCTAGTGCGCCAAAGAGCGACGCAATCATTTCGTGCGCCTCGTCTTGGCAACGCGTACTTCGCTGATGTGCCGACGTTGAGCTGCCAAGATAATAAAGTGCCCTAAGCGGTAACGTCACTCCTTCACGCATTACAATACGCGTATCCAGATGCAGTCTCGAACGAAGTGATTTGCACCGCGCGTTTCTAGTCTTGAGAGCGTACCTCAGTGGTGCCCAACTGCACTGGACGGTGGGTTTTCTCGTCAGTGAGCTGTTGCAGCCTGCGTAGGCGTTATTCCGGACGCTGGTGGCGGCTAAATTGCCGCGTTCTATTTTGTTTCGTATTCCATGGCGAATAAAATTTTTCTATGAATAATAATAATTGCGTCGTGGGGATATTTATACAGCGTGTAGTTGGTCTGCCATTAAAGTTGCGACGAGTCACACGCTGTAGATGAGCAATTTAGCCAGTGCAGTACAACCGCTAGCCTGGGGTCTTTAACGTGCTCACGCAGTAGTGATACACGACCTCACGCGGGTACGATGCTCATCCAGATCGAAACGGGCAGGGGTGGGGCTCGAACCCAGGATCCCTGGGTTCCGCAGCGCGAGCTTTCGCTCCACGCGCGTCGAGCTGGGTGTGCGCTTCAGCCCACTCGGCCACCGATCCCCCCCGACTTTTCTATGATTTTATGAAAGCATTGTATTATTTTCAGAAACAAAAACAAAGAAATGGAAGCTATTCTTGGTGAGTTCATGTGCGACAGAAATTCAACGAGTCTCATGAATCGAACATCATGCGTATACTGAACGTACCGGTGCAACGTTACCCGAACAAAATTTGAAAAAGCTCTCAAATAATACCGCATGACCAATATAAAGTGTCAACGACAGCCACTTCACGACGATCGGGCGGAATCCGGCTTGTTTGGGACATTCACAGCACCATAGCAAATGAACGACCGTGTCAATTCCGCCCCCATACCCCGGATCCGACCCTATCAGCCATTTTTCGCGACAACCGGGAACATAGTCGACAAGCTTTTCGGTGATTAGGGCATTGTAGTATACCTTGAACTATGCAGATAAAACTGGTGGTGAGCATGCGCAGCTGCGGCGCTTTCTTTACGGATAACGTAGCGGAGGAGACAAACGGTCTACTCAATTCCTTAATATCTCAACGAAAATTATCCTTGAAGAAAGTCGAACGGCCCGCGTCGCGGGCTGCTTGGCGCGCTTGGCGTTCGCCCTCTTCGTTCGTTTCCTGTGAAAACGGAGCAGGCTACAAACGCTGGTATTCTCTGGTTCTCACGGCGGCAGGTAGCACAAAAAGGATAAGCATCCTGAGCAGGCGAATTAAGTAATATATTTTAAGAAAAGCCGGCGAACTCCGAATGCACAATGCAGGTGTGGTGTCGCGCTGACCGGGTTTTCACAGCTCAGGCGGGTGGCAGAAATTTCTGGCTATACTCTATTTTACCTTAGGTCCAGGCGCAGCGGATGCTATCAAACATTGGAGCCAAATTAAGGCCATGTGAGTGTCACCTGATCTTGAAGAGGGGGCAGAGCTACGCGGGGAAAGCGTATCACGGGTTAGGTCCACGGAGTGGGATTGGCTGGGATGGCTCATAGAGTCCGCTGCGCCCGTACGTAATCTGAAGCTGAGTGCTCTCTCCACCAGAGACACTAGCTTTGGCAAAAGTAAAAAGCTTTAACTTCACCACTGTACATCCTCCTCTTGCACTAATGGCAGCTTCCGTTGAGGAGCGTTTACACGAACTAGACCGTTGCATCTGCGAAGAAGCTCGCTTGAAAGCCATTCGCGTACTTTCAAAGGTAAAGCAAAGGAGGCATTTCAATTATAGCACAGACAAAATATCTGCCTCCAAGAAGCTAAAGGAAGACAACAGCATCGCAATTCTCCCTGCTGACAAAGGAAATGTCACAGTGATGTTGAACCGCACGGACTATGATAAAAAGGTGCACGAACTTCTGAACACCACAGCGTATATGATGCTACCGAAAGACCCAATATAAAAAAATTCAAGGAATCTTAAACAAAGCACTTTACGCTGTCTTCAATAAATATCCCAAGTCTCGGGCCCTCTACCTGCACCTTATTTGCCGAAACGGCTCGACACCTGCGTTCTACGGCTTACCAAAAAATACACAAGTCTTGAATTCCGTTCCGTACAATAGTCGACTTTACTACGACTTCACCATTACGAGCGCTGCCAAATTATCTTCATCGTCTGTTTCTTCCACTCATGGGAAAAACCAACACGCATGTTGAGAACACAACCCACTTCATCGAACTCGCTTCGGACCTGCGATTGAACGACGACGAGTGCCTTGTTTCTTTTGATGTGGTATCTCTCTTCACGAGTATTCCCATTCGACTCGCAGTGTCTGTTATCAGAACGGCACTCTCGTCAGACACGACTCTACCTGAAAGAACCCACCTCTCGGTGAATGAGATATGCCGCCTACTAGAGCTGTGCCTGAAGAATACCTACTTTTCTTTCGCCGGTCGCTTCTACAAGCAAGGTAGCGGCACAGCCATGGGTGCCGCTGTGTCCGTCCGGCCGGTAGCCAACCTCACAATGAAAGCCATCGAGCAAAAAAACCCCAAGCACGTTTCTTTCCATACGCACTTTGTTTCGACGTTATTTGAATGATTGCTTCTGTGTTGTCAAGACCAGCGAAGTCGATCGCCTTCACGGATACCTCAATTCTATCCATCCAGACATTCAATTCATGGTCGAACATGAGTTTAACGGTTACCTACCATTTCTGGATGTGACCGTGGAAAAAATAAGGAACGATTTAACCTTCCAAGTATACAGGAAAGCAACGCACGCCGGTTGCTACCTACACTTCTTGTCAGACCACCCCACAACTCACAAATCCCTTGTGGTGTCGGCGCTCTTTGGACGAGCCCTCACGGTCTGCTCAGCAAAGAGTCACTTAAGATGGAAGTCGATCTTTTAAAACGAGACCTTCGAAAAAACAACTGCCCCACAAGATTCGTCAACAAGATATACAAAAAACTTTGTCAACCTTCTACATCAAAGAACAAAAGCACCGCCAGCCGCATGTGCGCCCCCTACCTCCATGGCACGAACGAGGTCCTAGCCCGCGTTCTGAGACTGTACGGCATATCAGTTACACATAAACCCGTCTCAACTTTAAGTCATTTTCTTCCTCTTCCGAAGGATCGTCCCCCAAAGGAAAAAGCGCAAGGCCTGATTTACCGAATTCCTTGTGCTGATTGCGGCACCTCTTATGTGTGGGAAACGAAGAACTTTCCCGAACGTCTGCACAGACATAAGTATAACGTAAAAAAGAAAGATATTCAAGGCAAAGCGCTCGCGGAACATGCTCAGAAGACCGGCCACGTCATCGGCTTTAACAGAAGTTCCATCCTCGATAGAGAAAGAAACTGGAAAAGCGTCTCTTATTAGAATGTTGGCACATACAAAGTAAGAACAACAAATTGAACCAAACCACCGGAACGCTGCCAAGCAGCTATATACACGGGCTACGATGCGCCACACACAAAAACAGAAGAAGAAAACAATGCTAAGAGAGAAGAAGAAAACACCGACAGATTGCTACCTTTGGGCCGACATAGAGTCACCCGTGATCAAGGAGCCGAGCCGGCTTCGAAACGTCGGGAACACCAAAGAAATTGGTTAGAGGCTACAATAGTACCCTGTCTTGAAACTGAGTATAGTAGGGGCTGCTCGAGTCACAGATTAGCGGCGGCCACAGAGCTTTTTTTTCTATTTTTGCCATGGTCTATAATAAAAGGTCACGACGCTCTTAACGGGTCCACTTTTGAAATCAGAAAAAAACCGCAAAAAGTGATTGTATTATATACGAAATCCAATCACCTTTTTCAGTAATCATTTAGATTGCTTTCATGCCTAATATTGACTGGCTTTAAAACGGAATTCGCGTCATGGTCTATTACACCAAAAATTAACAATTTAGTTATCAGGCTCATGTTAACTAACCAACTTCTCACGGTGGCTGTCACAATATCTAAGGTCCGCGAAAGCCCATGACCACAAAGTAACGACGCATTTTAAACTAGATACTCTCTTCTACACGAAATTTATTTCAATTCAAATAAGCACCCTGTAGATAGAGACAGAAGCCTACCGTCGGTGGACTAAGAAAGTGCAACGTGCGAATGCGTTGAATGTATGACTAGAGAAGTACAACGGAACCCTTTGAATCTAGCGAGTTGCTTGACTCTTCAACGCACGCACGCGTATACACGAACTCATCTCTGTGACGTCACGGCGCGGTGGTGGCGCGTCCGTCGCACTTCCGGTCTGGGGCTGTGGGCAGAAGTCCCCATGCCAGACGTGTATTCCTGCTTTGTTTTGAAAGGAACCAGACAAAAACCTGCCTTCTCGTCATAACGCCGCGGCTGGGGCCGTACCAAAAGTGTCGAGAAAGGTTTGAAGGTCAGTTTTCACGTGCTCGGTTCGTCCGAGAATCTGGATATGTGCCGTGAAAAGGGAAAAGCAGACGCCGTCGGACAACGATTGCTTGGGCGGGAAGCACTTTGCGTTGAATTCACGGATACCCTTGGTCATCAGATTTATTTGTTTTGTTCCAACATGAACGCCAGGAAACCGTCAAGTTGTGCGGACAACCTGCGGACTACGTTCAGTGCGTCTTCAACTTCAAACGACCGCCTGATCGTTCGAAGTGTCGTCTGCTCTTTCAAATGCTTCTGATTGTCGTCTGCTCTCTTAGACGACGCTACCCCGTAGACCAAAAGTTGGCCCGGTACTTGCCATAAGAAGTAAGTGCAGGCCCAAAAGACTTAAATTTGAAGGTTGGTAAGCAGGCTCGATGCAAACGGTAGATACAAGGAGATGTTGATCATTGTTACCAGTGGCCATCATCGACTTGTTATGCCTAATTCACTTGGTCCGATTCTGCTTGCGATTTTCAGTATTGATGTCGACCATCTCAGCTAAGCTTCACGCTTTTGCAGCCCGAGCGGCGTCGCGACTGAAAATTGCGAGCGAAGTCTCATCATGCGAATCAGGCTTTAGCGTACATACTGCGGCGTCCACGCGGAATGAATCGCCACATGTCAGATTAATCACACGAAGTTTTGCGGCGTAACGAGCCTCGGTAATTTCTCTGACGCCGCTCAAGATAGTCAGACATCGCCAGGAAGACGCAGAATCAACAATTGGAACGCGAAAAAGGGCAGGGGGACTGACACCGACGCCGACAACATCTCATTTCAATGGTCTGTTTATGTGCGACGGCGAGCTTCTTGCCCACACCCGCATCGCGCATGCGCGGCGCCGGTGGCGTCCGCTAGGAGCGCTCCGGTTTGTTTGTAAACGATTTTGTGACGATTTACGACCGTCACTTGTGCCGGACGTGTTTCCTGGTTCTCCTCGAGCATCCGAAGCTAAGTGCCAGTTTTTCTTCTTTTCTCTCTCTTTTTTTGAGAGTTGATTGGAAGTGACTATGCGGTAGCAGTATTAGGTTTGAACAGCAGCAGTTAACGTTAGTTTCGCAAAGTAGGCTCTGTTTGAATTTTTGGCGGGAAGGGACGGTTTGTTCCCGGTCTAGACATGGGTCTAGATTTGGGTCGGCATGACAAGGGTGGGGACGAGTTGGTGCAGTGCGAGGGGTGTGGGAGGTGGTGTTACCTGGAGGAGACGGGTTTCGGGAGCCTGGAGGAGGCGGCGGGGGTGAGCTTCGAGTGTCGGCTTTGTGTGAAGCTTCAGCAGGTAACTGGGGAATGGGAGGGTAGAGTTCGGGAGATTGAGGCCCAGCTTAAGGCAGAAGGAGAGAAGCGGGTGGATCTCGAGGCCCAGGTAGAGGAGCTGACTAGGCAGCTTAATCATGAGAGGGAGCAGCGGGTCGGCCTCGAGAAGCAGGCGGAAGAGCTGGGCGAAGTATGGAAGGCGGGTTTAGAGGAGCGTAAGAGGGAGTGTGACAGTAGGGTAGAGCGCCTGGAAGGGGTAATTCGAGCGAGTGAGAGTAGCGAGGGAAGAAAGGAGGAAGTGTCAGTTCTAGCGGGACGAACCACCAGTCTGCAGGCTGGGGTCCCTGGTGGTCGGGAGTCCGGCCTGTTGGCAGGCGGGCTCGACGACGCTGGAGAGCTGATTGAACCTCAGCTCAATGGCGCCTTCGAGCAGCAGGCGTCGGGCAGTCAGGTGACAGGAGATAAGTCGCAGGACAAAGGCGCGCAGGCACCAGGGGGATCTAGGGTACTGGTAGTGGGGAGCTCTAACGTAGCACGGGTTAGGAGGGGTGTACATAACAGGGTGAAGGGAGACCAGAGGGTAACCGTAGAGGTCCAGCCAGGGAAGTGTATGGTGGATGCTATGACCGCAGCACTTGAGGGGGTGTGGGATAACCGGGAGGGAAGGAACCTAGTAATAGTTCATGCGGGGCTTAATGATGTGCTGAAGGGTAGGAGCCAGAACCTCGGAAAGCAGCTAAACGTGGGAATACGTAAGCTGAGGGACGTGTCTGAGAATGTGCATGTGGTTGTGTGCACCATTCCAGAAGTTCGGGGGCAGTCCGGGTTAACGGAGAGGAGGGTTGTCGAAGCCAACGGAGTAATTAAGGGTATGAGTCGACAGCTTCGGTACGACGTAATGGAAGTAAACAGAGAAGTGTACGAGGCTGGCTCCCGCCCTTTTGCAGATGGCATTCACTACAGTGAGGCCACGGGTTACAGGGTGGGGAATAGGATGGGCCGCACGGTGACTGCTTTTTTTGGGGGACCGAGGGCCCTGGGGGTACTGAAGTAATTGAAAACCCAACGAAGTCAGGAGAGGCACCCAGGGTTAAAAAGAGGAGAAAACGTAAGAACAGGTATAAAAAAACAGCACAATCAGACATTGGATATATTAACATGCAGGGTGGTAGAAATAGGTTAAAATGGGAAGAGGTAGAGGAGCAACTAAGAAAGGAGGATTTAATGGTGTATGGGTTTGTGGAAACACATCTCAGAGACATGGAGCAGCCACCTTGCAACCCTGACTATGTGTGGGAAGAATGCAACAGAATGGAGGGAACGAGGAAGGGAGGTGGAATTGGAGCATTTATTAAGAAGAATATGAACTTTCAAAGGATCAGAAAGGAGTGCGCCGAACATTTGTGGCTGAAAGGAAAAGTCGCTGGGGAATCAACAGTCCTTGGAGTGGTTTACTTATGGACAGGGACAGGTGCTAAAGAGGAAAACAGAAAAATGATTGATTGCATATCAAGAGACATTAGTGAACTAGGCGAAGGCTCCGAAATAATTATTATGGGAGACATGAATGCCCATATTGAGGGTCTGGATGGGTATACGGACTCAACTGGAAGCATATTACTAGAGCTGGTGGAAAAACATGACTTAGTTTTATGTAATACCAGTCAGAAGTGTGACGGGCACATAACTTGGGAAACTGGCAATCTGCATTCAACTATAGATTACGTACTCATGTCACACAAAATATATGGTAAGTTACAAGTAATGAAAATAGATGAAGAAGGTTCCAAAAGTCTTGGTAGTGATCACAAACGTATTAAGCTGAATTTTGCCAGAGAAGTGAATGCTGAAACTAGACAACATAATTCAAAGCAAACTTTCTGCAGCGACAAAGAGTTGGAAATAGTTGTTGAAAGAATAGAGGCAGCAGTTTCAGGGCAACGGCATACAGATTGGACCTATGAGAGCCTAACTAGGCTTTTTGCTCTAGAACTAGACAAAGTTAAGAGTAAACGAAAGGGGAAGCAAGGACATAGACCAAAAAGTTGGTGGGACAAAGAAGTGAAGCAAGCGATACAAAAACGCCAGGGAGTCTCTAGAGAACACAGGTATTCCAAGCGTAGTGGGGAGTCCGAAACGGAAGTAAAAAGAAAATGGGACAATTTTATAACATGTCGTCGAGAGGCATCCAGTTTGATCAATGCGAAAATTTAGAGAAAGGGTGAGGAATGGATGAGTAATGTAAGTAAGAAAGATAGAAACGCTGCCAAGAAGTTTTGGGAGCACTTGAACTCACTCAGTGAAACAACGCAAGCTAGGCAGAGGTTCATACTCTCGCATCAGGGAGATCAATTAGAGGGAGATGATCCGATATACAATATATAGGAGCACTGATGGAGGAGAAATTTTGGGAACGGGTACGTGTGGAAGATAGGAGAACCGAAGGAAGTAGCAGTCCAGTTTGTGACATCGCGGATTTTGGACAAAGAGAATGGGAAAAGGCGGAACGAAGAGTCCCTAGTGGCACGTCGACAGGCACAGATGGTATCCCTATCAAGCAGGTGAAGAGTTTGGGTCCTAAGTCTAAGGCAAAACTAAGGGAGGTAGTGAGTACCATGATAACAAAAGGAAATATTCCAGACGAATGGAGGCTTAGTAGGATGAGTATGATATATAAGGGAAAGGGAGATAAGTCTGATATTAGGAATTATCGTCCTATAACCCTGACACCGGTTATTTACAGGTTGGTAATGCAGATTATAAAGAACAGACTGGAGGAATGGGTAGATTTCGAGGGCATGCTGGGCGAGTTACAGAACGGGTTTCGAAAACAAAGAAGGTTGGAGGACAATTTATTTTCTCTGACACAGTGTATAGAAATAGCGCAAAAAGAAAACAGACAGCTCTGGCTGGCATTTCTGGATATCAAGGGTGCCTATGACAATGTGAACCAAAGAAACCTGTGGGACATAATGAAGAACTTAAACCTAGATGAAGGACTAACAGCACTATTAAGGAACATTTACAAAGATAACAAGGTGATTATAACATGGGAAGGAAAGGCGACAGGGAAAATAGAGATAAGACGAGGCCTTAGGTAGGGGTGCCCGTTATCGCCTTTGCTGTTTATGTTGTATCTGAGGGGATTGGAGGATAGACTAGAGAAGAGTGGGCTTGGGTTCAACCTTTCTTACAGTAAGCTAGGCCAAAAAATTCAGCAATCCTTACCGGGATTGATGTATGCGGATGATATTGTACTAATGGCTAACAACAGGACAGAGTTGCAGGAATTAATGAGCATCTGTGGTAGGGAAGGAGAGGAATTAGGTTTAGAATTCAGTAGCGAAAAATCGGCAGTCATGATTTTTAACGAGGATGAAGTTGAGAGGCTGAAGATACAGAATATTACAGTTGAGAGAGCTAGTAAATACAAGTATCTAGGAGAATGGATATGTGATGGTGCAGAATATCTCAGAGACCATGAAAAGTATATAATAGGTAAGGGTAACAGAAATGCAGCTGTAATGAAAAATAGAGCACTTTGGAATTACAACAGGTATGAGTTGGTGAGAGAGATTTGGAAAGGGGTCATGGTGCCTGGCTTGACTTTTGGAAACGCAGTGCTATGCATGAAATCCGAAGTGCATGCGAGACTAGAAATAAAACAGCGCGGAGTGGGTAGACTGGCTTTGGGGGCACATTGCAAAACGCCAAACCAGGGAGTACAAGGAGACATGGGATGGGCATCATTTGAGAGCAGGGAAGCGGTGAGCAAGATAGAATTTGAGGATAGGTTGAGGCAAATGGACGGGGAGCAATGGGCACGAAAGGTTTTCAGCTATTTATACATGAGGAGTGTAGACACAAAGTGGAGACAGCGCACTAGGAAATTAAGAGGAAAGTTTTTGGGCTATAGCGAAGATACGGAAGAGCAAGTCTCAGTTAAGAAGAAAGTTAAGGCCACAGAAAGAGATTGGTGGCTAGAGGGAATGCAGACAAAGACGGCTCTGGAAAGCTATAGATTAAACAAAAGAGTTATTGCCAAAGAAAGCATTTATGACAATTCTAGGGGAAGCTCATTGCTGTTTGAGGCAAGAACGGGTGTTCTGCGAACCAGAACATACAGATTGAAGTACCAGGAAATTGATACAGTGTGCACTGCTTGTGGAGAGGAGGCCGAGACGGCTGAGCACTTGATACTCTACTGTAAAGGGCTTCACCCTATGCCTACCGAAGACAACATAGATTTAATAAAGTCATTGGGTTTTAGAGACAGCGAAGGGAGAGTTAATTTCAAGACTGTAGAGATTACCAAGCAAAGATTAAGTGAATGGTGGCAGAAATCGAGAGAAAACTAGGTATTTTCTTATTCCCTGATGGCAAGGGGGCTTCATAGCCTCACTTTCTTTGCACTGCGGAGTGAATATAGATTTCACATTTAAATATTCTAAGCTTAAATGGTAAAACAAAATGGCTAGGTGGCGTAAGCTACCGCCCGATCCAAAGGGCTCAGCCGTATTCATCCATTCATCCATCGAAACATGAGTTGGTGTATATTCTATAGCATTACCTAGTTAAGCCAAGCTGAGTGTACAGTTGTTTTGGCAAGTATTGTAGATTAACAGTGGAGGACGAGAAGATTTTTATCTGCATGCTCGCCCAACAATCTTTAAAAGTATTGCCGCCTGCGCAGGTAACCAAGTGGATTTCCATTTCCGGCCGCCGAAGCGTCCGGACGTGCGATGTCTGGCTTCGAAGGAGCGGTGTCAGCGGCCCAAGCCGGGCCGCGGTATCAGGGCTAACCATAAAGGATATTATCAAGTCATTCTGCCTGCTCTGCCTACAGGACCCGTTGTTTTAAGCACCGTATTTTTTCACGCTCACATGAAGAGGCGGCCGTACCGCGTCGACGACTTCCGCGACGCGTTGGTTCCTCTCGGTTTGCTCCCCGAGGTCTCCGCCCTCGGGACTTACCGCATGAACCGCGTGTGGGCGGCGACGCTCAAGACCACTGAGGGCAAATGGCGATGCTCGCCACGCCGGAGATGACCGTCAAGGGCCGCCGATGCCTCCTCGTCGACCCGTGCCACCAGGACGTTCGAGTGAAGCTTCATTGGCGCCTCTTCAACGTCGCTTACGACGACGTAAGAGCGGCCCTGGCGCGGTATGGCAGGGTCATCGGGTGGCCAGGGAAACGTGGCGTGTCGACGGCTGCCAGACCGTAGGCACCATGACACGCACGGCGGTGCTCCGGCTCAATGCGGGCGTCACGCTCAACGACATCCCGCACCAGCTGCTGGTGGGCGGTGAGTTGGCCCTCATCGTCGCGCCTGGCAGGGCCCACTCTGTCTCTGTTACCAGCGGACGGGGCACATCCGCAAGGAGTGCCGCGTCCCGAGGTGTAACGTCTGCCGTCGTTTCGGCCATGAGGGCTCTCAATGCGTTCGGGCTTACGCGGCGGCCACTGCGCCTGAGGGGGGCTAGGAGAGATCTGAGCTCCTCATGGACGAGGCCGAAGCCGAGGAGACCAATGCGGGTTCAACTGGCAAAGAGAGTCTGTGGCGAACGAACCCCTTCACACCAGCAAGCGGTGCTTCCCCGGACAACAGCGGCATGACGCCGCATACGACCGAGGCTGCAGCAGGTGGGTCAGCGGAATGTGCCTGCGGTGGAGACTCTGCACCGCCCGGTGAGGCAGTTGTCGTCTCCAACGTAGTCAACGAGAATCCAGCCGCCGATGTCACAATGGCCGACCCGGACGCCTCTGTTGGCGGCGCGGACGCGGGAGGACGACGCCACGGACCTTACTCCGGTGAAGCAAGAGGAGCCGCCCCCTAAAGCGGCGCCCATCTGGAGACGTCGCGCAGTTAAGCCCAACATCCCTGCGGACGACACAAGGGGAGCTAAACCTCCCCCGTGAGTGTGCGCGCCGGAAGTTTAATGGAGTACCGGAGTCTGCAAGGCTATCGCACAGTCGCCAGACCATCGTCGAGGCGGGTCAGACAGCCGTTCCCAGCCGAGGTAAGCGCCGTGCGGTCCGTCTCTCCTCCTCCTGAATGGCGGTGATATTAGAAGCGCCACTAAGGAGCGGCAACAATCAATGTCCGCGGGCCCGCAGCCCGGCGCCGGCAATACCAGCCGTCTGTTCGCTGAAAGTGAGCTTGATATCATCGCTGTTCAGGAGACAAAGGTCGAGAGCCAAGAGCGCACGGACTGCATCGTGCAGCATTTCCGAACTCTATTTAATGTATGTGTGGCGCACGCCGATGGTACTTCGGGCGGCTGTTTGTTTATTCGCCTTTCACTAGGTGTAATTGAGAAGGCTATGTTTGCGTCTGCTTTCGGCCGTTGCGTTATCTGCAATTTTTCATTTTCTAACGTTGAATAGCGTGTCATTTGTGTTAACGCGCCAACTCGCGAGCGCGAGCGCAAAGCTTTTTTCGAAACTATAAACGAGTAGAGTGGCCCAATTTTTTTTAACAATATCAAGCGTGCGTCGACCACCGGGACGGCCAGCGCTGTGCCGCGGAGAAATGCGGCGTCACGGGAGAGATTAAGTGCATGCGCACAAGCTCTTTCTGTTGCGAGCGTCGTCTGCTAGGCTATTCTGTGGACCGCACACAGCCCTGTTCATTATCTGCTGGCATAGACAACCACCTTCAAGCAAAGATCTGAAAAGGGCTTGCGTGCGTGATACTGCTCAGGCGTGGCATAAACCGCGAGTCGTCTCGAGTTTAATTAACTTGTTTTGTTCATTTCATGTTTGCGTTTACTTTTGTGTACTTTAGCGCATTGTGTTGTCTCGTTCCTACTCTTCGTCCCAGTCGTGAAGCGCTATTATGTTCTCCAAGTTTTGTGAACGCCAACAAAAATTAAAAACACTGTGACGCGACTAACTGAATGCAACGATGCATTAAACTATATACCGCAGCCAATTCTACGAGGCATCAAAACCAATACAGTGCTTTCACGCTGCCTCGTGACATCGTGCTTCCCCGTGTAGTTGTACCCAACGGAAAGGCCACGTGACACGCTTTTAGCGATGGACTGGCCAAGATAACTCGTAGCGTCAGCTGCGGTACAACACAAAGTAAAACGGTGCATAGACAGGGTTTCCGCTTGGGCTTGGCGTTTTGTATTATCAACTGCGTCGTTCGTGTCATCATCCGGCCTATGTAGCTGGGTAGCCACAGCTTTCTTTAACCAGCAGGCGCGCGAACATTTTTATGCCTCCTCGAGGGCCCATAAAAACACGGGAACGTGTTGTGAGAATGTCGATGGGCGGCATGTCGCAAAGGGATATAGAAACAACAGTCGGGGTTATGCAGGCTACCGTCAATAGGATTGTGAACGCATTTCAAGAGGAGGGGCCTATTGGCGATGCACTTCGACATTGCAAGCGCCCTGCCCTCCTTTGCTACGGTGCCGGGGCTGTGTGCGGTCAACGGAATAGCCTAGCAGACGACGCTCCCAAGCGAAAGAGCTTTGTGCGCACGCGCCTAATCTCTCCCGTGACGCCGAATGTTTCCGCGGCACAGCGCTGCCGTCCAGGCGGTCGACGCTCGCTTGATATTATTAAAAAAATTGGGCCACTGTAACATTGCCTGTGAGAGAGCTGCTATTTCGCTTGGCGATTTTAATTGTGTTTGCGCGCTCGAGGATCGCTCGAACCGGGCCCTCGTCCGCGACCACAGCGCTATTTTTTTAAACGATATTGTCGCGGAAAATTGATTAAAGGACGTCGCATTTGTTTCCTCGAAAAGCGGCGTTCCTTTCACCCATTTTCAAGGCTAGAGCGACGCCCGACTTTATTAGTATACACATCACTGGATCTAGTTCCTTTGTGCTCCCATTACTTGGTTGAACCTGCGTGCTTCAGTGATCACGCTCTAGTCATGTTTACTCTTGGTAGGAAAGTCAAAACCCCTAGGTAGAACTGGTCATTATGAAGGTTGAACGGTCGCCTCGTAAAGGATGAAGTTTCTAAATGAAAAGTAGATGTTCTATTTAAGGAATTGTACGAGGATAATCACACATTGGGGGTGAGGTGGGAAGTTTTGAAAGATTGGGTTAAAATGACTGCTTTTGAAAGGAGTACTATTCTCACTAAACAGACGAAGGAGAAAGAGAAGGAGCCATAGCGCAAGTTTAACATCCTTCTGATCGAAAAAAGCGCGAAGCCAGGTGAGGTTCTTGATGAAATAATAAATATTAAAAGTCAACTAGAGTTCATCGACGGCGAAAGGTACCACGGGGTTGTTGTGCGGGCGCGATCTGAAAGGTTGTGCTTAAGCTGAAAGCTGACGAAACGGGCGCTTAGTGATGAAAAACGGCAGGCACAGCCGAAACGAGATTAAAGAAATACTCTATTATAACACGATATCTCGCGATAAAGGTATCATTGAGAGAGATTTGCTGAGCATTTCCGTGGTTTCCTTGCGGCTAGTGCTGATAACAGCTTTAACGATAATTTTTTGCCCTTGGTGCCCAAATTGCAAGATGACGTTCGCGAAAAATTAGAAGCGCCGATTACAGCCTCCGAGACTGAGACGGCCATTGATGGACTAACTGTTCGAAAACGCCCGCCCCGGACGGCCTCAGTGCGGAATCTTATAAGGTGTTAAAAAAAGGCAGCTGACGCATTGTATCAGGTGATAACGGAGGTGTATTGTAAGCGTGTTTTGCCGCCCTCCTTTTTGAGGACACACACTGTCCTGATCCCAAAGGTTGACGACCCTGTAAGGCTTTTGTCAGTCGACTCCTACCATAAGCCTGACAATGTTGACTACAAAGGTTTTATGAAAGTCCTGGCCAGGCGCTTGCGAAATGTCATAACTAGTCTTGTGAAACCGCATCAGACATGCGGTATTAAAGGGCGCACTATTTTTACCAACATTCATGTAGCAAGAAACATTCTGGAATGTTAAGATGATCTCGGTTGCCGTGTGGCTATGTTGCAGTTAGAGCTGGAGAAGGCGTTCGACTGGGCGTCGCATAAGGTTCTTTTTAGGATTTTTGGAGCACGCGAATGTCGGTTCTGGAATCTTAGACTGGTTAAAAATGGCATATGCCAATTGTACGACATACATTTTTGTAAATAAAAAAGCTAGTGAAAGTTTACCGGTGCCTTTCGTGTGTAAGGCAAGGCTGTCCACTGTCCCCCTTGCTGTTTGCAAAGTACTTAGAACCTCTTCGTTTAAAACTGATTCACAACGTAAACATTTCTGTGTTTAGGCTGGAGTCTTACGAGGTAAACGTTCTGTCCTACGTGGATGACGTTGTGGTTGTCTGCGTCTGTCAAGACAGCGTGCGTGAGGCGGTCCGTGTTGCTTCTCTGTTTTGTAAGAATACGGAGAGTGCTATTAACTGGGGGAAAGGCGCCGGTTTCTGGCACGGAAAATGGGACTCCAAGCCGGAAGTTTTTTTAAACGTTCAGTGGGCAGCCTAGCCCGCAAAATATCTTGGTGTGCCGCTCGAGCACTACCGAGGCTGCACGCAACTGTGGAGTGAACAGAGGGAAGGCCAAAGCGGAGGATTGGAAGCGTAGAGACTTGTTTATGTTTACGCGCTACAGTTTGTAATTTATTTTTGATCCTGAAAATTTGGTATATGCTGCAAGTGCTGTGAATGTCGCGCCTTAACCTGCAGAAGGTGCACAAAGTATTCGCCGTTTTTATTTGGAGTTCGAGCTGGGAGCGTTCTGCTCGCACAACTTTGTTCCGATCTGTTCGCAATGACGATCGGGGATTGTCCCATCTATTTATGCGGCAAATAGAATCTCGTTTTGTGTTTTTCCATGACCAGCAAGATTCATTTTTGCGCACAGTGATGCAGGTGCGACTGCCAAATGCGCTACTGAGTATGTGGTGTCGACCGGCGACGGTTATTGCGCCAGTATTCAGGGTTTCCTCCGTGAAGTGGTACTTTCTGTTCGTTTTCTAGCGGTACACTTTCCAATGGAGTGTCTTAGTTCCGTGCCTCGGAAACGACTGTATAAAGATCCAGCAGACGTTTTGTTGCCCACCCCTCTTTACAGGTCATTGTACTGGTGGAGCCCAGGGCAGGATGTACTTAAAAGGGTAAAGAGCATGCCGGTTAAACCATCGACGAAATTTTTTTTCTTTAAACTACACTGCTGCGCGCTCCCGGTTAAACCGTGGTTAGAAGCGAAAGGTGTTTTTGTGGCGTGGTCTGTAAATTGTTTTCTTTGTAAGGTTCCCGAGTCTATAGAGTATGTGTTCATCGACTCTTGGGACGCTGTGTTCGTGTGGGGTGTTCTTCAGCGAACGCTGAAGAAAGACATGCCTCTAACTGCGTATGGGATTCGTTTCTTGCCGCTGGAGAACGAAGGTGGCATCCCGTACGATATGTTTATGCTCCTCGGCTTCCACAGCCTGTGGAGGACTAGGACGGGTGTGATGTAAATGATGTAAATGTGCGCCGTGCGAGAGATTATTTACTTGAAAACGTTGTCTATATTCGAGAGGTATTCCGCGCGCTGCCTGAACCACTTGAATGGTTGAGAATACTTGATTTGGTCTCGTTGAAACGCTTTTTAACGTACTCACAACAGCTTCGCTTGGCGGGCGCGTTTTAACATTTTGTGTATGTGGTTGCGTCCCTTGTGTTGCTTATGTCAAAACAGACAATAAAAAAAAAGCAGCTAACCAAGTCGGCAGCGCGCTTGGCTGCTACGCGAACGTGCCGAAGTTCAGTCCCTGGTAGCGGACGTACACTTTGTTATTTTTGTAAATGTCACGTTCTGGTAAATTCGAGAACCCTGCCGCTGGTTCGAGGCCCGAATGTTCTACGCGCCGAAACGTCTACGCCAATTGTTCCGGAAGCACACGCCTGTGCCAACGGGGATCCACGTGGCGAGCAGAATGCAGTCTTTCGCCAGCGCTCGAGCCAGCATCCTCGCCGACGCTGACGCCCACAACGCCATGATATTCTTTTCAGTTTCTCTTTTTTTTTTTGTAATGGAACAAGTTACTAATTAAACTTTAGTTGCTTTGGTTCTTCGCCTCCCCATCGTTTGTCACTCGTGATATTTTCGTGGAGTTGTGGCGTTGTCATTTTCCAGGTCTTCTTCCGGTTCTTGGACAAGAGACCAAGTTCGGCGAGCTGACCTTTGGTATGACGGCTTGGTCGGGCTCCGGCGTCTTCCACGAAGAACATTCATCCTGTGATGAGGATCTTACTTTGACGGCGTGTCATCTGGGGAATACGCTTTACAGGCACAAAATGCGCTGTGACTAAAAAGGCTGTCCATCCGCTCCGTCGTACCGACGACACGTTGGACCGACTTCGGAAATCCCAATATTTTTCGTCGATGAATCTAACGAATGTATACTGGCAGGTCGAAGTCGACAAAAGGAATCGCCAAAAGGCAGTCTCGTCATGCCGGGTGGGCTGTACAAATTTAAAGTTATGTCCATCAGGCTATACATGGTGCCTGCGACCTTCCAGCGTGTAATGGACACCGTGCTCGCCGGTCTGAGATGGGAGAGCTCCCTGGTCTACCTTGACGACATTGTTGTGTTGGCCTGCAACTTCGACGAGCACTTGAGGCAACTCAAGCCGACAAAATGTCAATTTGCTAACGAAGAACTGAAGTTCTTTGGCCACCTTGTGGGCAGCAGAGGTGTTCGTCCTGCCCCTGAGAAGACGCGGGCTGTACGACACGAGAGCGCATAACCCGAGAGCGCTGACGGGAGAGCGCCGCGACATCAGAGCGCGCGACGTTAGAGCGCCGCGACACCAGAGCGCACGACGGGAGAGCGCCGCGACACGAGAGCGCGTGCCATTAGAGCGCGCGTCATGAGAGCGCATGTGCGCGCCTTGTTTTCTTGGATCAACCGCTTTACTTAATTTTATTGGTTGAGTACGGAGACCTGTGAGAAGCCTACAAAATAGGATTTCCGCAAACTCGTAATGAAGACGCAAGATGCAGGAGTTTCGGAAATATAGTTGTTTATCAATTGCCGTTCCATAGTACTAAAAAAAAAAAAACTTTCAGAGACTGAATGACTGCGCGGCACCGCGGAGGTACTCTAGCATGCACCTTTGGTCATACTCTTCAACAAGCTTGCTCGGATGCTTCGCTACGCGAACGTAGGTGGCCTTGCTGCTCCTTTGAGAATCTCCACAAAGTAAATTCACCAGCTTCTGCTCTGTCAAACTCTGCTCCCCTAGAAATGCAGCCACTAGCTTGTGCGTGTCCGGATGATGGAGCCACAAGGACTTCTGGAATGCATTGTGCCAGGACTCGACGTGATTGTTGGTCCTCGGGAGCCCTTCGGAGATCCGTTCGTAGCAGCTCCAGAACTCATGAAGGAAAAGTGCTGGCCTACACGAGCGGCTCCTTCCAATGCTGGAGCCCACGTACGTCCTCTCGAAGTAATCGAACATTTTGTTGAGGCCGTCGTCTGTTGAGGGAGCATCGTTTTGGAACTCTTCCAGTCCTAGATAAAAACAAACGCAAAATGCTAATAATTACAAAAGCAAAGTATATAAATTCCAGACTAAGACCAGACCTAACGAGAACCAATCCAGACAAGTAACGGAAATCAGTCTTGCATGACGTTGACATGAAACGCACGAGGCCTTGCCCGCCAGTACTAAAAATTCCCTTTACCTCGCGCAATGTCCCCGGGTCGAACGAACTCCAGTGCCGGTATCATGCTCACTCTTCTGTGGATGTCACACTCCTCACAATATCTGCGTAGAAGATTTCACACCTGAGAGCTCAATATTTACTTGTTATTTTGATTTATTTAACTTACGATGAGGTGCTCCTCCTGCATCCGGCGAACAAACGACTGTTTTAGGTGGAAGAAGCGGCCCGTCACTCTGGCTGCCGAGAACACCATCTGAAAACCTCGCTTCGTCGCCACTTCGAAATCCATTATTAACGTCTGAGGTGCTAGTCGGGGGCAAAGCTCCTTGAGAGTCCTGGAAACACGCCCATAGACTTCCTGGCTCCGTTTGGTCATCAGGCAGTAGACTACCGGTAGCACCTTGCCATGAACTAGCCCGTGGATGGTATACATCTGCAAAGTAAGGACGCACTATTCTGTAAGTGACATGATGAGATGGAAGTGTCGCACTGTAGTTACATAAAACATTTTGGGAACAGAATTCAAAACCACCAGGTCTTACATATGTATAGCTGCAACATAGGCATGCATCGAACCTGATGGAAGAGCGAAGGCGAGACGTCGAAAGTGCCATCGGCGAACCAGTCAGCATACTGGCTGAAAAGTCGAAGGTTCTCGTCCGTCACAAACATGAATAGACAATCTTTGTCTTGTGCGCCAGAGTCATACAAGCAAGAACGATCGCCCATCTGGGAGCGATTCAAGCCAGCTGGGGAGGTTGATTTCTTGAATGTGCTGTGGAGAAGGCAGAGGCATGTTTAAGGCGCATCGGGCCCGTTGTGCTGAGCGGGCCAAGGCGCTTCCCGAGGGAAGCTGCAACCGCTCAGAACTTGAAATAAAAATCGTAACTTTGCGCAGTTAGGAACACCACGAAATAAAAGTATTTGGGGGCTACTGGAGAGAGAAAGAGAGAAAATAAACAGTTATTTTTATCTCTTTCAATGCAGGTGGTCGTCTATAAATTGATAGCATTCTTTGTGATGACCGAATGACCGCGATTATCTAAAGCGTTCGCAAATAATCGTGGGGTTTAGTTAGAATTCTGGTGAAATATTTCTGCTTACTTGTTAGGCAGTTGGCAGCTTGCGCAATCATCATTCGTGGTTCATAATCGGTTGTCCTGGCTTTCTCCTTGACCGCAGCAATCACCTCCTCTGCCCGACGGACATGGGAATCGGTAGGTGACCCTGGTGCTCGCCGGTGGTCTGCGCAAAGGCGCAGATATATTAAAAGCATGTTATTATAAAAATGGCACACTGAAGGTGACTCGGTACTAGCCGAAGTACAATAACGTACGTAATAGCTCAATCGTATAATCGAGTTCTGGCAAATGCAAAATTCTAGAGACAGTAGTTTTAGGAAACGATAACCATTTGGCTTATCTTAACAAGGGTCAGTGCACTGTCCCACCCCGCTGTTGTGCCTCGACCGCTGCAGCTTTTTTTGGAGCACCTTCATGTCCTCTGTCCGGCGTTCTCATTTGGTCTATCCAGTCGATAGAAATAACGATTGTGTTGCAAAAGCAGATGATTTTTTTTAGACTTCGTGATTGATAGCAGTTTAAAGTCCCGAACAGCACTCCGTTGGAAGATCCGACGTAGTCGTCACAAACGCCCGCAGTGCCCAGCTCCCCTTTTATAGTCGCCTTTATACCCACGGTCGACGGTTTATTCAACCTTGGAAGGTTTTCTCTCAATAACGATCGGTGTTCTTGGTGGACAGATTGCCCTCTGCTACGTATGAACAAAGGCCGGCCTACAAGAAAGTTGGAACCTCTTTCACCGTATCTCGATAATCGCGTCCCGGAACTTCGCGTGACGCGCTTTCTAGTGAAGGAGCTTAAAGGTTGTCTTCTCCAATGCTTGCATTTCCTTCGTTCAGGTCTTGTGCGACGAAGGGGTCGTCTTTCTATTTTTCTCCAAAGTTATTTTCGAACCTGTTAAAAGAAGCAGCCCTTTGTTCAGAGATAAGCGGAAAGGGAAAAAGGGCTTAGGGTTCAAGTTCCCATGAGCTGCATTACGTTTTTCAGTGTCAAACGTTATTCGGACAAGACAGTTAATTTCTAGGCGAGCTGGTGATATTTAATCATGATGTGCAAACGCGAGAGTGAGGCGGAAAATTCTCACAGTTTGAAGTCGAAGAAAAACTACAGAAGAATTCTCCAACGCAGCTAACCCCTTCTTAGCAGGACCAAAAGGTTTCATGGAATATGACCTTGTCCTTTTTGTGCTTCTATGTGTCCGGTAATTGCAAAGGGCATGTCCGCAGAATGTTTGGTGACATTGTGTGGCGTTTGGCCGTACAATTGTATTTTTTAGGCTTCCCACAGGTCTGCGTACTCAACCAATAAAATGACATAAAGCGTTCGATTCGAGAGAACAAGGCGCGCACATGTGCTCTCGTGACGCGCGCTCTAATGACACGCGCTCTCGTATCGCGGCGCTCTCCTGTCGCGCGCTCTCCCGTCGGCGCTCTCGTGTCGTGCGCTCCCGTGGCGCCCTTCCGAAGACGCGCGCCGTAGCCGCATTTTCACCGCCGTCAGGCAGGAAGGCTGTAAGAAGATTGGCGGCACTGTGTGCCCACGATAGGCTTGTGGTCCGGGATTTCGCCAAGCTGTTCGCACTACTGACGCACCTCACAAAAGACACCGTAAAATTCAAGTTGACAGAAGAACAACAGCAGGCATTTGACGAACTGAATCGACGCCTTCAACCCCCTTCTCTCCTTGGCCATTTCGACTTGTTTGTAGAAACAGAAATCCACACCAACACAAATAATACCGGACTTGGCGCCGTACCGGACCAAAGGCAGGAAGGCACAAAGCGAGTCATTGCATACACAAGTCGGAAGCTGTCTAAGACGGAGAGAAACTACTCAACAACAGAAAAAGTGTGCCATGCCGTCGTCGATGCGAAACGAAGTTAAAACCCTATCTGTGTGGAAGTTGTTTCAGCGTGGTAACAGTCCACCACTCGCTCTGCGGGCTCGCAAAATTTAAGGACCTCCGCAGGACCCCCAGCTGGCCGTAGTCTCTGACAGCACAAATTCGACAGGTCAGTTTTTTACAAGTCTGGCCGCAAGCACAGAGACGCCGATTGTCTCTCGGGGGCCCCCGTCGCGCTGGCGTCCGAGTGCACTAACGACGATGAGGAGGACGATGTTTTTCGCGACGCAGTGAACACCGACGACATGGCAGATCTTCAACGGGATGATCCTGAGTTGCGCGCACTTATCGAGCACTTGGAAGGCCAGAATACTACGGTGCCCCGGGTCTTTTTGCGAGCTCTACCATCCTTCACCTTCCGACGGGGTGTACTTTACAAGGAGCATTTTATTAACAACAGCATGACATGGCTTTTTGTGGTTCCGAGCGGCCTTCGCGAAGACAACTTCCGAGCCTGCCACGATTACCCAACGGCGGGACACCTTGGCTACACCCGGAAACTCGCAAGCTACAACCTTCGTCTTCGCGACGTTCACTTCCAGCCCGAAAAGAGGGTTTGGGTGTGGACACCCATTCGTCGCCGCGGCCTCACCGAGAAACCGCTGAAGCGGTACTTGGGGCTACACAGGTACTTCGTCGTCTCGTGGACCGCAACTACCGGGTGGCGCCCGACGAAATGCAAACATCATCACGTCGCCGATCACAATCCGAGGTGATTCACGTCGTTAGACCCAAGCCGTTCTACGATCGATAGGACTGTGGTGACTGGACTTTTTGTGGTGTAGAAGAATTCTTAGCTTACCGTTCTTTTGTCATGTTTCGAGTTGCATCGTGACGAAGAACGTTTAAAGAGGATAGTAATGCCGAGTGCGTAACTAGCCGAGTCGGCAGAGCTCTTGTCTCCTACGCAGACGGGCCGAGGTTCGATGCTTTTTAACGTACCTTTTAATTATTTTTGTAAATGTCGTGTTCTGTTAAATTCGAAAACCCTTTTGCTGATTCTAAGTCCGAATGTTCCACGCGCCGAACCTTCTACGCCGATTGTTCCAGACGCCCACTCGAGCACAAACAGCGAGTCGGAATCAGTTTTTCGCCAGCGCTCGAGCAAGCATCTGTGCCGACGCCGACGCTTGCGACGCCACGTTATGCTTTTCACTTACTCATTTCTTGTGTGTAGTGGCACAAAATCGCCATTAAACTTTAGTTCTTTTAGTTCTTCGCCGCCCCATCGTTTTTCACTCGAGACAATATGGCAAGCCCAACATACCTCCCTTTCCATTGTGGAATATTGCCACGCTCGCCGGCGAGCGACCGCGCGCGTGACCGAGTGGTTAGCGTGCTTGACTGTAGCGCAGAAAGTCTGGGTTCGATTCCAGTCAGTGGAATGATCTTTTATTTGTTCTTTCAACATTGCGTTCTCGTGTGTTCGAGAACATTCTCGTATGATCGAGTTCCGAATGTTCCAGTCGCCGAACAATCTAGGCCGATTGTTCCAGAACCCAACGCGCGTACATAAGGGACTCCGCCTCCTGATCTGCAAGCAGTTTCGCCCCAGCGCTCGACTCTGCTGTCTCGCCGACCTCGACGCTCGCGACGCTTTGTTATTCTTTTCTATTCCCCTTTTTGTTTTCGGCACAAGTTCGCCACATTAAACGTTTATTTCTTCCTGTTTATTTATTGTTATTCTGGTCACCACCCGTGACATATTGGTGGAGTGCTGGGTACCGCATGCCCGTGCAGCGTTCCCCTCCAAGGGCCCGCAGTGCAAGTCCGGTTCCCAGCTCGGTGAGAAGACCACTCACCGCGGAAGCTGAAACTCGGACCAGCCGTCGCACCAAGGAAGAGGATCCTGACTACGGTTTACTGCTGGACACGCCCAAGCCGAAGACGACGACGATGGCCAACCAGTCGCATAACCCCGCCGCTCCTGCCGTCGTCTACCTACCCGTCGCTCCTCGGACACCGGCTCCCTTCCACGGCGAAAGCCACGAAGACATCGACGACTGGGTCCAACAGTACGAACGAGTGGCCCGTCATAACGGGTGGACACCAGAACAGTGTCTACAGAATGCTTACTTCGCCCTGGAAGCAACCGCTCGGAACTGGTTCGAGAACCACGAAGCATCGATCACCTCCTGGGAGCAACTAAAAGCTGAGTTGCGAAGAACGTTCACGAACCAACAACGAAGAGAACGCGCGGAAGAGCTTCTTCAAGCGAGGATCTAAGGCCCTAACGAGAGCATCGTCAGCTTCGTGGAGGATGTCCTGCGACTCAGCAACCGCGCCGATCCTCAAGCCTCCGAAGCGAAGAAGCTGAGAATCCTGATGCGAGGCGTCAAAGAAAACATCTTCGGCGGCCTTGTGCGAGCCCCGCCTACCACAGTCGAAGGATTCATCACGGAGGCAACAAACATTGAACGTGCCCTTCAAGCACGGGCCTCCCATTACCAGCGACTTCCCGGCGTCGCGGCCTTCTCGACTTCCAGCTGCAACAGCCCGGACCTCCGCGAGATTATCCGGGACGTCGTGCGGGAGGAGATCAAGAAACTTCTACCTGCCGCCGCAAGCCCAGCTTCGCCCTCAATCGCCGAGATTGTCAGGGAAGAAGTCCAGCAAGCGCTGCAGCCTGAGGTTCCCGTCAGCACCGCTCCGGAGCCACCGACATTGAGTTACGCCGCAGTGGCCCGACGGCCACCGCCTCCTCGTCGCACCTATGTCGCGCCGCCCCGACGTCAGTCTCCTGCGCCGCAGCACGACCGACGCCGCGACGACCAGGTCCAGTACGCCTGCCCGGAGCCTCGCGCACCCCGCAAGCCCGACGTGTGGTGAACGCCCGACCGACGCCCTTTGTGCTTCCATTGCGGGGAAGCGGACCACATCTACCGCCGATGCCCATACCGACGACTCGGGCTACGCGGGTTCCACCCGAACGACCCGCGCCCCCGTCATGGTGAACGCCCTACTGAGATCGACGAGTACCTGCGAAGACCTCAGTCCCCCGAGCCTGCGTCCCGCCGAGAGTTCCGGTCGCCGTCACCGCGACGTCCAGCTTCGCCGATGCACCGACCACGACGTGAAAGCCTGTCCCCCCTTGCTCCTCGCCGGGGAAACTAGGCGCGGCAACCCCTGGAGGTGGAGTTGCCGAAGACGACCGACGCCAAGATCCTCCACGAACGTCGGGGGGCCCCCACTCGAACGCTACCAGAGACCCAAACGACGCCGCTGCAGTGGTGTCCAATAACCTAAACGTCGTCATCGACGGCCACGACGCATCTGCACTCGTGGACACCGGAGCAGACTACTCAGTCTTGAGTGGGAGGCTCTCCCGCCGCCTTCGAAAAGTCATGACGCCGTGGGATGGACCTCAAATACGAACCGCCGGAGGGCACCTCATCACACCCATCGGGAGATGCACTGCTCGCGTCGAGATCCGCGGTGAGACGTGCCCTGTGAAGTTCGTCGTTCTACAAGACTGCTCCAGAGACGTTATTCTCGGCATGGACTTTCTGTGTGAATACGGCGCCGTCATCGACCTTGGTGAGAACAGATTGACGCTGCGCAAGCCTGTTCCGTCTTCAGAGAAACCTCAAACAGCGTCAGCCGCCGTCCGAGTCGCTGCCGACCACGTGAACCTGCCGCCGCGATCAAGTGTTGTCGTACCCGTTGTGGCTGATGCAGCTACCTGCGGCGAAGTTGTTCTTGAAGGCAACCTTCAATTACTCCTAGAAAGAGGAATAGGCGTCGCAAGAGGAGTGGCTGAACTTCAGGATGGGCGCACCGTGGTCTTCGTGACAAACTTTCGACAAGAAGCGCAACACCTCACGAAAGGTTCCGCTGTAGGCCACGTCGAGGAAATTCGGAACTCCGCCGAAATCACCGCGATTGCTGATGAATCATTCCCACCTCAGCAACACATTACGGCACCAGCGCAGCTCGACATTGACCCCAAGCTTCCAGGCCCGAAACGACGACAGCTAAGGGAACTTCTCGCCGAATACAGTGACTGCTTCGCGACGTCGTCGAGGGTGCGCCAAACCGCCATTGCGAAACACCGCATCGTTACCGAGGAGGACGCGCGCCCTGTGCATCGATCGCCGTACAGAGTCTCCGTTAAAGAAAGGGAGGTGATCCAGGAGCAAGTGCAAGAGATGCTGAAGGACGACATAATCCAACCTTCAAGCAGTCCGTGGGCCTCTCCAGTTGTACTGGTTAAGAAGAAGGACGGAACGCTTAGGTTCTGCGTGGACTACCGGCAGCTGAACGCAGTGACGAAGAAAGACGTCTATCCACTCCCCCGCATCGACGACACGTTAGACCGGCTGCGCCACTCCCGATACTTTTCATCCATGGACCTGAAGAGCGGCTACTGGCAGATCGAAGTCGACGAACGGGACCGAGAGAAGACAGCTTTCGTCACGCCAGATGGGCTGTACGAGTTCAAGGTGATGCCCTTCGGACTGTGCACGGCTCCAGCAACTTCCAGCGTGTCATGGACACCGTACTGGCAGGACTGAAGTGGCAGAGCTGTCTCGTCTACCTCGATGACGTCGTATTGTTTTCCAGCGACTTCGACGAGCACTTGCGACGACTCCGAGCAGTTCTCCAAGCCATACGGACCGCCGGACTCACCCTGAAGCCGTCAAAGTGTCGGTTCGCCTATGACGAACTGAAGTTCCTAGGTCACGTGGTTAGTAACGAAGGCGTTCGCCCCGATCCAGAGAAGACTCGCGCCGTCGCAGCATTTCCAGCACCGACAGACAAGAAGGCAGTGCGAAGGTTTCTTGGACTATGTGCCTACTATCGGCGCTTCATCCGGGATTTTGCAAGGATTTCCGCACCACTCACAAACCTCACAAAGGACGTCGAGAAGTTCGAATGGGCCGAGAAGCAGCAGCAGGCATTCGACGAGCTGAAGCGACGACTGCAGACTCCTCCTGTTCTAGGACATTTCGATCAAGATGCGGAAACCGAAATTCACACGGACGCAAGTAACGCTGGACTTGGCGCGGTACTGGTTCAAGTGCAAGACGGCACCGAGCGAGTTATCGCCTACGCAAGTCGGACACTGTCCAAGGCGGAGAAAAAAACTCCACGACTGAGAAAGAATGCCTTGCTGTCGTCTGGGCAATCACGAAGTTTCGTCCGTATTTGTACGGGAACCCGTTCCGTGTAGTCACGGACCACCACTCGCTCTGCTGGCTTGCGAACCTCAAGGACCCGTCAGGACGCCTCGCTCGATGGAGTCTACGACTACAAGAGTTCAACATGACTGTGGTCTACAAGTCAGGCCGCAAGCACAGCGACGCCGACTGCCTGTCCAGAGCCCCCGTCGAAACACCTTCCGCCAGTAGCAACGACGATGACGACGAGTGCTTCCTAGGTGCAGTAAACACCGACGACATGGCACGACGTCAAAGAGACGATCCTGAGTTGCGCGCGCTAATCGAGCACCTCGAAGGACGAGGGGGTAGTGTCCCCCGTGTCTTCTCGAGAGCCCTGCCGACTTTCGTCCTCCGACAAGGTGTACTTTACAAGGAGAACTTCGGAGACAACAGCACACCATGGCTGCTGGTAATCCCTACCGACCTTAGAGCGGAGATCTTCCAAGCCTGCCACGACGACCCGACGTCCGGACACCTTGGTTACAGCCGTACGCTGGCCCGAATCCGTGAAAGGTATTACTGGCCCAAGCTGCCGAAGACCGTTCACTTCTACACACGGTCCTGCCACGAATGCCAGCGACGCAAGAAACCGCCGACGAAGCCGGCAGGTCTCCTGCATCCGATCGCTCCCCCGACCGTACCGTTCCAGCAGATCGGAATGGATCTACTTGGTCCTTTCCCACCATCGACGCAGGGAAACAGATGGATCATTGTCGCCACAGATTATCTCACACGGTACGCCGAAACGAAAGCCCTTCCTGTAGGGACTGCTGTGGAAGTCGCCAAGTTCTTTATCGAGTCCATCGTCCTCCGGCACGGCGCTCCCGAAGTTTTGATCTCAGACCGTGGATTATCGTTCATGGCCCAGCTGACGCAAGAAATCCTTCGTCCCAGCCACACCAGCCATCGGCGCACAACGGCGTACCACCCGCAGACCAACGGGCTGACGGAGAGACTCAACAAGACTATCGCCGACATGATCTCCATGTATGTCGACGTGGAGCACAAGACTTGGGACGAGGTGTTGCCGTACGTCACGTTTGCCTACAACACGGCCGTGCAAGAGACCACCGGGGTGACACCCTTCCAACTGGTTCATGGTCGCAAAGTAACGACAATACTGGAAGCGATGTTACCCCACGAACCGGCCGTCAACGGAAGCGACGACGCCCAGGTGGTTGCCCAACGAGCAGAAGAAGTCCGCCAGCTCGCCAGACACCGTATTCAAGCCCAACAACGTGTCGACACTGGCCGCTACAACCTCCGTCGTCGGGACGTCCACTTCCAGCCCGGAGACAGGGTGTGGGTGTGGACACCGATACGTCGCCGTGGTCTCAGTGAGAAACTCCTAAAGCGCTACTTCGGACCCTACAAAGTACTTCGTCGACTCGGGGATCTGAACTACGAGGTGATGCCCGACGGAACACGGACTTCATCACGCCGCGCTCCACGACCGGAAGTCGTCCACGTCGTGCGCCTCAAGCCGTACTACGCGCGATAAGACTGCGAACTGTGATCTTGTGCACCGCTTGATAGGATTGTGTTTCGCGAGCCTCCGTATGTTCCTGTTTTTTTGTTTCGCTCTGTTCTGTTGCCTTTTACGTGGCATCGAGACGATGCCTTTTTAAAGGGGGGAGTAATGCCCCGCTCGCCGGCGAGCGACCGCGCGCGTGACCGAGTGGTTAGCGTGCTTGACTGTAGCGCAGAAAGTCTGGGTTCGATTCCAGTCAGTGGAATGATCTTTTATTTGTTCTTTCAACATTGCGTTCTCGTGTGTTCGAGAACATTCTCGTATGATCGAGTTCCGAATGTTCCAGTCGCCGAACAATCTAGGCCGATTGTTCCAGAACCCAACGCGCGTACAAAAGGGACTCCGCCTCCTGATCTGCAAGCAGTTTCGCCCCAGCGCTCGACTCTGCTGTCTCGCCGACCTCGACGCTCGCGACGCTTTGTTATTCTTTTCTATTCCCCTTTTTGTTTTCGGCACAAGTTCGCCACATTAAACGTTTATTTCTTCCTGTTTATTTATTGTTATTCTGGTCACCACCCGTGACAATATGTGATCTGGAAGAATGATACCAAGCGATACTATATGACATATAAACCGGATGCGCCTCAAAAATTTCAAAATAGAAGGCGAATGTAGTCCATTGACTCGACCTTTAAACAATTTCCACCTTTTATTGGATGATCAATCATCAACCAACACTTGAAAGTATAAATTGTAATACCAAGGCATTTTATTTGATGTATAAGGCTCTTTGCATTCACAATATCAAAAGGAATATATTTTCAAAACTATTAGTATTTCCTTAAAGTGTAAAAGTACCAACACGCTTTTGGTTTTGCATTTTGGTAATAACGAGAATGTCTCTGATTCGTTTTATCCCCCCTAAAAGAAAAACTGATTCTTAGCCTTAAACTGTGTTTGATGCATATATGAAATCTTTAATAGAAAGCTCCTGAAAGTTTTTGTGAATCTAAGATTTGTCTGCTTTCAGCGTCGGCGCACCTTCTGGTCAAAACGGCATATGGCATCCCAAGGGGTTCCCGTTCCAACTCCAAACCGGCATGCTTCGCGTAGTACGAAGGCAATTCAGTTCGTTCGATGTGTGTCGAATTTATCGCGGATAACTAGAATTGTTTTCTTTTTTTACTCAGGACGCGCTTCTCCGTTATGTTTACATCCCTACTCTTAATTTTTTTTTTTTTTTTGGAAAAAGAGCTCTATTTGGCATTTCCGCTATGTCAGCATTTAGAATGCGCACGAATCCATTCTGCTTCTTGGGGGCACTCGAAATACTCGCAAGCTGGCGTGGGCTTTGCCAGGATTGTCAGTATATGTTACTAAGTACGTTATGCGCTCAAGGTGCATACGGTAATAAAAAATATGTAAGCTTGCAGAAGTATCTTACTCGAATGGTGCTCACTCATATCAACAAATAGAGCTGATAACAGAATGTCTTGCATACAAACCCGGTTTCTACTTTCTACAAGGAGCTGGTTTCGATGTTCCTTCGTTATTCTTGAGTAATTATGCCATAAAAAGTCAGTTAACAAATTAAATCTGCGGCTTACACCGTCAACTGACAAATCCGTTTTCAGCAGAATAATAATTCCTTGCAGGAGCCGATGTAAAAGAAAAGCATGGAAGTGAAATTAAAAATTAAGGAACGTGTACACTTCATAGCGCTAAGCGAAAAAAAACAAGTAATCGCACCTCCAGGAGCTTGCAGATGTAAAAAGTTCAATAAAAAAGAAACTAAAATGTATGGCGAGTTTTTTTATTGTGTTTTTTTTCTTTTGTAAGAAGATGCCGGGGAAAAATAAACGACGTGTAGAAAAGCAGGGCTTCCGTTGCGCTGAAGTCACGTCTACTCAATCGTTTTTTATCGCACAGAAACTGTAAACGTTCATAAAAGAAAAACAAATGCCCCAGACAAATACATAAAAATGTATATTAGTTTTGTTGTGTTTTGGTGTTTATGTCGTGGGCTCTTGTCGCTGTCAACTTTTCTTTTCTAATGTTTCTCTGGCGGTGTACATTCATTTTTTTTTTTTTCTGGTCGGCGACTGTCTTTTTGGCTCCCGATTCCTCCTGTTGGCCGAGAGACCTGCGTCAGCAGAACGAGGCCACGGCGTCATTTCTCTTCTCAAGAGTTTGCGGCACTCACCACTTGATTTCATTCTTCAGGCCCTTCTTTCCCTTTCCTTTCTACTTCAAAAGTGTACCTTCCCTCTCCCGTCTACATAGTAGAGGACGTTTCTTCTACATCTCGCTTTAATTTACAGTATTTATAAGAGCTTTAATGCCGTGGATCGAAAGATTCTTGAGTAGATGCGTGATCCTCGACTGGCGTACCCGTGACCCTCTTCTTCTTCCTTTCCTGCTGGCCACTACAACATTAGTCCCACAACTAGTGCACTTCGCGGCTCATACCATTTCTTTTTACACACCTCACATCCTTTCTTCCCACTTTCCTTACACTGAAAATGCTCTCCCTTTCTATTTCTTTTTTTCTCTCTCCCTCATTCCTTCTCTTGCGGTCCTGGTTTGTTCAGCGACTGGTCGCTCATTAGGCCTCTGTTTCCGATAGAACAAAGCAGCACATCAGCTCCTCCATCACCATTTGCTGCGCGGTGCCTTTTTTTTTCGGAAGTTTCGTAGTGTCACACAGACCGGCGTCTGCGTGTCGTGACACCAGACGCCTGTATGTCCTTCCGCGCGCGTCTGTTTATTTATTTAGGGTAGCACCGGATAGACGATCGGTGTCGCTGGCGCGGATTCAAGCTCAGATTGACTTATCTCGCTCGCGCGAGAGTGCCACCCATCAAAGCTGAATACAGGAAAGCAATTTGTAGCAAATATGCGTTGCTTTGTCGCGTAGCAACGACGAAAGAGGGCGAAGTGGCGGTGACGCTTGCGGACAACCAACGCTTCCGTCCCCCCCCCCCCCCCCTTCTTGCCACTCGTATTACAAAACGTGGCCCATCAACCACGTGACCTCAATTGAGCGGCTGAAAACACTCTCAGATCTCGGCACACTAGTTTACCGTGCACGGGGTCAGTCGCTATCTAGATCCCCGGGAAGCTGAACAAACACGTCCAGGTTAAAAAGGCGGAAGTGCCGAAGTTTTGTGGGTCACCGTCAAGCGGCCAGCGCGAGGCATATAGTTGGACAGGAGTGCTTTTCTTCCGTTCTATGACCAAAACGGCCCCGCAGCCGGACGTACAGACAGGCGCAAGAACCCTGCCAAACCGGTTGTAGAGCAATCGGTCATAGCCAGACTCAATTGTGTGAGTCGGACTTTACTTGGTAGGCCCTCAGTGAGGAACGCAAACAAATCAGCACTACGGCACGCACTCAAGGTTTTGTGGGCTGTGGTCAGAATAATTCGGCGACCGCATCAGTCTGACAACGCACAAACGTTACTACGCGACAATCGAATAACGAACATCTAGAGGTTGGCTAACAAAACAATAGCACGATTGATGAAAGTTGCTCGTGTATTAACTTTAACTTCAGCCACCACTGGAATCAGCAGCAGCGTGTGCTGGTAGTGAAATGTTTATTAACAGTTGTTCCTGTAGTTATATGGTCACTCGCCTTTATTTCTTAGGCTGCAGCATCTATTTTTCTCTCGAACTGACAAGGCTTTTGTTTACCGCTCTTCAATGCATTTAAAATATCCTGACTTTACAATTTCAATATACATTCAAGGCTACTTTTGCGCCGAACTCGAAAACAAATATACGGCGGGTAAGTTTAAACATTTTCAAAATATATACTTGACAAGCAGCACCCTGAACATAACTAAATATTTGGGGTGTGCAAATATTCCCAATTTTCGAATAACGAATCAAATATTACTTTATTCGATTCGATTAACGAATCGAATAATAATTTTTTTAAATTTTCTAATATTTTTTGAATAATTTCCGAATAGTCGTTATGGTGTCCCGCTGCGAGATCCTATTTCAGGCGTCCCACATCGCGCCGGCGCGCCTGCCACACGTGCCTCTAGATGGCAATACGTACCCTCTTCTCCTAGGCAATGATCATCATCAGCAGCAGCATCAAGTTCTCTCTATTCGTACGTATCAACAGCCCATTTCACTTGCGGTAAACTGTAGTCAAAGAAAAGTATAAGACACCCGCATGTGCAGCGCGACAATACCTGGCAATTCCCGCAACCCAGGTGGTAAGCGAGAGACTGTTCTCAACGTGCTCGAACACTGTGACAAATCGACGAGAGTGTCTGGCTGCAGAACACGTAGAAAAGCTTTTTTTTTATTTTTTTAATGGGAACTATAAGTACCTCAAGCTGACATAACAACATTTTTTCATTTTCTGATCTGCGAAAATAAGATGTCTAGTGTACTGACACACCACACTCAGATATGGCTAGCAAAAATAAATCTGATAAGGTCTAAGATTCCTCTTTTTTTTTTCTTCCTGAGTTTCGCGCGAACTGTGATTTTATTTTCAGCATCCGCGTGGACCTTGGTATTACGTTTAGTATTCTAACGATTTAGTAGCTTTTGTCGATGTTTAATTATATACCGTTGAACTCTAGTCATTATCGTCTAGTCGCATTGTTACAGTGATCTCAAGAAACATTTTGGAACGATAAAGTAATTTTATAATCTGTATTCTTCTTTAATACCAGTCCACTTACTATTCAAAAATTATTTGATTCGTATTCGTATTCCATTCGGTGCCACAATTATTCGATTCCTATCTGATTTGGTTTCAAAAATCACTATTCGCACACCCCTGCTAAATATAACATAAACTCCACCCAACAAGTTCAACAAGTCCAACGTTCATTGTCATTCTCTACTGCAGAACGACGTAGTAGTATTCGCCTTTTTTAGAGCGCAGCTCTTAAGCGCCCGTTTCCGGCTTGAGCCGCGTCGCCGTCGCCGTTGGCGTAACCGCGGCGACGTTTCGACATTGTGACGTTTCGGCACGGCGCCGAAAAGCCCCCTTGACACCCCTTGAGGGGTCCTCAGGACCCCCTGAGGGTGGTCCTGAGAGGGGTCACGTGACCTTCATGAGATCCCGTGACCTCCGTGAGGTCATGTGACCCCTGTGAGGTCATGAGGGTCACGTGACCTCACGGTTACGCCGACGGCGACGGCGACGCCGACGCCGCTCGGAGGGAGTAGCAGGCAGGATGAGGAGGTGAGGAGGAGAGAGGAGGGGTATACCTTCCCCTCAGTACCTTTCCCTCTTCCTCCTCAAGAGCTGCGCTCTAAATCGGCTTTACAGGGAGTTGTAAACGGCTTTCATTTTTTTTATCTTTTCGCTTATCGCCGTGAGCCAGCAATTAAATATTTTTGTGATTATATTTTCGAACGCCCTGAAACGCGATCAGAGCTCTTTGCAAAGCAGTGAAATAAAAAGCAATCTGTTACGATGTAAGCACGAAGTGGCGATTTTGCTTTCTAAAAGATTCTGTTTTCGTACAATCATAGAAACATCATTGCCTATAGAAAACCGAGTTGAACTGATAATTAATAGTAAACAAACCATTGACGCTAAAATAAAGATATGTATGACATAAAAACGGGAAACCGTATCGCATCACTTTTAAAGACTCATTTTGATTGTCTATCGATTAAATTGATCATTCGAGCGCCGAGAAACCTTGTGGATAAAAAAAAACGATATGCGCCACGTAACCGGATTGGTGTGGAGGGACCAGAGACGAGACAATCAGTTTGTACAAGAAAACAAAGTCTTTTATCCGGCAAACAATTTGTCACGTGCTAAACGTGTGCCAGCGTCACGCAAGAACTAACCAGAGAAGCACATCAGTGAATCCCAGTGGACGAAAAAGGGGCCGGAAGGGAGGGTGTTACAACAAAGCTATCGTGTATAAGAATAAAGAAATAACTGACAAAACAGAAATGGAACAATATCTTGAAATAAAAAGGTGCATGCTGAGAATGAGCCAATGGTAGACTTTGTTTAACTCATTCTCTTTCAGCAGTATTTTTTTGGTATAGTTTTTGTTTTGTTTTTGATTGGTCAATTTGAACTGGGAGAACATTTGATCCCATTCAATGCATTGGTCAGTAGTCACGTAGTGACCTCGATGTCACGTTTTTGTCCTGAACATTCGGAGGCGTCATTTGGAGGAACACGTTAGAGGCGCGATAACTAAATGAACAACAAGTAAAGAACGGCCAGAAAGAATGTGTCTTCGTGCATCTATCTTCACTAGTATGTTCATGGTGTTCATCTTAATGTTTCATTGTGTGTTTTGTTTTTTTCTTTGTGAACTTTACTTTCCAGTTTTATGTGTTTCCAGTATTCTGATTATGTGCATTTCCGCTGAAAATGGCGTTTTATCTTTCTTTTTTTTTTCTGATGCCGTCGTTCGCCAAACTTGCGATCTGGGTTTAAAAAGAAAAAGTATTTCCGTGTGTGTCAACGAAGATTTTTCAAATTCCTAAAACTAGAGTGGTTCAGAAAAAAACAACTCATTCCTGGAAAATTTTTACAGCCACGATGGACGTCAGAAATTGCGAAAAGCATACTAATTAGCTAAATAAATAACAAAAATTTGCTAATCAACTTTTTAATTGGTGAAGGCTCCGATTAGAAACCCACTGAGCCTAGATAACAACCACTAAATAGACTAGCTTTAGAGAAGAATATGGCACATGCCTCATTTTCACATATTCCAAAAAAAAAAGGTCAATTTTAACGCGCTTCTCAATTTCAAATCGCACTCGCAGAGCTACGGTGGCGCTGCGATCGCGCCGGAGCCGGGTGGTGTGGGCAGAAGGGCGCACGTTTTGCATGGGCGTCATAGCGTTTCAGCACGTCGCAAAGCTTTGTAGCCGTTAACGGCATCTAAAGGTACAGCAAAGAAGACGCAGTAAGTTTCCACAAGTTCCCGGCGGACTCTGAAAGGTGCAGAAGGTGGATCATATTCGTGGATCGAAAAAAATTTTCACCACGTGCGGACGACCGTATGTGCGGCAAGCACGTTCTTGAAGGCAAGTTTGGCTTTCAATCTCCGTCCCAAGGCTTGCTTATGTCCAGGGAAGCTGTCGTCTGATCGAGACCACCCAGATTTTATTCCCAAGGTGTTCGCGCACAAAGCACCGGCCAAGCGCTTGTCGGTGGTTCGCTACCAGCGGTGGCGGTAACGAGTTACAAGTAACGGCGTTACCGTTAGCGTATAATATTTTTTTTCTAACGTAGTTAAGTACTCGTTACTTCTTCAAGAGTGCAACGGGAAACGTACCTACGTTACTTATTTCCAATAACGGGAAATAGTAGTTAGGTTACTTGTTACATATTCTCCCCAAAATCTTAAACGCTTTTTTTTTTTCGTGCTTTCACACTTTGTTTTACATTCAGCCCAGACGCAGCCGACGCTATGTGCTCCGGGGACAGGACAAATCGGACAGCGTCAAAAGGGCATCATCCTTGTGTTCGTCATGATTCTGTTCGTGTTCTATAATCGCTGAACCAATCATAAACAATAAAGTCCCAGTGACTCGCTTTTTTGACGCAGCCTGAATGCTCCAATGAACTCGTAGCTTCGGCAGCATTTTTACTTGAGCTGAAACCGAGTATAGGCGCCAAGTCGTCTATCATTAGACTACATTCCACCCACCTTCCAAATTTTGTTTGTCGTTTCCCCATGCAAGAAGCGCCACTTCAGAAAAACCCCAACGCCCGTGTCCTTTGTCCCAATGTGAAAAAAAAAAACGTTGTTGCGAAAAACAACAACAAAGAAACACCGTTACCGTCAATTTATAAATTAAAAGTAACGCAAAACAGAAGTGCGTTACTTTTGTCGGTAACGGTAACGCTTTCCTTTTATTTTAAGGTAACGTAGGTCGGTAACACGATCAATTTATTTGCAAGTAGCGAGTAACATATTCCGTTACTTTTTTTCGGTAACGCCTACAACACTGCTTGCTCGCCACGCCCGTGCTACCAAGCGGGAGATCGGCGGCAGAACAAACAAATCATTACCGCGTGTCATGCCTTGCGGTCATGAGGATAAGAAAAATATCGTACCTTGACTCGAGGGACGAGTTGTGTATATATTCAATTAATAAGTGCACTTCCGGAGACCCACAGTCTGCTGATCAACCCGGCGGCGAGGCAAGGGGCTCGAAATAATTGTAGGCCTCGAGGGTCTTGTACGTCTGCACAGAGTCGGCCGTAAACTGGCTTGGCCAAAAAACTAAATAAACGACGACGTCAGTCGTCGTCCTCGAAGGCAGCAACTTCTGGACGGAACTCCAGAAAGTTTACGGCGTTCGGATCGTCTAAGGCAACACCGTCCACGCACAGTTTGCCTCGATACCGCTACCGTTCAGGCTTGGTTATCGAGCTCAAATAATCGGGCATAGCATACGACAAACGTAAACAGAAAATACCACTCACAAATAAAGCTAGAAGCGTCCCTACAACGTCAGCAACGAGCGCACACCACACAACGCAATGGCGAAAACACGGAGAGCCCGGCCGCTTCTGCCCACGTAGCTTCTGGGTACGCGCGGCCTTCCGGCCGTGTTGGTAAACAGAGCCGCTCCGCGTGTTGGTCTATATTTTGGTTTTCTATCGCAGGCCGCCATTCTTACAGCGGTCCTAAAGGGCTCTGGCGGTCCTGTCTCCCGTGTAAGGCGCGCAACACACTTGCGCCACAAGTGCTTCCATCCTACGAGGTAGGCGAGTCGGTAGCTCTGTGCCTCGGCCACTATAGGGAGCAAGACTGCTGGAAAAGAGATGTGCGCCGTTAGAAAATCCAACCCTAAAAACAAGTCTAAGCAAGCGTTTTTTTTTTTTTTGTCTTTTCAACGTTATAAAATGCTGTATTTGCCTTATATCTTCCTAAAATTTGTTGATCTAGTGCTTTTGGTCGTCTTCAAATATTTCTAATTGGACCATTTGTTCACTTCTATTAATAAGTGAAATAGTAAATTCTTAGTAATTTAACTAAATAGTTTTATCTTTTGCAATTTCTGACGCCTGCCTTTGCGGGGAGTTTGTACCTTGGAAAGGGTTTCTTTTTCTCAACGAGCCTATGTTGAGCAACCTTTGAATATATTTGCCAAAACACCCTCTATGAAGGAAGTTAAAAGCAACATGAAAGTAAGTATCTCTATCCGATCTTTAGAGCCCTCGTTTCTCCAAATTCAAACTCCCCTTTTCATTTTTTTTTTTCTGCAGGAGCACAAGGTTCGCTTTGGATTTGAAACATAGGAGTGTTGTGCTGAAAGATGTCAGTTCTTCATTGCGAAGCCCTATTTCAGCTAAGGTAAGTTAAAGAAACTGTTGCCTTTCTGAAAGCGATAGCAATAGCACTGCCGAGTGGAGATGCCACTTTATTTATTGTTTGTGAAAGTTTACTCGGAAATGGTACTGATCAGCCATTTCTTCTCTGACTCAATTTTTGTCCCAATCAACCGGTGTGTGCAATTGATTTGAAACGTCCAATCAGTATATTTTTGAAAACTTGGAGAGACATCGACCGGCTCGAACGCTTTCACTTGGTTAAAAAGGGACTTGCTCGTCCAAAAATATGCGAGTTCAACCCATCGAAAGTAAACACGCGAAATCAGAAAAGAAGCCAAAAAGATATGAGATTTCACCAGCGTAGAGGATAGGAACGTACCTTCATTAAGCAAAGTGGCGGCCCGCGCTCGGTGCAAGCGGAATGCACAAAGCTCTCTCATTCATGGATCGATTTCCTTTCACGAATATATAGGATTGTATAAAAGGAACTTTTCTCCCATAATATTTGACCGAACTAGTCTCCATTGCCTGTGCCCTTTTGATTTTGTGGCTCAGTTTCTATGAGGGTTTGTGCTGTGTTGTTGTTTGAAGATGGGCTTTGTGGTACAGCATTTATTTAGAGACAGATGCCTAGGTTTCTTACGACGTCACTGCGAATAAAACTTGAAGGATGCGTATGTGGCGGAGAGGAAAAGAAAAGAAGCAATGGAGGAAGCATTTAAAAAAAAAAAGGATCGTTAGAGGATAGGTTGTGATAACGCCACCTTCAGGAAAAGGGAAGAATTGCATTATCTCCTGATCTTTTCAAAGTACGAGTCTGACTTTGAAGTATTTTGCCTGCGTTTTATTTTGTGTGTGTGTTTCTTTTTTTTTCTGCATCTTACTTGTGTCATTCTGATCTTTATTCTCTTCACAAATTTAAAACTTTATTGCTTCTATGCTGGTTTCTTTTTTTCTTTCTTATTATTACGCCTTATCTACGGTTTCCATTTGGAGCCTAATTGAACGACTGTCTTTTTTAATTTGGGACATAATTTGTTGGTGATCTTGTCGGTTTGTTCTGTCTTTGGTCTAGAATGTATGTAAATATTTTGGATCTCTTCGGATATAAAAGGAAGGTCGAAAGTATGTTGGACATTATACTCGATTGTATGCAGATCTCGATTTGTTTAGAGGATATGGTGGATCTCTCTGAATACTGGTATAAAAAAAGTTAAATTTCACTTTACTCTTTTTTGTGGCATTGTATGCAGATATTTTGAAACAGCCTGCGATTTCAGTTCGCCGATAATTACTTTTTCTCGACACCATGAAATATTGCGCGTCAATAAAGATTCGACCATCATGCACGCTTATATTCGGGGACAACTTTTTTCTAGCAGTTAATACATTAGCATATATCTGTGTGCGTAGATTGACCCCGCCTCCAATGTGCGCCATTACCGGGAGCCCCAAACCTTTGACTACATTAGCTAGTCTTCGAGTTTTCGCAGCTCTAGTGTGCTTAGATTAGAGAGTGTTCCCAGCGGCTCGATGTAGGTCACGTGTTTTATGAGTCGCGTTTGCAATACGAGATACCAGGAGGCGACGAAAGCGTTTTGGTTTTCTGCAAGCGCCTCAGCATCTCCGCCCGTTTTTATTCTCGCCACTCGACAAAGGAACGCTTGCGCACTTACAATCAGTCGACGTGAGAGGCGTTCGCCATTAAATGGCAAACGCTCCCCAAGAGCTTGAGTTGCTCCATCTGCTAAATGTAGGGCTCTCTACGCAGCTCCACGCCACCTCGTGGACAAGACGTGAAGGACGAAAGTGGGGAGGTACTGCTTTTCTAAGATAACAGATAAATGGGCACGACCTGGCAATTTAAAATTTTGAACGGATAGGCGTGGATTAAACGCTCGCGGTTCGAGTATCTAAGAGTTACACTCGGGATTGGCGCGATGGGTCTTTTGTTCTCATCGCTGGAATTTAAAACGCGTCTTTGAGTGCCCTGAATTCGCTCACCTGACGTTGAGCGTGTGTTGTTTCTTTTCTTAATGTTCTTGCGTGCACCAATGTGAAGACTTGCCTGGTTGTTTTGGGGCCCATAAAAATTCAATAAACAAATAACCAAACACGTAAACATTCAACTTCCTGCTGATTGGATGATTTTCATTATACAATGAACACGCTCCAACTAGTTTCGTTCTTTTTACTGATAGCCAGCGTGACGTCGTAATTTTCTGTGCAGTGTAATCCTAGCAGCGCGTCGGGTTTATACAGGGCGTTTCTGCGAGAGCTTTGAAAAGTCTCTAATAATATGCTGTTCAAGATAAAAAGAAATTATTTGCAGGAGCAAACTACCGACCTTGGCGAACGTCAAGGATTGCAAAACATAATAATTAGCAAAATAATTATTCATCATTCTTTTTTTTTTTCTTTTTACTTAGTGAAAATAAACATATGGTTTCACTGAGAAACTTGCTAAGCACCATCCAAAACAACTAAATCATCTCTATTTGCAAGGAGCTAAGGAAAGGGAAGCATCCTAAGGCGTTATAAAAAAAACGCTCAGATTGGACGTGTTTCCAGGTTTAGATTCTTATCGGAGCGCGTCATTGCGCCCGCACTCCTGCCCCCTGGTTGTCGTTGGGCGAAGCCACCGCCTCACCTCCTTCGCAGGATGGAGGTAAGTACGGCGCATGTGTATTGTGCGTCTCGGCCACTGGGGAGCAGGACCGCGGGCGCAGAAACGCGCACCGATCAGAAACCAAAACTTAGAAACGTGTCCAAGTTGAGCGTTTTCACGGAACGCCGTAAAATGCTCCTCCTGCCTTATATCTTTCTAAAAGAAGTTGATTTAGTAGTTTTCGATTATGCTTAAAAGTTTATCATTGCAACCACATGTTTGTTTCCACTAATTAAGAAAATAATAAGTAATGTTTAGTTAATATTTATTTAATTAGTATTTTTTGTCAATCCTAGACAACCTCCAAGGCTGGTAGCTTGTTCCCGCAAAAGTTCTCTTTTTTTTATCTGGAACAGCGTATTGTGTAAAATATTTCTAAATCTTTCCCAGAAATGCTCTGTATAAAGTCAGAAGAAATGAGCTGCCTACTGCGGGGTTTGAATGAATGCGCAAGCAGGCCTTCAGACCAGCGCACAATAGGCAGCACGTACTTTAAAACCGATGACGTAAATGCGTATCGTCGTTGACTCAAAAGAGAAAGTAATTATAGCAACATTTTAAGATTATAATATAAATATCTTGGTACAAGCTCCAATGACTATGAACATAATTTCGGAGAAACAGTCGGAAGTGCTTAAAAGCTTACTGATCGAAAGCAGTCACTCTCTTCGTGGTTGTTGTTTATTGCTTTTTGGTTGCCCTTTCAAGAACTTTAGAGTCCATGCTAGAGGCCCTGCAGCTCTGACATCCAGAGCTACATCTTTTTTTCGGAGCAGGGGCGAGGAGGGTGAGGGGGGCGGAGGCAGTTTGTGTTTGTTTCCCATCGGTTTCGCACGTCCTCAGCTCTCGCCTTTCGCTATTATGCCGGGCAAAAATAAAAAGAGGGCCCACTATTGTGTGCGCGGTCTTTGATGGCAGCTTACAAATCGATGCATGCTCGAACATGCACGCCTTCTTTCAACGGCAAAGAAAAAAAAATAAGAATGGAGAGTGAAGAGAAAGGAAGGGGCGTTGCTTCCCATCCACTTCAACATAAAAAAAAAATCGCGTAGAGGTGTCAAGTATGCATTGCGTGGGGAAGCTGCGCGGATCCTTTGACCACAAGCAATGGCACCTCTCTAAATGTGCCGGAAGGAGCGACGTATCGTGTCAATACAACCCAGAAGAAAAGGCCTGCGCTTGACGTCATCCTTGGTGGGTCCCCGTCTTGGCGTCGCCGCGTGCTTGCATCGCGCCCGTTGGGTGACGCTGCCCGACGCGTTTTCAACGATGCCGACGCAAAGTAGGCGGTGCTGCTTGGGCCCACTACTGATGACGTAGGAAGGGACGGGGGAGGATTGGGTCGCAGCTCTGGTTTTCTGAGTGGTGTCGCAAGTCTTTAGGGGCTGGAAAGTGAACCTTGAGTAAGAGACTGTGGCTGAGTTTTGCAAGACATGCTGTTTTATTCGCGTTTTTCTCTGGTATTGGTTTTTCGGCGAACAAAACAAACGTTTATATGCGTTCTGTTTTCTTCATGTGGCGACTATTGTTGTGCAGTGTAAGCTCTTTATTTATATAGTTGAAATAAGCATTCGAAAGTGTTTCCTCATTTAAACTATAGAGGGTGATAAACAAAGGTTAATTTTAATCGATGCTGCTAGTAAACGTTTTATTTGATTCGTAACAACGATTTACGGATAAACTGAAATTTAAATAAGCTTCCCGCAAAGCCAAAATGTAAAATATGTTTCTTTTTTTTTTCACTTTAAGAAAAGTCATTCAAATTTGTAATTATTCAGCCATATACGTATTGGTTGAGAGGGCTTAATTCATAAGCGAGGTTTCATCACTTTATTCATTTAGATGACTGATTAGCTTTTCACTATGGAAAGAAAATATTATGCTAACTAGAGTGCCTCATTTTTATTTTATTTTCTACTCTTTGTCGTGGTCTATAAAAATTTAAAGAACGATTCCACAAGAACATCATTAATTCGATTGACACAATGTCCAAGTCGCTATGTATTATGCGTTACGCATTCATAGGACTGAAGAAAGTGTGCCTCGTAAATTCCAGTCAACTGCAAGACATAGCGAAACTTTGGTGTAAAAGCAGAGCGATGAGCCTATAAATGCTCACATGCAAGGCTTTCAAACCATCTACAGCCAACCTAGGATATGAAAGAAAAAAAAAAATTCTGGGAGAGATCTTTTCAATTAAATAATAAGGGTAGATTTTTTTCAGCAAAACCCAACATGCAACTTTTTTTTTTCACTGGCTCTTTTTTATATATATATTTTTTTGTATTTTTTGTAAAGGATCTTTTTGAGGGAAGACACGAAAAAACTATTTTTTTCCTCTAAAATGTTTTGTGCATAAAAATAATAAAAAAAACCTCTTAGAAGTAACCGGAACCCTTTCTCTTTACTCAAGTCGCTATCGAGTGTTTTGAGATCAATCGGGAGTCGTTTTTACTGTACCCCTGCTAGCGCGCTCCTTCCATTTCTATGTTGTCTGCTCCATTTTCCACTTCCGGTATTCTTATTATACTTCCACTTTCTTGCGCATCGACGTTACATTGAGGCCTTGCTTAAACTTGCAAACCTTTCTACAATCCGCCATTTCAACGAACACACGCACAAACAGGCACATAAAAGCAAACGAGAATAAGATGCATACAAAAAGAGAATAAATTTGCGGCGCAGTAAAGTGTACGCTCTATTGGGAAGTATACAAGCCTGATTACGACTTTCCGTTTGCACTTCCGTTTCCTTGTTTTTTTTTTTGTTTTTGTTTTTTTCTGTTTTCTTAAAGTTGGCTTCCACATTTATGGCGGTATTTTTTGCTTTCTTTATTTTTTTTGTAATGAACAAAATTTTGTTATTTGTACATCTGTTTAGCAACGAAAATGCTGGTAAAACTGGTGAAACCTTTTGTGCCCCGGGGCCTTGAGTTCGATGACAACAACGCAGTCGGAACTGTCTACCCCGCGTCTTCTTGGTGTTGATCCCAGCGCGTTTTAGCATCGTGAGTGCATCAGCGATTGCTTAGAGTTTAAGGTTTTATTGTTTAGTTCTTTTTATTTGTTTAGATTTTATCGAAGAGGAGTGCCATTTCAGTGCGTCGTTCGCCCACTTTGTTTAAACGCGCCGTGGGAGAGAGATTAAAACGGCATAGGTTCTAATGAAGAGTCGCTTTCGTTTGTTCTGTTTTGGTCCCGAGTGCCGAACATTTTCATATGGTCGTTTCCTTGAATGTGGCTTATCGTATTTGTAACTAGATCGAAAGCACGAATAAATAACATTGCGTACCTCAAGCCTGACTTCGAGATCTTTTTTAGCCTAGGCGGCTGACTCGCAGTAGTATTTACTTTTGTTGTTCTTGTTGTTTGTTATTGACGAGTTTGTTTAATCTTGAGCACGCAAACTTATTGAATAAGAACATATTTAACAATACATAGGGGCGACACTGATGCACGAAAATGGAGTCTCAATTAATTCCTTCTCCTGGTGCTAAACCATATATTGCCCACTAATGTCCACTCAAAAGGAGCATTGAAACGGAACGCCGCAGTTGTTTCTTTTAGAGCACAGCTCTTAGGGGCCCGTTTCCGGCTTGAGCGGCGTCGGCGTCGGCGTAACCGCGCGGTGCATCATGGGAAATGTCCCATAATGCACCGCGCGAGCCCCCCACGGGGGTCATGTGACCTCGTGGGGGGCACGTGACCCCCCGAGGTCACGCGACCCCCCGAAGTCACGTGACCCCCGCCGATGTCGCGTGACCCCCAATGACGTCATCGTCACTGATGACGTCACCGGCATCCACATCGTCATCGTCATCATCACTGATGACATCATCACTGATGACGTCACCGGCATCCACATCGTCATCGTCATCCTCACTGATGACGTCACCGGCATCCACATCGTCATCGTTATCATCACTGATGACGTCACCGGCATCAGCATCGTCATCGTCATCATCACTGATGACGTTACCGACATCCGCATCGTCATCGTCATCATCACTGATGACGTCACCGGCATCCGCATCGTCATCGTCATCATCACTGATGACGTTACCGACATCCGCATCGTCATCATCACTTATGACGTCTTCAGTGACGTCACTGATGTCGTCACCGGCATCCACATCGTCATCGTCATCGTCACTGATGACGTCACCGGCATCCGCATCGTCATCGTCATCATCACTGATGACGTCACCGGCATCCGCATCGTCATCGTCATCATCACTGATGACGTTACCGACATCCGCATCGTCATCGTCATCATCACTGATGACGTCATCAGCGACGTCACTGATGACGTCACCGACATTCGCATCGTCATCGTCATCATCACTGGTGAAGTCATCAGTGACGTCACTAATGACGTCATCGGTACCCGCATCGTCATCGTCACTGATGACGTCATCAGTGACGTCAGTGATTACATTATCGGCATTCAATCAATCAATCAGTTTATTTTTTCTTTCAAGGGGTACACACTCCTCGAAATGGTACCTTGGTGCAAAAGGCGATCGTGTCGCCTGACTGGGCACCAAGGTCCAATGGGGGGGGGGGGGGGAAGGGGGGCAAAATCCAGCAGCAACAGCAACAGCATCGGCATTGGGGGGGTCACGTGACCCCCCCTCTGGTTAGTTTAACCCCCCCCCCCCCCCCCCAGTGCCCTTCCCTCCTCCTCCTCAAGAGCTGCGCTCTAATTCGGCGTTACAGGGAGTTGTAAGCAGCTTTCACTTTTTTCGTTTTTAGAGCGCAGCTCTTAGGGGCCCGTTTCCGGCTTGAGCGGCGTCGCCGTCGCCGTCGCCGTCGCCGTCGGCGTCGCCGTCGGCGTAACCGCGCGGTGCATCATGGGAAATGTCCCATAATGCACCGCGCGAGCCCCCCACGGGGGTCATGTGACCTCGTGGGGGGCACGTGACCCCCCGAAGTCACGTGACTCCCCTGAGGTCACGTGACCCCCTCCTCGAGGTCACGTGACCCCCGCCGATGTCGCGTGACCCCCGATGACGTCATCGTCACTGATGACGTCACCGGCATCCACATCGTCATCGTCATCATCACTGATGACGTCACCGGCATCCACATCGTCATCGTCATCATCACTCATGACGTCACCGGCATCCACATCGTCATCGTCATCATCACTGATGACGTCACCGGCATCCGCATCGTCATCGTCATCATCACTGATGACGTCACCGGCATCCACATCGTCATCGTCATCATCACTGATGACGTCACCGGCATCCACATCGTCATCGTCATCACTGATGACGTCACCGGCATCCGCATCGTCATCGTCATCATCACTGATGACGTCACCGGCATCCACATCGTCATCGTCATCATCACTGATGACGTCACCGGCATCCACATCGTCATCGTCATCATCACTGATGACGTCACCGGCATCCACATCGTCATCGTCATCATCACTGATGACGTCACCGGCATCCACATCGTCATTGTCATCACTGATGACGTCACCGGCATCCGCATCGTCATCGTCATCATCACTGATGACGTCACCGGCATCCACATCGTCATCGTCATCATCACTGATGACGTCACCGGCATCCACATCGTCATCGTCATCATCACTGATGACGTCACCGGCATCCACATCGTCATCGTCATCATCACTGATGACGTCACCGGCATCCGCATCGTCATCGTCATCATCACTGATGACGTTACCGACATCCGCATTGTCATCGTCATCATCACTGATGACGTCATCAGTGACGTCACTGATGTCGTCACCGGCATCCGCATGGTCATCGTCATCATCACTGATGACGTCATCAGCGACGTCACTAATAACGTCATAGGTACCCGCATCGTCATCGTCACTGATGACGTCATCAGTGACGTCAGTGATGACATCATCGGCATTGGGGGTCACGTGACCCCCAAGGTCACGTGACCCCCCCCTGGTTAGTTTAACCCCCCCCCCCCGTGCCCTTCCCTCCTCCTCCTCAAGAGCTGCGCTCTAATTCGGCGTTACAGGGAGTTGTAAGTGGCTTTCATTTTTTGTCTATTGCCTTGATTTGGCTCGAAATTGGCTGACCAAATCAAATTACATTTGTAAACTGCTAGCCAACATTTTTTGTAAACATATATATTCCTCATGGAGTTATTGAATTTTCAAATGACGCCGCACGCGTAAGCTCCAGCAGGCATTCTCTGCGGGAGCCATTGAAGTATTCGTACTAGGGCGGATAGGTAACCCTGAAAGCCGCTTTCCGACTTCCCCGGTTGCCAGCTGTCGAGAATTGTTTTCTCGCAGTTTGAAAGTTAAGAGCATCAATCTGCTCCATGGAAGATAGGACAAACAATGCCAGAGAATTCGTTAGTGTTGTTTTTTTTTGTTTTTTTTTACTTACCTATATGGCGGACAAAAAGCTTTTTGAGGTCGCAGTGGAAGGGAACCAAGTCGAGTTGCTTTATCGGAAATTGTGCGCAGAAAGAACGAATGTCACATGAAAAATTTCGTTTCATGTGACGGCCACCCTTGAAACAACTGTTTCAAGGGTGGCCGTAGCAGGATCATACCCGCTATCTACCAAGACAATTCAATGCCCGCCCATAGTGGAGCGCTTATAAATTCGGGAAAAGTTCGTGTTGGGTAGCACTGGCCGATATGGCCGGTCATGTCTGTTTTATACCAAAATGAGTTGCTGGGCGAGTTGGATAGACATCTTGACTTAAACAGCACAAATAAGTTACGTAAGGAAGAGACAACAGGAGGAAAGAGCGCTGCCTTCAGTGGACATTTCATTTTAGAAACACTTTAGTAGGATGATCTAATGTGTGAACTCTTCGGCCAGTGGGAGCTGCGGTTACTGTCCGCGTGTCAATCACACGGTAACGCCGGTCTTTCCAAAACGAAAACTGAATCGTCTTATGCCGGGGTCTGCAAACACCGGCCCGCGTGTGAAATCCGGCCCGCAGAGGTCTTTCGACCTTTCGGCGGCTGACCGCGGTTCTTCCAATGAAACCCACCCACCGGCCCGCTTCCAGCAGGCCCGCCATTACCGGCCTAAAAATAAGCGTGAAGAAACGGCGCCGCTACGTGGACCAACCGTGTTAGCGAAAATATACAAAAAAAAAAACTGCTTATCGTAAGGTGTGTGTTTTTGTCATATTATTCTCAGCATCACCAAGCTTAGTCCCCCGTTTTATATTTGTCCAAACTCTTATTGTAAACTTCCCTTGAATTCCCGTGTATATTGTGCATGATAGACTTTGCTGTATCTATTGCATATCTTCAGCATCAGTTCTATCAAGCTCAATAGTATTCTTCCCTGTCGAAACCTGCCGAAATATCTATGTACTTTGGTTTATGCTTGGTGGGCTTTCTAGATTCGAATCATCGTGAAATGTCATAATCAGCTGAGTATTGGAGTTTCAAACAAAGTAGATGTATTCATGTAACTAGTATTTTTTTTTTCTTTTTTTTATGTTTACTCTACCTTTCAATTTTGAATTGAAATGCTTATTTATTTTCTGGCCCCGAGACAGCGACAGATTTCTGATCCGACCCCTTTAACAAAACGTATGGAGATCCCGATCTAACCGAATTTGTGGTTTGAATTTAGACATACGTTTCAGTATACTGCTGTTTGTTATTTGTGTCTGGTATCACTGATTTCTAGGAAACACGAGTCGAGCTCCGATATGTGTCTGGTTGTCGACAGGCTGGCGAGCCTTTCTCTCTTGCCAAGGAGGTAGCGGAAACGTCTTTATTTTATTATAGTGAGGCGAAATATTTATGGGCTTTAAATATAATAAAAGTATAAAATTATAAATGTTGTTAAAGGATGCGTATAAATTTAATTCTGATGGAGGATATGAAAAACCAAAATTAATTTTAACAAATAACATATATTGCTATATCTTTGAATTATACCCACTTTCCCCATCTGCGCTCGTGAAAGTGGTTGAACTCGTTGCACATCATTCCTGCATTGAGAAAAACATATGGGTTCGAATACTCTTCCTTTTAATTTTTGCTTCCTTTATAATAACGTTTCAGAAATATACGCTTTATTACTGTTCCTTATACACAAATTAATCTTAAGAAAAACTACTATTTGTTTTAAGAGGCGACAGTGTTGTTTGTGTGTATTATATGCCTCTCATAGTGTTTGATTCGTTGTTGGTGGAGGTACTTAATTTTCTTCCAACACAATTTTGTCAACAGTAAATTCACCCACGAGATGGCGTGCACGAATGCGATTCATTCCATTTTAGACATTATTTATATGTTTACAAAAATCACAGCCCACACGTGTCAGCCTAAGGCCCAGCACGTGCACGTTGGTCGCTTCGGAAGAGGAGCAAACCACTCGCCACAAGCACGAACGCTCTAAACGACACCGACCAGAAGCACTTTCTAGGAATGGTCTGAAAACTTTAGCGGAAATACCAAAACACCAAAGAGCGGGCAGCAAGGGTAGTTACACGGGTTGGCGCCTGCAACAGTAACTTTCTTAAAGAAGATCTCACACAAATAGCACGTACAATGGGGAAAGTCGAGTGAGCGTGTGCAGCACCTCACTTAGCGAAGAACAATATAATAAAAGCATACTTGGTACACTTTTAATATGCTATTAAGGTGGTAGAGTAAAGGAAACATATTAAAATTAAGTTACTAGTATGCAACCCCCGAAAGTCCCTTTGTTATTGTAGTATACTGGTGAAGTGCACCTATAATATGCACAGCATTAGCGCACAAAAAGTACATTTTGATCACGTGATACGAGACCAGCAACGAACATAAAAACTCAAAGCCTAAACCAAAAGCAAGCCTTGCCGACGTGCAGCCGTCGTTGTTTCTGACTGATTTGACGAATCATCACTGTCAGAACTACAATACTATGAAGGTACTACATCACCTTCCAACTCAGTCGTGCTAGTGCCATCAACGAAACTGACCGCGGACGTGCTCGAATCGCGAGACATCAAACGCTTCTGAGGAGGCGCGCAGCGCGAAGTGCCCTCTTCCTCGGCTATGTATTTGATTATAATAAATCGCCTTCCTATGGGATAAAGAAAAGTATGTAGATACACAAACGAGAACGTCTACTCTAACAACCATATGCATTGTTCAGAAGCACAAACCTCCCGGACGGTGACGCGGAGCAGCAAAGTTTCTAAAGACCAAAGCTGAAACCAAAACAAGCCACGCCCAGATTTTGAAAGTCAGAGCCTACTTGACAAATCATCGCTGTCGGAATTACATTCTGGTGACCTGACATCATCTCCTACTCACTCGTGCTAGTGTCAGAAACAAAATGAACTACAGGCGCCATCGAATCGCCAGCCTTGAAACACTTCCGAGGAGGCACGCCGTGCGATGAATACGCCATGTTCGTAGCGCGGAGAGCTCTTCCTCGGCTGATTGTTTGGTCATAATATATCGCTTTTTCTTGAAAAGAAAATACAATATAAAAACTAAAACTACTTGATTCATTCTAAACCACCAGATTTTCTAACTTGTCGAAAATCGTCTCGGAGGCTTTGCAACGGGGCTCGTAAATCTTTAATCACGTGTGATCGATTTTGAAGGCTCTGGTACGGAAAGTTAAGACGGTAAGTCGTAAACCTAATTCAGCGACTACGAATACGATTACACAAAAGTTGTAAGCCGACTTCGGTGACTACGAAAACGATTACACAATGTGTTCCGCAAAGTAAAGGCAGAATAAATAGATAAGCAATCTGTACGGTTGCTTACGCTTGAATAGTTTGCTAAAAATTACTTTGGGGACTGATGGAAGCGACCCCAAGCATTATGGGGACCCAATGTGAGGCTTGCCTTGAATGTAGAGAAGTGATCTGCCTTTTCTAACTTTGACAAGAGGGTTGTGTTATCGTAGGAAAGTACGCCTGTACGAGACATAATTTTGGGGACGATTCGGATGCTTTCTGTCTTTTCATATCTTTTTTCTGACTGTATTTTTTTTTCTAGTTCAAGCGCAGCTAATTCTTTATAACGGACATTCGAAACTAAGAGAAATCTCTTTCGAGCATTAGCGACTTAATAATTCTCTGATCTTAAAGGCTGGCCCCTTTGTGGTCTTGAGAAAACGAACTCAAATTATTCCGATTCAACACAACAGCACACAAGCAACTAAGGTAAACAAACGTATTCATACCAGAGCGTATAAACAGATTAAATAAGCAACTGTCAAAAATAAATAGAAATGTTAAATTTTTTAATTGATTTTTGGAATGCAAGTTTGATAAGGTTTGTTGTAATTGTTGGTATTTTTTGTCTTTATTTTTTTTAATCTGTAATTCAATTTTATTCAGGATTTCAATATATGATTCTGTCTATTGACCATTAACTTAGTTATTTGGTGTCTAGTGTCACTTGCATGATTAGAGAGATAGGAACGTCCTTCAGTTTTTCCGATTGCAGCAATGCTTTCTACCTTTCATAATCCTTCAATTTCTCGTGAGCCTGAAGCAGAAAAGCGCTACCAAAGCACGAACATAGCCTCCTATATACCGACAAAGCCTGGCAAATTGCCGAGATAAGCGGCCGTCGAACTGGAAAAGGTGGAGCGGCAGACAACAAATGAAAGGAAAGCCAAGTAAGTGGCGCCCCGCTGTGGCGAGACGCCAAAACACACTTCTCCCGACCGAACAAGCGTGTTTCGTGTCCTCACCGCTGCAAAAGCCCTGCGCTGACGTCCATGTTCACCAAGAAATGGCTCTTTGGTGCTCTGTTCTACAAAATACCCGCCCTCCAAATGTGTGATCGGGCACTCTATGGCTCCGCCGTCAAACTGCCAGTCTTTGTGAGTATGGACGAGGCAGTGGCACGAAGCAAGGCCACGAGCACACACTGGATGCCGCTAATACGGGGGGATTCGAAATAAATACGTCAGTTAATTCTCTACTCAAAACCTTCGTTCCAAAAATAACCACCACACCAACATCACAACCAATTGTAACGACGAATATTTTTTTTTAAATTCAATTAACCAATTCAATTGACCACACAGGCCCTTAACATCCTCACACAACCACACGTGCACGAACACCAAGAGTCGCAAGATTCAGTTTTGTCTGTGTCTGATCACCTATGCAAACGCACGAGATTTCAGTAAAAAAAAAAAACTGCCGAATAGGGAAGTTATGCTGCTTTATTATGACGTCACATTCAATGACAACTCGGAAACCACACCAATGTGTTTTCTCAGTGTCATCTCTGTTGAGTTTACCTCCAGGCTTCCATCGACACCATTCAAGCGTTCGGCTTTCCCTTCGGCGTAGTCTTGCTGCGGTGAAAGCAGCTTCCGGGTGATTATGCGCGTGCGTGATTCTCTGCGGACGACTTGAACATGAATTCTAAGGCGGTTCACGAATGGGTGCAACGTCGACTCCGTCTCCCTTAATAGCTCCAATTAATTCTGAGAGTTCATTCTGGAGAACACTATTGAACACACTAGAGCTCAATCTCGGTGCGACCTAGCACTAACTAACCGATTCGACCGACTTCTCAGCGTCCCTAAAACAATCGGGATATTCACCCGCTGGAGTGCCAATTTAATTGGCCGTCGCCAATATTTATTTTTCTTTTATTTCAGACGTGTTTGTGTTTACTTTTTGTGGAAACCGGTAGCAGCGGTCATATTTTGTTTTTAATGGGCCCGCGAGCTCCAAGATAGATTGTAAACAACACTAAGAGCGATTCTTGGGATGAGGAAGGAGGGGGGAGCTTATTTCGTACGGCGTTGATGTCAGTTCGGTAACTGTTTCCTTTGTTAATTGGGTTAGGGAGTAATTATGAGCAAGAGAAGACGCGGGGTCCTTAATTGCGCCGATTCTGATTCTTTTCTTTGTAGCCTAGTTTTTCTTTCTTTTTTTTTTGGGGGGGGGGGGGTGGGAGGGGGGGGGGGCGGTTCTTGGCAGGATGTCCGCATCCCTGCACCTTAACGACGCTTTGACAGTTTGACACTTTACCTCTTTTACACGCGCCGTCTCTGCCGTTTTAATTTCAAACGATTCCTTTTATTCTTGCCTTTTGTGTACCGTGTTTGCTTTTTGTAGTATTAAGGTTCTTTTAAAGAATGAAATGCTTCTCAAGGCTACCCCCAATCCTAAAATTGTGTCCTTCCGTCCATTCGTCCGTCCGTGAATTTCCCAATAAATATAGCGGGGAAGTTGACGTCACGTGGCCTATACAATAATTCAGGTTTCCCGCTAAGTTTTGCGGGAAATTTATTGTCACGTGACCTTTTGTCACGCGACCTATAGACCAATTCACTTTCTCCGCTACGGTTAGAGGAAATATTGACTTCACATGACCTAGCATTAAGTCGTTTCCACCCATAAATGTGGCATATAATTGATGTCACACAACCTTGCGTCAGGTCAACTATACAACGATTTTCCCGCTAAATTCAGCTGAAATATTTACGTCACAAGACATTGTTTTGTGTATATATATATATGCTGTTTTACAAAAGTTTGAAAAATTCGATATCGCTAAAACTACGCATCGCACCGAAGAAAGTTGTGTGTCATTTAGGTCCTAGGCCAGGGGCCTATTTTGGAAAATTATTAAAGTTCGTGATGATAAAGTTGTTAATTATTTTCGCGTAATTATTTTTTAATATTGTTTTTAAGGGCATGGTTTCATTTCGAAACTTGCTAAACGTCGCCGAAAAAACACAAAATAAAAAAATAGAGTGCGATCGAAGGAACGCGCTGCATTTTACAGCTTCCCGAAAAAAAAACGCGAAACTTAGAGTTGTTTTTAAGTTTCAATCTGCAATCGGAGCGCTTCTCGGCACTGACGGTACCGCGCCCAGTGGAGAAATAGTGCAATCTGCGTCTGCTACGTCGCGCGAGGACAGCAAATCAGATATAGGTTGCACTATTGCTCTACAGGGCGGAGTACCGTCGATGCCGAGAAGCGCTCCCACTGAAAAACCGAAGCATAAAAACCCGTCGACGTTGTGGTGTTTGTGGTGGGGACCGTCAAGCTTCTTCACCCGGATAAGAACTGCCCTACGCTTCTCTCTCACGAAAGCTCCAACCGTCACCCCGCCGAAATTTGGACTCGACCGTAGCATTGTATAAATACCACCCGCGTTCTTCTGTAAAAGTTCTTCCTGACGAAGGCCGGACTCCGGCCGAAACGTCGAAGATTAAATCATCCGTTGTTGCTGTTTTCACCAAGGGTTCTTTTCGTCTTCTCTACCCACGCCTTCGGCCCCTCCGCCACCATGCGCGTTGTATGTATATATATATATATATAATGCTTGAAACAACCACAAAAGCACCAAGAGACGCAAGTAAAATCCAGACAGATGGAAACCGCCAGAAAGCCAAAGTTGGAGTGGAGTAGTAGTCAGCACACCCGCCCGGACATCGGGAGTCTCACAGTTCCAATCCTGGCTCCGCCGTTTGTGTTGGCTCTCGGCGGGTTCGTAAAAACTTTGATTCTTTGATTCATTCGATTAAGTACGGTTCATTCATCTGCACAGGCACGTAGCCAGGGGGAAGGCCCATGGAGCCCGGCCCACCCCTCCCCCCCCCCCAAATCTTCTGCTTTGCTGGGACCTCCTCTCCCCCCTCCCCCTGTATACAGCATTTTGTTATGGGCGCCCCCCCCCCCCCCCCTTAACCCCCGAAACAAAATTCTGGCTACGTACCTGCATCTGCATATGTTGGTTTATTTCCTCTTCAGAGAGACCACGTACGATGATGAAAAGTGCCCGTGATGTATATTCAATAACCTGGCACTTGATTCTTGCCGATGATGAAGATACCGTGTCTCTAAAGCTCGCCAACAAGAAAGAATAATACATGTACACGTGACGAGACAAGCAGTGGGAAGATTTCTGGAGCACAACGAGCTCGTACGACGTGCCAGCACGCGTCGTATCGCGTTCCACGCGGCGGCGTGTGCTTCCAGATCGAAATGTGTCTTTATGGATACATTTCGTTTCTTGTGCATTAATAAGACAAATAAAAAACGGCACAAAGCCAAGGTGGAGCGGTGTAGTACACTCTACTTCTGGCTGCCGAACGCATCGGACGTTCGCATCACGGACTCCAATGGAGTTGAAATAGCGGCCCTCTTCAGTCACGGAAACAGGATTGAAGAAAGCGAAAATTGGGATTCTCAGGTCATCTTGCCAACACTGCCTACCGGACGCATCGTTGCGAACGCCATGTTTCTGCACGGCGACGTGCGAGTGAGATCCTTAAGTGTCGAAGATTTTCGGGATGCCATCACCCGGACAGGTACGCTCCCCGAGGTCATGGATTTGGGGGCGTATAAAATCAATCACGTCTGGGCAGTGACTCTCAACAGCCCGGGGGCGGCGAAACGGTTGCTCGCCGTTAACGAGCTTCAAGTGAAGGGGCGTCGCTGCCTCATTATAAACCCAGAAAACCAACAAGTCAAGCTGAAGACGCACTGGATAATGCACGGCGTTACCGATGAAGCCATTCGGATGAATTTCGAGTCCTTCAGCAAGGAAACGAAGGTCGCCAGGGAACGGTGGTGCGTACATGGCGTCGACCAGGAGGAGTCAACGAGCGTCGTGTATTTTTTCTAGGCTTACTCGGCGAGATACAAAGGAGGAGTCTGGCCCGGGTCACATTGCTGACTTGGAGGGATATTACCGTCGCGATTGGGAATAGGATTAACATAAGGTTGCGGTAGGACACAGGAAATCCCCTGTTCCTGGCGACCCAGGAGCGAGCTCCGGAATGCGAACTTGTTGAGTTAGACGCACTGAACACGAACCCGTCGGCGAGCAATTCGGAAGTGGAGGCTATGGCCGCTGTCACAATCTGCGGCAGAGTATTTGTTCGTTGTGTGTTATTTTAAAACTCTGTTTTGCTCATAAGTGCTTCTTGGAAAGACGGCCATTGACGGCGTCACCCAGGAAGTCCCCCGGGGCCGGAAGGAAACACGGGTCTATTAATTTTCCCAAGTGCTCAGGGTGGCTGACACTTGTTCGTCCTGACGAATAGTTCAAGCGGGCACGTCTACGCCCGCGGCGACCTCCAAGCGGAAAAAGGGGCTGGTCCGTCCGTGTGGGGGGACCAGTACAAAGCAGGCCCCCTGCTCCATCGTGGTGAGTGGGACAGCGAGCGACGTTCAGGTCGGCGGTGTCTGCCGGCTTCGCTAGAAGAGACAGCTGAGGCCGTCATCAAAACAGATTGACGCGGAGGGTCCCACCACCACGTATGCCGCTTTCGGACGCTACAACGTGGCCACTCTGGCAACACCAACAGCGGCCGCCTCCCCCAACACCTCACACGGCCCCGACCAGAACGTTTACCTGTCTCCCCAGTTAATCGACGTGGAAGAACTCCTCTCTGAGGCTCATAAAATCCAGAGTATCGGAAGTCCTCCTATGTCCGTGCGTTTACGGTGGGGAGGGTGTGGGAGACGAAGGTGGGATACGACGGGGTGGAGGGCACGTGACGTGCGGTCGGCCAAAGAGTCACAAGCTGGCGCCGGACAGAGCATCCTGCGCGAGGCTGAAACCAGGCAGGAACGACGGAGCCGGTTTGGCTGGTCTGGCCCATGGTGATCCCCGAAGCGGTCCACCAGCGAGGTTTGGATCAAGACCAGCGGGAACGGCGAGCCCTGGCCATTCAGGTCAGGGCCATGACAATCCCGGTATGGTTCCGCAGCGAAACTTGGGCTATGGTAGCCCGGGACAGCTAGCCTACGCAGCGCTGGCGTGGGAAGGACGATCCGCAGGCCTGGATATGTACTCCGACTCCGACCTCTGAAGGACGGCCGACAGCCAGGGCAGGGCGGGCACGCACTGGCAGCTCTGCAGGACGGGCAACCGGGAAGTACAGTAAACCCATTCGCTGCCTTTTCATTGTGTTGTGTCACTCCTTGGGTGACAACAGAGGCACAAACCGATTGCGCAGCGATTACTATAGAGCAACCCCACAAGGTCTGGCGTTCGAAAGACACATCTTGCCGTTTTATTCTGTGACTATTGTGCCTAATATGTATCCAAGCGTAATATGTTGTTTCCGGCGGTGCAGGTTTGAGTAATTTCTGTATGTCTTGTAAGCAGTCGATCGCTTCGCTATTTTGTTTTAAATTTATTTTGCTTTGTAAGCTGTTTTACTCGTGTTTCATTTGTTTCTTATCGAACCTTCATTAGACTATATTTTCTGGAAGAAGGTAATTTACAGATATTATTTTCTTGATTATTGTTTATCGTTTCACTGAACATATAAATCTTACTGGTGATTTGAGAATTTTATTTTTTAAAAAGTAAAAAAGAATGTTAATTGTCCTGTTAAAAGTGTATCGCTTAAAAATTCAATGCTCTCTCTATTTATTAAGGTGTTTACTCCTTTTTTACGTTATGTAAATTGTATTTTAAGAAGACAATATGATTTAAACTAGAGAATTTGGTATGTGGTATTGCTTGCTCCCCAATATAATGCTGAATGCAAAGCTCAGATTTCAGTGGAACTCTTCTACTATCATAACTTTATACGTTTTTACGCACGTTAAGAACCATAAAAGTAAATATTATTGAGCTTAATTTAAAGCTGATAATTTCGTTGACTGGCATTCCAAATAAGAAAACTCGTCGGTAGGTGTTGTGTTATATTGCTTATCAACGTTGTTTTTTGGTGCATGGGGTTTGTTTTTTTTTTTTCTTCAAAGATTTAATGAATTTTGTTGGTGGCTACAACAAAATAAAGGTACATGGTAAACTTAGCCAGTCATAGTAAAAAAGAAGAAAAGAGAATAAAAGAAAAAAGAAAGAGAGTTTTTGGTAACCATCAAGATTAAACAAAACTTCTATTGAATGCTAATGAGGTTCCAACCTTTTATCAAACAATTTAAAATGAAATGTTTAAGTTGTAAAAAAAAAGTACCAAGATATAACAAGCGTGTATTCTAATTCACAGAGCCTAGATAGAAGCATTGTATCATAAACATGCGTTGACATTTTAAAGAGAAGCTTAACACTGCATATAATCCATGAAAAACACTGTTTCGCCGATATTATTCAAACGACAAGAAGCAAAGACTTTTCTGAACGGCATTACATTTCCGAAATATGAAAGAGTCGTTAGCGACGTTTTTGATTTTGAGTATTACGGCTATGCTTCCTTAACTTTAATAGGTTAACAACTCCTGATTTTGGTATACTTTTAGGGCTACACCAATCATGATTCCATTTCTTTCGCTGACAGAGCAAACAATTGGGGGTCCAGACATGTGCAGCTTGAAGGGTCATCACATGGCACTTAGAAATGGCCTCCCCTGATCATTTTTGAAATGGAGAATAAAGGACTTATGTTTCCTCCGGACCCCAAAATTGACAGAAGAAACAGGACCGGTTTCGTTTTGATCTCTTCGAGCGTTCCAAAGAAGTAAGTATGATTGAACTTTAAGGAGCACGGTGGATGTGTTCCAGATGGTACGATCATTCATCTTCTTGTAAATTTGCCCGCTAGGTTTGACTCCTACAATGTTTTAAAATTATTATGTTTATTTTTACAATGACTACGTTCCGTAAGAATAGCCCTGCGGACGCATATTAAACGTACCTTAAAGAGTTAAAGAAATACATAAATAATATTCAAATACAAGCCTTGGTTCGCTTGGGCTGATTTCATACCTGAATACTTGGTTTACAAAGTTTTATATAATATCGAAAGCAAACGTTCGGCAGATCGCTCCCTGGTGAGGAATAGACAATAAGCGAAAAACAGGAACTCTATATAAAAATGTTAATAAACATTTACCCGACGTTTCGGGACCAGTACAGTCCCTTGTTCACAGGTGAGTGACGGAAATAACACGCGTCACTTCATTGTACATACGGACATACGCAAATGCGGATCGCTCTTTGGGCTCCCTGCCCAGCAGCTACGTCTCGGGACTGCGTGACGGCAGCAGAGCTCCCTACTTCCGTATGTGCATTTAAGTGACGCCTGTTCTTTCCGTCACTCAGCCGTGAACAAGGGACCGAACTGGCCCTGGAGCGTCGGTAAATGTTTATTACATTTTTGGTTAGAGTTCCTATTTTTTGTTTATTTAATATTTTTGAAGTCAATATTAGCTATTTATAAGTAATTTTGTGGTTTTCAATCGAAGTGGTGCGTCATCTCGAGTTAAATTCTATTGAAGAATAATAACAAAACCTGTTAGAAACTGTTAAGTTCTGAATGTAATTTTACGCAACTTATACGTCTTTTTCCTTGCAAGGAATAATTAAGATTACTGATATTTTTTTGACAAAAATTGTATTACAGCATTTTACTACCTGTGCAAAGAAACTTCATTGTCTTTCTGTCTCGTATTCGGGTTGGTCGGAAAAAGTGTTCCTGGAGATTCGTTGAACCAAATATATTAGTATTTTGCTTTATATCGCATCATGTTAGATTAGTTATAAGTCGAATACAGTATTACTTCTTGTTTCCAAAAATTGGTACATGTTAATATGTTTCGCAACTTGGTGTAAAATACTATTAAAACAAGAACTTGTCGCACGCTCAATTTATAGGTAAAATGTTACAAAATGTTAATCACTATTCTACAATCATAAAAGGTATTTTTGTATCACTGAGTAATACTAGAACAAACTTTGACTGCAATTTAATTTAAACATTGCATGACTTATTAATGTTGGGCTCCATTCTATATCCTTTTTTTCCGAGATCTATATATTTTTCAGCAGATCTTTATGATCATGTATTACACCGATGAGCAAGCTTTTAGGAATTAAATTTAGATTTTGCAATCCTCTCGCCTGTACTGTGAAAACACTTCATTTGTGCCTGACAAATTTCAACATCCAAAACTTATACCGGAAGAAACGTAGTATAATGAAATCTAAGCAAGCTCTTTTGTTTGAAAGCAGTGTTGTCCATTGGCAATGGTAGCGTGTTGCCATAGCAGTTGAAATAGGCTGTGAAAGAATGTGAATATTTTAGTTTAACATCGAGGGGGGATGGGGGTGGACAATGGCGTCTCCCGTCTCGCGCGCTCTCTATTCTCTCCTCTTTTTTTTTCTCTACACACTCTTTCGCTTGGCATTCTGTTCACTTGGTGGTGGCACACATAGCAGCATCAATTGTCTTACCACCTCCAGCGACGGACAATGCGCGACAAGACCTACGCTCTGCCTTTCTGAGCAGCCGATCCGATGTCCGTGACACTCAAGGACATAGGATGTTTTTACCAACGTCAATCCCGAATGAAAGCGTCTACTGGAATTTCGAAACAAGCTGCGAGATGCGTTGGTTGCACTGGAGCATTCTGTTGGCTCGTATGTAATCGCTTTCAGACTAGAACCTAACGCTGCCTCCACTACTATTTAATAGACCTCTACTTCGTTTCAACTTAAGTTCAGACGCAGTCGATGCTACGAGCTAAGGGGACCAATCATACAGCGTTAAAGAGGCACCAACATGGTGTTCGTCATATTTCTGTGTGACCTCTATCATCCCGTCATCGCTGAGCCAATCGTGTAAAGGGAGGGCCCAGTGATTTGCGCGTTCGACAGTTTGATTGGTCTCATCAGCTGCTATGCGGGGCGCAAGTTCGTCTGCTTCTTGCACAGGGGTTGCGATGGGGTCAGAACGCCGAGCTGTTATTGTCTGATTGAAACAAAATAGTGGGTAGACCTCAAGGCGTCTAGACTTGGGGTCTACGCACTATTTTTTTCAATCAGAGTCAATCGGAGCTCGGCGTAGTTCTGACGTTACCGGAGCTCCTGCGCGAAAAGCAGACGACTTCATCTATCGCTTAGCTTCAGCATTGTTTGGACGGAAGCTGAAATGAAGTAAAACAAAGCAGCGCCAGAAGTGCAATGTCATGGCGCTTGTCGTTTTTGTGCGTCCGGTATGACCGGCTCAACCCATCACGCGCATAAAGAAACGCAGGATACCGCAAATTTGCTGAGCGTGATTGGTTTATTCGGTGGTAGGAAACGTACAAAGATGACGGGTGCCATGACCAAGCACTTTTTGCACTGCTTGATTGACTTCATCGCATTGTAGCGGCGACTACGGTAGGACTTGGAATGAAACTGAGTGTAGACGTTCCCAAAAATTGCCTTCAGCGCGCTGCCGTCTTTTTCTGCTGGACTGTGAAACGCTTTCGCGCATACGGTATATCTATTTTATACGTATATCAGACGCGGTGCATGTATCTATAGGTAAATGACTCAGCCTTTTTTTCCCAGGGCAAACGAAATCAAATGATTTATAGACCTTTGCAAAAATAGTCTTCTTCCCGCTCCCCGTTTGTTCTGCTGGATTGTGAAACACCTTTTCCGCATACGTTGTAGCTCTTTCGTGCGTATATCAGACGCTGCGGATCCGTCCATAGCTCAGTGACTCAGCATTTTTAGCCCGGGTGATGAGCGATGCAAGTGTCTATAGATACAGCCCTTGTGCATTTCTGACACTAATATAGGACGAAATCAATGCTGCTTTATGAATGTTAGTGCTAGTTGCAGCGTTGAATACTCGCACTTACGTAACGCTGTGCTGTATTTGTGAACAGGGAAAAAGCAATGCGCGTAGAAATATGCCTCGAAAAGACATAGGCTCACCGGCACAAAAAAAAAAACAAAAAAAACATTGGATTACCACCGAGAAAAAAAAGCAAAATGTCAGTGTTTGATTACTTGATTAACCTGAAAAAGTAGTCATTCGTGGCAGACTTGTTTTTCTGTGGCCCGTTGGGAAGCATTCAAGCGTAGCAAACATCGATTCGCGCTACGTCCTCACCGAAATGTCGCACGCGCAACTAGCAGTGATCTCAGTACACGTCAGCTGAAGTATCTAGATGGGTAAATAGATGTGTAGCGGTCAAGAGATAACCGTAGGCACGTCTGGTGCACAAGGACACGTCGCAGTGATGCACCACCTAGTGACATTCGCGGCGTGGCGCGTAACGGACAAGGGAGCACGACCTCTGCCAAAACAGTGCGAGACTGACAGCAACTGCAGCGGCAGCAGGAAGGCCTTCGGAGGCTTCTTTCTAATTCCTTTTGATTAAAGGTGATAAAGTTCAGTTGTGTTTTTTTTAACCTGCAAACGCCTCTCAGATCACTACAGATGCCTACTGCTCAACCCTCTACATCAGGCGGCGGCTTGTGACACCCAGCGCATTTACATATGCGCACCATCTACCGGCCACAATAAAATACGTTAGTTTCCTGTGGCACAGGTAAAAAGTAGTCGATTCGTAAAACTATCATTTATTTTATTATGTCGGCGGTCAAAAATAGGTGTACATTACGAGCGTGGATCTAGACCACAGCGATGGCTAGTGCATAGACGCTTGGGATGTACTGGGCTATGAATTTTTATATCTGAAACATCTCGGAATCGACCCGACCCGCCATTAAGAATTGTCTCGATTTATGCGTAGATGAGAAACGCAAGTTAGGTGGTAATTTGGCCTTTCCATACTCAACAAAATTTTTCTTACGAAGGTCTGCTTTAACTTGTGCGTTAATGAAGGATGACGGTTTAATTAAATTGAGATAGCATTACCTATTACATACAAAAAAAATCATATAATGGTTGTTTCTTTTTGGTAACAAGGCCCATTCACACGGCAACGTTTGACCATGTATGACTAGTCGCGGGGACCTACGATAAGGTACGGGCGCGAGACATCGGAACACTCGTGCTCCGTGAAGGCAGCAGCTAATCCAAGAAGTCGCTTGGTAGCAGCGTTACTTGATGAATTTAGTTACAAAACTGTCCATAGACGCGAAAAAACAAAAAAACACCGTTGACGTGTTCTCGGTATTTTTGAACGGTTACCATGATAACTACAGTGTATTCTGAAGAGTATACAGGTTCTTAAGAACAGCGTTTAGACGGCGCTTTACCGTACCCTGTGGAATACGCCGTATTAAAACGCATCTCCTAGACCAGGTGTCTCGAGCTCATTTTAGTATGGAGGACAAATAGCCCACTCACAAAAGCTCCAGTGTCAAAGGGGGAAGGAAGAATAAGGAAGAGAGGGCAATATTTTGCCATTTTGACAGAAACAAACGGCAGTGGAGTTTTACCTTGCACAGCAGCCGACAGTCCCCAAGACACACCAGAGATCTTCTAGAGAAGTAACGTTGTGCTCTCTGCTCTTTGTAAGCACACTGTTTTGCCATCTTTCGCTTTTATTTGCATACACGACTGCCTTGGGCTCACACCTGATGTCACAACATGATTTAAAACACTAACATACGGGAAAGTCTCAATACGAGAGCAAGCACGCCGTTCTTGCACTGCCGTAAGATTCACTGGGCTAAAATAGGATAGAAAGAAATATCTTTTTATTCGGCATTGTTTGCCTTCTTGGCGATTTTTATGGCAGCATTATAAGAAAATACTTGTTTTTAAATGTAATATCCGAGTGCTACAAGTCGGCCTCATAGCTATACCTTGAGCACTTGCTCCTACTCGGCGATAGTTTGTGAAACAAAAGTGCTTCCTTGAACAAAGAGTTCAAGCTTGAAGCCTACGGTATTGCCTTGACGGTTGATTTACACGAGAAAGGGCTGAGAATCAAATATTGAGAGGAAGCAATACTCAGTTCAAAAGAAAACAGAATGCAGCATGTTTTAACAGGCCATATATCAGAGCCCCTCATCAACCGGATATGAATCGGCGATATAAAAATAAATTATTTTTGACGCATGTAGCGCTCGAGTCATGGGAACTGGGGCCCGCAGCCGTCGGATGCACGCGGGCCGCATGCAGCCCGTGGGCAACGTGTTTCGGACCTCTCCTCTAGACGGCGCTTCGAACGATGGGTGGCGGACTTGAAAGGGAGGGAAAGGGGGGTACTAACCTCCACGGTAATTTTACAACTGAGTTGACATAGTAATGTTGGCAAGCGGCTAACGAAACATTAAGTAACGCAGTCAAGCATGATCAAACGCCCATTCACACAGTCGTCTTTTGCATCATTTATGCACGCCGAGGTGTGCTAGGTGCCAAGCAGATTTAGAGAGGAATCCATTACGTTTTCAAGTAATTTTAGTAATTACCTCGTTACTTTTTTGCGGCAATATTTTGTTATGTATTTTTTACTAAATATTTATGACGGATTACTTTATTTACTCGTCACTTAAAAAGAATTATCAAAGTACAGAAAGTATAGAAATATGAGAATGTAATTCAGCATCATTTAGGTAGCAAGTTCAACAAAATAAGAAACATCGCGAAGAGGGCAATTACCGTAAAGAAAACATGATTTGTTGTATCACCGGTCATTAGAACTACTAAAAAAACGTGCAAAGCCGTACACAAATATGAGAAAAATAAATATCAAAAAGGCACCGCTGAGTAAGCTCTGCCTCTCTCCATCACCTTCCATCGTGTTTTTCTTTTTCTTGTGGGTCGGAGGAAGCCCCTCGTGTTTATTTGTTTTTGACTTTGACATCGCTTGAAAGGCTCGTTTAAAAAGGGAGCTTCCCTAGATCGGTTCATTACCTCCGAATTCCTTGCCAGAGGCAGGAGGGCCTAATGAGCATACGCACCGCTAGTTTTGTCTGCAGAGTTCTAGGAATATTTTTAAACGCCGTGTTTCACAATGTGTGAAATTCCAAACATATTTAGTTTATATTTTCGAACGCTACTTTTTATTGAACACAAATCTGCAGTCAAACCTTCATTTGTAAAATTTCATGAATTTCTTATGTAGTTTTTTTTTGAGTACTAAATATTTTCGCAAACTTGGGCACTTATTAAATCGAAATTTTCTGCCGAAATTGAATGCTTACCACAGCGCGATTTATACTAAATTAAATTTGAGTACATCGATAGGCATACGCGAAAGTGGTACAGTTCTGAAGTATAAAAAAACACAAGCTGATTTGCCCCTTTTTATGCCACAGGCACATTATCACGATGTAGAGCGGGCTTGCAAATGGCTTTTTTTTTTTTGTTGTTTTAGTCACTGTGTCATGGGCTATTGGCTCTAAAATCATAAAGTATGAGGCATACTTCAAGAATTTCGGCCTCTCACTCTTTAAAATACTCAAGAATGTTTCGGTGTACAACTTGAGACTTGAAAAAAAAAAAACAGAAAGCTTTTCCCGTAACACGAAGGGTGAAATGCAAGAGGGGCTACTTTCAAAAAGAACGGAAGATGCAGAAAGATCGGAGCCAAAGTTGCTATAATTTCTCTGGCTCGCCCTTTACACATTTGCGCACGCAAGCGAATGTGGGTGAGTATTGAGAGCGGAAAAGAAAGCTTATGTTTGCCTTCTTCTTTGATACATGTATAAAAAAAGGTATACTCGCAGTTTCATTTGGTACACCTCTGGGAAGTGACCTGCATGGCAAAAGCGGAATGTGCGTGTGCATGAAAAAGAGTGAAAAAGAGGCGCTACGTAAGAAAACATAGTAAACATATAATTCCAAAATATTGCGGAAAAATGAAACCGAGAACAATTTATAGTATTTACGCAAGGAGAAAAAGACGGCGAACATAATTTTTTAGTGTCACTTCCAACGCTTCCAAGTGCCCCCAGAGAGAATGCTGGCCAATTGTTTGCCGAAATATAATGAAATGAAAAGAAACGCGCAAGGGAAAACGAACATGCGTAGGCTGAAGAACTAACTGTACAAGGAACAAAATAGAGACGGAAACACAAAGAGAAATGGGAGACTAGGGATAAAGGGCAAAGGTAAATTTCTTTCATTCCAGACGACTCTAGACAAATTTCCCTGTTATCTTTTGCCTCCTTTCCTTTCTTTCTTCTTTTGAGGTTAGAATAAGGGCAGGATGGAACTAAGGACCTTTGGGAATGTTTTTTTTTTCTCGCCTTGTTTTGATTACTTCTCTTTCATGCGTGTGTCTACTTCGCCATCCATTGAATTCCGAATCGGACGGGATGAGTAAATTTGCTTTTTTCTAGAATTATTTTTTTCCGTTTTATATATATTGATATAATCAATGCAAATAAAAAAAATACGGGATTAATTTACTTCTAACTACTTTTCGCTTTTAAGGCCTTAATTTAACACTTTTGTTGCCATTTGAACGAAGGCGATTGTGACCAAGAGAAATTGAACAAATGTTTCGATAAAAGATTTTTCTACAAACCGCTTATCCTTAACGCGATGGCAGTGCCTTTATAGTTCGTCGCTTTCTATTTAAATATTCGCGAGATGCCACTCGTTACTTTATTTCTCACGACTCACGAAGCCCCAACGTAACCAACGCTGCTATCCAGGGACCAATCAATCAGGGCCGAAATGTCTTCGTCACGCGCTCCTTGTTTGTTTGTTCTTGTATATTTTTTGTGGATTTTTTTTTTATTACCGGTTAGATCAAGCAGTCACGCAAAAATGCGTAGAATCGCGGCGAATTCAATGTGCGTGATTGGCTTAGTCAATAATATAAAACGCACTAAAGCGATGAAAGCAGTGACGGTGCAATTTTCGCGCTTCTTAGTGGCTCCTCTCAAATCGTAGGGCCGACTTCGGTTGAACTTAAAGTGAAACAGAATATCGAAACAAAAGTGCATATTGCCCTCCACCTTGCCTTGCCCCCGCCCGCTTTTACCCCTCATCCAAAACAACAGAACCGGAATTGTTTCTGGCGAATGATATTCCTTTCAGTAACGTTCTCCAGAAGTGAAACGTGCGAGGGCTTGCTACGAGAGAGCCATATGTAACCTCACAAGTTTCAGACTGTACGGAACAAATAAAAGTTCCGTTAACCATTAATCGCCGCAGTCAACGGCAGGATGGGAATGACGGGGCGTCCCTTTACGATGCCTGGCCCTCGGCCCTCGCTCGTTGCCCTCCCTGGTTTTTTGGCTGTGCTTGTGCGCTCAAGACTCATCGAAAAGTCGAAAAGTTGTCAAACGTAAAAAAAAAAAAAAAAACGCGCGCTAAAGGCGAAACAACTGAATTACCTCCATGTCGTTTTAGCCCTGTCAGTGACATTAGGATACAATTATTTTTTTCTCTGCTCCGTAGATAGCCGTTACTTAAAAAATAACTCCGGACGTGTGAAATGTTTGAAGGGGAACAGTGAGGAGACCAAGTTAAGAACACAAAACTGCACGAAGAACAGGCTCAATCACTTGCGCGCATAATCCTTCTTAAAAATACGCACAATCCAATGAGCGACGAACGAGAGAAAACCTCACAGAAGAGGGAACATTTGATTGGCGCTTTGCAAAAAAGCTGGCTTCAGCGCTGCAGGCGGATTGCACGGAGCGAGCAATGTAGGTCGAGACTGCGTTCAACTGGTTCGAATTCGATACGGTCTATTGGCTTCGGGAAACCATGGAGGCGCTCAAGCCCATCTCTTCGCTTAACTAGTACATACATACGCCCTCTCTGTTTCCTCCGCGCTCGAGGCTAGATCTAACGAGTGATGCGGTTCCCCTTTAGAATGCAGAAGGCGCATTACGAAGTTGTGCCTCTCACCACGTGGAATTACCGGCAGCACGGGGAAACCGCCTTCATTCCACGTGGCATTTGTGCAGAACGTCGCAGCGATTAATCGTATTTTCTACTCTATTCGAAGTATTTTCATTATTGTTCTTTTGGAAGAGGAATTTTTCGGTCAAAGTGAGACATAATTATGTTTGGTGTTGTCCTTATTGCTTTCTTTGTTCCGTTTGTTGTCGACTGATGCTGTTCACTCGCATTAAAGTTTTGTTTCTTCCCTTATGGTGTCATTGACTATTTTCTCTTTGAAAATGGTCAGGCGGTGAACTATCTGATTCTAACTGAACGTTCATATGTGATTATCACCATTGTTTTTGGAACCTTTTTTTAGGGCAGTTTTACCAAAATAACTGCTTCTCACTACAGAACTTTCCGTGCACGCTTTCCAGATTGACTTTTATGAGCTTCCCTAAAGTTTCGCAATATTAACAGAATGATACTTGTATTATCACGCAATGTAGATCATATTCAAGCCGATATACGCCATATTTGTTTTTTATTTTGTTGTTTTAAGGTTTAGGATTAAGGTTTAGGATTTATAGCATATAGATCACACCAATCGAAGAACATCACGTTGTGGTAAGAGCTCAAGCGCAACACTGCCCTCCACTCCTCGGGAGAGCCTTGCCTCTCCACGAGTGAAACTCGCCACTCCGCAAAACTTCGGGTCGAGTCCACAAATTTCCAATTACGCCTCACATCGTCTCGGTGCTGCATTCCCGCATATTGGCGAGCTTTGCTCGGCCCCCAGACATCTGCAGCGAGCCCACCACCACGTCCGATCCTCCCGCAGTTGGTTCACCAGGCAACTGAGCAGCCAAACCACGTAATTGGCAATAAAAAAGGATCTAAGGGTAAATTTTAATATTCACCGATTTGCATCAAAGTTTGTTAAACACATAATAATCTTATCAAAAGTAAAAATAATAATAATAATGATAAAGTACAAGTGGGGACATTTCAGTTTGTTTCCGGCGGGCTAGTGGAAGTTTGGCGATGTAAAGAGAAGCTCACGGCCTCACGCTAGCACCACGCAAACCGGACAAAACGCGCAAGCCACTGTGTTGTTAAGACTATATATTTGCTCCACTACCAAGTTATACCTCATGTGACGTCACCTCACCGAAGAGCGCAAAAATATGTGTATGTTGGTTTTGTCATGGCCTTCATGTGTCATTTTCTCGATAGCTCTTTTGCATTAACTGACAACAAATAGCACACCGGGAAGAAAAAGCCTCGGTATTCCACAGAATGCAGTGGCTCAAAAACTGCCGGAGCTAAGTTTTAATATCGTGGACGTGCTTTCACTGGACCACGGTAACGGGTTTTTCCGGAAGCAGCTTCCGATCTCTGCACCGCCGCTAGAGGAAGCCCGTATAAAAGAAAAGCGTCAACTTCCTCCCGCACAAGCCAATGTCTGCAGCCTGCTGCTGGTGGGAATCGTTGGATGACCCTGGCTCTTGCCGGAGCGCTATCATGCCGGAACAGCGTGCAGTAAAAGGGGAGGGTGAGGAGGTATACAAATTTCTAGCTTTAGCATTTTGACCTCATAATAGTGAAATCAAGTAAATACACAGATTGTGTATACTGTAGGGGTGTGCGAATATTAATATTTTCGAATACGAATCGAATACGAATAGTTAGCTTCGAATATCGAATCGAATATCGAATAGTGGAAGGGAGGTGCATTTATTCACAGCATTCTTACTTTCACAAATCGGAACTGCAGTTTTTTTTTTGTTTTTTTTAATTTTGAACGGCAGAACTGCAGTTGATTTTTCTTCCTAACAGCTTGTAATCTAAACGAGAATAAAATACAAAAACAAAAGTCTTAGTTGTAGGGAAGATTACAGGTTCTCATTCAGAAAATTGAACTGCTGCACATAGTGAGGTAAAAGGCGCTCCCTTCGAGCAAAAACTACACCTTCAGCCACAAAAAAAAAAAAAAAAAAAAAAAAAAAACTCTTTCATTCGGCACTGAAGTGGCAGGTATTTCCAGGTATGTGATACAGAGCTTCACCAGACTCGGATATCTTAAGCACCCAATAGTTCACCACCACTCACATGGATCACTCTCTCTCTTTAGCAGTGCCTCCCTCCGCATACGCTACAACTTCCCATTTTGAAGCTGAAACCACTTTGCTGTCCATTGCACTTTTGACTAAGCGGTCAAATGCTTGCTAATTATCTGCTGACGGCGTTAAGCCTTGCTCTTCTGACTGTGTTGCAGCTTTCGGCTGGGTTTCTTCAGTAGCATCACATGAGGCTAGCTCTTGCAGCACCAGAGTTTTTAGCCATAATAGTTTTTCCTTTTCGGCTTTAAAAATAGTAGACTTGAAGCGTGGGTCCAAGAACACAGCAAGACATGCCTCCTTGTCCTCCTCATACAGAGTGAATCTTGCTTTGATGGATCTTATATGTTCTGCGGTAAATTTTGATGCCCCAGCACACTTAGCCAAGACAGTAGAGCATACCAAATATCATAGAAACTTGGGAAGACAAATACGGATACTTCTCAGCACTGGCAATAACAGTGGCATGAAACAATGACTTCAATGCTTATACATATTCAGAAGCATCTTTCCACTCTGATGAACCAAGTCCATCGATTTTACAGTCCGAGGTAGCAACCTCCCCAGTGACTGCTTCTTTGAGTTCCAGAAGGCGAGGCAACATTAGATACTGGCTATTCCATTTCGTCTCCGCGTCTTTCACCAGACGTAGTGCGTTTTTTCCCATGTAGTTTTGGCACTCCTCAAGCCTTTTCTGAGCTGGTGAACTGTGCTTGTAATGTTCCACAATATTCCTCACATTCTTACACAGGCGATCAATGGCCAGTGAACGGGATTTCGCGTCATTAATCGCCTGTTGAAGCGTATGCGCGAAGCACGCTCTTTCTGTCCACGGAAGACTCCTTACCGCAGCACGAATGTTGCGTTCGTTATCCCTTATGGTGAACCTCGCACTGTCACTGGGCATGTCGCAGTCACAGCACATTTCGTCTGGAATAGGTGCGATGTTCACAGCACTGTGACTGGCAGCCATGTGTCGAGCGTTCAAAGTGAACCGCTTCATCATGAATTTTGGAGTGAGAAGATGGCAAGTGAAGCTCACGTAACTTTCGTAAACGCGCGATGCCCACATGTCGCTTGTGAAGACAACAACGGTAGTGCCGCCTTCACAGGCACTCTTGAGCTCTGCTTTCACCTTTTTTCGGGTGTCGTCATACATCCCTGTCACAAGCACACGCGAGCGTGTAGAGCGGGATGGTAGGCGATAGTTGGGAACGGCTTCTGTCAGAAGTTCTTTGAAGCCGCAGTCTTCCACAATAATGTAAGGCTGCAAATCAAGCGCCAACATGGCGGCCACCTTGTTATTTAGCACTAGCGCCCTTTTTTCTGGCAGGGGCTGCGTGCGGCGCACGAAGTCCGTCAGGGTCGGTTGATCTTATCCTGGCGTACCAGTGGTAATCCCACGATACTCTTTCAACAACGCAGGATGTACTTGAGGTGGTTCACAAGTGGCGTTGTCGTACCTGCGGCCGTATTAAGCGTTGACTCGCCATGCCGTCACCCTTGCACAATATTTCCAAATAGTACTCCTCGCTCTTCGTTTTGGTGCCGTTTCCCGTTCATCCCTCCGCTTCGCAGACGGTTCCCCGCAATCCCTTCCAACCGCCATAACACGGGTGGGCGAACTCGGAGGTGATCACAGCTTAAAAAGTCACCGATGTCACCAGTTTAGGTTGAAGCCACCATGCAGCTATGTCGCTATCGAAACTGAAACCGAAAGCAAAACTTACGCTTACCATTACGTTCTCGAATATTCGATTAGTTTCGGATATTCGTGTTACGACGAACATTCGAAAAATACCAATGACTTAATTCACAAATCGAATGCGAATATTAAATGTATAATATTCTATTCGTATTCAGAATTTCGAATATTCGCCCACCCCTAGTATACTGTAAAACACTTCATGTTTCCGAACTTGGCCAATTAAAAAATTCGCCAAATTGAAGGGCACGCGAAAATTTTGGTCCTTAAGGGTTTCAGTGCAGGTGTCTGGAATTCGTGAAATTTAGTGGCCGCGATTAGGTCCTCTGTGAACTATTCGCGAAAAATAGGGGCCGCAAAAATAAGGGGCTTTACTGTAAGTGCTATGTCTGCGTTCGGCTAGGCATGGTGTCCAATCAACGTGTCGAAGGAAGCTTTGCATCGGGCTCGGGACGAATTGTTGAGTTGGCTACCGCCTCTGATGAATGTTCATGATGGAATAAGTGGACGTCCGCAGGCCTCGATTATTTTGGGTAGTGTTGACTGAGCACACACCCGCATGGCCCGAAATCCGCAGTGCGCGGTCTAGGAAGACCCCCTATTATCGCTCCGGAACCTATGAGTTTTCAGTCCGTTGTCCAAATGACGTGCTATCCCACTACAACTCTGAACAGCGATCCCAGTTATCTTCAGTTGATGTTATAAATTCTGAATCTGCCTGTGTCTTTTACGGCGGGTTATGATGTTTTGCATTTTTCTCTACTTTTGGGAATAATGAGTAAATCTAGTCTCAAGACCTTAGGCTGAATTATCGTGCGTCATATTTGAAAGAAGCTTTCAAAATTGTTTCCTGTGTTTTATAGTTCTCTTCTTGCTTTATTATGCATTCGCCAGTTGTAGCGCCGGCGATTCAAGGGAAGTAAATGCAGGATTGAAAGAAGATTTACATTTCATCCGGTTTTGCGGCGGACCTAATTTTGCGGAGCAAAAAAAGATCCCAAAGCGTCCTTCCTTTTTTTTTTTTGCGTGTGTTTGTGTGTGTGCGTTTGTCTGTTTGTGTGCGTGTTTGTGTGTATATGTGCCTGTGTTTTCGCATTTTGGCATTAAGCGCCATTACAGATGGATGCTTCGAACAAAAAGCTGCAGAAAACGAAACAGATCCATCAGTGGTAAGTGCGAATTCGCGATTCTTGAATCTGTTGACAGCTGGTTTAAATGCCACCAGTAAAGGCTGGTTAACATTCAACCGATACTATATCTACGAAAGGGTCTTCGACACAACAGTGACTTTTAGGTGCCCTATGCAGCTACATCTTGCATCGCTTGCCACATTGTGTGGGGCAAAAATTTGCTCCAGTGAATTTGTCGTTGCTACACTATTATCGTTCTAACCTCAGTCAACGCAACTGTATGAACTACTGGCTTAATGGTCATTTTTCCACTAACGAGCGCCGTCCACGGAGCTGTCTTCCAACTTTAAATAAAGGGCAGCCGAACATGTCTGCGTCCGTCAGAATACATTGTCATCATGCCGTTCTCTCAATCTTCGTTGGTTTCTATGCCCCATACCAGCGTTTATTCAAGCAAGAATGGGCAAAAAAGACGAAATACATTTTCGTGATTTAAGTAGAGCCACCTTTTCTTCAATTAACTTGGCCCTGTCCAAGTTCCTTGACGATTATTTGCCCGGTTTTTTAGAACGCTCCGTCAAGTCTAATTGGATTTTGGCATTAACTGTGTTACATTGTTGATTGAAACATACATACCATCTAGAGAAATTCGATGCAGTACTAACACACCTTACTTTAACGCTAACCTCAGGCGGCTACGGAACAGAAATAAAAGACTGTTTCGCGCTGCCAAGCAACTGCCCTCTGAGGCACGCTGGACAGCGTACCATATTGCAAATGATGAGAACACAGCAACTATTAGCGAAACTAGGTCACCTTTTTCTTTAAATTATACCTTGCCTACCATGTTAGCGAATTATACTAAACAATTCTGGAGTATCGTCTATCCTAACATTCACTCTAACATCGTTCTGCGTTCTTTTGAAGGCATAGATAGAGCAGTTTTTGAAAGTGCTACTGTATTAAACGATGGTATTAGTATGTCCTTCACGACCTCCAATGTTAATCAATTGCAAGCATTGCCCGTCCATACCTTTTTGCCAATGAACCCTGTAACGATCGACGCAATTGGTGTGGCTAGCGTTATTAATAATATGAAACTTTCATCCGGTGCCGGAATCAATGAAATTAACACCAAGTTCTTAAAAAAATTTAACATTTATTGTTCCATAATTTCCTCAAATACAATCTCTTATATACAATCTCTTAACCGGAGTACTGTCCCAAGCATTTGGGTAGTTGGGAAGGTCTTCCTTGTACATAAATCTGGTGAAAAGCATAACCCATTCAATCATTGACTAATTTCTTTAGCAAGTGTGCCATATACAAATCTCGAGCATATAATGTACTAGCAGTTGAATAACATTCTTTAATCTAATGACTTTTTCATAAACTCGCAGCATGGCTTCAGGAGACATTTCTCATGTGAGACGCCACTAACATCATTCACGTAAGGTCATCATTACTATCTCGATCATCATTACGAAGTTGATTGCTTTTTTAGGTTCCTCCAAAGCCCTTTGACGAAGTCTCAGATAAATTTCTACTTCAAAAATTACAATCTCCTAACATCGATTCATTCACACTAAATTAGATTTATGCATTTTTAACGAACCGTCTGCAATTTGTTACTGCTAATAATACCAATTCCAGCTCTGTTGCGGTTAACTCGGGTGTCCCAAAGGGCTTTGTAATTCGCCCGCTCCTCTTTCTTATTTACATTAATGACTTAGTACTAAACATCTCCTCTTCCATCTGCCTGTTTGCTGACGGTTGCGTAATTTATGGAAAATTACTGACATATCTGACACGTTCTTGTTACAATCTGACCTTAATCTGATAACGTTATGGTGTAACCAGTGGCTAATGAAACTAACACTGACAAATGCAAATCAATCAGAATATCACATTCTCAATATGTGTGTCATACGTACCACCTTAACAGTAAACCTCTCGCTGCAGTGTCTGTTTATAAATATCTTTAAGTTCACATAACGTCTAACCTTTCTTGGAAGATACAAGTCAAATACATAGTCAACAGCGCTAACCGCATTTTAGGGTACTTGGAAATAAATTTGTTCCTCGCTACCCCTTCATTGAAACTAACGATGTACAAAAACTCTAATTCGTCCAAAATTGAACTATGCTACAGTTGTGTGGGACCCCGCTCACTCGTCACTAATTACCATACTTGAATCCATTTAAAACTGCTCAGCCCGTCTCATTCTGTCAAACTATCACCGCACCGCCAGTGCCACTACAATGAAAAACACGTTAGGTTTACCATCACTCATTCATTGACGTAAAATATTTAGTTTCTCTCTTTTCCATAAAATATTCCACCAAAAGGTTGTCCTTCGTCAAAGAAGAATTAACCCACCATCCTATATCTCCGCTCGCATTGATTATAGCCATTAGGTTGGCATTCTAAATTTGAAAACATCATTATTTCAATCTTTCATGCCTCAAACGTCCTTTGACTGGAACGGCCTTCCCGCCTCGACTGCCAATCCACTGATATTGTCCTGTTTAAGAACGTTCTTACCAATATGTGCACATTGTAAATATTTTATAGCTCACTTCCCTCTTCAATGTATGGACCTTGATGATTATTGAAATAAATAAATAAATAAATACGCCCAAAGATAGGTGCTGATTATGTTGGTCGACCGGAACTTTGCCCACAAAAATGACGGCAGCGACTGCGGAGACAGCTGCTTTACGAGAACTCGCGCTCGGCAACCTCGGTCATAGTCTACTCTATACTTCCAAAGACTGGGAGTTCGTGGACGGAGCCTTACAGTGCCCGATCGCATGTTTGGAGCGCAAGGATCTGGTAGCACAGAGCATCAAGGAGCCATTTCTCGAGGAACCAGGACGTCAGCGCACAGCTTTTGCAGGGGAGAGGACCCGAAACACACTTGTTCGCTCGGGAGAAGTGTATTTCGGCGTTTCACCGCAGTGAGGCGCCAATCACGGGGCTCTTCTCCTCTCCTTGGAAGCGGCCACCTTTTCCATTTCGGCGGCTGCTTCTCGTGGCGACCTGCCAGGCTTTGTCAGTATATAGGAGGCTATGCCTCGGCAGTAGCGAAACGTGGCCCTCCACACCAGTACACCGCAGACGAATTAAGGGAGTGGAAGAACGACATTCATGCTTTCGCATTCACAACTCACAAGAAGTGCTTAGGCGTCGGCGGAAATTTTTTAGAGCGCACCTCTTAGGCGCCCATTTCTGTGTTTTGTGGCGATGGTGTCGGCGTCGGCATAAGCGCGGTTAATTTGGCCGGAAGATTGACGTTACCTGGCCTCAACCCCAATTCAATTCCCCGCTAAATTTAGCGGGAAAATGACGTCACGTTACCTCAACCCCAATTCAGTTCTTCTCTAAATTTAGTGGTGAAAATTATGTAACATGACTGGTGTCTCGTCACCTGTGAACAGACTCCGTATCTCCGCTAGATTTGGCGGGAATATTCACGTCACGTGACATCAACGGCGATTCATTTCCCGCTACATTTAGCGGGGAATTGAACTTTCCTTGAGGTAACGTAGATTCAATTTTACAGCTATATTTAGCGTGAAAACTGTGGGAGGAGGGGAGGGTATGGAGGAGGAGGTGGCAATGACGCAGGATGAGGAGGTGAGGGTTTGGAGGAGGAGAAGGGGATGGTACGGAAGAGGTGGAGGGAAAAGTACGGAAAAGGAAGAAAGGAGGAAGAGTAGGGCAGAGGCGGAGGAGAAGGAGGGGCATACCTTCCTTTCCATACCCTCCCCTCCTCCTCCTCCTCAAGAGCTATGCTCCAATTTTGCGCTACTGAGATTTGCAAATTTAGTTCGACGTGAGCGCATTGATGAAGCTAAATAATGCAGAAAGAATAAACTAAGGGACAGACGAAACAGCAGCTCTTTCGACCTGAACACAAATAGCTTTATTAGGGGCCGGCACCCGGCCCAAGAGACCTATTTTTTCATCCCTTTATTTCCATAGCGTACTGGCTAAAGATAGCTATTCTTTACGACATTACCCTCTGGATGTCGATTTCTACGGAAAGTTAAAGCAATATATAAGGCACCCTCGCAAACACTCTAGAGCAGAGGTTGGCGGCCTTTTGATGCCGCTGGCCAAATTGTCGCAAAGCAGAGAAAGAGCGGGCCGGATGAAAATCCGGGGAGGGGGGGGGGGGGGAGGGGGGCGGCGGGAGTAGGCGGGAAGCGATCAGCTCAATAAATAGGAGAAAAAAGGTGGAGTGAAGTGTTATGCTCAGTCCTCCAGGCTATATATTTTGTGGGTCTTGAAGTACGTGTTCTGCCTCCGTTATTCTCGCAGATCCACACAGTTCTGATTCCAAAGTCCAGTGACTGAAACAAACTAAACATTACTGAATCTTAGAGTCCATTTTCTCTCTGTAATTTGGACTATAAGATATCTGCTAAAGTTCTGATCACTAGCTTTGTTAGGATCCTCGTAGTGAGCCATGAGTGCGACTAAAACTGTTGAAGTTGACAATGGGCCGCGATTCCGACCAAAAAGTATGCTAAATGCGACGACTTCTTTTTTAACGATTTTTAGTGCACCACTGTGGTGCACAAGAATTGCTCGCGGAAAATAATCTGATCTCCTGGCAGGCCGTTTTAGGGTCAATCCGTCCAAATACACCAGGCTTGCAAACAAGAATATTTTTTTTGCGCCATTAGTCCTGGTGTGTGTCGGTGTCTGTGTCTGGCTGCGTGAGGGGAATGGGGGAGGGAAGGAGTTTCTTAGGTAGCGTGCCGGGGGCCACATAATATTCGATCGCGGGCTGCATCCGGCCTGCGGGCCACTTGTTGCCGCAACCTGCCCTGGAGGATTCCAAAAAAACACACTGCCGTTTGATTGTGTCTGGAATTTTTGACAAATAACAACATAATACAAAACTGGCTAGATGTTTTGTAAATGTCCGCGAAATTGGTCCTTTTTTCCGCGGTCTAAAGTTCTGCAAAACTCAGCATATTTTGTGAACTAGATTGGTAAATGCCTTCTTTTGGCAACCACCACCAGGAGCAATGGTATGTCACGCAGTTTGCAGCGGACGGCTGGGAACACGGTAGCGTCGGCATCAGACAGATGGAGACTAAACAAAGCGACAAGAAACTCACGTACTATGCTCCCCCCAAATAATGCGCTTTTTTCACTTAGATTCTAAAATAATGTCCGTGAGCTTACTTTTCTGTAGAACACGAGACTGCGGATCGCAGCGAGCAATACCAGGATACCAGCGAATTACAAGCTCGGGGCATAATTAGACCAAGAAATGCGATGCGTGGAGGAACGGTAAACATCCTACTTTTAAACCTTCAGATGCGGAAAAATAAAATAACGGACAGTGCAACGCAGTCTATCCCGAGAATTTGTGTTGTGCTTTCCTTTGCTTTAATCCTCACGTATCTCGATGTTTATGTCTCGTACCCAGCTCGCCCGCACAATTTTGACTCTTACGATCAGCGTGGCACTTTGCACGATTAGTAGATGGAGATACATGAATGCAGCCGTACCGGATCAAATCAAGATATGAGTATTGTGATTGGATAGAAGAGGAGTAAGCAGAGGGACTGGGAACGTGTAACTGGTTCTCTTTCAATTCGATACGCTACTTTCTTAAGAATGCCTGCATGTCTACTTACCCGCAAGACACTCAAAGAGCCAATCTCTGCAAGCTATGAGATCAGCTCAACGAATGATGAGGCGGAACATGTTTAGACCTCAAAATTAAGTCTGCATTGTGGCATTACGCAATGCAAGTATGACGCTTTGCATTGCACAATGCCACAGCGAAGACTTCGTTTCTAGGTTCAAACGGATGCTCCGCCTCATCATTCGCTAAGCTAATTTAGTAGATCGCAGAGATTGCCTCTTTAGGTGTATAGCGGGTAAGTAGACACGAAGGCTCTTTTTAGAGTGAATTGTCGCATCCATGTACACGTAGTCATTCTTTTCTAGTCATATTATGAGGTTTTTCATACGCTCAAATTCTTCTGTGATTGGCTGCCTTCGCAGTCTGCAGGGAAGTGAAAACAGAAACGTTGTGTGTGGTTTCCTTATTTGTATTGAGGTTGCCGCACTTGGCTGCTTCTGTTTCTTGATATTTTTCTCCAATTTTTTATATTATTGTCAAGCGGTTTCACAAGCACACACAAAAAATGCGACGATTACGCAATTTTCACTTTGTATTGCGATTTCTTTAGTGCGCCGGTTTAGCCTCGTAGCAACTTTGTTTGGCACGTTTCGCCCATTTTCTACTATAATATATAACCGAAAATAACTTAGACACAATCTGAAACTGATGCACTTCCAACGGAGAAAGCTCTCAGGATACCTGGGAAAACGCCGACTGCGCCCTACGCACCCAATCAGTGCTTGTGTTTTGCAGACGTGGCGTGCCTCTCTCGCCAGCTTGTCGCGCCCGTGTGTTTGAAGCACGGGCTATATATTAAGGGGTGGAAAATGAAGGGGGGCCGGTGCGAAACGAAGCGATTTTTTTATAGGTTTGTGTTCTTTAAGTTTATATTATATGGGTCTCTCATCGAGGTGGTCTGACAACGCTGTGCTCGCCTCCTACGTGTAGAAACCCTTCTTTCATGTATTCCTCCAGCTTTGCCTGTGAAATATTGTCTTTTTCGTTGATATCGTTTTGTTGTTGCTTTTTGTTTTCTTTCCCAAAACGAATTTAATCTTTTTTGCTTTTTTTTGCATTGATAAACTGTGTTACTTATTCTTGAGATCCTTTGTATGATGTCAATGACTCTCGATGTACCTTTGTAGCACCTTTCAGGTCTGGACGAAACTATAAAAACAAACGGATAATGCACTCCTGAAAAAAGGACTACAAAACTCTGTGTCGTTGTAGTTGTTTTTTGTTTTTGTTTTTCTTTTTAGGCATTATCACTCATTTTTCAAAAAACGCGCCTACAAGTAGCTGCTTCCCCAATAGACCAATTTCACTAAGCGTTCGGCGCATGCGTCATGCTGCCATAACTTTAGTACACAAGAAGAAGACGGCAGTGCGATAGCCTTCTCTATAGTCACAAAGCCTGGGAGTTCGATGACGTAGCCATATAGTGCCCGGTCGCAGATTTGGAGCGCGAGGATCTGGTATCGCAGAGCATCAAAGGGACATTTTTCGGGCAACCAGGACGTCAGCGCACAGCTTTTGCAGTGGCAAGGACCCGAAACACACTTTTTCGCTTCGGAGAAGTGTGTTTTGGCGTCTCGCCGCCGCAGGGTGCCAGTCACGTGGCTCTCCTCTCATCCGTTGTCTGCTGCTCCACCTTTTCCATTTCAGCGGCCGCTTCTCGTGGTGATCTGCCAGGCTTTGCCAGTATATAGGAGGCTATGGCAATGCATACGAAGGCTCGTGCCGTCTCGTGCTCTACACGCGCAGAGCTCCGGCGAGGTTTTCGCACTGCAGAAAGACTAAAGTTCCCTCTGTGCATTGCGGCAGCAGTGGCTTAGTGAAACTGGCTGGTGAGATCGGTCTACTATAATGTTAGAGTACTATACTTGCAGTGTCGGTCTTGAGCGTGCATCAGTCTTGTGCAGTATACTCGAAAAAAGTAATCCAGTGCAATCACTATTACTATCGGTCTAAAAATATTCAATTACCGGGTGTTTCAAATAGTGGCCAGGCTATATAAATCGACAGAAAAAATCAGTTTCTTAATTTATCCTGTAACGATTATGTGCAACATTTCCCAAAGTTAGTGCATTTTTTTATAAAATTTGCGAAGACCGAACTTATCTGAGGAAAAAGTAAAAAAAGAAAAAAAGGGTTAACTCCTATAGAAACGCAGCGAAGCCACCGGTCTTCAAACCATAGGGGGCCCTATTGTATGAAAACCGGTGGCTTCGCTTCATTTTCATAAAAGTTAAACTTTCTTTTTTTTTTTACTTTTTCCTCAGGTAAGTTAGATCTTTGCAAATTTTATAAAAAATGCACCACCTGTGGGCAACGCTGCCCAAAATCGTAACGCGAAATATTAAAAAACGCTTTTTGTGGTCGATTTAAAGAGCCTGGCCGCTATTTGGAACACAGGGTACATTACTTCATTACTAGAGAGAAGTAATTGGACATTACTTCAAAAATTAACCGTTACTCTTTCGATTACTCTAGAAGCTTCGTGCTGTCATCACTTGAAACAATGAGAAACACAGTAAAAATAAAATTGCTCACGTCTCGAAAAACAAATACCTAACCTGGATATATAAATATGTAAATAAATATAAGTACGATATACGCTCTAAGATATCACAAAAAGCTTATTGACAAGCTTCTTCCAGGTTTTAAAACGGGCATATTGTAAGAGAATCGTCGTGACTACACATCATCTCTATCCATTCTTTCCAAATTTCCAGATTGAGGCTTTTTATACGTGGGCGTGGCACGACTGAACGCAAATAACCCTTGAATTAATTGCAACTCAAGAAGGTAGGGCGAGGGTAAGACGGGCCGGAGAGGAGGAAGCAGACGGAACGCTAAAGAGAGAAGGAGGTTTTCCGCTCTCTTCTCCAGCGTTTCGTCTGCTTCCTCCTCCCCGACCCGTCTTACCCTCTCCCTTCCTCCTTGAGTTGCAACGCACTCTAGATCTTTTAAGCTCTACTGAGCTACGGTAACATAGATTCAGCTCCAGAGATATCGCTTTTGTGTTCATTGCGGCTTGTTTTTCGCCTCACGATTACTACAGGAAAGCTTATCCCCTTTCCTCCCTTCTGGTGCCACTTCTGCCGAAAGAGGTGGAACGCCAAACGACTTAACTCGCACGTGACAAAACGGTTACAGATTTTTGTCACACCTTAGCATTTACATTACCTGGATTTCTTTATCCTGGGGGCAGACGAATGTCGATATGCATTGAGTATAATTTGGATTGAACAATTAATAAAGACAAAGATTCTACATTAACCATCGAACTTCCCACTAAAAGGCATTTCAATGGGAAGTTTGTAGTCTTTGCTCGTACTCTGTGCTGTCAAATTCGTACACGAACTTGACAGTCCCAGCATGAATCCCAACAAACCAATCTGTGAACTGTCCAGCCAAAGAGCCTGATTTCCATTCCTAGAGCTCGGTAACAATGGTTTTGTCTTTCATGATTCCCTCCGTTTAAAAGCTGATAAAGTGAAAATATCGCAGCAATTTGAACTGGGAACGCGGCCACTAGGTTTTCGAGTCGTCGTAAGCCTGGAAACCGGGGAAAGAGTGTGGGGGGGGGGGGGGGGGGGGAGGGTTGAAAAATTAGTATCTGCTATCTTAGTACTTCAAAAGTAATCAGATTATTTCTTTGATCACTACAAAATAAAAGTGATCAACCAAATACAAAATTACTTCAAAAAGTAATTGATGGCAAGCAATTTGGCTACTTGTAATCTGTACCGTCCACGTCTGGCATATATTCACTGGACACGAGTGCTGGGTAAGCGGTCGGTGCCAGCTTTGGCCCCATCATGCGCTTTGATCCGTAAGCGATGTCCAAAATATCGTGAGTGCCAATGTTTTCTATTGTTAGTTTTTTTAATGGTTTATTAAGCGAATATGCAGTTCAATTCAATGTTATGCATTTATCAGCATGAAGGCATATGAATGTTGCGGAATAATCAGGTAAACCCATATCCAGTTGACTGGATTAGGTTCATTAAAATAAGAGATCTGAGGCGTAGAATGAGCGACGCAGGTTAGAATCTTTTACTCGAGCATTATTATCAGCCAGTGCTCGGATATGAGGTTTTCATGTGTCAAAAAATTGAGCGACTTTTAAACACAACGTATTGAGGCACAACATGACTTCATCCTTGCAGCTGAAGGCTACACGGATCTGCAGCCGTACGATTCCCGGCAAGTATATTCTATCAGCGACTTTGGAAACTCTTGGAGGGTGGCGCGGTAACCGGACAAAAGCTCTCACCGGACAGAAGCTCACCGGACAAAAGCTCACCCGTTTTTTGACAGACCCGGACAAAAGCTCACCCGTTTTTTGACAGACCCGGGCAAAAGCTCACCTCGATTTCTTTTTTTTTTCCTACCCGGGCGAAACACGGGCTGGAATAAAGTGCGGACGCAATGGACATTGGACCATTTTTAGGAGAACGTGTACCTCATCCACCATTGAGTTGCGAATTTTTCAAAAATATTTTGAAAGAACGGGAGTTCGGCCTTTTGGAAAAGTACAAGACAGATGACCAATTTAAAACAAATTGTGCCGGATTTTAGATAGGCTCGGGTTCCCTCCACCACAGCTTGTTCCACAAGAACTAACCACCAGGGAAAAGTCTACCGGTGACATCGGCTACCTGCTGGACTATTTTGATTGCACGTATTTCAACGGCCGCTTCCGTTATACTTCTGTTGCATCTGCGGCGGCACCCAGAGCGAATTCTTCCCTTCGCCTGACTCTGCGCCGACGGCGACCGGAGTTTCCCCCGGTACGGTGGAATATGTACGACACCACTCTTCAATATAAATACCGGATGAGCAACACCTGCTAAAGATAGAGTACCGGGTTCCAGAAGCTCGTCGGCCACGCCCATGCAAGCGTCTTGAGGCTGATTGAATGCCTACAGCAAAATCAGGCGCTTGTAGCCACGGCATTGACAAAAGCCCGGAGAGGTGAGCCCACCGTAAAGCGGGTGCGAAAAATACTCTGCACCTGCAGAATCGTCTTAGAAATATTTTCGAGGGCTTGCATGCACATCGAGATCTACCAAGACTGCTGGAGCAAGTGGGGGACTGCATTCGCTTCTAACCAATCGATAAATAAACTTGTTTCTACTAAAATCAACAAACCATGCGCCTGTCAGATTTAATTTATCGTTGCCTTTTTGTGTCGAACGCATGCACTTAAGTTGTCCGCACTCGTGTTAAGACCAACATAAAATTTTTTCGTGGTGAGCTTTTGTCCGGGTCTGTGAAAATATGGGTGAGCTTTTGACCGGGTCTGTGAAAAAATGGGTGAGCATTTGTCCGGTGAGCTTTTGTCCGGGATTCGGGTGGCGCATGGGCACAGTCGCTGCTGACACTCACTTTGTCTTTAATATTTGTTGTGACGGTCATTTGACTTCGTCACCGCAGTTACAGACACTATTATCACCACCCTGGACACCGTAATGTCCTTATGTTTTGATGTAGGACTTTTGGGTGTCGGAACGTTTTGGTGAATATCATTGTAAACCTAGTTGTATTTTTATTGTCTCTGAACGGATATCGTATATTTTATTACCACACTGCTTATTTTATCTCTTCAAAAATATGTACGTTGTCTCTCGGTAGGAACTTTCACCGTTGCATCTACAAATAAAAATTCATTTAGTTGTTATGTTTATTAATCCAATGACTAATACATTATCTTCGGCTTCCTTTTCCCCACTCGCCACAGTTTCGAGTATATATGTGGCGACTTGTTTGTACCAGACTTGTGCCTATCTCAAATACTCTACTCAAGATAATCTATTTCAAATACTTTTTAAGTATCTTGGAATCTTGCAAATACTTTTGATCGAGAGTATTTAATACTATATTTCAAATACATTTCTGAGTGTCTTGTACTTATTATCTCAAATACATTTTTGACATTCCGACATTTTTTTAGTTTTTCGGTGTGAAGTGCCGTGGGCGTGGCACGAGCCAACGGGAACATTCTTTCGAGCAATTAAATCCTGTTGCTACCTCCCATAAGCTACGGTGACTTTGGTTGGGGAAACCTTTTGGTTGAGCTCGTAAGAAAAACATCGCTTTTTTTCCCATTGTGGCTCATATTTCAGCCCAAAGTTCGCACAATGAAGGTTTTTCCCCTCGCCTTCCTAAAGGCGCTTCTTGTTGTGTAGAGTTTCCCCCAAAAATCCTCAAACAAAATGGATGGTTTTACGGAAGTTAGAATAGTATGCCACACTGAGGCGCGACACTGACCGGGGCAAGGACCTACGACAACAATGCAGGCTTGAGTGTCAAGAAAATAACAAATAAAAAAAATGAGATGCGGACAGAAAAAGAAGACAGTTTTTGTTTTGCTTATTGTATATTTGACCACCCTACGGCAAAACGTCTAGGCTTCCTTTTGTTTATTTTCTTCGTCACTTATTGCTCTCGTGAACAATGTCTGTAAGCGAACATTGATAAGCGGAGAACAGGACAGGAAACGAACTAAAAGCTGAATGACCTCTCAAAATCCCAACAAAGCGCCCCCTAACGCTGAGTGCCTTTTTTGAACGCAGTCAACTTGAAGAAGGTGAGACCACTGCCGATGTGGGTTATCTTTGCTAACCATTCACTCATATACGTATCCCAAGTTCGTTTATAGTGAACTCCCCATATAGGAAATATGGATTATAGTTAAACGATGCGTCTAAGGTGCGCCGCAGGACGTGATATTCAGTGCTGTCGCTATAGCTAAAGGAACCTCTTTATTCTTGTCCCAGAAATGTTTTGTGACATGTTTCGGTGATATTGCCACGCGTGTCGCCGAGCGAGCGCAAGGCCAAATGGTTAGCGCGCTTGGCTCTCGCGCGGAGCCTCCGGGTTCGATTCCAGAGAGCGGACTCCTCTTAGATTCATTATTTACACTTGACATTCTCGTAAGTTCGAGAACCTTGTCGTGTGATCGAGTTACGAATATTCTACGCCAGGAACGTTCTACGCCGAATGTTCGAGAAACCCACGCGGGTACAAAAGGTGCTCCGCGTGGCGGTTGCGAAGGCTTGCGCTGGAAACCTCCTTGGTTCGATCCCCACCGCCCCCGCCCCTTTCGATCTGGATGAGTTTCGTACCTAAACACGTTCGTGTAATCGCTACTGCGTGATGCAAGTTAAAAACCCCAGGTTAGCGGTTGTACTGCACTGGCTAGACTTCTCATCTACAGCTAAGCGACCGGTCACCCGTTGAGGCGTACCGTCATCAAGGCTGTATAAACATACAAAAGCAAGCCAATTTTTTCTATTCTTTGGTTCGATGTCAGTCTCGTCCCAGCGCTTGGTACTGCTGTTTCGCCAAATCGACGCCTGCGACGCTAACCTTTTCTATTTTGTTTTGGGCACAAGTTCGCCCCATTAAACGTTTAGTTTCTTCAGTTATTCGCCGGCTCATCATTTGTCATTTGTGACAATATCGTGCTCCTTATAGTTAGACTGCATAAAATAGCCTTAAAACGTCTTTTCTTTCTGATTTTTGTTGGTTTGCGCGAATAAACCATTCTGGTAAACCAAATTTGCGCAACTGTATAATTGTCGTTGTCACTGACGTCGATTTTAATTACGCAATGCGGACGTATCTTCAAAAGTATCTGAATTACATTTCTAAGTATTTGTAGCATACTCAAGATACTTTACAGTGAGAGTAACTTCAGTAGTATTTTAAAGACTTTATGAAGCAGGTATTTAGTAACTTAACTTAAATACTTCTATCGAGTATTTTGTCCAACCTTGGTTCGTACCATCATTTTGCCTTAACAACTGACCAAAAGCTAAACCGGTCCTTATTATATCCTTAAATTGCATCAATGCATATCACTAAGAAAACGCATTCCATTTTTTGCAAAATGTAATGAATTTTATTGCTGGATCGGAGACTTGATTAATTTTTATTGTTGTCCATATTTCATATATTGCTACAATGGACAAAACACAGCTAAATTAAGACAAATTTACAATCTCCATCAATATATCTTGTAAGTACCTATTATTATACTAAATATTAAGGTTTACAAAGGTTTGCAATGTCTGGAGGTTCAATCAAATACGAGCCTCCAAGGTTGGAGGCTCGTATTTACACCGAAATGTCCGTGCACCGAAACGTTTGTGCATGAAGAAGACCGCGCCGGAGAGTTCAGCACCGAAGCGGCCTACACAGAAATTCCCTGATCCCGTCCAGTCCAAGCACTGCCTCGCCTCTTCTTCGTTTATTTCTGTACTTCGGGACTTCTGTCAGAAACAGGATGGTGAGTGATGGACGGCTAGTGTTTAAAAAACGTCAAATAAACAACATTTCTTTTTTTTTTTGGTTTTACAGATTTGTTTTTGAAATGCCGTGAAAGCTGCACTAATTGGGTTTGTGCAGGTGAGTTATACGGACATGACACATATTAGGGAGTTGTCGTAGATCGTTTTCGCCGTCCCGCAACGCTCTCCGCAACCCGATACGATACCCGGAAGTCTACAGTCAAAGCCATGGGCGCGCAGGCAAGGTAGCGGCTTCTTCGTTGCGGAAGGCTTAGCGGAGGGGGCAACGCGGTTTACGAAATCTCCCTATTATACGGGGCAAGTCGTAAGGATAATTAATAAAATGAACTGAAACCTGTTAAAATTTTATTAGTCAAAATAAACATGGCTATACTTGGAAGCTGGGTGAGCTTTGTCGAAAACCCCAAAATCTGTAAATTTTAGCAGGACTTGCTGCACGTGGGAATCGTTGAGGTGCTCTGTGGTTACCACGCGTGGAACAGGCGCAAGGCTGCCGGCTCGAATACGCGGATAATGAGATCATCATCCCCGTTTGCGCAACGTTAATCACTAAGGTTGTTTGCATATATCTGACTTACGGTGGCCATGGTCCAACTACATTATGTACCCCCCCTCGTATAAGTCACCTGCCCAGACCGCATGAGAGTACGTTTCGCGGCTTTTTTTTTTTTTTTATACATCTAGTCGAAGCAGAATCAAGCACCCTGTATGTTCTTTTACGTTAACGGAAACAAGTGATGTGTATACATTGTGGCAATTAAATGCACTCTTGTACTTTGTTTAACTTGCGTGAGCACAAGAATTAGAAAAAAAAACATTCCCCATGAATATATTTTACGAAGTTGGATTTACGCACCTGGCTTTATATTTGCTCACCTGACCCCGCTCTTTCTGCTTTCGTAATTCGTCTTTATATGAACCTAATGGCACAGCCAAAACATTGAGACTTTTATAAACTAAAGTGCAATAAACGAAAGGATGTTTTACAAAGCCTGATACAAAACCGTTTTTCTTTTTACATTCAATTCCCATCTGAAAGCTGTGACTCAATGACCTACAATTTCCTTCAGTCGCTTACATTTCGCAGTGAGATCCATCTAATGATCGTAGACTAGACAACCATCCTCGTTTCGCGTCAAATTTTATATGCAAATGAATTCCGATCAGGGAAGAGAAAAACAATATAAAAATATATATACTTTGTTATGCACAAAATACCTCATTAGACGTTATTTCGTCGTTCGTTTGTCTGCTCGTCAAGCAGCCGGCCGTGTGTGGCCCTGCGAAGCTGAGCAATTATCGCGTTTGCATTTCCTTTCTAATCAAGGTTTCTTGTTTGCGATTGCCTACAAAAATTCGACCGTGCTTAGAAATCAAGTCAGGGCCGCTCTCGACGGAATATCCAGACTCTGCAACTATAGTCTCGCGTTGGACTGGAAATAGGCACGTGCATCGTTAAAAGAAACCAAAAGGATCGGACGAATACATTTTAGAAATGACTCGCTACAAAGTCATTTAGGTATTTTGTTTTGTGTTCTTGGCCACTCACTTTCCTTCTCTAAGCTTGTTTCCCGTTTCAACTTTCATCTTCTTGCAAGACCGACTAAAAGAGAAAATAATCAAGAATGTCGAATTCGCTCGTGGAAAAATGAGGCGTTCACAGCGAATCTGCATGCATTCGCTCGCTCTCTCCAAGAAACCCGGACACCCCTCAAACGAAGCGTACCTTTGGACTGCCTTTTGAAACTTGAAATAACGTGCTTCGTTGCCAGCGTTACTTTAGCTAATTTGACGACCGCCCTACACTCAAAAACCACGCTCTCAGTGCTCGTTCGTCTAACAAAAGACACCACGTTGGCAACAGACACGGCGACATAATTACCTGCTGAAGCGCCTCAAGAATGCTCGAAACACGCTTGCTTTATTTATTTTGTATGCTTCGCTCATGTCCACAGCCCGTGTTTGTATTACCAATGTGACAGGGAGGTCGTGCGAGGAAGAAACACTCGCAGACCGTCTCCTTTTTCTGATGTATTACCGTTGTGGCCGCGGCGACGCGACCTCATCAATAGTACGGTGGATGGAGCGCGGGTCTCCGACTTGTGTGTTTAGCCTCCCATCCCGCGCATACATCGAAAGTGGCCCCCAAGTGGCAACTAATGACGTCACAGAAGCCGGAGTCTTCTGCCGTCGGATGTCGCGATCCTGGCGGTTGGTTGTAGAAATGCTGGAGAAAAGCACGAGCGAATGCGAGTGTCGCTGTCTTCACGGCGTCGCAACCTCTGGCTGCCGAAACTTCCGTCAACTGTCACATTCGGGAGCGAACTGCACAAGAACAGGCGTCTGCCACGCCTAGCGTCGCTGTTGGGGCACCGCCAGGATCGCGACCGCCGACAGGATGATAATTTTATGACGTCATCAAACGGATGTCGTGGGACCACTCTTTTTTTTTGGGGGGGGGGGGGGGGAGGGGGGGGGCGGTTAACAAACCTTGCAGGAGACGCGTTCCAGGCGGCATAGTGGTGCGTAATGCTTTGCGTGCAGAGATCCTAGCGATGCCGATCGCTCAGTCTTTGAAATACTGGGGATACTGGTGGGAGAAAAAAAGAAGAAAAGCAACAAAATTACTAGCGACCTCTATCTCCGAATTTCAATGCATCAAAAGGTACGGCTTGATGACCGATCGTTTAAATTTGTTTAGTAGAGCTGAAACTGCAGCCTCGGAGAATGAAGAACGTCCTTTTTTTTTTAAATGAATTCCCCAGCTTGATTTAACGGAGAAAATTAATTGGTGCAAAGGTCACGTTACGGCAATTAATCCGCTAAATTTAACGTGAGAACTGAATTGATGTATAGGTCTTGTGACGTCAGGTCACGTGACATAAAATTCATGGTTAAATTTAGCGAGAAAACTGAATTGCCTTCATAGGCCAAGTTAGGTCAATTTTTCCGATAAATTCAGCGTGTACATCAAGTTGTCCTAGACGGTCTCGTGAGGTCAGGTCGGGGAAACTGGGCGTATAGGTCAAGTGACGTTAATTGTCTCCCGCTAAGTTTAGGGGGAAATGCACGCACGAGTGGACAAACGGACGAACGTACAGACGGACAAAAGTTTGGGATTTGGAGACTCCGTTAAAAAGTATTTCATGCTTTTAAAAAGTCGAGAAAAAGAAACAAAAACAAATATCAGCAAGGTAAGCGAGGAAGATAAATACTGAGAGGATAAAAACTGCACGGCGTCTCTCATGAATGCCTGGCAAGGAAGGCAAGGAGTACGAAATCTGGCTTCTCTGCTGTCGTACATTCTCTGCACGGGTGCTTTCGAGACCCGCGGGACGCCGAACGGTCATTAATGGTAAGAAGCTCTCGCTAAAGTGGAAGAAACTAATTAACCATAGCCTCCTTTACACTTACAAAGCCTGGGAGTTCGACGACAAAGCCATACAATTCCCGGTCGCCGATTTGAAGAGCGAGGATTTGGTAGCACAGAGCATCAAAGAGCCGTTTCTCCGGGAACCTGAACGTCAGCGCAGAGCTCTTGCAGCGGCGAGGACCCGAAACGCACCTGTCCGCTCGGGAAAAGTGTGTTTCAGCGTCTCGCCGTAGCGGGGCGCCAGTCACGTGGCTCTCCCACGTGCTAGGTGGCGTAAGCAACCGCCCGATCCAAAGGGCTCAGCCGTATTCATCCATCCATCCATCCATCCCCCCATTCGTTGTCTGCCGTTCCACCTTTTCCATTTCGGCGGCCGCTTCTCGTGGCGATACTCCAGACTTTGGCAGTATATAGGAGGCTATGGATTAACCCATTCCTGCCGTTCTATTCTTGTCGGCTATGAAAGAAAGCAGAAAAGTTGGCGCGGTCGAGACAAGAAAAACTGCCAAGGACGCGGTCATATACCGCTCATACTTCGTAAACAAAAACAGTCTGCAAACTTTCTTGGAAACTTTTTTTTTTGTACGACGGTCAGGACACACTGGTCATAAAAACATGGCTACAGACCTATCCAAGCGTACAGATGCATGCGTGAAACAAAGATGCTTGGAATATGCTGGAGGCGCGTCCGCGGGTAGTTCTGTCATCGCGTCTTCAACGAACACCGCGTCTTTTGAATGATGTACAAGCAGTGTTACTGCGGTATTATGGGTAATACGGGATTTGAAATGACAAGAAACGAAGCTGAACAAAAAACAGGGAACAAAAATCACTACGAGGATATTACATTTGCGTGCTTGCGTCTACATTGTTTTCCGTAAAGCAGACGCACCGCTCACGTTAATAAACAACTCGACGCTCCATCTAGAGGTCCGTTCCCTTTGATGGCCGCTGTGGTTGCGCGTGACTCAAATCAGGTCCAACAGAAACCTAACCACCACTCAGGGCGGAAGTGACATTGCTTTCGCCTCGACGCACTGTGGCGTGGGTCGGCGCTCAGAGGGCAGCCGCTGTCTCAATTAGGTGGACCGAAAGTCATTAATCAGGAGAGAACACGGCCGGCGTTGTACGCCCGTCGGGGAGGTACGCGAGCGCTGCTTTAGCTGTTGCGATAGGAGTGTCAAGGTAGGGTTACACCGGCCCGGAGCAAAGGCAGCAACGGCCGAGCGGCAGAGTAATTAATAAACGATTCGTTGTCAGCCGCGCTTCTCTGTCTTGCTAACATTACAGAAGGGCCCTCGGCGCATGGTAATGATTTTCTAGCGAGCGCTCACGTCATTGCGGGAAATCTGTCGGTGGTGCTTGAGAGTTTTAAAAGCCTGGTATTTATAGGGCCAGTTCTGAGCGCTGTTGTGCACGCAGAATAAAGCCTCAACGAAGGGTGGTCGTGAATCCTGGTGAAAGGGATGTTTTCCCGCTAAATTTAGTGGACGGGGTTCACGTGTCACAATGACGTCAGGTGACATCATGGTGACATTTGACATTGTGACATCACGTGGCTCGGTTACGTCAAGGGACAGCCTAACGTCACAGAGAACTCGTGAATGGCATGTATTTAAACGCCTCGAGGATATACCGAAAAAACGGCCAGATTTAGATTTCCCCAACTTCTGCCAGAGATTATTTTAGAAGTTTTTGGGTTTGGTCAAAATATTAATTCCAACTTTCCCAACTTTCCAACTGTTTGGTAGTACGCCATGGTTGTAAACTGCATATAAATTTGTGAAATAACGTAAACCACACGTAAGCGTTCTTTATTTAAATTGGTTTTGATTATGTAATTCAGGGAAAGGATGAAAGTTTCATAATAATAATGGTGCTGGCCAAACAACTTGCGTCAAATGTAACGGGTTTTGAAAGTTAAAACAAAAATGGTGGT